>NC_083099.1:51730553-52330553 GCF_949774975.1 Lagenorhynchus albirostris | reverse complement strand
ATAAGTAAAGTTAAAATTAATCTTGAGCAGATCTGTACTTTGAGAAATGATAAATAAGATATTTCAAGCTGAAGTAAATGACAGTAGAGTAAAATTTGGATCTACAAAAAGGAATGAAGAGCATCAGAAATGGTAAATAAGTGAGTAAACATAAAACACTATATATCTTCTCAAAATTTATTTAAGGATGAATGACTAAGGAAAAAATAGTGTTCTATCATATTATCTAAGGTAAAAATAATAAGATTACATATTTTGATGTGCAATATTTGACTACAATATCACAAAAACCTGTGGGAGGAGGCACAAATGGAATTTTACTACTAAAGTTTTTACATGAGGTAGCACAATATTAACTCTAAGTAGCCTGTGTTAAATTAAAAATGCATGTTATAATCCCTAGAGTAATCATTAAAAATATTACGAGTACAGCTAGAAAGCCAATTATGGACTTAAAATTATATACTAAAGAATATTTAATTAACTGAAGTCAAGAAAGGAGGAAGAGAAGAACAAATAATGGATGGGACACTGGAAGATAATAGCAGGACAATAGGTTTGAACAAAATCATTAATAATTACATTAAACATACTCACTAATTGACTAAACAATCCAATTATAAGGCAGATATCATCAGTCTGGATTAAATCACAAGATTCAACTATGTTCTATCTACAAAAAGACATAGTTTGAAAGTAAAAGGAAGAAAAATGACATACCATACAGTAAACATAAAAATCTGTTTTGCTGTCAGACTTGGCTATGTTACTATCAGACAAAGTAGGTCTCAGGGAAAAGAGTTATTACCGAGGATAAAAATAAGGCTCAACAAAATTCTGAAAATTTGAAATCTGACAGAGCTTTTTCTCTGACTATAATGCAATTAAATTAGAAATCATTAAGATATCTAGAAAAACCCCTCCAAGTACTTGGAAATTAAGCAATACACATCTAAATAACCCATCAGTCAAAATATAAGAAAATAAAATAACAAAGGCATGGATTTGAATTTCTGCTTCATCACTTACTAGCTTTGACTTTCACAAGTAACTTAACTTCACTTTGCCTCAGTTTTCTCATCTTTAAGTAAACTGGTTAAAATCACTCCTAAATCTTAAAATATATCAGATTTGTATTTTGTTTCAATCCCACCACCAATAACGAATGCAGATTATTTTCAATGGTAATAACAGCAATAAACTCTATATATGCATAGAGGACACTATTATTTTTAAAATACCCTTTAGATGTGAAAAGATGTTCAACATCCTTACTTATTGGAGAAATGCAAGTCAAAACTACAGTGAGATACCACTTACACCAGTCACAATGGCCAACATTAAACAGTCTACAAACAACAAATGCTGGAGAAGGTGCGAAGAAAAGGGATCCCTCGCTACATTCCCATTAGTGGTAATGGGAATGTGCTGCAGTCACTATGGAAAAGAATATGGAGGTTCCTCAGAAAACTAAAAATAGAATCACCATATGATGCAACAATCCCACTCCTAGGCATATATCTGGACAAAACTATAATTCAAAAAGATATATGCACCCCTATGTTCATAGCAGCATTATTTACAATAGCCAAGACATGGAAACAACCTAAATTAAATGTCCATCAACAGACAAATGAATAAAGAAGATGTGGTACATATATGCAATGGAATCCTACTCAGCCATAAAAAACAGAAAATAATGCCATTTGCAGCAACATGGATGCAACTAGAGATTATCATACTAAGTGAAGTAAGTCAGAAAGAGAAAGACAAATACCATATGATATCACTTATATGTGGAAGCTAAAATATGACACAAATGAACTTATCTACAAAACAGAAACAGGCTCACAGACATAGAGAACAGACTTGTGGTTGCCAAGGGGAAGACAGGGTGGGGGAAGGATCAACTGGGAGTTTGGGGTTAGTAGATACAAACTATTACATATAGAATGGATAAACAACAAGGTCTTACTGTATAGCACAGGGAACTATATACAATAGCCTGGGATAAACCATAATGGAAAAGAATATAAAAGAAGAGTGTATATATGTGTATAACTGAGTCACTTTACTATACAGCAGAAATTAACACAACATTGTAAATCAACTATACTTCAATTAAAAAATAAGATAAAATAAAATACCCTTTTTGAACCCAAGATATACTGAATAAAGTAGACAATTTGGAATATTCTATGAAAATACAAGTTTGGGGGGCATCATTATTTATAACTTTGAGGATAATTAAAATGCTCAGAGGTGATATAAGCTTAAACCATTACAGACATTCATGAGTTTTAGAATAAACTGGTTCATAATAGAAATAACAGAAATTTTGAAAATTTCTTGCAGATCTCACGAAATGAGATATTTAAAATACAACATGCTCCTCTTTACCATAACTGAATGTTCAAAGTTTGGCCAGGAGTGACATGAGAAATATGGCAGAACAGGATGTTCCCAGCTTGTATCATCTCCTGGCAACAATAACTTGGCCGCCATTCACAGACAAAAAGTGTCTTTGTGGGAGCTTTGGAATCCAGGCAGGACACTGTGAAACCTCAGGGGGGCCCACAACCAAGGAAGTCTGTTTTAATAAAGCAGGCCCAAACCAAGGGGGATGGCACCCCTATAGTGTCCCTAGCAAGACTCAGAAACAGTTCTGACCCCTGTGGATTTGTCTATAGCCCCCTTTGACCTTGGTCCTGCCACCAGCACAAGATGCCAAGGAACCTCGGAGAAGTCATGCCTGCCTATGCCTCAGTAATAAACCCACAGCTATGGACACTGAAGTAACTCATGATCTGACTCCATCTCCTTTCAGCCACCATCCATAAGCAGTCCTACCAGCCCAGGGACATGGCTGGAGACATACTTATTTGCATCCCCAGAGATCCTGAAATGTCCCTCTGACACAGCTCTAGCCCTTCCCCACTGCAGTCAGGGAACAGTTCTACCCACCTAGGGATCTGGTGGGAGACATGACCATCCATGCCTTCAGAGCTATGACTTCAGATCTCATTTCCAGTTGTGTACCCTGAAGCAATCTTGGGCCTCAGTTCCAGCTCCTATCAACCATAGTCCAGAGCCAGCCAGTGTGTCCAGGGACCCACCCAGTGGCCCAGTAGAAGCCCTCCCAAGGACTCAAAGAGAGGCATATCATTCCACATACCTGATAACAGGACCACTGTCTGAAGACCCAACTGCAGACCCTGAAGTGGAACCTTGTCCCAGCACCAGCCCTACTAATCAAGGTTCTAGAGGCAGTTCTGTCCATCCAGGGATGAAATAGGATCCACCCCAGCCCAAATCCCTGGTGAAAGGCTCACCAAACACAGAGCCCATTGTGAACACAGCAACAGCCAAGTAACCTAGCTCTAATCCATCTCAGCTGTAATTCTGCAGGTAATCTCATCAGCCTGGGAAACCAATAGAAGCCAACATTGGAGCACCTAAATATTTAAGGCAAACATTAACGACTGAAGGACTAAATAGACAGCAATACAATAATAGTAGGGAACTTCAATACCCCACTCTCAATAATGGATAGATTATCCAGACAGAAAATCAATAAGGAAAAAACAGACTTGAATAACACTATAGACTGAATTGATATAATTAACATATACAGAACATTCCATCGAACAGCACAAGAATACACATTTTTTCCAAGCACACACAGAACATTCTCCAGGATAGATCATATGTTGGCCCACAAAGCAAGTCTTAACAAATTAATGAAGATTGATATCATATAAAGTATTCCTTACCAACCACAATGATATAAAACTAGGAATAATAATGGGAGGAATACTGATAAATTCAGAAATACATGTAAATTAAACAACATACTCTGGAAAATCCAATAAAAAAGAAATCAGAAAATATCTTGAGACAAACAAAAATGAAAACACAACATACCAAAAACTTATGTAATGCAGCAAAAGCAGTTCTAAGAGGGAAATTTATAGCAGTAAACAACTACATTAAGAAAAAAGGAAGATGTCAAATAAACAAGCTAACTTTACACCTCAAGGAACTTGAAAAACAAGAACAAACTAAGCCCAAATTTAGCAAAACGAAGGAAATAATAAAGATTAGAGCAAAACGAATGAAAAAGAGACTAGAAAAACAATGTAAAAAATCAACAAAACTAGAAGATGTTTTGAAAAGATAAATAAAATTGACAAAATTTTAGCGAGACTAACCAAAAAAAGAGAGAGGACTCAAAATTATAAATGAACGAGAAGACATTACAGCTTATATCACAGAAATACAAAGGATCATACGAGACTACTATGAAATATTATACACCAACAAATGGGCTAGCCTAGAAGACATGGACAAATTCCTAGAAACATACAATCTGCCATGAAAAACATCAGGAAGAAATAGAAAATCTGAACAGACTAATAATAAATATGCATTTTGAAGCAGCAATCAAAAGCCCCCCAACAAAGAAAAGACTAGGACCAGATGGCTTCACTAGTGAATTATACCAAACATTTAAATAATTAACATCAGTCCTTCTCAAACTCTTTCAAAAATAGAAGAGGAGGAAATACTTCCAAACTAATTTTACAAGGCCAGCATTACTCTAATACCAAAGACAAATAAGGACACTACAAGAAAGGAAAATTACAGGTCAATATCCTTAATGAACATAGATGCAAAATTCCTGAAGAAAATACTAGCAAAGCAAATTCAACAGCACATTGAAAGGATCACACATCATAATCAAGTGAGATCTATTCTTGGGATGCAAGGTTCCCAGGACATACACAAATTAACAAACATGATAGATCACCTTAAGAAAATAAAAGATAGAAATTATATGATCATCTGAATAGATGCAGGAAAAAAGCATTTGACAAAATTTAACATTCTTTCATGATAAAAACTCTCAACAAATTAGGTATAAAAGGAATGTACCTCAACATAATAAAGACAATATATGACCATCATACTCAACAGTAAAAAGCTGAAAGTTCTTCCTCTAAGATCAGGAACAAGATAAGGATTCTGACTCTTGCCATTTTTAATTCAACATAGTACTGGAAGTCCTATACAGAGCAATTAGGCAAGAAAAAGAAATAAAAGCCATGCAAATAAGAAAGGAAAAAGCAAAACTGTCTCTATTTGCGGATGATATGATCTTATAAATAGAAAGCCTTAAAGCCTCCGCAAAGAAATTGTTAGAACCAATAATGAACTCAGCAAAGTTGCAGGATACAAAATTAATATACAAAAATTATTTGAATTTCTATACACAACAGTGACTAACCAAAGAAGAAATTAAGAAAACAATCTTATTTACAGTAGCATCAAAAATAATAAATAATACTTAGGAATAAATTTAACTAAGGAGATGAAATACCAGTACACTGAAAACTGTAAGACTTTGATGAAAGATGGAAGAAGACACAAATAAATAGAAAGGTATCCTGTATTCATGGATTGGAAGAATAAATATTGTTAAAATTCCATACTACCCAAAGAAATCTATAGATTTAGTGTAGATTTATACACTAAATATAAAAAAGTTCAATGGCATTTTTCAAAGAAGTAGAAAAGAATCAGTCAAAATTCATGTGGAACCACAAAAAAACTGAATAGCCAAAGCAATCTTGAGAAAGAAGAACAGAGCTGAAGGCATCAACTTCCTGACTTCAAACTATATTACAAAGCTATCAAACCATAATGGTACTGGCATATAAACAGGCACACAGACCAATGGAAAAGAATAAAGAGCCCAGAAGTAAATCTGTATACGGTCAATGAGTCTAAGACAAGGATGTCAAGAATACAAAATGGGAAAAGGATAGTCTATTTAATAAATGACATTGAAAAAACTGGATATCCACATGCAAAAGAATGAAATTAGACCCTTATATTATATCATATACAAAAATCAACTCAAAATGGATTAAAGACTTAAATTAAGACCTGAAACTGTAAAACTCCTAGAAGAAATCATAGGGGGAAATCTCTTTGACATTGCTCTTGGCAGTGATGTTTTGAATATGACACCAAAAGCACAGGCAACAAAAGCAAAAATAAATAAGTGGGGCTATGTCAAACTAAAAACTTATGCACAGCAAAGGAAATAACAAAATGAAAAGGCAACCTATGAAATAAAAGAAAATATTTGCAAACCATATATTAGGGGTTGCAAACCATGGCAAGGAGTTAGACATCCAAAATACAGAGGGAAGAGATATGGGGATATATGTATATGTATAGCTGATTCACTTTGTTATAAAGCAGAAACTAACACACTGCTGTAAAGCAATTATACTCCAATAAAGATGTTAAAAAATTTATATAGATAGATAGATAGATAGATAGATAGATAGATATATGGAACTCTTACAACTCAATAGCAAAAAAAAAAAATGCTGATTTTAAAAATGGGCAAAAGATTGGAACAGACATTTTTCCAAAGAAGACATTAAAATGTCCAACAGATATATGAGCATCACTAATCATCAGGGAAATGCATATCAAAACAATGAACTACCACCTCAGACCCGTTAGAATGGCTATTATCAAAAAGGCGAGATAACAAGTATTAGCAACGATGCGGAAAAAGGGAACCCTTGTGCACTGTTGATGGGAATGTAAACTGCTATAGCCAAAATGGAAAACAATATGGAGGTTCCTCAAAAAATGTTAAAGGAACTACAATATGATCCAGCAAGCCCACTGCTGGACATATAGCCAAAGAAACAAAGTCAGTATCTTGAAAAAACATCTGCATTCCCATGTTCACTACAACATTATTCACAATACCCCAGATGTAAAACAATCTAAGTGTCTGTTGACAGATGAATGGATAAAGAAAATGTGAAATAGATACATACACACACACAATATTATTCAGCCATAAAAAAGCAGGGAATCCTGCAATTTGTGACAATATGAATGAACCCAGAGGACATTAAACTAAGTAAAATAAGCCAGACACAGAAAGACAAACACTGTATGATCTCACTTATATGTGGAATCTAAAAAGTCTAACTCAGAGAACCAGAGAGTAAAATATTTGTTGCTAGGGCCTGAAGGTGGGGAAAATGTGGAGATATTCGTCAAAGGGCATAAACTTTCAGCATGGTGACTATAGTTAAAACTGTATTGTATACTTGAAATTCGATAAAAAGATGCTGAGTGTTCTCACCACACTGGGGAAAAAAAAAAACTATGTGAGATGTGAGGTGACAGGTGTGTTAAGTGATTGTAGTAGTCATTTCACAATGTATACGTGTATCAAACTATTACATTTTCCACCTTGAATACATACAGTTTTTGGCAAGTATGCCTCAATAAAACTTGGGGGAAAATTAAAATTAAAATAGCTAAGCTAAAAGAAAAAAAAGTGGCCATTAAATTCAACAAGTCAATAGCATTCGATGAAACAAAACAATTCTCACAATCTTAGGTGAACTTAAAACCACAATACTAATAGTAAAACAAAAGAGGACATTGCTGGAGCCAGTTTCTTGATATGAAAAAATGTTTAGGCTACTAAGTATCAGTGTTGATACTACTTATAGGGAGATAATAATAGGAAACACAAAAGAAAAAGATGTGATCTTACCTGAAATATACATAACCCTGGGTACCTCACAGTGCTTTGCTTTGAGAAAACATATGGGTGACTATTTTGTGGACATTGCCATTCATAAAAAGACATTACATTATCCATGCTGTTTTTCTAAGGAAAAGGCTTTTCTTAAGGAAAGGGCTTCAGTTTAAATATGCCTGCTCTTCCTATTCCTATCCTCTGTGTTCCCTAAATTACAGGGTGTTACTTTCAGTTGAATGAAATAAGCATAGTCTGTATGTGTTTGTGTGCCCGTGTATGCTTGTATGTTTGCATGAGCTTGCAAGTGTGGAGAAAACAAGGGGAAATCATGGCATGCCATTTTAAGGATATCAGGTTGGACTTTTAGCAAGTAGGCACTTTGCCTCTTTGAGAAGTTAGGCATATTAAAATACTGTATGAATCATTAGTACATTTATGTCTCTTTCTATTTTACCCCCATAAAAATATATTTACCTATGCAATAAAAAGATGCTTTCACCGAAGATTGTATTAAACACTGCAAGTTTTCCTTTCAACCCTAAAAAGGAATATAAAACATGCCAATTTCAACCCTAAAAAGGAATATAAAACAGGGCAAAGATTGTGTTTACTGTTATCATACTGCAAAGAACAGGTACAATACCTCTCTGCAGTGCAAAGCTGACCACGTTAAGCAATTGTTCTCGAGCAGGAACAAGAACAAGCATTCATTGCACACCTGCCAGGTAGCAGGTGTGAATTAGGCATTTCATATGCCATTTCAGTTAATCCTTCCAAATAACTTCCTGAGAAAGTTTCCTTACTACCATTTACAGATGAAGGAACTACATCCCAGCAAATCTATGATATCACAGTAATTTTTCTTTCTCCTAGATATTCTGGCTGTCATCACATTTCATCCTAAATTATGAAAATCATAGCATCTTTAAAATTTGAAGGGGTTCCCATACTGACGGTGGTGGCAGTGGGATGTGGTGGGCATTTTCCCTGTAATTAGAAAATCTAGGTGCAACTACCATTTCACTGGTGGTTTTGCAAAAGCCTTGATTTCCTCGTGTATGATCTGTGGATAATGCTGCTTAGCTTGGCAAGTTAACTGTACAATATTGATGCAACATAGCCTTTACATCACAAGATTCTAATATAATTACCATTTTTCACCCTTCCTTTACCTGAAGCCCGCCTCTTTTTGTGATCATCACATGAATCAATAAAAACAGCCTTGTAAGGTAAATACATGGCCTTATTTCTGAAAGAAATAAATAATAAGAAAAAAGATAATGAAGATTAAAGCTAATAAATTCCAGAAAACAATTAAACATGGCCATATATTACCCAAGGAATATAAATGGCTAAGTGTCCCAGAGTCACTATGTGCTTATCTTAGTAAGAACCCAAGAAATAGGACACTGATGGCTCAGATACCTTATTAGAAATTTATTTTCTGCAGAAGGAGGAAAGGAGGAGAAGGAGGGGAAGGGAAGAGAGGAAGAGAGGAATGGGAGGAGGAAAAGGAAGAGATAACAATGACCATGTCTGATATGAGAGGAAAATTTGAACACGTAGTAAAGGCAAAAAAACAAACAAACAGAAAAAACCCACAAAACTTATTGACCCCTTCTTAAGTTTTCAATTATAGGAAGGTTCTGAAGCTGGGTCAGGTTCCTTGAGTTGCCTGTCCAAGTTGCAAAAGATGTGATAAAAGGATCATACTCTGTTTATATTACAGAGTAATATAAACAAATATAATAATGTAAATATGTAAATGTATTTACAACCTTTCATGGTTATATCTGTACCACTTTTCATTATAACAAAGCCTGCAACAGATTAATTAAAATAACCCCACCTACAGCATTCCTCTACTGCCTCCATGACCCTTTGCCATTCCTCCCATGGCTCCTCACCGGAACACATCACCTCCTACCCTTACATTCAAGTTGACAGCATTTTACTTTACAATCATCTTGCTTGGTGTTTTATTTCTTATCCTAGCTTCCACTCTTTTTCTTCTAACAATTTAGGCTAGTCTTAACTCTGAGGTCAGTTATCTATTCAGCTTTCATCTTTCCTTTCCACTTACTCATTGAGATAAAAATGGTTCATAAATTAAGAAGCAGTATATTAGTGTATGGGAGTGGTATCTGATGCAACAATGCATCTGTCAATCAGGACCTCTATAAAACTTAAATCTACCAGTTATTGTTGGTTTATTCCCTTGTTTTTGATTTCCATATGGTTCTTGGAAAACAGAACAGACAGCGCTAATGCCCAGTTCCCATGCTGAGTACTGCCTTCAGGAAACGTTCATTTCGGTCCTCGAAGCTGGCAAGAAGGCTGCACAGACACTCCTTGTGGGTGGCTCTGTTCTTACATTATTTAAGAGGATTCTTTTATATTTGTTTCTCACTTTCTAATACACCAGCTTTTTTTTTTTAACATCTTTATTGGAGTATAATTGCTTACAGTGTTGTGTTAGTTTCTGCTGTATAACACAGAAAATCAGCTATATGTATACATATATCCCCATATCCCCTCCTTATCCCACCCCTCTAGGTGGTCACAACCTACTGGGAAGCAGTTACACAGCACAAGGAGATCAGCTTGGTGCTTTGTACACCAGCTTTAAAATCCATTCTGATGGGATGAACAAGTCACTTAGCCTTTCTGCAATTTCTTCCTCTGTAAATTCTCACTGGGATATTAAAAGTAATGAGGTACTTAGAATTTTGAAATGTTCTAAAATTTGTAATTGGTGTGGCCTGGGGTAAGTACACATAATGAGAAAGATGAAATGTTTGTTGCTACTTCCTGAAAGGTCAATTAATTTTTTAAAATGTTCTAGATTTTAAACGGCTAATTCTGTAACTACAAGTAAAGAAGAATAGAGGAGCTGCAAGTTTGCTTGTAATGCAGTGAAACAAGCTTCAGAAACCAAAGTCCTGGAGTTGAATCTCTGCACATCATTGAGTAACCTTGACTTTCACAAGTCATTTAACTTACCTTTGACTCAGTTTCTGTATCTCTGAACAAGGGATAATAACAATACCTTCCTATACACTTGTAAAGGGGGTGAAAGGATATTATAGATATGAAAGTGTTTTGCGGGGCTGGGGGGGAGCACAGGGTGGGATGAATTGGGAGATTGGGATTGACATATATACACTATCAATACTATGTATAAAATAGATACCTAATGATAACATACTGTATAGCACAGGGAACTCTACCCAATGCTCTGTGGTAACCTAAATTGGAAGGAAATCCAAAAAAAGAGGTGATATATGTATATGTATAGCTGATTCACTTTGCTGTACAGCAGAAATTAACAAAACATTGTAAAGCAACTATACTCCAATAAAAATTAATTTAAAAAAGAAAGTGTTTTGAAAATGGAAAATGTTTGTGCAAATCTTTTTTTTTCTTTTATTTACTAAATCAGAGTTTCTAAAAGTATTCCATCTGTCCTGCAAGATGTTCCACGAAAAAGAAAAGGACTCCAGTCTAGAAGTTCATGAAACAGGAAACCCTAATCCTTTCTTACAGGTTTATCAAGCACACTAGCACATTAAGCCTGTGAAAAGTCCTACAGTCGAAAAAGTGATTTAATTTTTTTATTTTAACGTTTTTTATTTTAACGTTTTTATTGGAGTATAATTGCTTTACAATGGTGTGATAGATTCTGTTTATAACAAAGTGGATCAGTTATACATATACATATATCCCCATATCTCTTCCCGCTTGCATCTGCCTCCCTCCCACCCTCCCTATTCCACCCTTCTAGCTGGTCAAAAAGCACTGACTTTCTCCAAGCTTACGCCTTCCCCTCCCCGTGTCCTCAAGTCCATTCTCTAGTAGGTCTGCGTCTTTATTCTCGTCTTGTCCCTAGGTTCTTTATGACCTTTTTTTTTTTTTAGATTCCATATAATGTGTTAGCATACGGTATTTGTTTTCCTCTTTCTGACTTACTTCACTCTGCATGTCAGACTCTAGGTCCATCCACCTCACTACAAATAACTCAGTATCATTTCTTTTTATGGCTGAGTAATATTCCATTGTATATATGTGCCACACCTTCTTTATCCATTCATCTGTCGATGGACACCTAAGTTACTTCCATGTCCTCGCTACTGTAAATAGAGCTGCAATGAACATTGTGGTACAGGACTCTTTCTGAATAATGGTTTTCTCAGGGTATATGCCCAGTAGTGGGATTACTGGGTCATATGGTAGTTCTATTTTTAGTTTTTTAAGGAAACTCCATACTGTTCTCCATAGTGGCTGTATCCATTTACATTCCCACCAACAGTGTATCAGAGTTTCCTTTTCTCCACACCCTCTCCAGCATTTATTGTTTGTCGATTTTTTGAAGATGGCCATTCTGACCAGTGTGAGATGATATCGCATTGTAGTTTTGATTTGAATTTCTCTAATGGTTAACGATGTTGAGCCTTTTTTCATGTGTTTGTTGTCAATCTGTATATCTTCTTCGGAGAAATGTCTATTTACATCTTCTGCCCATTTTTGGATTGGGTTGCTTGTTTTTTTCATATTGAGCTGCATGAGCTGCTTGTAAATATTGGAGATTGATCCTTTGTCAGTTGCTTCATATGCAAATATTTTCTCCATTCTGAGGGTTGTCTTTTCATCTTATTTATGGTTTCCTTTGCTGTGCAAAACCTTTGAAGTTTCATTAGGTCCCATTAGTTTATTTTTGTTTTTATTTCCATTTCTCTAGTAGGTCGGTCAAAAAGGATCTTGATTTATGTGATTTATGTCATACAGTGTTCTGCCTATGTTTTCCTCTAAGAGGTTGATAGTGTCTGGCCTTACATTTAGCTCCTTCATCCATCTTGAGTTTATTTTTGTGTGTGGTGTTGGGGAGTGTTCTAATTTCACTCTTTTACATGTAGCTGTCCCGTTTTCAGCACCACTTATTGAAGAGGCTCTCTTTCCTCCACTGTATATTCTTGCCTCCTTTACCAAAGATAAAGTGACCATATGTGCATGGGTTTATCTCTTGGCTTTCTATCCTGTTCCATTGATCTCTATTTCTGTTTTTGTGCCAGTACCATACTGTCTTGATTACTGTAGCTTTGTAGTATAGTCTGAAGTCAGGGAGCCTGATCCCTTCAGCTCCGTTTTTCTTGCTCAAGATTGCTTTGGCTATTCGGGGTCTTTTGTGTTTCCATACAAATTGTGAAATGTTCTGTTCTACTTCTGTGAAAAATGACAGTGGTAGTTTGACAGGGATTGCATTGAACCTGTAGATTGCTTTGGGTAGTAGAGTCATTTTCACAATGTTGATTCTTCCAATGCAAGAACATGGTATATCTCTCCATCTATTTGTATCACCTTTAAATTCTTTCATCAGTGTCTTATAATTTTCCACATACAGGTCTTTTGTCTCCTTAGGTAGGTTTATTCCTAGGTATTCTATTCTTTTTGTTGCAATGATAAATGGGAGTGTTTCCTTAATTTCTCTTTCTGATTTTTTATCATTAGTGCATAGGAATGCAAGAGATTTCTGTGAATTAATTTTGTATCCTGCTCTTTACCAAATTCATTGATTAGCTCTAGTAGTTTTCTGGTAGCATCTTTAGGATTCTCTATGTATAGTATCATGTCATCTGCAAACAGTGACCAGCTTTATTTCTTCTTTTCTGATTTGGATTCCTTTTATTTCTTTTTCTTCTGATTGCTGCAGCTAAAACTTCCAAGACTACATTGAAAAATAGTGGTGAGAGGGGGCAATCTTGTTTTGTTCTTGATCTTAGTGGAAATGGTTTGGTTTCAGTGTTTCACCATTGAGGACGATGTTGGCTGTGGGTTTGTCATATATGGCCTTTATTATGTTGAGGTCAGTTCCCTCTATGCCTACTTTCTGGAGGGTTTTTATCATAAACTGCTGTTGAATTTTGTCCAAAGCTTTCTCTGCATCTACTGAGATGATCATATGGTTTCTCTCCTTCAATTTGTCAATATGGTGTATCACATGGATTGATTTGCATATATTGAAGAATCCTTGCATTCCTGGGATAAAACCCACTTGATCATGGTGTACGATCCTTTTAATGTGCTGCTGGATTCTGTTCGCTAGTATTTTGTTGAAGACTTTTGCATCTACGTTCATCAGTGATATTGGTCTGTAGTTTTCTTTCTTTGTGATATCTTTGTCTGGTATTGGTATCATTGTGATGGTGGCCTTGTAGAATGAGTTTGGGAGTGCTCCTCCCTCTGCTATATTTTGGAAGAGTTTGCAAAGGAGAGGTGTTAGCTCTTCTCTAAATGTTTGATAGAATTCGCCTGTGAAGCCATCTGGTCCTGGGCTTTTGTCCGTTGGAAGATTTTTAATCACAGTTTCAATTTCAGTGTTTATGATTGGTCTGTTCATATTTTCTATTTCTTCCTGGTTCCGTCTTGGAAGGTTCTGCATTTCTAAGAATTTGTCCATTTACTTCCAGGTTGTCCATTTGATTGGCATAGAGTTGCTTGTAGTAATCTCTCATGATCCTTTGTATTTCTGCAGTGTCAGTTGTTACTTCTCCTTTTTCATTTCTAATTCTATTTATTTGAGTCCTCTCCCTTTTTTTTCCGGATAAGTCTGGCTAATGATTTATCAATTTTGGTTATCTCCTCACAGAACCAGCTTTTAGTTTTATTGATCTTTGCTATTGTTTCCTTCATTTCTTTTCATTTATTTCTGATCTGATCTTTATGATTTCTTTCCTTCTGCTAAATTTGGGGTTTATTTGTTCTTCCTTCTCTAATTGTTTTAGGCGTAAGGTCAGGTTGTTTATTTGACATGCTTGTTTCTTAAGGTAGGATTGTATTGCTATAAACTTCCCTCTTAGAACTGCTTTTGCTGCATCCCATAGGTTTTGGGTGGTCATGTGTTCATTATCATTTGTTTCTAGGTATTTTTTGATTCCTCTTTGATTTCTTCTATGATCTCTTGGTTATTAAGTAGTGTATTGTTTAGCCTCCATGTGTTTGTATTTTTTACAGAATTTTTCCTGTAATTGACATCTAGTCTTATAGCGTTGTGGTCAGAAAAGATACTTGATACGATTTCAATTTTCTTAAATTTACCAAGGCTTCACTTGTGACCTGAGATATGATCTATCCTGGAGAATGTTCCATGAGCACTTGAGAAGAAAGTGTATTCTGTTTTTTTTGGATGGAATGCCCTATAAATATTAAGTCCATCTTGTTTAGTGTATCATTTACAGTTTGTGTTTCCTTATTTATTTTCATTTTGGATGGTCTGTCCATTGGTGAAAGTGTGGTGTTAAAGTTCCCTACTATGAATGTGTTGCTGTCAAGTTCCCCTTTTATGGCTGTTAGCATTTGCCTTATGTGTTGAGGTGCTCCTATGTTGGGTGTATAAATACTTACAAATGTTATATCTTCTTCTTGGATTGATCCCTTGATCATTATGTAGTGCCCTTCTTTGTCTCTTGTAATAGTTTTGTTTTAAAGTCTATTTTGTCTGATATGAGAATTGCTATTCCAGCTTTCTTTTGATTTCCATTTGCATGGAATATCTTTTTCCATCCCCTCACTTTCAGTCTGTATGTGTCCCTAGGTCTGAAGTGGGTCTCCTGTAGACAGCATATATATGGGTCTTGTTTTTGTATCCATCCAGCCAGTCTATGTCTTTTGGTTGGAGCATTTAATCCATTTACATTTAAGGTAATTATTGATATGTACGTTCCTATTACCATTTCTTAATTGTTTTGGGTTTATTATTGTACGTCTTTTCCTTCTCTTGTATTTCCTGCCTAGAGAAGTTCCTTTAGCATTTGTTGTAGTGCTAGTTTTGTGGTGCTCAATTCTCTTAGCTTTTGCTTGGCTGTAAAGGTTTTAATTTCTCCGTCAAATCTGAATGAGGTCCTTGCTGGGTAGAGTAATCTTGATTGTTGGTTTTTCTCCTTCATCACCTTAAATATGTCCTGCCACTCCCTTCTGGCTTGCAGAGTTTCTGCTAAAAGTTCAGCTGTTAACCTTATGGGGATTCCCTTATGTGTTACTTGTTGTTCTTCCCTTTCTGCTCTTCATATTTGTTCTTTGTATTTAATTTTTGATAGTTTGATTAATCTGTGTCTTGGTGTGTTTCTCCTTGGATTTATCCTGTATGGGACTCTCTGTGCTTCCTGGACTTGATTAACTATTTCCTTACCCATATTAGGGAAGTTTTCAACTACAATCTCTTCAAATATTTTCTCAGTCCCTTTCTTTTTCCTCTTCTTCTTCTGGGACCCCTATAATCCAAATGTTCGTGCATTTAATATTGTCCCAGAGGTCTCTGAGACTCTCCTCAATTCTTTCCATTCTTTTTTCTTTATTCTTCTCTGCAGTAGTTATTTCCACTATTTTATCTTCCAGGTCACTTATCCGTTCTTCTGCCTCAGTTATTCTGCTATTGATCCCTTCAAGAAAATGTTTAATTTCATTTATTGTGTTGTTCATGATTGTTTGTTCGCTCTTTTGTTCTTCTACATCCTTGTTAAACGTTTCTTGTATTTTCTCCATTCTATTCCCAAGATTTTGGATCATCTTTACTATCATTATTCTGAAATCTTTTTCAGGTAGACTGCCTACTTCCTCTTCATTTGTTAGGTCTGGTGGGTTTTTACCTTGCTCCTTCATCTGCTGTATGTTTCTTTGACTTCTCATTTTGCTTAACTTACTGTGTTTGGGGGTCTCCTTTTCACAGGCTGCAGGTTCATAGTTCCCGTTGTTTTTGGTGTGTGCCTCCAATGGCTAAGGTTGGTTCAAGTGGGTTGTGTAGGCTTCCTGGTGGAGGGGACTGGTGCCTGTGTTCTGGTGGATGAGGCTGGATCTTGTCTTTCTGGTGGGCAGGTCCACATCTGATGGTGTGTTTTGGGGTGTCTGTGACCTTATTATGATTTTAGGCAGCCTCTCTGCTAATGGGTGGGGTTGTGTTTCTGTCTTGCTAGTTGTTTGGCATAGGGTGTCCAGCACTGTAGCTTGCTGGTTGTTGAGTGAAGCTGGGTGCTGGTGTTGAGATGGAGATCTCTGGGAGATTTTCGCCCTTTGATATTACATGGAACTGGGAGGTCCCTAGTGGACCAATGTCCTGAACTTGGCTCTCCCACATCAGAGGCACAGCCCTGACGCCTGGTTGGAGCACCAAGAGGCTGTCATCCACATGGCTCAGAAGAGAAGGAAGGAACGAACGAACGAAGCAAGAGACAAAATCAAATAAACGTTATTAAAATAAAAAAAATTATTAAGGAAAAATTTTTAAGTAATTAAAAAAAAAGAAGGAAAGAAGAGAACCAAACCAAAGAACAAATCCATGAATGATAACAAGCACTGAAAACTATACTAACAACAAACGGACAGAGAGAACCCTAGGACCAATGGTAAAAGCAAAGCTATACAGACAAAATCACACACAGAAGCATACTCATATACATTCACAGAAAGAGAAAAAGGGGAAAATATATACATATATATCTTTGCTCCCAAAGTCCACCTCCTCAATTTGGGGTGATTCTTGGTCTATTTAGGTATTCCACATGACTATCTCTGGGGTCCGTGCTTTTAGCCACGGCTCGTGCCGGTCTCTGGAGCTCCTTTAAGCTTGCTCTTAATCCACTCTCCTCGCGCACCAGGAAACAAAGAGGCAAGAAAAAGTCTCTTGCCTCTTCGGCAGTTCAGACCTTTTCCCGGATTCCCTCCTGGCTAGCCATGGTGCACTAGCCCCCTTCAGGCTGTGTTCACGCAGCCAACCCCAGTCCTCTCCCTGGAATCCGACCAAAGGCCAAGCCTCAGCTCCCAGCCCCCACCCGTCCCGGCGGGTGAGCAGACAAGCCTCTCCAGCTGGTGAGTGCCGGTCGGCACCGATCCTCTGTGCGGGAATCTCTCCGCTTTGCCCCTCGCACCCCTGTTGCTGCGCTCTCCTCCGCGGCTCCGAAGCTTTCCCCCTCTGCCACCCGCAGTCTCCGCCCACGAAGGGGCTTCCTAGTGTGTGGAAACCTTTCCTCCTTCACAGCTCCCTCCCACTGATGCGGGTCCCGTCCTTTTTCTTTTGTCTCTGTTTTTCTTTTTCTTTTGCCCCATCCAGGTACATGGGGAGTTTCTTGCCTTTTGGGAGGTCTGAGGTCTTCTGCCAGCGTTCAGTAAGTGTTCTGTAGGAGTTGTTCCAAGAGTAGATGTATTTCTGATGTATTTGTGGGGAGGAAGGTGATATCCCCGTCTTACTCTTCCATCTTGAAGCTCCTCCCGTTTGTGCAAATCTGAACCTTAAAGTCACCATCGTGTTTTATTTTCAAACACATCATGTGACTAACCTAAAATTTTACAAGATTCTAGAATTCACAAACTTCTTTTCATGAGCACATTTGCTCTAGTTAACAGTGTTTATCAACAAAGTGAAAACTATTTTGATAGTCCTCACGTGGTTGTTTTTAGCCTCCTAATTTGTTGCCCTTACGTGCAAAAAGATTTCCACACACGTCGTTAAAAAATGGACTAGTTTAAGACCTAGAAGTGAGGAAGTCTAGGGAAATACAAGCTCCTGGTGAACATTAGATGTCCAAAAAATGTTAGAAATAATTAACTTTGAGGGAAAATGGAGGACTATCCACATTTCCAAATTCAACCAACACCATTTTAAGGGATTAAAGCTTATTCCTACTGATTCTGCTTCCCATAGACTAAAATGTAAAATTGACATTTCGGTCTTATTCTCAAAGCAACTTCCTTCAATGTTTTCTCACACTCTCAGTCCTACAGGTCTTTCTGGGGATCCTTGGGGAAGTCACAACATAGGCCATTACATATAGGGCTACAAGTAGCAAGAGAGAAACCTGGAACAGGTCAGTTTGGAGAAGGTGAAAAACATAGCCTAGATGCCTACCCCTATTCATTTCACAGCTCTTGCCAGCCTGTGTTTGATATTTAAAATTTTCTCTTTACTTCTTTGGATTCCAGATAGAAATCTCGTGTTGGGTGAGCCTGACTTGCTCTCACTCTCACAGTTTACCTTAAAAGAGCTGACTACCTTACAAATAAAAGTACAACTCTCCTATCCATCTTACTTTTTCACAACTGACGAATGTGTATATTTCATGGATATGGAATTTTCATGGATATTCCATTAATATTTTATGTCATTGACAACAGAGTACTAGCCTCAACAAGCATTTTGCAGATTCTGAGCTTGTACTGTTACTGCTGTATATACCCAAACCCTTTCTCATTTCCTCTTTTGTTGCTATAGCAGGAATTCCTCACGTTCATCCTGTGACCTTTCCTGATTTTTCATAGAAGTCTGAAGAGCAGACATTTGTTAAGTTACAACCGTTAAAGAAGAGATGATTCCTTAGTGGCATTGCCTATGCTCTGCTCACAGGTCAGAGCTGTGACATATATATTTCTTAAGAATCTTATTCACTGGAGGAAATGCAGACCATGTGTCTTTCCTAGGTCACCTGGGGCAAAATAATTTGGTAATCAGATATACATGGTCTTATGATATTAACAATTATTAAGCTTTTAATAGGAAAGATGATTTTCCCACAGAAGACAGTTAATTTCACAGCAGTATTTGGTTTTTTCTAAGTGTTTCACAATAAGAGATTAGGAGAAGAAAGAAATCTAATAATATAACTTTACTATGTATTTAACCTCATTCTTTTTGATTTTTTAGACTTTTATTTCCCATAAACTTTCCTTATAGAACCTGTTCAATACATACAGGCTCTGAGAAAGCAGTTTTTGGTTTTTGCTGAAAGAAAATAATATGAGAATAACATTGATAAATCACATATACAGACCCCAAAAAAGAAGGGGGAAAGGTATTTGGTTTTAAGACTGAGGGCAAAAGGATAGTGTGATATAATGCAAATTATTAAACAAGTATGTCCCATGTGCCTCTTCATCTTCTTTCTTGTAGTTAAAGCCTTCATGCAAAGTTTACTTGTACAGTGGTCCTCAAACTGGCCTTCTGACCCCATTATATTTTTACACACTACTGAGGATCCCAGAGATTTTTTTGCTGTATGTAGGTTATATTTAGAAAGGTTTATCATATTAAAAAATAAAATTTTAATTATAAACTTAAAAATATAGTTACTAATTTAATAACAATAAACCCATTATATGCTAACATAAAATGCATACTTTATTAAAAATAAGTATATTTTTAAATGCTCACAGGAGTAGCGTTGTTCTACATTTTTGCAAATCTCTTTAATATATGGCATCATAAAAGAAAACTGGGTTCTCATATCTGATTCTGCATTCAATCTGTTGCAGTATGTTTGAACTATATGAAGAAATCCAGTCTGACACAAGATGTATTGTTAGAAAAGGAAAGAGAATGTTAATAGACTTTTCAGATAATCCTGAATATTCTTCTTTGACACTATACCAAGACTTGACAAGCAGTAGTTTCTTAAAAATTAATTGCAATGTGGATTCTGAAACCATATCGATCAACTTGTACTCCGCTTCATTAAAAGCCATTGGTCTTCCTTACACTTTGAATGGGTTGTTTACCCATGCATGAGTTAGTAACATTATACATTGGTTATGTGGGAAATAATGCATCACTTGCAGATTTCTATTATGCAATAGTAAATTTCAAAAATCCCACATGTTAATATCACCAGTATCATCAGAAAAGTCTTTAAGCATTGGGTGGCTGTCAAGCTCACAGTGACAGATATAAGTTTTCCAAAATTCTAATTTTTGCTTGAAAGCTCAAACTTTTAGCACTGGCAATAAATACTGTCAGTTGTGTTCCTTTAAGTGACAGGCACACTCATTTCATTTTCAAGAAATGTATGCCAAATTCCAAGTCTGATCATCATAGTTTGCTAGTTGTTCTTCCAAGTAAAACATGATGTTCCATGGAAACAGCATCTAGGTCAGCTCACAGATGCAAACAATGGCATGAGTGCACAAGTGCTTTTCCTCAAGGCAGCCATCATAGCTTGTTATGCTGGACAGAAGGGTTTTCTGCATATGTCCCTTCTCATCACACCAAATATTAAAAAGACACATACTCAAGGGTTGAGATATGTAATTTTGGGGGTGGCAAGTGCATACAATGGTGAAGAATACACTCAATTTTTCTACAACCATTTGCTATCACTGATTTGATTCCTGCAAAAGAGCCAGCAGTTTTACCCACCATGGCTTTTGCAACATCAGTGCGAATATCAACACAGTGAAAAAGGAAAACGATATCTTAACATTATTATAAAAATAATAATAATATTGTAACACCCCCCTTGGCAATCTGAAGACCGCACTTTGAGAACCACTATACCAGTTTATAGCATACATACTTAGGATCCTCCCAGCCTTTGTATCTCTCATCTTTCTTCAGAATAGTTGCAATGACTGTCTTCTTAAAAAGTGTTTCTAAATGAGGTATTACTTCACACCAGTCAGAATGGCCATCATCAAAAAATCTACAAACAATAAATGCTGGAGAGGGTGTGGAGAAAAGGGGACCCTCTTGCACTGTTGGTGGGAATGTAAATTGATACAGCCTCTATGGAGAATAGTATGGAGGTTCCTTAAAAAACTAAAAATTGAACTATCACGTGACCCAGCAATCCCACTACTGGGCACATACCCTGAGAAAACCATAATTCAAAAAGAGTCATGTACCACAATGTTCACTGCAGCACTAGTTACAATAGCCAGGACATGGAAGCAACATTAAGTGTCCATCGACAGATGAATGGATAAAGAAGGTGTGGCACATATATACAATGGAATATTACTCAGCCATATAAAGAAACAAAATTGAGTTACTTGTAGTGAGTTGGATGGACCTAGAGTCTGTCATACAGAGTGAAGCAAGTCAGAAAGAGAAAAACAAATACCGTATGCTAACACATATATATATGAAATCAAAAAAAAAATGGTTCTGATGTACCTAGGGGCAGGACAGGAATAAAGACACAGACGTGGAGAATGGACTTGAGGACACTGAGAGGGGGAAGGGTAAAGTGGGACGAAGTGAGAGAGTGGCATGGAAATACATACACTACCAAATGTAAAATAGATCGCTAGTTGGAAGCAGCCACATAGCACGGGGAGATCAGCTCGGTGCTTTGCGACCACCTAGAGAGGTGGGATAATCACAGTGGGAGGGGAGACGCAAGAGGGAGAAGATATGGGGATATAGGTATATGTATAGCTGATTCACTTTGTTATACAGCAGAAACTAACAAAACATTGTAAAGCAATTATACACCAATAAAGATGTTTAAAAAAATGTTTCTATCATGTGCTTGCTATGTAATCCCTAAAGCCTTAATAATTTCTTCCATAAAATAAAAATCTTTTAACGAATGAACAAATCCTTAATAGGATTCTGCCTTCCCCTATAGTGAATTTATTACTTTAGCTAAGCAAATTTACATGGCACTTTTTATTACAGTTTACCATACTCTATCACCAAGATATTTGGGGGCCACTCTTCCAATTTGGATTTTCTACCTCTCTTCCCTAAATGTAATCACTTCAAAGTGCAGCTCAAGACTCACTTCGTCCAGACGTCTTTCCAAAGTTTGCAGTTTCCGGTCATTTTAGATCCTCTACACAAACCTTTTGGTTTTTTCCATTGCTTTCATGTGCCCACAACTGTTTCAAGTTTCACTTTATTTACTGTTGGTTATGTGTGTATTTCTGTAATTTTTACAAATGGATTAAGACTTCTTTTGGAGGCTAGTTGCTTAGAACCTAACATAGCTTTTTAAACAAACAAACAAACAAATATATGCTGTTGTATTATATTCACAGAAATGGCAGCACTTTTAAAGATATCTGGAAAATGTATTCTTTCCAGAGTAATGTGAGATGACACCTTTTTTGGCACAGGTCACAACAGGTTGAGACACAGTACTTCCAGGCAAAGAGAACTGGATATCAAGACAGGAGATTTAGTCACCTTTGTCAACAAAAGAGTTAATAAACATATTAGAAAACCCCTTTGAATTTCAAAGAGAAGCCATTAACATTCTCATTTACAGTATTAGTAATTAGTAGACTTCCCTAATTGGAGTCACTTTGAGTGGTGACTCCCCTTATTTGGTCTATAAATAAACATTGTATCCAAAATCGAGAGCCTTTCCCATAATCAAAGTCCATATCCAATTCAAATTTGGCTTTCAATCTGTAAACTATAATACAGTATATAAACTAAGGGTTTGGCTAGAACGGTCACCCTATATATAAATGCAATGCTCGTTGTGGTACATTTCCACCAATTTTGTTAATTCAACAAAGGAAGATCACAGGCAATTGTCAGAAGTCCAAATGTTTCATCAAGCATGAGTCACATTAATATTTATCCTTTGGTATAGGAGCAAAAGGGGGCTTTATCGTAGGTAAAGTACTGTTCCTGGAAGACATTTATTAGTCTCCAGATCAAAATATCATGATGTCACTATGAACAATTTTAAAACTTAATATATGAATAGTTTTGACTGTGCTATCAAAAATCCCTCTAATTCTCATATTTTAAAAGAAATAAGCATCCCATTTCATTATCCAGTAAAACGATATAATAGAATTCACTATAATTTATTTCAGTTCATTTTAAAGATTCTTGCATAATTGCTGGTTGAAGACAGCATGAAAAATAATAGAATGCAGGCAGACATTTATTTCCATACAATGGGGCTACTCAAAATATTAGTTTAAGTATGTATTTACCCTTCTGGTTCTTTTCTTTAGAACCTGTACAGTGTCTGGCACATGGTTTACTCTCAATAATTGTTGCTGAATGAATCATAAGTAATTTCTGGTAGGTTAGAACAGAGGGGAATTTAGTAATTGTACTTTTCAAAGCAATCATTCTAAAATGCAGCCCACCCAAGTAACACAGAGAATAGAAAAAAACATGTGCTATTTGTCATGCTGTTCTTGAGCCACCGCCACCACTACTCCAACTCAATATTACACAGACAGATGAACAGGGCTTTACATCTACAACTTTGGTTTCTGAAACTTGATAGCTTTTCTACAAGAGAGTTGATAGCTGGTATTTGGCTCATGAACCCTACAGAAAAGATAATAGGGCCAACACTGTATTCTTTTTTAAGAGAAAACGTCAAAAACAAAAACTGAAAATGTCAAAAGATAGGTTGATATACTGTATTACTTAAAGACTGTTTTGTTGGGAGAACTGACCAAGTGATTTACTAACAGCTTTTACTGGACAGTCTTTGGCTTACAATGTAGATGAAAAATAAATGGGAATCCATTTCATGTTTACTGTATCTAGGCATTTGACAGATGGAGAAAAAAATGGGAAGACACAATTACAGTCTAGAAAAATGTGGGGTTTTTTTCAGGTTTTCAAATTATGAAAACTAATTTTGTAGTGGGAATTTTTTTCAAAGGGTCTTCTTATCTATATCTCTACATCCTTTTATTACATAAACTGCCTTTCATTCCTCATCACATCTGCACACAGGTAGGGATTATGAAATTGTGTAAAGCTGACATTCAAATGGCATATAGGTGCAAAAGTCAGTGGAGAGAAGACCTGAGTATATTCAGGTCAAAACACATGTAGATCTCCCCGCGAATCTTAGACAAGATTGGGTTCTCTGGTGGCTCCTGAGGAAGACTGTGTTCAGTCACTCAGTAACGTTGCTTTATTCCACAAACATTCATTGAATGCCCATTGTGTGTCACGAATTTGCTAGAGGTCTCCAATACTGAGTAAATAATAGAGTGAAAAAACGAAAAGGAATAGAGAGAAAAAGAAATGGTTTTCGTTGGTCAAAAAAGGCGTATCATTGCACACTTCTAAAGATCCAGTAAGGTGCCATATTTTTGATGATTATTTGATATATGTTAACTGATGATATTCATGTTGATGAAGAATATGGAAGACTAAAATGAATATGGAAAAATATGGAAGCCCTAAAAGCTCCTTCTAAAGGTTCCTATTTCTTGGTATTGATGACCCATTAAATCTGTTATTTGATTCCCTTAATCTTCACTCTAGTTTTCTAAACAAGGAAATCTCATTCTCAAATTCTAAAGTAAAATATACTTAAACATTGATCCTAGTCATTATTTAATGTGTATTCACTATTAGCTTTATAACGAGGACATACAATATAACATCTCCCTTCTAACTATGTATTTTTCAAAACTGTGACAATATAGCAATTTTTTAAGATATTTATCCTATTGACTCTTTGTCATGTCGAGAAATTAGGTATTTGTTGCTCACTTGAGTAATTCCATAATTCAATATTTTCCACATATAATTAATTGTAATTTGGGGGATAAAACATCAGGGATGATATTCAAGTTACTCCCCTATTTGGCTTCTTCTTTAAATTTGTTTTCTTCTGCTGTGCTATGTACATGCTGGGATCTCTAGAAATAGTTGAGAATGATTTCTTGTTGTTGTTTCCCTAAAGAGTTAAGTTTGCTTTCATACTTTTGCAAAAACATGCTTTGCCTCTAATTTGGCAGAGCTATATGCATTATTTGACAACAATCTACTGTAAATTTCTTATTTCAAAAGCCAATGCCTTTAATTCTAATTTTATGCTCTAATACTTCATAAAATAGTTCCATTTATCCCATGTAAATTAAATTGGGTCATTTCATTGTTCTGTCTTGCTTGTCAATGTAAGATATTTAAAGAGAGTATATGTACTTCTCGATTCTTCTCAATACGTTAAGGACTGTTATACTTTATTTTGGCTTTTAATTCTAATTATCAATCTTTCGTAGTGAAGCAAGTGACCAAATAAAATACAACCACTAAGATTTCATTGAATCCTTGTGTAGTGACAGCACTATTGCTTAAGTTTCCTTTACATTCCTATTCCTTTCACCCACCCAGGAATTCTGGTTACTAGATTGAGATTTGGTATTATACCAACAGTCCATGGGGAAAGAAGTTCTAAGAAGCAACCACATGGAACAATTGCTGATCTTTCTATAAATCTGTTACTTAGGACACAGATTGTTACATTATAGGACATCTTTGGATAAGGTAATCTTTCCTGTTGTGCTACAAAAAATATTTGAGTTGAGCAACTGGCTTATTTAAAACAAAATCTATGCCCTTCTTTCCATTAGCTACCAGCAAACCTAGAAGAAAACATGTAGTCCATGTCAACCAAACTCTTAGAATCTTGTGACACGTCTTTTATGTACTAACGTCATCTAGGTGTCAGCTTAACTTCCCTACATTTAATCTTGCTTTCCTCATTCAGTTATTTTTTTATTTTTAATTGTGATGAAACACATGTAATGTAAAATTTACCATCTTACCCATTCTTTAAATGCACATTTATTTTGACTTAACTTCATAAATATTCTATAAGCTGCCTTAAAATCTACCTAAAACAGAACATAAATAAATAATAAAATAATCACTCATTCTTCAATATTAGGTATTCTGAGATTTTTCTACAATATTTTAATTTTTTGGACCTTGTTATGAACTCTTTTTTTATTTGTTAATGGTATGAATGTAACAAACACTGCTTGCCTATCTGAACAAAAATTATCTATGTGGGGAGACAATTCTCCTTGGGTTGTAAACAAGGCATTGACTGGCCTTTGCTCTGAACTATCGTTTCAAAGATGACTGTGTGATAAACAACCTTGGAAGAAAAGGCAAGTCTGCTTATAGGCTTGAAAGATGAAGATAGTGTCTCCCTCTAGACCTATAAACAGGCATGCTTACAATCCATTATAAAACATCTGTATTCTCTAAGCTCAGGAGTCCTCTCCTATAATGCAACCTACTGAAATATGAAGGCTGAACCTGGATTTCTTTGCATTGCTATCTGGGAATTTCAGCTCAAGGAACCAGTACAACAAAAGACTGATACATTGGCTACTGCTGTTGCTATGAGTAAGAAACTGTCCTTTGTCTCTAGCCTTGGAGGTTCAGGTCTTCTACAAGTACCCATGAAACTATGTCATGTTAACTTGTGAGCCTGAAAGTGGGGGGAAACTCAGACCCCTCACAGTGATCAACAATGTATTCTAAGAGATTTTTTGTGAATATCCTTGAAAGTCATTTAGCCTAATCTCCCACTCAGTCAAGAATTTCTTCTACACATCCTGACAGATGGCATTCTAAATGTCACTTCAGTGATTCCAGTAAAAGAAACTCTTCTCAAAGCCTACTGCATCACTGGTTGTTAAGTCCCTCCTTTTCTTGAATTGAACTACCTGTATCTCTATAATACTGGGTTTTGCCAGATCTCATCTGTTTTTACATAGAATAATTATTCTATTTTCCACACGGCAGGCCTTTGTATCCGAAAGTACTTACTTAGTCTCCACTAATCTTACTTTACTCTCTAAACATATCAATTTCATTCTATATTCTTCACACACTATGTTCTCTAGATCCACTGGACACTCTAGACACAACCCAAAACGGTTGTGATTCCCACAGATGTGTCTATATAGCTAAAGCAGAATTCAGTGGAAATATCATTTATCATTTGAACAGAATGCCTTTGATTCATTTAACATAAATTTTATGTACAGTTTTTGTAGCTCTATCATATTGTTCTATCATGTTTAGCTTGTGATTAGTTAAAATATTCAGACTTTTTCCACATGGCCACACTCAAGCCATGATTATATTTGTAAAACTGATTTTTAGAATCCATAACATAAGATTTTTAACCTGCCCATATCATTTTGAATTTTGCTTCTGTTATTAATGATATTATTCTTTGTTAGGTAAAATTTATGCCATCTAAAACATTTATAGGCATCCTTTCAATCTCTTAATCTTAGTCACTAATGGAAATATTATCCACAAAAAGGGCTAAGGACAAGCCATTAAACTTGCATAATAATCTAGACTATACTTCAACAGTACTGGTCAGTTGTTCAACAAGTTATAATCTATTGAATTATGCCATTATCCAGCATAAATATCACCATCTTATCCACAAGGATATCATGCTTTGGCGAAGTAAAAATGTTTCATATCCCTGGCATTCTCTAGGTCTACCAACTATTTCTAAAAGAATATGTCAGCATTTCACTAATATATTAAGAATGTCATTCAGGAGAATGAGTCACTGCTAGTTTACTTTGCTAATGACTAAGCAAGGTAAAGGAAACTGAATTTAGGAATCTTGGCCTAAATAAGAAATTGCTTCCCTGATCCCTAATCTCATAAAAAGACTAAAGCACTAAGCCCCTGAAGTAGTGATAACTAATGTTCTCACTCACAGGTTTCAGGCGTTTGATTGAGATGTAGAAGCAAAACACATCTGTCTCTGGGGCAACAGGTATGAAATTCTCCTGCCTCCATTGCCACTTTTGGATGTGGTTGGGAAAAGTCTATAACTTTATTGTGGTGATGGTTATAAACATCTCAAAATGCATCAAACTGTACACTTTAAAAAGGTGAATACTACTATATGTAGATTATACCTCAATAAAATTGACTTAAATAAAAGTACATTAAAATAAGAAGTTAATTTTCTAAAAATTAGAGAATAAATGTAAAGATGTAAAAAAAGAACATGAAATCAATATTGCCTTTAAAAACAAACTGAATTTTGAAATGGTAATAATCACCATTAAAACTTAGGTCTAGAAAGATCTCCCAAGGAATCTGAGTGAAGTAAAGGTATCTATCTTAATCCTTGACTTTAACATTCTGTTTATCAATTGAATGCTTTTTTTGAATAAGTAATTAATCCAAGTCATCCCTACAAAAGAAAAGGACAAAGGACACAATCATGTTGATAGATCCAGAGGACATTTGAAAAAAAATTAAGCATTTATTTCTGATAATTGGAAAATAATACTTTTTCTCAAATTAATTCATAATCATAATTATCAGTGAAGTACTACAGCATCCCTAGATCACCTCACTTATTTAAATTCCTTTTAAAAAAATTTTAGCCTATGCAGTAAGAGAAGGAAAAAAAATGTAAATATTGAAAAGCAGTACCAAACTTCATTATTTGCAGATGATGTGAATAAAACTAAATTACTGCAATATTAAAAAACAGAGATACAAAACTAAGTAATTTTAAAATACATATCTAAATGCTAGCAATAAGAAGTTAGGAAGTATAATAGAAAAAATCCCATTCTTATCAGACATACATGTGGTGCTTCTCAAACTTTACTGTGCAATCAAATCACCTGAGGTTCTTGTTAAAATGCAGATTCAGTCGGTTTAGGGGTCAAGACTTTAGAGTTCTAGTGAGCTCCCAGGTGCGTGAGTGCACACTCACACACACACACGAATATTATCGGTATAATTCCCATCGATAATTTTTAAACTTTAGAATTAATAAGAAATTTATAAAACCTCTCTATTTTAACATCTTTATTGGAGTATAACTGCTTTACAATGGCATGTTGGTTTCTGCTTTATAACATATACATATGTTCCCATATCTCTTCCCTCTTGCGTCTCCCTCCCTCCCACCCTCCCTATCCCACCCCTCTAGGTGGTCACAAACCACCAAGCTGATCTCCCTGTGCTATGCGGCTACTTCCCACTAGCTATCTATTTTACATAAAACCTCTATTTTAAAAAAGGTAAAGGAAGGTTAAAATATTACTGGAAGACATAAAAGAATATTTGAATAAAGAGAATGTCAGGTTCCTGGATTGGAAGACAATAGTATAAAAATGTGTGTTCTTCCTAAAATTGCTTAATGCCTTTAACACCAGTGAAAACCACTAAATGTGGGGGGGGTTTGCAATTTTAAAAAATGAAGATTATAAACTTCATCAAAGAATAAAAATGCCATATTAGATCAATTTTTTCACAAAGAGATCATTAGGCAGTTCTTTCCCTTCCAGAGAAAATTGACAAGAATTAAAGAGCAGAAGCAAGAAGAACTACAATCTTGCAGCCTGTGGAATGAAAACCACATTCACAGACAAAATGAAAAGGCAGAGAGCTATGTACCACATGAAGGAACAAGATAAAACCCCAGAAAAATAAGTAAATGAAATGGAGCTAGGCAACCTTCCAGAAAAAGAATGCAGAATAATGATAGTGAAGATGATCCAGGACCTTGGAAACATAATGGAGGCAAAGATCAAGGAGATGCAAGAAAGGTTTAACAAAGACCAAGAAGAATTAAAGAACAAACACCAAGAAGAATTAAATAACAAACAAACAGAGATGAACAATACAATAAATGAAATGAAAAATACACTAGAAGGAATCAATAGCAGAATAACTGAGGCAGAAGAACGGATAAGTGTGCTGAAAGACAGAATGGGGGAATTCACTGCCATGGAACAGAATAAAGAAAAAAGAATGAAAAGAAATGAAGACAGTCTAAGAGACCTCTGGGACAACATTAAACACACCAACATTCCCATTATAGAGGTCCCAGAAGGAGAAGAGAGAGAGAAAGGACCAGAGAAAATATTTCAAGAGATTATAGTCGGAAACTTCCCTAACATAGGAAAGGAAATAACCACCCAAGTCCAGGAAGCGCAGAGAGTCCCAGGCGGGATAAACCCAAGGAGAAACACATTGAGACACATAGTAATCAAATTGACAAAACTTACAGACAAAGAAAAAATATTGAAAGCAGCAAGGGAAAAACAACAAATAACATACAAGGGAACTCCCATAAGGTTAACAGCTGATTTCTCAGCAGAAACTCTACAAGCCAGAAGGGAGTGGCATGATATATTTAAAGTGATGAAAGCGAAGAACCTACAACCAAGATTACTCTACTGGCAAGGATCTCATTCAGAGCCTTTGGAGAAATCAAAACTTTACAGACAAACAAAAGGTAAGAGAATTCAGCACCAACAAACCAGCTCTACAACAAATGCTAAAGGAACTTCTCTAAGTGGGAAACACAAGAGAAGAAAAGGACTTACAAAAAAAAAAACAAAAAACAAAACAATTATAAAAATGGTAATAGGAACACAGATATTGATAATTACCTTAAATGTAAATGGATTAAATGCTCCAACTAAAAGACGCAGGCTCGCTGAATGGATACAAAAACAAGACTGATATATATGCTGTCTACAAGAGACCGATTTCAGACCTAGGGACACATAACAGACTGAAAGTGAGGGGATAGAAAAAGATATTCCATGCAAATGGAAATCAAAAGAAAGCTGGAGTAGCCATACTCATATCAGATAAAAGAAACTTTAAAATAAAGACAATTACAAGAGACAAAGAAGGACACTACATAATTATCAAGGGATCAATCCAAGAAGAAGATATAACAATTATAAATATATATGCACCTAACATAGGAGCACCTCAATACATAAGGCAAATGCTAACACCTATAAAGAGGGAATCGACAGTAACACAATAATAGTGGCGGGGGGGGCCTTCCCTGGTGGCGCAGTGGTTGAGAGTCCGCCTGCTGATGCAGGGGACACAGGTTCATGTCCCGGTCTGGGAAGATCCCACATGCCATGGAGCGGCTGGGCCCGTGAGCCATGGCCACTGAGCCTGCGCGTCCGGAGCCTGTGCTCCGCAACAGGAGAGGCCACAACAGTGAGAGGCCTGCGTACTGCGAAAAATAATAATAATAGTGGGGGACTTTAACACCTCACTTACACCAATGGACAGATCATACAGACAGAAAATTAATAATGCAGAGTGTCATACAGGAAACAATAGCTTTAAATGACACAACAGACCAGATAGATTTAATTGATATTTATAGGACATTCTACCCCAAAACAACAGATTACACTTTGTTCTCAAGTGCACAAAAAACATTCTCCAGAATAGATCAGATCTTGGGTCTCAAATCAAGTCTCAGTAAATATAAGAAAACTGAAACCATATCAAGCATCTTTTCCAACCACAATGCTATGAGATTAGAAATCAATTATAGGGGAAAAAAATGTAAAAAACAAATACACATGGAGGCTAAACAATACCTTACTAAATAACCAAGAGATCACTGAAGGAACCAAAGAGGATATCAAAACATGCCAGAGACAAATGACAGTGAAAACACGACGATCCAAAACCCATGGGACGCAGCAAAAGCAGTTCTAAGCGGGAAGTTTATAGCAACACAATCCTACCTCAAGAAACAAGAAAAATCTCAAATAAACAATCTAACCTTACACCTGAAGGAACTAGAAAAAGAAGAACAAACAAAACCCAAAGTTAGTAGAAGGAAAGAAATCATAAAGGTCAGAGCATAAATAAATGAAATAGAAACAAAGAAAACAGTAAAGATGAATACAACTAAAACCTGGTTCTTTCAGAAGATAAACAAAATTGATCAACCTTTTTAGCCAGACTCATCAAGAAAAAGAGGGAGAGGACTCAAACCAGTAAAATTAGAAATTAAAAAGGAGAATTTACAATGGACACCACAGAAATACAAAGCATCCTAAGAAACTACTACAAGCAATTCTATGCCAATAAAATGGACAACCTGGAAGAAATGGACAAATTCATAGAAAGGTATAACCTTCTAAGACTGAACCAGGAAGAAATGGAAAATATGAATAGACCAATCACAAGCAATGAAATTGAAACTGTGATTAAAAATCTCCCAACAAACAAAAGTCCTGGTCCAGATGGCTTCACAGGTGAATTCTATCAAACATTTAGAGAAATGCTAACACCCATCCTTCTCAAACTCTTCCAAAAAATTACAAACGAAGGAACACTCCCAAACTCATTCTACAAGGCCACCATCACCCTGATAACAAAACCAGAGAAACATACTACAAAAAATGAAAGTACAGACCAATATCACTGATGAATATAGATGCAAAAATCCTCAACAAAATACTAGCAAACAGAATCCAACAACACATTAATAGGATCATACACCATGGTCAAGTGGGATTTATCCCAGGGATGCATGGATTCTTCAATACACACAAATCAATCAATGTACTACACCATATTAACAAACTGAAGGAGAAAAAACATATTGATCATCTCAACAGATGCAGAAAAAGCTTTTGACAAAATTCAACACCCATTTATGATAAAAACTCTTCAGAAAGTGAGCATAGAGGGAACCTACCTCAACAAAGTAAAGGCCATATATGACAAACCCACAGCAAACATCATTCTCAATGGTGAAAAACTGAAAGCATTTCCTCTAAGATAAGGAAGAAGACAAGGATGTCCACTCTTGCCACTATTATTCAACATAGTTTTGGAATTCCTAGCCATGGCCATCAGAGAAGAAAAAGAAATAAAAGGAATACAAATTGGAAAAGAAGTAAAACTGTCACTGTTTGCTGAGGACATGATACTATACATAGAAAATCCTAAGATGCTATCAGAAAACTACTAGAGCTAATCAATGAATTTGGTAAAGCTGCAGAATACAAAATTAATGCACAGAAATCTCTTGCATTCCTGTACACTAACAATGAAAGATCAGAAATAGAAATTAAGGAAACAATCCCATTCACCATTGCAACAAAAAGAATAAAATACCTAGGAATAAACCTACCTAAGGAGGTAAAAGACCTGTACTCAGAACACGGTAAGACACTGATGAAAGAAATCAACGATGACACAAACAGATGGAGAGATATACCATGTTCTGGGATTAGAAGAATCAATATTGTGAAAATGATTATACTACCCAAAGCAATCTACAGATTCAATGCAATCCCTATCAAATTACCAATGTCATATTTTACAGAACTAGAACAAAAAAATCTTAAAATTTGTATGGAGACACAAAAGACCCCGAATAGCCAAAGCAATGTTGAGGGAAAAAAACGGAGCTGGAGGAATCAGACTCCCTGGCTTCAGACTATACTACAAAGCTACAGTAATCAAGACAATATGGTACTGGCACAAAAACAGAAATATAGATCAATGGAACAGGATAGAAAGCCCAGAGGTAAATCCATACACCTATGGTCAACTAATCTATGACAAAGCAGGAAAGGATATAGGCTGGAGAAAAGACAGTCTCTTCAATAAGTGGTGCTGGGAAAACTGGACTGCTACATGTAAAAGAATGAAATTAGAACACTCCTTAACACCATACACAAAAATAAACTCAAAATGGATTTGAGACCTAAATGTTAGACCGGACACTATATAACTCTTAGAGGAAAACATAGGAAGAACACTCTTTGACATAAATCACAGCAGAATTTTTTCTGACCCACCTCTCAGAGTAATGAAATAAAAACAAAAATAAACAAATGGAACCTAATGAAACTTAAAAGCTTTTGCACAGCAAAGGAAACCATAAACAAGACCAAAAGACAACCCTCAAAATGCGAGAAAGTATTTGCAAATGAGACAACAGACAAAGGATTAATCTCCAAAATATACAAACAGCTCATGGAGCTCAATATCAAAAAAACAAACAATTCAATTAAAAAATGGGCAGAAGACCTAAATAGACATTTCACCAAAGAAGACATACAGATGGCCAAGAGGCACATGAAAAGCTGCTCAACATCACTAGTTATTAGAGAAATGCAAATCAAAACTACAATGTGGTATCACCTCACACCGGTCAGAATAGCCATCATCAAAAGATCTAGAAACAATAAATGCTGGAGAGGCTATGGAAAAAAGTGAACCCTCTTGCACTGTTGGTGAGAATGTAAATGGATACAGCCACTATGGAGCACAGTATGGAGGTTCCTTAAAAAACTAAAAATAGAATTACCATATGATCCAGCAATCCCACTACTGGGCATATATCCGGAGAAAACCGTAATTCAAAAAGAGTCATGTACCACCATGTCCATTTCAGCTCTATGTACAATAGCCAGGACATGGAAGCAACCTAAATGCCCATCGACAGATGAATGGAAAAAGAAGGTGCGGTATATATATTCAGTGGAATATTACTCAGCCATAAAAAGGAACGAAATTGGGTCATTTGTAGAGACGTGGATGGACCTAGAGACTTTCATACAGAGTGAAGTAAGTCAGAAAGAGAAAAACAAATATCGTATATTAACACAAATATGTGGAATCTAGGAAAATGGTACAGATGAACCAGTTTGCAAGGCAGAAATTGAGACACAGATGTAGAGAACAAACGTATGGACACCAAGAGGGGAAAGTGGTTGGGGGGGAGGGGGGGCGGTGGGATGAACTGGGAGATTGGGATTGACATATATACAGTAACATGTATAAAACAGATAACTAATAAGAACCTCCTGTATAAAAAATAAAGAAAATTAATTTTTTTTAAAAAAAAGGGTATGGGGCTTCCCTGGTGGCACAGTGGTTGAGAGTCCGCCTGCCAATGCAGGGGACATGGGTTCGTGCCCCGGTCCGGGAAGATCCCACATGCCGCGGAGCGGCTGGGCCCGTGAGCCATGGCCCCTGAGCCTGCACGTCCGGAGCCTGTACTCCGCAACAGGAGAGGCCACAACAGTGAGAGGCCCGCATACCGCAAAAAAAAAAAAAAAAAAGGGTATGTCATTTTAGAAAGCATTGAATAAAACAATAAAAGGATAAAAACTAGGCTTTACAATCAGCACTAGCATTTTCATGCCAAATATCTAACTGGGCATATTATAAGCACACAGTGAATGCTGCAATAATTATAAGGCAACCAAAAGTAATGAACTGCCAAATATAATATCTCATCTCAAATTTCTAAACTTCCTTTTATAGGTAGACCTCCACCTGTCAGGGCAGACTGGGTCCTGTCTTTTTGGTCCCTCTTCTGAAGCTGTGATTTATGTGGCTTAGTAAAGGGTGGTGTTATGGTTTAAGAGAGCCTAGTCTAGTTTAGCAATAGTGATTTCTAAACTCATGTCCTCTAATGTATTTCTTCAGCACCAAAGAAAGGACTTGTAATTACAAGCAATTTTTTAAAAATCTATTCTTTTTAAAAATTACACTGAAACAGTGTTTATCTCATCAACCCTCACTACCCACAAAAATCTCCTCCTCCACCAAGGCCACTCTGATCATTCCTCCTCTCCCTCCTCCCTCTATTGTATTAAACCCTTCTCTCACACTCCTCCTGTCCACCACACCCCATCCTTTTCTTCAGCCTAATCCATTTTTATCAAAAGAACACATCCGGCAAAGCGAGATTCTTTGGAGAATAGCATAGCAAAACCAAAATACCACATCATGGGCAAAGAGATGTCAAAGACAAGAAATGGTCATTCAGTAAGGATTTTGTCTCATCACATTTGCAGACATTTGCTTAAAATGCATAAGTGAATAAAGATTACAAAGTAAAAGGAAAGAATTAGCTACAATGTGGAAGAAAAAGTTCTGGTCAGAGTCGGAAGACCCAGGCCCCTAGACAGAGCACTGTTCTTTTCACTCTGATCTAATTTTACAAGATTACTTTTACACAGATAAAATACACAAACATGCTTTATAAATGTCCTTTTTCCTGAATTAATATAAAGTATTAGTAGTAGATATTAATAGTTCAGTATGGATGTGGAATAAACTTATGTAATAGGCTTTAAATTTCCAATATTTTAATCAACAAAGCAAATGGTCTGTGTTCTTGGGAGATTAATGTATTCATTTGTACAAACTACTAAGCATAGAATGCAGTGAAACTTTACTAACTCCGGCCCCGCTAATTCAGAAATCATAGAGAAGGAGTAAGGTAAAATATGAAGTGCTGTAGCTAGAGATGGGAAACATAATAATCAACTTGAAGCAGCATTGCAACTAACTACTTTATGATTTTAGAGAGGTCCCTTAGCCTCTCTGGATTCTGTTCACTTGTGTTTAAAGTGAGCTGAATTATTCAGTCAATCCATCTCATCGTCATATAATTCTGTGATTCTATGTACGTCAGATAGATGCTTCTTTTTTTACTTTATTCTTTCTATAAGCAATGTTTCTGGGAATGGAATTATTCTTGTCTGGATTTTTTTTAGTCTGGAGTTCATGAATAGCCTTAAGGGGTCACATGAATTACCTAAATTTGGGCAACCATGTTTATGTGCATTTTTCTGGACAGAGATCCATAGCTTTCATCCAATTCTCAAAAAGCTCTGTGAACCTCCCCAGAAAAGATTAAGAACCACTTACTTCCATAATGAACTAATTCCAAGTGATTCTCAGCAACTTGTAAAAACAGGCTCACAAAAAGATTGCTTAATAATCCTGTGCTGGTTCTGTAACATTTGTATCTTACATCAATAACACAACACTCTATTATGATATAAGCTACCCCTTAAAATTTAACAAATGGCTGTCTCCTCATTCGGGGATGAATCATGGTCTATATCTGTCTAGTTCACCTCATTATATCAAATGCCTTGAACAGTGCCGGGTTCTCAGTGAGGCAAGGAAGAGGAATGGCTGCCAGTTTATCTCTGGAGGAAGAGGGCAGCTATGGAGTGATCATCATCTCATCTGAGCTGGAACTGAGACTGCAGAACTCTGAGATAATGAAAAAATCAGCAAGCAAGGATAGATAATCTTATCCAAAAGTCAAGCCTTGTAATTTCAATAAAAGAAAATGGAAACCCAAAATGAACAAGGGTCTTACCAAAAGTGGCAAGTTCAGGACCAGAATCCTTAGCCAATGGTACAGGGCTCCTTCCATTCCACTACATTGTCCAGCTGGGGGAAGACACAGAACCCAATGTGGAGTGCAAGCAAACATGTTATCCAAATTCCAGTTCCTTTCTTTTAACTGAAATTCAGCAGCTAACAATCTTCCCCTTCATTATAGGTAGACATACCATAAATATGTCTACCTGTGATCTTTGCCTGATTTATTAATATATAACAAACAAAATAACACCATGTCTTATATGTAATATAAGTGGATTCAAATTTGTTGCCATTGTTATATCTATAAAAGTTAGCCTGTGTTATAAATATAATTGCTTTTATCATGCAAACTTAATTTTTCAATAATGCTTGTTTATTTGTCTTAACTGACAATTACAGGAAGAAAAATGATCCATTTACTAGTATCTTTTAACATATATAGTATGTAAAATTGAATGAATGTTATTTCATTCCTATACACTTCTGGTAATTGACTTTTAAAAGCTCAATAACATTTGCGTTTCTTTTATCTTTTCAGGAGCATTGTTTTAAACCCAGCCTATTTCCGAAATCATCTTCGTCAGGCAACAGTGTTTAGATGTCTGGAGAGATATTCAGAAGCTGCCCGGTATGTTTGTTACAACTTTTGTGAACTTACTTCGAGTTAAACTAATTTTATTCTCAGCTTCTGGTAATAGCGTAATAGAACTTTCCAGTTCTCACATGGAATATGATTTTACCAGAATTATTGTCTTATAAACGTCAAACCAACAATTATTGACTATCTTTTTCTTTAATTAAAGCCACTCTGTGTTCATAGCTCTTAGTAAAATTCAAACTTTCCAGCCATGAGGTCACTGATAATGATGGGAAAACTTCCAGGGAAGATTAGAAATGAACTTGACCTCTTGCTCTCAAGTACATTCCTGATCCTGGTTGTAAGGACACAATTTTGTGGCTATCTCTTTCTTGAGTTCTGGAAATAAAATCCAACCCACATAAAAAGGATACCAGCTGCCCATTTCTAGAGAAGACGGCATCAGTTATAACACCAAAGGTTGTTAGAGGTGTCCTAAAGTGTTGTCTCTTGGACCCACAATATGTTTCATAAAAACCTGGTGAGGAAGCTCCTGATATTCTCCTCCCCAGAACCTAGACTTACAGCAAAGAATTGCAAGATTTGTGCAACAGCCTCAATGCTACACTCAGAATTCCTTTGCACCTGTGACAACCAACGCTTTTTATTCCTGAGTCAAGATCATCATATCAGACTCCCCTTCTCTTTGATAAATTCTCTCAAAGAATTTTCTTCATCTCTCAATGTATAGGTACCTATTGTTTCTTACCCATCCACTTTACCACCCCAGGAATTTATCAAGAAAGTGTGAGTGATTTCTATACATACTCCAACCATAACTCCTAGGGAGAAAGCCACAGTAATAGGAATGGGGAGCCTAGGTTGCTGGTGGCTACTATCTCTAGAACATTTGCAAATAACATTTGCTTGGAAAATGAAGTTTAAGAAATTTAAATAGATAATAGAATGATTCCATAAAATTCACACCATGAGTTTGACATGAATTCCATTTTATAAGTCGGTCTTAAGAATTGCTTGAACTCAATTAAACGATGGATACGGAAGGCAGAATTAATCTCAACTACTCTCACTTTGCAGTCAAACAACCAATATGCCACAATATCTATTTACCTGTACGTCAGTGTCCACTTTTAAAAATTAAAATAGGTCTCTATCAATCTCGTTTTTACATTCTATTTTTCCCTATACTCTTTTCCTGAATGTTTTATCTTACATTACCCACATACAACTTCTTCCTACTTTTTTTTTTTTTTAGTCCTACTTTTCATTTTGTCTACTGAGTTGTCCCTGTGGCTTATTCTCTTCCCACATACACTATGCAAATGAGAGGGAATTTAAGCGATGATAGTAAGCTTCCTTCTGTCCCACGCTTTGTAAAGGTCACTAGCTACAAATGAAGCTAATAAGCTCAGCATAAACAGATACAGTTATTTGTAAAATAGTTTTCTTTAAGAGGTGGTTCACTAATGTGTCTTCTGACTCTGATCAAGAGATAATAGGAGAAAGCTAGATGCAACTTCAGAACTAGATTGTAACTAGTTAAAACTGCTAGTAGTGTGCTGGGTTAGCTTGTACAGACTCTAGAGAGCCCACTGTTAAATATTCAGGAATATTGGGAGAGCCAGTTGTTAACTGTAGGAGAAATTAGCATTGCTGGGAGAATTTACACTACGAAAATTGGCAAATGCTACAAACCCAGGATTTTGGAGTTTGGGGGAGAGCCAGATACCAGTAGATCACTGACTATAACTTAATTGTATCAGCCTAACTGCTTGAGTTAAAGTGGTGATAAAAATTCTTTATGGTTCCTAAAAGAAATGAATAAACAATGAGAACTTGAAAATTAGGAATTTGTCAGTACTTACCATGTAATATTGGCACTAAATATCCATTTACCTTGACATGTATATCCCTGAAGTGCAATGTGTATCTGTGTAATATCATTTGATGACTAACTTGACAATGATCCTTGAGAAAATTCCTGATAATTGTTGGCTATACTGGTGTGGACTTTCCAACAGAGAAGCAGATACAAGTGTTTTCCATCTTGGTTTCCTTGGCAATTATAATCCTTAATACAGAGTATTAGTCATCCTCTTTTCCCCTCAAGGGAAAGAATACTATGAACCACGAACACGAATATCTTAGTTTCTCTTAGCTATTTGATTTCTAGTGTTAAACACAAATCAATGTATTAAGCATTCATATTTATCAATCAACTGCTTGGATACTTAGATAGTTTGGTTCAGGTCTCTTATAAGCACACTATATTAAAACTAATTGAAAAAGCCCACATATCAAGGTTATTTCCTCTGAGAAGCCAATCAGTCGTGTTTCTGAGATTGAGAAGCACCCACTAAAGAATGCCATTACCATGTAACTTAGGAAGTCTTAAAACCATGATTCCCAGTGAAGTAGATCATCTTCCATCTGGTCCAAGACAGTGCATTTACAACCAGTCCCTGGAAGCTGGGTTATCTAAAATTTTCTCATCCTAACCAGCTCCACCCAGGAAGGAATTTGCAGAGAACAGTCCAGAAAACATTTCCAGGACAGCTTCACAAAATCCCAGATTCTCAGCCAGAGAGGTTATAGGAAATGTGATTGAATAGAGGGTATAAATCAATGGGCATATTGACTGATTACGACAGGTATTATGACAATGGGCAGGTCCTTTTATTTTATTGGTCAATATCTTTTCAGAAACATCATACCAGAAGAAAGAGCCCGAATATATAAATGGTAGGAAGCTAAATAAAAATAAGGATATTTTATTTTGATATAGGCTCTGCAGGGATGCTGGTCACCCTTGAGAAGACACCTAGCACCAGTTAAATTGATGAAATCACATTTTCATACCATAAATCTCAATTGAGATTACTGTAACCCCCTGTGAGGCCTGTGAGGCCGTACCTGAAATAGGCCTTCCCTGAAATAGCCAGTAGCCTAGCTCTTTAACATTGCTCTGTTTCCGTGCCTATAAAAGTGTACGTGTTGAAATAAAATGTTCTTGCTCAAATCTGTCCCTCCTCCAACACACACACACACACACACACACACACACATCTGGCCTACTTTCATAAGAAAGATGATAAGCCAAGAAACAATATGCAGAGATGTAAAAAGGCACACAAACAAAAGTCAAGACTATCTTATGAAGGAACTAATAACTTGATAATACGAACAGCACCATGTCTTTCATCTCTGTATGCTCACTGACTAGCACAGGCCTTGGCGCAAACCAAGTTTGGGGTTTACAAATTAAGCTAGCTAGCCTCTGAGTTTGTGATTACTAACCATTTAGCTGCATCAGTAAGGAGCTATTACATGAATTTCTTGGTACAACCCTGGTTGAAAAATAAATATAAGAGTGTGCACGTAGTAGTAAAGTCATGTGATAGGGTCATGCCTCCTACAGTGAAGATTCACGAGGCACAAAACAGATGACACTGCACCGAATCTTTATTTAAGACCATCCTGTGTAAGAGGAAGCAAACAGAAGGTAACACTAAGTGAGAAAACACAACGAAGCCTCTTCATCCATCACTAAGGAAGAATTAGCTCTGTGTTTCTACGTACGTGAACTAGACTAGGAGACACTAGAGCAGGAATAACACATTCAAATGCTTACAAAGCCCACGCATATGGTATGTGAATTATAAGATAAAAGGGTGTTGTATGAACTACAGAAGACTGGAGCTCACTAACTACAGGGACTGTACAATTTCTCTCTCAGACTGAACACTGTTGAGAGTGAAAGTGGGTGCATTTAAGAATTATACTAGGAAAACAGGCATAAACCAGGACTATCATTAGCACACTGGCCATATGGTCACCCTACCACTGGCCCTTCTGAAGGGAGTAGCCTTATTCAAGTCCAGCTAATGCTACTGTATAGAAATATAGGTTCAGTGTTGCAGATTTTTCAAGAAATAGTATAATAATTCAGAGCTTTCCAAGAAATTTCTTGACTTTTAAATGTTGGCAATTACTTCAAGTTTTTCAAACACGGTGTCATCATAAGAAAGCTGAAGTAGTCCCATTCAGGAAAATGTAATCCTCTGAAGAATCAATTGGCCAGGTGACCAATTTGCAGAATTCACCAAATTTCAAGTTTACTAGAACCTTATTTTAAGAAATAATCTTACTGACAAATTAATATGAATACATTTTCTTATGTACATATTCCTCATGAATATATTCAGCAAATCTTGTTAATTTTTGAAAATTTTCAGTTTTTAAAAGCTATGGTTATAGAATGATTTATTCTCATAAATATGTTCTTCTTGTGTGTATGATTATTACTATACTGTTCTTGAATATTCTATGACTATTTTCTTCTTATTAACATAACCAAAATTTTAATTTGGAAGTTTAACAATTTATACTAATTTCTTTCTCATATTTTAAAAGCCATTTTTTTTGTTTTTAACATTTCATCATTTTTAAGATCCATTCCCCAATTTTTGGAGAGTGAGCAAATTTGCCTGTGTGATCAAATGCATTTTTAACTGTTTATAGAATTTACAACAACTTGTATTTAATGAGGAGATTTTTTTTTTTTTTTTTTTTTTTTTTTTGCGGTACGCGGGCCTCTCACTGCTGCGGCCTCCCCCGCTGCGGAGCACAGGCTCCGGAAGCGCAGGCCCAGCGGCCATGGCTCACGGGCCCAGCCGCTCCGCGGCACATGGGATCCTCCCGGACTGGGGCACGAACCCATGTCCCCTGCCTCAGCAGGCGGACTCTCAACCACTGCGCCACCAGGGAAGCCCTAATGAGGAGATTTTAATAGCATTCTACTTTATCTCCTGAAGCTAGAAAAAGCCAAGATAGGGAAAATGAACAGTGAGCAACACAGCACAATCTGGGCTGTGGATCCCACAGAGGGGAGACTGAAGAACAGAGAGAAACCATAGGCTGCAGAACCCTGGAGCCCTCCTGGCTCCTTCGAATCCATCAGTAGGATTAATACAAATTTTTTAAAGAGTTAAAATAAGCTGTCTTAGTAGATAAGCATATTTATAAATTTAACAAATTGGTCATTTGACAAACTCATCATCTGATGAATTGATCGCGAGCCCACAGAAGGCTGTGGGCCACATCATCAGATTTGAAGCCGGGAAGTCAAGTCCTCTCTCCAGCTCTAAAGGGATACCGGAGTTTAATTCCTCAACAGTAAAAGCTGAGCTTCCTCCTACCAGCATGAGGATTCCTTCCCGCATCAAAGTTTGCGCAAGGGCAGTTGGGGGAAGATTTTAGTCTAAAAACAGCAGTCCACTGTTAGAAAAAGGTGTTACCTTACAGAGTTCAACAGCTTTAGTTTACTATCTACAACAAAACTGGTCTGCTCTATATTTTGAAATAATATTATTTAGTGCCGTGTAATGTATGTAATATTGTGAGAAATAGAGTAAATAATACAATATGTAGTATAAAATTTTTTTAATCTTTGCCCTGCTTAAAGTACTGCACTGAATGACACACTGGATTTCGGAGCTCTTGTATATTACATGTGCTTTTCAGGATTAAAAAAACAAATTGGTGGGCTTCCCTGGTGGCGCAGTGGTTGACAGTCCGCCTGCCGATGCAGGGAACGCGGGTTCGTGTCCCGGTCCGGGAGGATCCCACATGCCGCGGAGCGGCTGGGCCCATGAGCCATGGCCGCTGAGCCTGCGGTCCGGAGCCTGTGCTCCGCAACGGAAGAGGCCACAACAGTGAAAGGCCCGCGTACCGCAAAAAAAACCCAAAACAAACAAACAAACAAAAAACAAATTGGTGAGATGCCACCAAGTTGCATCTGTCTGCTTGTTAATACACTAAGAATTTTCTCCCTCATAGCTATTTCTCAGCTTTGCCTCTCTCACTCTTGACCTCTGACAGTGCCTTTCAGTTCACTCCTATTTTATCATTTTGGCTACCTGCTATTCCCATCCTCCTTCTCTGCACTTGCCTTTTTTCTTGTTTCATGATGCTTACCTTTTCTGAAAAAAATAAAAGTCCCTTCTTTGTGAGTATCCCCTTGCTTCTGGTCATTAATAAGCCATTGTCCAAGCATCTCATTCATTAAGACTTTGACTTTCCTTGGTAATTGCCATTGTTTTAACTAATTAGTAGTTACATTTGTTTCTGCTTTATCTTATTTTTGATAAATTAGACAAATTAGAGTATCTGAATTTTCAAGAAATCTGCTCTATAGATGAATGTACAATGAAAATCTCAAACAATAAATTCCTTAAAACACAGATTCTTTTAGAAATGAATTGTCAGCTATGGCTAAGGTGTGACACATTAGAGTATCAATGTTTGAATGAGAATTAGTTTAAACACTTAAGGTCTGGGCTCTGCATGGGTATCAGGATGTTCTAGGGATGTTTCTTTGCCAGGTAGTATGTTACTGTCAAGCCAAATCAAAACATGGTATTTCAAGATGCATGAATTCATAGCTACCCTCACTGACAAGCCCAACAGTAGAGGTTAGTAGAGGTGGGAGTAGGTAAGCTTCCTGAGACCCAGCAGGGGATTTGGGGATTTGATTTTGTTGTTGTTTTCTTAGGTAAGTTGGTCCTACTGGAAATTAAAAACAATGCATATATAAATCACAATCTGTCAAAAGAAAAGGGTGACCCCAAAATAAACTGAAGTGTTTGTTCAGAAATCTGGTAACATAAAGCAGTGGTGTTGCTGGAGATAAGCAGTCACTCAGGGGTAAGTAGTACAGTAGCAACAAGGAAGAAACTGTGTCAGCTTTTTTGGTGTCATGGAACTCTATGATTTTAAATGAGATTATTAGGTATCTTGCAAGAGAGGAGAATATACTGACAGGCAGACTCAAGACAAGTGATTGTGAAGAGATGATAGTAGTGTTGGGAGCTTATTTTAACAGTTCTGATTCAATTGGAAGTGTAAAATCCATTCATTCACCATGCAAGAGGCTAAAAATGTATCACAGGGTTTTTGGTTAAAGTAAGTTCTCATTTATGCCCACAAATAAATGAAGACTATAGGCTAATTTTTATTCTTAAATTGGCCATCTGCCTGAAGGGCTTTCTTTCTTTTTACTGGAGGCAGTTCACCACTGCGAGAACAGCTTTAGTGTGGTCTGACATCAGTCATATGTAACATACAGTTAGGCCATGATCATTCCACCACTAAATCGACTTTCCTTTTCCCTACACATGACAAAGCTGCATGAACCCTAAGCACTGTGAAAATGTCGCTTCCTTATGTATTTCTAAAGCTGACATTAATAAAGAGATATTTAGTCATTTCACATGACTTAGGTTAAATATAAGACTACAGCACACCCAATTTTTATATGTGTAAGGTGTAGTGTTTGTGATTTCAAGGAAAAAAGTGAACACTAAAATATACTACAGCTTCAAGTTTCTAGCCATCTATTAGGTATTAAGGATTTAACATTGCAGATTTATAAATGTCTAATTCTACAATAAAAATGCTAAATGTAAGGCTATAATGACATCAGGTGGATTAAAAAGTAATTCTGTTGCCTTAAGAAAAGCTTTGGACATGATCCAAATTATAAGTAAATTACTGCAAAGACACATAATCTTACATAAATACAGAAAAAGATTTTACATCAGGCTGTTAACAACAACATCTGAAAATCCATCAGAGAAAAATGAACATTGATTGAATTTGTGAATTCTCCATCTTGCTGATGTTTATCATGGTATTTTTGTCCCTTTTCTCTTTTGAATGGTATGCTATGCATTTGCATTACCTTTAAACATTTCTAAAATAATTTAGAAATGCACAATTCTTGGACTGTGCGCACTGTCTGCAAATATTGGTCTAGAAAACATGTAGCAGAGTACAGAGAAAGATTTCTCTTTTTTGCTATAGATCCAACCTTGCCTCTTTTAAAAAGTGGGTGGAGCAATGAAGATAATGTAAGAGAGAATGCAGAAAAGCCCTAGAGTGTCACGTTTAAAATATGAAGAAATAAAGATCTCTTCCCTCCCTTCTTCCCTTCAATCAGACATCCATCTGATTCCATATTTTCTACAATAACAGAATGTAGAAAATCAATTAAACATTCAAAAGTTTAATCCAAAGGAGCTACAGTTTAACTCAGAGTTCTGTGCTGTCTTCTAATATCTAAGTGTTGCCAAGTGAATCAGAGTATAGTCTGTAAATGTTAAAATTATGATAAATGGATCAAAAGCTCCATGTTTTTAATCTGTAACTTGGAGATAATAATAGCATCTGTGTCACAGAGGTTATTATGAGGATAAATGAGACAATTTATATTGTGCACTTAGCACAGTACTTGGCACATCATAAACTCTCAATAAAGAATGAGCTATTATCATTGTTTCTGTTGTTAACAATTAGAGCTCTTTGAAGATAGCTGAAGCTACCTCAAGAGACAATGAGTTTCTCAACACTGAAACCAGAATTTGTTGAGCAGTCCTGTAGCTGAAGTACTGCACTACGAAAGACGAGCTTGCACCCCAAGACTATTTGATCCCATCTCACTCTGAGTCAGCACATCTGTGTTTTTGGAAAGACCACTGTTAACATAGGGGTTGAAGGACAAGATTCTCGCTGCTTTAAGGAGTTAAAAGAGGCAAGACTGTGACTTTAAAAAAATTTTGTGTATGAATATATTATGAATGTTAGCATCCTGTTTCAGTCTGAGTGACGTTCCAGTTATTCTTTAAGGGAGTCACAATGTGGAGGTCTCTGGGGTTGGCAGGTGGAACTTTAAATCACACAGAGAAAGAGAAGTGTTCAGTCACCTGGTTTTTATGCCAATTCTCCCTTTTTTCCTTTCCTCAGTTCTGTCAAAAATAGCAATACCTTGACAAAAGATTTAGGCTGGAAATACTAACACTGCCAGAAACTGAAATTCTTCACCCTTCTTTTTAATAGCCGCATTGGTCCATCACACTATTTTGCACATAAATTAATTTTGATGCCACTAATTGTGAAAACTGCTTATAAGTCAAAAGTTCTGATTTTGTATCTGTCTGCTAAGGAGGAATCACCTACACTAGAGAATTACAGTCAAGGCAGAAAGAACTGTGTTCTACTCCCAGGGCTACAAATGACTGGCTATGTGTGACCTCGGGCAAGTTAATTAAGTAAGCTCTTTGAGTTTCAATTTCCTCAACCATAAAATGAAGATAATAATACTACCTTACAAAGTAAGCATAAGGATTAAATAAAATAATGAATATAAAACACTAAACTCAGTGCCTGGCACATAATAAGTCCTCAATTAATTATTGCTGTTGCTATTGTTGTTACAAGCTTTGAAGAATGAGGTTTAAAATCCTAATACATTCACTCTGAATTAATTCTATTGAGTGAAACTTTGGTATAAACATTATACTACTCAACTACTACCCCAATTTATCTCCATTTTAGCAGCTATCATCTATGACCTCCTGCTCTTTGCCAAACTTTATGTCAGATGCTTGTCTTGCATCATCTTTGTTCCTCACAACTCTGCAAAGAAATTATATTCTGCATTTTTTAGGTGAGAAAACTTAAGCTACAGTTTGAATGACTTGTCAGAGATCACACCATTGATAAGTAGCAAATCTGAAATCGAGCTTAATCTTATCATCAAATGCCTATTCCTGCACACACACAAAAAAACACACTTGGCATTGTCAGACTTTTTCATATTTGCCATTTGGGTAAGTTTGAAATGGCATTGCCTTATTGTGATATACATTTTCTTTTTTATTATTATTACTAATAAGCCTGTGCATTTTTTTTTTTTTTTTGGTACGCAGGCCTCTCACTGCCGTGGCCTCTCCCGTTGTGGAGCACAGGCTCCGGACGCACAGGCTCAGCAGCCATGGTTCACGGGGCCCAGCCGCTCCGCGGCATGTGGGATCCCCCCAGACCGGGGCACGAACCCGCGTCCCCTGCATCGGCAGGCAGACCCTCAACCACTGCGCCACCAGGGAAGCCCTAGCCTGTGCATTTTTAATATTTATTGGTTAATCATGTTTCCTCTTCAGTGATATGTTAATTTGTGTATTTACCTTTTGCTCATTTCTTATTGAATTGTCTTTTTATCATTAAATTTAGGAAGCTTTATATATTCTGTATACTAATAACTTTGGTAACATGTGTTGCAAGTAATTTTTTCCAACTTATGGCTTGTATAATCATACTCTTCATGACATTTTTGATAAAAAAAAAAGCCTAAAGATTTAGTTTTAATGTAGTCAAATGTATCAAATTCCTTTATGATTTGCACCGTTTGAGTTTTAAGAAATATTCCTCTATTCCAAGCTCATCAAGATAGCCTCCTGTATTGTCTTCAAAAATTTTAAACTGTTCTCTTTGCCTTTAAAGTTTTGACCCAATGCTAATTGATTTTTATGTATGGTGTGAGGTAGGAATCTATTATCATGTTTTTCCCTCAACGGACATTCAATTGTCTTGACATTATCTTACTAAATCCTTTCGCCATTGATCTTCAACGTTGATTCTGTCTAGATCAGTTTTACACATATGAATATGCTGATTTCTGGTCTGCATTCTACTGATTCATCTATCTGTCTGTTGCACTGCCAAGACTACACTATCCTACATAGAATGGTTTAATAAGATATCTTGATAGCTAGTAAAGCAAACCTCCCCAACTGATTCTTTTTCAAGAATGTTTTACCTATTATTGGCCTTTTACTCTTCCACCAAAATGGTAGAAAGAGTGAATCTGAATTCCAAACCAGGATGGGGTAACTTCTGGTTAGGAATTCCCAAGGAAGACTTTCTTACTTTTTCTTGTGCTCAACCAGGATTCAAGGTCAAGGCTGGCATGCAGTTCCACTATTTTGCTCTGTAAGAGTTTCTCCTAGCTCTTTCATGGAAAATGTTATCTCTTAAAGAAACCATTATGCAGGTGGTCTTCTATTCAATCTTCACTATACTTGGACCTCAGGCTATGTCTCCTTTCCCCTATGCACATGTCTTCTTAAAAGTCAGCTACTAGAAGAGTAAATATTAACCACAAGCAAACCAGCTGTCCCAAAATAGGAGAGACAGAAAAAGAGAATCCCAAGTTACTGGAGGAGAAATCTCTGAGCAGAAACCTCCATGGAAACCAGTGCTAGGATAGGAAAACCTGAACTGTAACTGACAAATTTCTGGAGGCTCAATGTTGAAAACTTTGAGAGGTTAAAAATGTCAGGGTGTGTGGGGGGCTCCAGTCATAGGGAGACCCCTACACTTTTGTGAGTTTTATCTCCAGGTCCTCACAGTGAATATGGGAGGAAAATTCCACCATGCTTCCAGCAGAAGGAAGGGAAAACAAACCATTTTGAAATATGCCAGAGCATTCTGTTCTCTTTAGGAAGTCCTGCCTTCAAGTGAACCTACTTTACCAGAGCCTGACATACCTGAAGGAAGAGAAATATCCAGCTCCAGCTCATTCTAGCTTTCCAAATGAGGAAAGAGGAATACCCAACTCCAGTCCTTTTTTGCCATTGCATCACACCTAAATGGGGTTACAAACTGGGAAGCACTGGTGAAGTTCACAGTCCAGGAGCCCAGGTTCACCTAATGTAAATCATAGACTGAGACCTAATCATAGAACTTCAGAATGCTTCCCCTCCCCCAAAACCTCACCACTACATACCAAAAGCCTATTTACTGCAGTTCCTTCTACCTAAGGAACTACCCATACTTCATGTCCCCCTTGTAACAGAAAGTTGTAATGCATACTAAAAAGCTAGAAGACAGAGTGTGAAGAAACTGAACAAGCATCAGAACCAGAATGATATGTAGCAGGAATGTTGGAATTATCACAATGGGAACATTTAAAAATACATAATTAATATACTAAGGGCTTTAAAAAAAACAAAACATGCAAGAACAGATGGATAATGTAAGCAGAGAAATGAAAATTCTGAGAAAGAAACAGAAATACTAGAGATCAAAAACAATGCAACAGAAATGAAGAACGTCTTCGATGGGCTCATTAGTAGAGTGCATATGGCTGAATAAAGAATCTCTGAGCTTTGAGGACATGACAATAAGAATTTCCAAAATAGTACACTGAAAAGCAAAAAGGAAAGGGAATGAAAAAAAAACAATATCTAAGAACTGCGGGAAAACTATAAAAAGTATAACATATATGTAATGGAAATACAAGAAGGAGAAGAAAGGAACAGAAGCAACATTTAGAGCAATGACTGAGAATTTCCAAATATTATTGTTAGACACCAAAACACAGATCAAGGAGCTTAGAGAACACCAAGCAGGACAAATGCCAAAAACCTACACCTTGGCATATCATTTTGAAATCACAGAAATTCAAAGATAAAGAAAAAATTCTGAAAAGAAGCCACAAGAAAAAAAAATCTTACAAATAAAGAAGCAAAGATAAGAATTACATCTGACCACTCCTCAGAAACCATGCGAGCAAGAAGGAAGTGGATGAAATATTTAAAGTGTTGAGAGAAAAAAACCCACCAACCTAGAATTATGTATCTTGCAAAAGTATCCTTCAAAAGTGAAGGAGAAATAAAACTTTCTCAGACAAACAAAAATTGAGAAAATCTGTTGCCAGTAGATCTGCCTTGCAAGAAATGTTAAAAAGAAGTTCTTCAAAGAGAAGGAAAATGATATGATATAGGGCAGAAACTCAGGTCTATTATACATAAATAAAGGGACAGCATGAGAGAATGAATAAGTGAAGGCAAACTAAAAACATTGAATTTTTTTTACTCTCAAATGAGCTAACTGATAAGTTTATTGAAAATAATAATAGCAACAATATATTCAATTATGAATGCTTGTGTCTATGTATATAGGCACCTATGCATGCTTAGAGATTAGTGAAATGAATGACAACAATGATACAAGGGATGGGAGGGATGAATTGGAATATTTTGTTATTTTAAGGTACTTGCACTATCTGTGGAATGGTATAGTGTACTAGCATATTTGAAAGTGTACTTGGATTAGTTGTAAATGTATATTGGAAATTCTAGGGCAACCACTGATAAAAGTAAAAAAAAAAAAGTATAATTGATATGCTAAAAATGGAGGAAAAAACTGAATCATATAATATGCTCAACCAAGAAGAGAAAAGGCAGAAAAATTGTGGAAGACAAAAATAAGAAAAATGGCAATATAAAAAGTAACAAATATGGTAGATATTAATCCAACTCATCAATAATCATTTTAAATGTTAATGCTCTAAATATACCAATAAAAGACAGAGACTGTCAGAGTAGATAAAAAAATAATACCTAACTATATCCTGTCTACAAGAAACTCAATTTAAATATAAAGACATATACAGATTAAAAGTAAAGGGATAGAGATATACCATGCTAACACCAATCAAAAGAAAGTGGGGGGCTTCCCTGGTGGTGCAGTGGTTGAGAGTTCGCCTACCGATGCAGGGGACGCGGGTTCGTGCCCGCAGTCCAGGAAGATCCCACATGCCACGGAGCGGCTGGGCCCATGAGCCATGGCCGCTGAGTCTGCGCGTCCGGAGCCTGTACTCCACAACGGGAGAGGCCACAACAGTGAGAGGCCCGCGTACTGCAAAAAAAAAAGAAAAAAGAAAAAAAGAAAGTGGGAGTACCTGTATGAATTTTAAACAGACCAGACTTCAGACCAAGGAAAGTTTCCAGGGATAAAGAGGAACATTACATAATGGTAAATGGATCAATACTTCAAGAATATATGATAATCCTTAATGTGTATGTACCTAACAACATAGGATCAAAATATATGGGACAAAAACTAGAGAAATGCAAAAAGAAATAGATGAACCGACCATTATAGTTGGAGATTTTAAGACCCCTTCATCAGAAATGAAGAGATCCAACAGGCAGAAAATCAGTAAAGACACAGTTGAACTCAACACCACCATCAATCAACCGGACAAAATTGACATCTATAAACTACCTCATCCAACAGCAGCATATTATACAGTTTCCTCATTCTCACAGGAAATATTCACCAAAATAGACCACTTCTAGGCCATTAAATACACCTTAACAAATTTGAAAGAACAGAAATCATACAATGTTTGCTCTCAGACCACAGTGGAATTAAACTAGAAAAGAATAACAGAAACATAGCTGGAAAATCCTCCAAATACTAGGAGGTTAAACACACTTCTGAATAACACATGAGTCAAATAAGAAATCTTAAGAGAAATTTTTAAATATTTCCAACTAAAAGAAAATGAAAATACAACTTATCAAAATGTGTATGTGCAGCAAAAGCAGTATTTAGAGTGAAATTTCTAGTCTTGAACGCATATATTAGAAAAGAAAGATCTGAAATCAATAATCTAAGGTTTCACTTTAGGAAGGTAGAAAAAGTAGAGCAAATTAAATCCAAAGTAAGCAGAGGAAAAGGTATAATAAAAATTAGAGCCAAAATCAATGAAATTAAAAACAGAACATTATTAGAAAAAAAATCAACAGAACAAAAACTGGTTTACTGAAAAGATCAATAAAATTAACCAGCCACTAGCTAAGCTAAGAAAAATAGAAGGGCACAAATTACTATGTCCAAAATGAAAAAGGGAACATCACTACAGATTCCTTAGACATTAAAAGGATATTAAAGGAACACTATGAACAACTCTATGCCCACAAATTTGATAACTTAGATTAAATGGACCAATTCCTTTAATGACACAATTTGCCAAAATCCACAAAGAACAAGTAGACAATCTAAAATGGCCTATACCTATTAAAGACATTGAATCAATATTTGATAACCTTCCAGAACAAAAACCACCAGGCCCAGGTAGCAGATTCACTGGTGGATTCCGCCAAACACTTAAGGAAAAATTATACCAATTATCAACAATCTCTTCCAGAAGATATGACCAGAGAAAATACTTTCTAACCCATGCCATGAAGCCAGCATTACCCTAATCCCAAAATAAGACAAAGACATTACAAACAAACAAAAAAATATATATATATATCTCATGAACCAATATCTCTCATGAACACAGATGCAAAATCCTAAACAAAATATTAGCAAATTGAATCTAGCAATATATTAAGAGATTATATACCATGACCAGATGGGATTTACCTTAAGTATGCAATGATTGTTCAGCATCTGAAAATCAATTAATGCAACCCATCACATCAATAGGCTAAAAAAGAAAAATTACATGATTATATCAATAGATGCAGGAAAATCACATGACAAAGTCCAACATCCACTCATGATAAAAAGCACTCAGAAAACTAGAAATAAAGGGGAACTTCCTCACCTTGATAAAGACTACCTACAATAAAAACGTACAGGTAACATCATGCTTGATGAGAAACTTGAAGCTTTCCCACTAAGATCAGGTATAAGGTAAGGATGTCCCCATTCACAACTCCTTTTCAACACTGTAATGGAAGTTCTAGCTAAGGCAATAAGACAAGAAAAAAAGTATACAGTTTGGGAAGGAAGAAACAAATCTGTCTTTATTCTCAGATGACATGATCACATGTGTAAAAAATCTGAAAGAATTGACAAAAAACACCTGCAACTAATAAGCAGTTATAGCAAGGTTGCAAGATACAAGTTGAACATACAAAGGTCAATTGCTTCCTATATACCAGCAATAAACGGGTGGAATCTGAAATTTAAAACACATTACCATGTACACTAGCATCCAAAGAAATGAAATACTTGGGCATAAAACTAACAAAATATATTTGAGATCTACATGAAGAAAACTATAAAACTCTGATGAAATGTATCAAAGAACTAAATAAATGGAGAGATAGTCTATGTTCATGGATAGAAAGACACAATATTTTCAAGATGTCAGTTCTTCCCTCCTTGATCTATAGATTCATTCCCAACCAAAATCCCAGCAAGTTATTTTATGGATATCAACAAACTAATCCTAGAGTTTATAGAGAGAGACAAAAGATCCAGAATAGCCAACTCGATCTTAAAGGAGAAGAGCAAAGTTGGAGGACTAACACTACCCAACTTCAAGATTTACTATAAAGCTACAGTAATCAAGACAGCGTGGTATTGGGAGAAAAAATAGATACATAGATCAATGGAATAGAACAGAGAACCCAGAAATATACCCACATAAAAAGAGTCAGCTGATCTCTGACAAAGGAGCAAAGGCAATATAATAAAGATAGTCTTTTCAACAAATGGTGCTGAAACGACTGGACATACACACACACGCACTCACACACACACAAATCTAGACACAGACCTTACATCATACACAAAAAAATTAACTCAAAATGGATCATAGACCTAAATGTAAAACACAAAACTATAAAACTCCCACAAGGTGACATAGAAACTATGTTACTACAATGGTAGTTAAATGTCATTAAACATTCGTCAAAACCCATAGGATATACAACACCAAGAGTGAACCATAACATAAACTATGGACTTTGAATGATAACAATATGCCAGTGTAGGTTCACTGATTGTAACAAGTGGATAATGAGGTGTGGGATGTTGATAGCGGGGGAAAGTGTGAGTGTGTAGGTACAGGGAGTATATGAAAAATCTCCCTACCTTCTACTCAGTTTTGTTGTGAACCTAAAGCTGATTTTAAAAAATAAAATTTATTAATTAAAGAATTTTTTTAATTTTCATAATTTTTTAAAGATCCTCTAATGAATGCTAAAGTTAGTAGGCAAACATTTGAGGAGAAACATGATATTAGCATAGACTCAAAATATCTCCCCAAATATTTCTCAATTGAAAAGGGAAACCTAGTAACTTGCTGGTGAAGAAAAACGGCAAATACCACCTTAATCATATTAGTAAGGTTAATATCACCAGTAATAAAACATCAACAGTGTACTCCCTGGTTGTATGCAATGAGAAAGACAACACGTTACTTCTATAGTATTCTTGCCTAAAATACATAATTTCACTCTAATCATGAGAAAACATCAAGTTCAATTTGGGACACATTCTATATAGTAACCAGTCATTTACTCATTAAAAGTATCAAGGCCATGAAAGAAAAGGAAAGAATGAGAAAATATCAAAGACTGGAGGACACTAAGGAAACACAACTTAAAACGTATTGTGGCCTCCTTGACTGGATCCTGGAACAGAAAAAGAGCATGAAGGAAAAAAACTGGTGAAATTTGGAAACGTCTGTAGTTCAGTTAATAACAATGTGCCAGTATTAATTTCCTGGTTTTATTCATTGTACTATGGTTATGTAAGTTGTTAAAATTAGAGGAAGCTAGGGGAAACTGGGTGGAAGAATATATGTTAACTCTCTGTTCTATTTTTGCAATCTTTCTGTAAATTTTAAATCTTTCAAAAAAAATTTAAGAACACCTGTTTGTTATGTTTGTTTTCAGTCTGTGTTGTTTAAGAGTATCAGCTGTTCTGAATAGGGTTTCTCTGATCATCTTATCCACCATAGTCCCAAATTTGAAAGCCAAGACTTAACATTTTAAAGACATATTTATCATCTTTCTCTCCCAGCCTATTTTGGGATATCCTTTGCCTGCTATAATTTAAGAACATGTTCTTTTTCTACATTTTATATCTCCTACAGAATCCATCTTAATTTTAGCTTCTGAAGCTTATTCTGCTATTCTTTTATACTTTTCTTTAACTACCTGAATCACAAAATCAGGTGCTAATAACTTCATGAGAATTGGGGTTAGACAGTCGGGATCAGCAATCCAGTATTATCACTTACAATTGTGTTGGCTTCAGCAAGACCCTTAGTCCCTATGAATGAGTATAATAATGCTAGTATCTGGACTCAAGTCTCTAAAAGCTATGATGAGAACCAATTTTCTCTTTTCCCCCAGGTTCCCTGACATCACAGTCTCTAAATTTTTTCCCACTTCTCTAACTTTTCCTTCCCAATCTCTTATTCCTAAACCCACTGCTTAAAAATCAGTATTTTCTAAGGTTCTATCCCCTTGACTCTTTTTTAAAATTGTGCATTTTCTTTTCCTTGGCCAGTCAATTGCCTCTCCTGGCTTCAACTAATCAATATACTAATGACTCCAAAATTCATGCCTACATTCTCAGATCTTGCTCCCAGCCTCCACATTTATATATTCAAGCACCTTCTGGTTATCCCCATTTGGCTGTATTATAAGCATCTCAATCAAAACATGCTCTAGGCTTCTCTGGTGGCGCAGTGGTTGAGAGTCCGCCTGCCGATGCAGGGGACACGGGTTCGTGCCCCAGTCCGGGAAGATCCCACATGCCGCGGAGCGGCTGGGCCCGTGAGCCATGGCCGCTGAGCCTGCGCGTCCGGAGCCTGTGCTCCGCAACGGGAGAGGCCACAGCAGTGAGAGGCCTGCGTACCACAAAAACAAAAGAAAATGCTCTAAACTGAACTCTTTATTGCTCTCAAAAACTTAACTCTCCAGTATCTTTATTGTTGAACATAAGGGACTGATTAATTAAATAGTGAAAATACCCACAGAGTACAATGCAACCATTTTAATTAATGGACAGATAATATTTACTAATGTGGAAGATATTCTCAACATATCATTCATTTTTAAAAGCAGGTTAAAGAACAATATGTATAGTATGCTTTATTTAAAGAACAAATTTGGACACATCTCTCTCCAGACTAATTACTTCAAATGGCTCTCCATAATCTACAAAATAAATCCTGGCAAAAAATTAAAGGTCTCAGGCTTCTCTGGTGGTGCACTGGTTAGGGGTCCGCCTGCTGATGCAGGGTACACGGGTTCGTGCCCCGGTCCGGGAAGATCCCACATGCCGCGGAGCGGCTGGGCCCGTGAGCCATGGCCGCTGAGCCTGCGCGTCCGGAGCCTGTCTGTGCTCCGCAACGGGAGAGGCCACAACAGTGAGAGGCCCTGCGTACCGCAAAAAAAAAAAAAAAAAAAAATTAACGGTCTCATAATTAAGACCCTGTTTCTCTCTCTAGACCCCTTTACACACATACATACAAACACACACACGCACACACACTTTTCAATACTGACATACTACCCAAGCACAGCATGCTGTTTCATGCTTGTGCACATTTTCATATTCTATCTCAGAACAGCTTTTCCCTCTTTGGTCACCTCTTTGGTCAGGCGATTGACTGGCCAAGGAAAAGTGGGCCTTTCTTGGGGCCCACTCCCCTGGGAAGGTTTCCTTGTCTCCATTTCCTCCAAATAGGATCAATTATTCTTTTTTCTGTACTATTTTTGTACCTTCTTTTTACAGCTACTAGTGCATATTTTGTCATAACTATTTCCTTAAATGTCAATTTATCTTAAAAGACCATGGGTTTCTTTAAGATGGAGAACTGACCAATTCACCTTTCATACCTTCACTACCCATCTTCACGACTCAATCACATTAGTCACAGTATATATATTCGTGGAACTAAAATTAGAATGCATATGAAAGCACATATCACAAATAGAGTGCTCTGAAATGAAAAATGGTATTATTGCTATTTAAATTCATGCTGTAACAACTGACATTTTAATCAGCATTACAAAGAACAAATTCTTCCAGAGGGGGCTTCTTATCTAGATTAACAAAATCTAGAATCTAATAGTAAAGTAGGTAAGATCCCCTTAGACCAGATGTCTATATATAAAAATACAGAATAAAAGAGAGGCACCATCTTCCAAAACTTTATAAAAGCCAACAAAAGAATTTACTGGGAATAATTTGACCTAGACTCTGTAATGAAAATTTTATGGTTTTTATCCACATCTTACATGACTTGAGTTTCCCCAAGCCTTATCAACTCATGAACACAAATCAAACCATAATAATGGCAGCAACTCAATATACTGGCTTATATCCCCACCTGCATAATATAAGACTTTATTTCTCCCCCAACTTTCTTGGCATTCTTGCAAACTGACTCACATGCACTCCAGAAAAAGGATACAGTTGAATAACATACATGAAGAGGTTAGCATTTAATGTCGTTATCGAAGACCGCCACCCCCCAAAAAAAGAGGTAAAGTCAAATATCCTTCAAAGTCTATTGTCCACTATCATCATGTACGTGGTTTTGCATATACAACATATATACGAATATGCTCACAAAATAGGTAATGTTTATTGTAATGTTCACTATATAATTCCAAAGAGATAATATATTCAGAAACCATCACTCGAGGATATCTCTGCTTGGAGTACTTCAGCAAATTAATGAAGATTCTCTTTGTTGGCACTTCTTTTTCATCCTCATCATTCCATCTTCCATAGATGACTTTATCAGTCCATATAACTCTTCCTTAGCCCTCATTTATCTAAGGTTTTCCTGTAAGGCTTGGAGGACTGCCCACTTGCCAGGCAGACGTTTGATCTCTTTGCCATTGATCAGGGAAACCGTTACATCTTTCTCACATTTTAAAAATAGGTTTCAAACTTGCAATGATTATTGCTGATTTGACTGACTCCATTCCCTGCCTGTGGGCTTAAGCTTATTGAATAAAATGGTGAGCTCAAACTGGGCTCTATTTAAATCTTCATCTTTCCTTTTATCTTTTGATCAATATTTTGGAATCCAACTAGGTTAAATGCATGCATAATGTGACCTTGCTATTACTGGGGTTTCACATCAGTCTTGAGTCTCTGGGTTCCTCACCAAGGAACTGGGAACAAGTTCCAACCCCGGGGGCTAAAGGAACTCTCTATCTGCTAGCATAATGTGGATACTTCCTTAGGGATCCCGTAACATTCTTTTCCTAGGTTTGTTGTGTTCTAAGTGTAACTGCTCAAAAGAATATCTTTGAGTCATGGGTCTCTAACAATTTATTTCTGTGAAAGATTTTGCTTTCCTCAAATAAATTCTGTTAAATCCTGGCCATGGCACTAGGTTCCTAAATCCCTGCCTCTCCTGCATGAATGATTGCATGCATTCAATCAGGGATGCAAGCTCTAACCCTTTTTTTTTTTTTAATGTCAGAGAGGGTTTTTCCTCTAAGAGTTTTATTTATTTTTTTTACATCTTTATTGGAGTATAATTGCTTTACAATGGTGTGTTAGTTTCTGCTTTATAACAAAGTGAATCAGTTATACATATACATATGTTCCCATATCTCTTCCCTCTTGCGTCTCCCTCCCTCCCACCCTCCCTATCCCACTCCTCTAGGTAAGCTCTAACCCTTTGATGGGAAGAGTCCTTTCCTGAAACAGGAAGAGCTGAAATGGATCCCATCTGTACAGGGCCTTGAGACCTCTTGTGTCTCACCTTTTGATCATCCCCAGGTCAGTAGTAGCAGCTCAGAAGTTCATTAACAGGCTTATTATTAAATCTCTTGTATCCAGAATCAAGTGGATTACATGAGAGCAATACGAAGCAGGGTCTCCACTACACTCACTGTGAATATTAGACGCTTATAATTCACATTGAACCACCCTGGCCTTCACTCCTCCCTGCCAACACACCTAGAGCCCCATACCTTCCTTCAAGGGATACACTTATTCTCTTAAGGTTTTCATGAAATTTAGAATTTTAAGATGTTCTTGCTGCAGTCTACTCTTCTGTGAACTGGTATGATTTGTTTCTCCATGCCCACAGAACTGTTTCCTTCTTTCCTTAAAAAAACAACTCACATAAAAAATACTTGCCAGCTGTTATTGCCTTCTGAAATTATTTATTTTTAAATTTATAAATATGCTACCATTACTTAACGCCTATGGGCACATTTGCAAAACCAAAAACACAATTTAAAAAATAAGGCAAACTGTGGTTTGGAATAAAAAAAGAGAGCATTGTCTCTGCCTATATTAAACCCCCTTCAAGCAAACATCTAAATAAACAGATGGACAATGTACTGTGCCCCCAAAGAAATGTAAATGCTTCCTCAAATCAATACCATGAACAAGTTCAGGGGTGCAAAAGCTTCTCCTGAAAATGAAAGGGTGATCATCTTGTAAACTTAACATCTGCCATGCTAGAAGCTAACATCTCCCTTCTAAGGTCTTCCATGCATTCTATCCCAAAAGCTCAATAATGTAAATACTACTTTAAATGACACATAATAAGTTCTCAATAAACAAACAGTTGTTTGTTTTTAATATGCAGACCACTTTAATTCCCAACTCTTTTGCTTTCCTTATGCTGATCGCCATATCTGGAATCTCTCTCTTTTTTTTTTTTTTTTCCTTCAACCTTGCTGCGTTCCCTTTTTATCTAAGGAACAGTCAATAGAAATTTTACTTATGTTAATGTAGTTGTTTGTGTGTGTTGAATAATCTACGAAGTAGTGAAAATACATCAACGTTTATTAGCCAGCCTTTCTGATTCCAATCTATAAATTAAAAGTTACAAAATGAGCATTCGGAAAGCACCATTTCAGCACAAATCAAAGGCTTCTATGGATTACATCTCCTGAAAAATTCTATAAGAAAGTCATACAGCAAGCTGTCTGAGGATAAATACACGTATCTCTAAGAAAATATATATCCAACAGAAAAAATGCACATGTATATGCATTTTTTCCATAGACTCCTGAGTCAGGGAAAAAGTTAAATCAAATTATAAGAATCTATTGCAGAACATTACTAAGTGAAAGAAGCCAATCTGAAAAGGCTACATACTGTAAGATTCCAAGTATATGACATTCTGGAGAAAGCAAAGCTATGGAGACAGTAAAAGTTCAGTGGTTGCCAGTGGTGGGGGTGAGGGAAGGGATGAATAGGTAGAGCACAAAGGATTTTTAGGGCAGGGAAAATACTCTGTATGATGCTGTAATGGTGGAAACGTGTCATTATACATCTGTCCAAACCCATAAAATGTACAATAAGAGTGAACCCTAAGGTAAACTATGGGTTTGGGGTGATTATAATGTATCAGTGTAAATTTGTCAATTGAGACAAATGTACCAGTCTAGTGGGAAATGTTAATAATGGGGCAGAGGGTATATGGGAGATCTCTGTATCTTCCTCTCAACTTCACTGTGAACCTAAAACTGCTCTAAAAAATAAAGTCTTTAAAAAAAAAAAGAATCTATTGCAGACTACTATATAATCAGCTGTGCCTGGAAGAAGGAATAGAACAAGCAGAAAATGAGATTCTTGTCCTTGAATAGCTTACAATTCTACTGGAGAAAAGGTAAACAATTCTCTCTACAGAGTATTAAACAGGTTCATTGAACCATGGAGGGTGGCATGCCACAATGCATTCATGCTGTAAAACATTTCCCCTTAGATGATAGGAGATCACATCATTTATCATCTAAATTAGGAAAATTCTGAGAGTGAAAGAGGCCCTATTAATTACCCTAGGACAACAGGCATAGACTAGGACTGTCTTGGGAAAACCCAGGTGTATGTTCACCTTAAGCATGGAGTCAAAAACATAGGCATCACAGTGCTGACCACTCTATCCTGAGGATTCCCCCCGAGCAAACATACTGCTCTCAAGATGTTTATCCATCAAGGTAGTCTAAAGTGTAGAGGAAGATGAAGAACAAGGGACCTAGAAGCGGTGGAGATCACTTTGTTTTTCTTTTCTATTCTCTTCCTTCTTTTTTTTTTATTGGGGTATAGTTGCTTTACAACGTTGTGTTTCTGCTGTACAGCGAAGTCAATCAGCTATATGTATACATATATCCCCTCTTTTATTGATTTCCTTCCTGTTTAGGTCACCACAGAGCACTGAGTAGAGTTCCCTGTGCTATACAGTAGGTTCTCATTAGTTGTCTATTTTATACATAGTAGTGTATATATGTCAGTCCCAATTTCCCAATTCATCCCACCTCCCTCTTCCCCCTTGGTGTCCATACATTTGTTCTCTACATCTGTGACTCTATTTCTGCTGTGCAAATAGGTTCATCTGTACCATTTTTCTAGAGTCCATATATAGGCGTTAATATACGATATTTGTTTTTCTCTTTCTGACTTACTTCACTCTGTATGACAGTCTCTAGGTCCATCCACATCTCTGCAAATGACACAATTTCATTCCTTTTTATGGCTAAGTAATATTCCATTGTATATATGTACCACATATTCTTACCTATTCCTCTGTCGATGGACATTTAGGTTGCTTCCATGTCCTGGCTATTGTAAATTGTGCTGCAATGATCATTAGGGTGCATGTATCTTTTTGAATTCTGGTTTTCTCAGGGTATATGCCTAGGAGTCGGATTGCTGTCATGCAGCTCAATATCAAACAAACAAGCAACCCAATCAAAAAAATGGGAGGAAGACCTAAATAGACATTTCTCCAAAGAAGACATACATGGCCAACACACACATGAAAAGATGCTCAACATCACTAATTATTAGAGAAATGCAAATCAAAACTACAATGAGGTATCACCTCACACTGGTCAGAATGGCCATCATCAAAAAATCTACAAACAGTAAATGCTGGAGAGGGTATGGAGAAAAGGGAACCCTCCTACACAGTTGGTGAGAATGTAAATTGATATAACCACTATGGAGAACAGTATGGAGGTTCCTTAAAAATCTATTCTCTTCCTTCTACTGACTGTTTCTCTTTTAAAGATCCTAGTTCTTATATATCTCTCATTGCTAGTCATGCACTTTTTGGCCTGGGTCACACCTCAACTGTCTGTAAAAGTTGACTGCCCAGCCTGGTCCATACAGAAAGAGGACCAAAGGGGATCAGAATCACCAAGACCTGCCCTTTCACCAGGAGGCACGTCCAACTCATTTTCTCTTAGAAGTGGACTGGATGAGACCATCACACTTTATTTACAATGGGTGAGAGCACCGCACTTTTCCAGCTACTCAGACATAAACTCTATGATCAACATCTTGGTGTGTCCTTCCTGCCCCCTGCCACCCATCATCAGCCACAGTGCCTTTCACAAACCGAGTGGTCAACAGCTTTTGTTTGAATGAATGAGTAGATAAATGAGGTGATAGCTATGCCTAGAGACAGGAGAATAAGAGCTTTTCTACCCTCCTCTACCTGCACAGAAATATCCAAAGGAGCAAGCAAATATCCTAGCATGTGTGCCATAGTTTGCTTCCCAAATGCACATTTTTTTCCTGAAGGAATAGATCTCAAAATATTTAACGTAATTCAGCAGAAAAGTTGGTTTCACATGTAGAATCCCATTTTAACTTCAACAGCACATATGTGCCTCCCTTCATTTAACAAAATCATTAGCAAATAGTTACTGACCACCTACTATGTGCCAGTCACTGTTCTAGATGCTTGGGGATATGGTAGTGAGCAAACTTTCAAAAGTCTCTGTCCTTATGGATATTTCAACTCATTCATTTGATAATCGTGTAGCAAGTCTCTGGTGAATTCATAATGACGAATGAGATATGATCCCTGCCCTCCTCAAAACTGTACTATATCAGAGATGCCTTTAAAGAATAACAATAGAGGGCTTCCCTGGTGGCGCAGTGGTTGAGAGTCCGCCTGCCCATGCAGGGGACACGGGTTCATGCCCCGGTCCGGGAGGATCCCGCATGCCGCGGAGTGGTTAGGCCCATGAGCAATGGCCGCTGAGCCTGCGCATCCAGAGCCTGTGCTCTGCAACGGGAGAGGCCACAGCAGTGAGAGGCCCGCGTACCGCAAAAAAAAAAAAAAAAAAAAAAAAAAAAAAATACCAATAGCTAATTCACAAGGGATAGTTGAAGGGCTCTAAGAAAAGCAAAGTGTTATGACAGGCTGGAAGACAAGAATAAAGAATATTTAAATGCAGTAACGGTTAAAGTAGGCTGCACGAAGAAAGTGGCACCCTCATTGCACTCTCACAAAACTATACTACCTATATTAGTTATAAGGTTCTGTACGTTTTTCAAGTGCAAGAAATGACTTTACTGATAATGAGAAAATCAATACACTTTTGAAGCAGTCTCAATAAGCCTGTTTGGATATAAGCCCCTCAGTGAAGCAATGTGTATTTCATTTTCCTAAATACCAGTGTTAGTGCCTGGGCAGAATAAGAATTTGCAAATTGAGTGCTTCCCAAGTATCAGGCACTGCTCAATGTGCATTACATATAATGGCGCATTTAATCCTCCTGACAATCCTATGAAGTTGGCAACTGTTATTATCTGCACGGTAATATGAGGAAACTGAGGCACAAAGAGATTAAGTCACTTGTCCAAAGTTATACAGAGAACAAACGGCAAAGCTGAGATTCAAACAAAGGCAGTCCAGCTCCCACATCTGAGTTCTCAATCCCTGCACTGGATTGCCTCTCCCTTAATCTGATGAAAATAATTTCTTCAAAGTTATCAATGAAGATAATGTCTTCATCTTCAGAAAAGACACAAATGTACAAGACCATTCAATACTGCAACCAAAAGAAGTGACTAATGTGTCATTTTTTGGTACTTTAAGTCATTGAGGGAAACATTTTGGGCACAGGAGATTTTTTGATACCTCACAAATTATCTACTTATTTTGAGATGTACCGCTGCCTTGAAAAAATTATATGCTTGAATGAAGGAAGGTATTGAGAAAGGGAGAAACTGAATCCTATAGGACTGACCCGAGGCCAGGGGAAGGTGGGTTTCATCGTGGGGGATCTTTGGTGGCCAAACTACAAACAGAAAACAGCGGAAGGAAAGAAAAGAGATGCCAGAACAGAGGCATGAACTATTTAAAGGGCTCTAGAAAAGTGCAGAAAGCAAATCTGAACACATCATAATTCTGCCTAATGTCCTCACTGAATACATATCATGCATAAAAATCAGCAAATGCTTTTATGTTACTTGTATAACCTTCTGCTGTCTTGGAAGAAGGCGCCCGTCTTCCACCAGTGAGCTGTTAACACTTGGAGAACAGATTCTTTATTGTATCTTGATGAGATTTTCACAAATAGGTTTTGTTTTTAGTAATGGTGTTTTGTTAAGGTGGTTCTTCTATTTGGATTAAATTGAGAATGCTACCCATAAAATTGTTTTTAAAGATCCATTCTCCTCGGGTCACAAGTGTCCTGTGTAACAATTTCGACCGTATAAAGATGTTCCCCAGGTATAAGCTACCCCTCTCCGAGCTCCTCATTCAACTCATTCTGACCTTTCACACCATTCCTATCCTTTCAGTACAGAAACCAAGCTTGCCTGAGTTGGGAGCATCGGATTCAACCTGCGACCCTCACCATCACCACATTCACCCTCTGGTTGACAACACTAATGTTAATAACAATGGTATCAACCTAAAATGTGTAGGTTTCATTTCACAGATTTCAAACCGTTTTACAAATATTATTACTTTTACACGCACACACACCCTTCCAGAATATAGGTATTATTAAAAATCATCTTCATTCTAGAAATGGACCACAGAATGTTAGGAGGAAGACTTGGATTAAGTGACTTGTCCAAGGTCAAGCATGTTCTAAAAGAGTAAGAGGCATGACCCCATGACCTGGGTTCAGCCTTCACATACGACCACACACGCAACATTCCCTCTTTCCTTTTCTCCCTCACTATCTGGTGCTTAGGCTATTACACCTGAGGGAACATTTTCTAAGACGAACACGCTCTTCCACCACTGGGCAGATTTCTTCTGGCTTTTTTGTTTCATTTTGGAGCCAAAAAATTACCCTGCTCAAGATCGGTAAGGAAAAATGCTCTTGATAATGTAGTCTCGACTAAGAAATGTTATGAAGTAAAAGACAACCTTAAAAAATTGAAAACCTGTTCCATCAACCTTTTTAAAAAAAAAAATGTATTTATTTATTTATTTTTGGCTGTGTTGGGTCTTCGTTGCTGCGCGGGCTTTCTCTAGTTGCTGCTACTCTTTGTTGCAGTGCGCGGGCTTCTCGTCGCAGTGACTTCTCTTGTTGTGGAGCATGGGCTCTAGGCACAGGGGCTTCAGTAGTTGTGGCTCACGGGCTCTAGAGCACAGGCTCAGTAGTTGTGGCACAAGGGCGTAGTTGCTCCACGGCATGTGAGATCTTCCCAGACCAGGGCTCAAACCCGTGTCCCCTGCATTGGCAGGCGTATTCTTAACCACTGTGCCACCAGGGAAGTCAACAGTTTGGCAAGAAATTAGCATCAAGGAACTCCAACAAAAGTTAATAAAGTCTTGTAAAAGATGCACAAGAAAAGAATGGCATTATGGAAATAGTACATTACCAGAGTTAAGAGGCCAAATTTTGATGACAAATATATCTGTTTCAATTCTGACCCTTTCCCTGCTTTTTTGGAAAACTAGTCTCCTCAATTTGAGGAACCTCAGTTTCCTCATTTCATAGCTTGGTTCTAAGAACTCAATGAGATGTAAAAGCAATTACTATGTACATGGTAAGCTCTCAAGAAATATTGGTTGCTGTTACAAATAACGATACTATTACTGTTGTTGCGTGTAATGTTTATCAACTGAGAATCTAGAGACAGGCAATATTTGAAATTCCAGGCTAGTAGGCAGACAGTGAACTTCAGGAAAAACTCTCATCCATTACTGGACAGTCTTGCAGGAGCAAGCGTGGCTAGAACTCCATAATAACCACATCTGGAATGATAATCAAGGTAGGAACGTATAATTAGATTTGGTCTGCAAAAGGTAGAGACTTGGTCTCGGGGACAACTTTCAAAGAATTAAGCAATTAGTTACAGAGGCAGACTTGTTACAAAGGTCCAGAGATGAAACTATAACTTCTTCAATGTCCACCAACTACTGAAATGCACGAACCCACAGCATTATAGGAGCTGGGCCTCCTGCTGAACCACGCATGACTTAGGGGTAGTGGAGTGGGCGAGAGGATGACCAGGGCAAAGCACAAACAAAAGCAGATATAAATTACTGAGCACTGTATTCGTCAGGTTCTCCAGCGACACAGAACCAATAGGAGATAAATATACAGAGAATTGGCTTATGCATTTATGGGGGCTGAGGAGTCCTATGATCTGTAGCTGGCAAGCTGAAGACTCAGGAGAGCCAGGGCTACAGTTGTAGTCTGAGTTTAAAGGCCTAAGAACCCAGAGAGCCGATGATGTACATTCCAATCCAAGTGTGAGTCCAAAGGCAGGAGAAGACCTGTCTCAGCTTGAAGACAATCAGAAAGTGAATTCTCCTTTACTCAGCCTTTTTTGTTCTATTCAGGCCTTCCACAAGTCAGATGAACCACCACCACTCTGGGGAGAGCAATCTGCTTTACTCAGTCTACAGATTTAAATATTAATCTCACCCCCAAACACCCTCACAGAAGCGCCTAGAATAATATTTAATCAAATATCTGGGCACACCGTAGCCCAGTCAAGTTGATACTTAAAATTAACCCCACAAGCACCTACTATTTACCAGGTACTGTAAGAGGCACTAGAATGGTAGTTCCCTGTGGTTTAGTCTAGAGCTGCTTCCAGTGCTGATGGAGATGTTCTGTGTCATTCAACATAGCAGCCACTAGCCACATGTGGTTATTGAGCACTTGAAATGTGCCTGTGTACCTGAGACACTGAATTTTAAATTTTAATTTTAACTCATTTAGATATAAATAGCCACATATGGCTTAGTGGCTACCATATCAGGTAATACAGGTCTAGGGAAAGAGGGTAATAAACAAGTAAACCAACAAGTAAGTTACACAATGTGAGACTTATGCAGGAAAAGGATAAGGTTCTGGCTGAGGTAGGGCAGAACTTGTTTAGATAAAATGGTCAGAGTAGGCCCCCCTGAAGAGGTTATCGATGTTTAAGCTAAAGCCTAAAGGCCTAACTCTTGAGAAGCAGCAGCCAGATGAATAACTGAGGAAACAGAATCCAGGCAGGAGGAACCACATGCACAAACGTCTCAAGGTAGGAAACTTTGTATTTGCTTTGAGCAACTGAGTAAGCCACACTTGACTGGAGGATGATGGAAAATGTGTTGAAGAGGAAAACAAGAACAGCCTATTACAAGAGTGGGAGGCCACCATAGGAGCTTGGGTTTTATTGAGGTAATTTACAATTACATTTTTTAAAGATCATTGTGGCTGACTGCTGCATGGAAAATATATGAGCCTGCAAAAAGATGCATCGTGTGTGTGTGTGTGTGTGTGTGTGTGTGTGTGTGTGTGTGTGTGTGTGTGGTTGCTTGAGTGAATCTGCTAGTTTGGCTCTCCTCCCAAACAGAATATAATCTTTTTAATACTAGTGTGTATTTGTATTCAAAAGGAATATGCACTTTGCATCAATGTTAATTTATGTGAAAGTAATGGCATGTATATACATACACTCTTGAGCTTTTTGAAGTACAAAAAGAAGGAAACAACATGTTAAATATGTTGAAAATAAAGAAGAATTCTGTAGTTAAAACTATCCAGTAGGGCTCCCCTGGTGGCGCAGTGGTTGAGAGTCCGCCTGCCCATGCAGGGGACACGGGTTCGTGCCCCGGTCCGGGAAGATCCCACATGCCGCGGAGCGGCTGGGCCCGTGAGCCATGGCCGCTGAGCCTGCGCGTCCGGAGCCTGTGCTCCGCAACGGGAGAGGCCACAGCAGTGAGAGGCCTGCGTACCGCAAAAACAAAAAAAACCCAAAACTATCCAATAGATACATTTCTAAGAAGTACCCATACCAGTTACATAAATGAAATAGCTGCATACAAACTCCATAAGATTGTCCTTGGACTCCTGAGAGAGGTCAATTTCTGGTTGTAGAAGAAAGAAAAGGAGGAGGAATTTGAAACAAGTTGAAAAGACAACCATGAAACTGACTAATGTCAAGCAAAGAGGACCCACAGAGAAAGATTAAAGCAATTGGAGTTAACTAACCTAGGGAAGAGGAGATTAATAAATTATTGTGAGGATATGTAGAACTGCTATTCAGAGGATAAAGTCTACTTGGGGTTGCAAGTATCACTGGATCGAAAGCTGAAGCCTGCAGACTAAAACTGCAGAAGACGCTGTTTATGGCTGTGAAACTCTGGAATCAGTGAGGAAAGCAGAGTAATATCCTTCCATGAAGGTCCTTAAAACAGAATAGATTCTCTTCATCAGTCTCATTTGAAAGATTTAAGTGTGATCCTGCCCAAAGGCAAGGTGCTGAACCGAATGACTTTTCAAGGTCCTAGCCAGTCGGCCCAATGAGACCACGCAGCTGAGGGTGTGCTATGATTTTCTTTTGTTTATCCATATCTTACTGTTTTACACCACCATGTGGCCACACTGAGTAGAAATGCTATAAATTTTGAATCTGAACATAGGCCTTGAGAAATGTCAATAATTCTCATACTTTTAGAATTGCACAGTCTGTTTAGAAATATTCAATGTGTAAAGTCACCTGGCATGAATATCTTTATATTGTACACAGTGACCCTTTTTCAGTATTAATTTGGAAAACAACACTGATACTTATCGTATAAATAATAACATGTCAAATTCTTTTATTGTGTATTTGCTATTTGATAGAAATCGTATTTGATTCACAATAAGCTGAGTTCATGACATAAAAATCTTTTATTTTAGATGCATATATATTTGAAAGCCAGATTCTGACCCTTTTATATTTAACAGATGTATTAAGTAAATGAGACTTCAGAAAAAAACTTTTAAATGAATTCAAATACAGTATCAAAAGAATGGTAGATTTGCTTGCAGAAAAACAATAATTGTTGACACATTTCTACAGACATCATGTTAAAAATAATTTTAGGGCTTCCCTGGTGGCGCAGTGGTTAAGAATCCGCCTGCCAATACAGGGGACACGGGTTTGATCCCTGAGCTGAGTGTTGCATTGGATTTTACATTGGACAAATTAAATTGACAAAGCCCAGTCTATCCCTCCATTCCCATGTCACCTCTAGTATAAAAGCTTTCTGTTAAATACAGACAGTGAGGTAGACCTAGGGCCAGACTGCTTGTGTTACAATCCTAGTAAACTCTGTAACTCTGTAGGCCTCAGGATTTTTGTAATGAGAATTAAATGTAAATAAATTAAATAAGGCTTCATCACTTAATCAACAAATATTTACTGAGTGACGACTACACTATGCAGTGCCACACTAATAGTGCCAGGCACTATCCTAGGCACTGCAGAGAGAGCAGTGAATCAAACAGACAAAAACCTCTGCCCTCTGGGAGCTTCCATTCCAGTAAAGAGCCAGATGGTAAATATTTTAGGCTTTGTGGGCCATAAGGTCTCTGTCACAATTATTCAACTCTACTACTGTAGCACCAAAGCGGCCACAGGCAAAATGTAAGCAACGCACAAGTGCATGAGCATTGCTATGTTGCATTAAAACTTAATTAGCAAACCCAAGTGGCAGACTAGGTTTGGCCCACAGGCCATGGCTTGCTGACCCCCACAGTAGAGGAAGACAACAATAAACACCACCAAGATGAAAAATAATAAAATAAACACGATGTGGAATGGAGATAAATACTGTGGAAAAAGCAAAAACAAACAATGGTATGGATGGTATTGGAGTGTGTCAGGGTAATCCTTACTGAGAAAATAACACCTGATAAAGACCTGAAGGAGGTGAGCAAGAGAGTCAGGGGGTGTCTAGGGAAAGAACATTCTAGACAGGGACTGTCAGGTGCAAAATCCCAGAGGCAATAGAGTACCTATTCTTTTTGAGGAAAGCAGGTGGACAGTTTGGAGCAAGTAGGAAATAAGATCAGAGAAGTAATATGTGACCAGATGGCATGAGGCTCAACTGCCGTTTTAAAGACTGGTTTTCACTCTGAGTGAGAGAGAAGCCTTTGCAGTTTTAAGCACAGCAGTGACCTACTCTGGTGCACTAATTTTAATGGGATTGTTCTGTCTGCTGCGTTGAGAATAGACGGAGGGAGAAGCAGGGAGTCCAGTTTGGAGTCTGTTGCAGTAATCCCGGTAAGACATGATGGACCAGATGGTAATGCTGGAGGTGGTGAGAAGAGGCAGGATTCTGAAATAGGTCAAAGATAACCTGACCAGAATTTTGTCTTGGATTGGATGGGAAATGTGAGAGAACGAGGGGAATCAATGATGACTCCAAAATTTTTTGCCTGAGAAACTGGATAGATGGAGAAGACTACTAGAGCTTGGGGAAGAGGAAAAAAGGAAGATCAGGGTCTCAGGTATGGAAATACCTATTACGTATCCAAGTAGAGATGTTGAAAAGCAGCTTTTGTAAGAGTCTGCAGATCCAAGAAGAGGATTAAACTCAGGGTATAAATGTGTGAGTTGTCAACCAATGGGTGGTGTCTAAAACCATGAAACTGGTGAGATCACCAAGTGATTAAGTACAGAAAGAAAGAGAATGGGTCCAAGCATTGGGCCCTGGGGAGCTCCAAGTTTAGGAGTCCAGAGAGAAAAGGAGACAACAGCAAAGGAGACTGAAAAGAGCAACCAGTAAGACTGGAGGGAAATCATAAAGAGCAGAGTGGGAAGTAGGTACTGGAAGAGAGAACAATCGCATCAGTTACACCTGAGAGTATGTGTAAAATGAAGACTGAGAATTGAGCCACTGTTTAGGAGTGTGGAGACCATTAGTAGCATTGACAAGAGCAGTTTCAGTGAAGTGGGAGGCATAAGAGCCTTGTTGGAGTAAGTTTTTTTGAGAGGAGTTTTTGTTCTTTTGTTTGATTGGGTTTTCTTTAAGAGAAAGAATTAAGTTAACTGGAAGGGAAGTGAATCAAGAGAGGTTTGGGGGCTATCTTGTTTTGTTTTAAGGTGGTAGAAAGAACAGCATTTTTGTGTGTTAGTAGAAAAGCCCCAGGAAAAAAAGGAGAAATTTGAAGACAGAGCAAGAGGGAAAGAGAGAAAGAGAGAATTGCTGGAGCAGTTTCCATGGGTGGGCAAGACAGGATGCGATCTGGTGCAGAACTGTGGGTGGGCTGGATTCACATTCTGCATGTAAAGGGCTTATCATGGTACTCACTCAGCACTTAGTAAATCTCAAAACCCACAGATATTAAACTACTAGAGTCTGTCATACAGAGTGAAGTAAGTCAGAAAGAGAAAAACAAATACCATATGCTCACACATGTATATGGAATCTAAAGAAAAAAAATTGGTTCTGAAGAACCTAGGGGCAGGACAGGAATAAAGATGCAGACATAGGGAATGGACTTGAGGACACGGGGAGGGGGAAGGGGAAGCTGGGACGAAGTGAGAGAGTGGCATGCACATATATACACTACCAAATGTAAAATAGATAGCTAGTGGGAAGCAGCCGCATAGCACAGGGAGATCAGCTCCGTGCTCTGTGACCACCTAGAGGGGTGGGATAGGGAGAGTGGGAGGGAGGCTCAAGAGGGAGGGGATATGGGGATATATGTAAATGTATAGCTGATTCACTTTGTTGTACAGCAGAAACTAACACACCATTGTAAAGCAATTTTTCTCCAATAAAGATGTTTAAAAAAAGCGTTGGCTAATGTGATCTTACCATTCCAGTGCAGCTACAACATTCAGTAGATTAATGAAAATAAGTTGAATAGAATAAAGATGATGACAGGAGGACATTCAGAAGCAACAGTGAATCACACTGACTAGCATCTAGGATATTGGTCTAAAGGTAAACAAAGATACCTGAAGAAAAGTAAGAAGAGTGATGGGTTACTGTTTCCTTTTGACTCATGAGGTGAGTTAGCCAAAACCAGGATCCCACAGGTACTTGACTCCTTGTAGATACTCTGGGTTAATTAATTATCTTTGCCCTTTCAAAACTCAGCATGATGAAAAACCGCTACTCTTGCCTCACAGATATTGCATGGTATACGTAATGTTATTTCCATGCCCTTTTCCTGTTCTTCCACTAATTTTAACACTGATACATAAATGCTAAGCTGTAGGACAGAACCATGGTAGGGAACCAGACAAAGGAAGGTGGGTGGTAAAAGTATAACTGCCATTTCCACTGGGAATAAAATGGGGTTGGAGCAACTACAACCTAAATTGTGTTCCTAATATGAACACAGCTCTGTGCCAGGTACTGGAAGAAATACACTATACTTATGAAAAATATCCCAGCAGACATGCAGCTCTATGAAACCATATTTTGTTATTTAACACAGGTATCTTTTCATGATTATAATAATTGTGCTTCACTGAGGGCAGGTAGCAAATTTCAATGAATCTTAATTCCTCACTTATTTCAATATAAATTTGGAGATGTGTTCCTTGGGAAAAAGACTTGAGCCCCCAGGTGGCATAAAATCATACTTCAGAAAGTAGCAGTTTGGTGGACTTCCCTGATGGCGCAGTGATTAAGAACCCATCTGCCAATGCAGGGGACACAAGTTCAATCCCTGGTCCAGGAAGATCCCACATGCCGCGGAGCAACTAAGCCCGTGTGCCCCAACTACTGAGCCTGCGCTCTAGAGCCTGCAAGCTACAGCTGCTGAAGCCCACACGCCTAGAGCCCATGCTCCGCAACAAGAGAAGCCACCGCAATGAGAAGCCCGCTCACTGCAACGAGAAGAGTAGCCCTCGCTCCCCGCAACTAGAGAAAGCTGCAACGAAGACCCAACACAGCCAATAAATAAATAAAAATTTTTTTAAAATCATGCAAATAAATAAAATTTAAAGAAAAAGAAAGTAGCAGTTTGACAACACATTATAATAGAAAAAGCAACTTTTGGAAAACATTAATAAAAATGCTAAAACTCCTAACTTTACAATGGTGAACTCAAAACCAACTCACCAAAAGCTTTACAAATGCAGGAAAGCCCTAGAAGCCCACTGTCGTGACCTACCTCCTCATCTCTCACAATTGTTCCAATCCAAGGATGGCAATAACTAATATAATAGAAACAATCGATTCAGATTTTGCTTAACTCAAGATACTGTGTCTATGATCCAGGATTATCTTTAACAGTTTTTGCATGTTTCAAAATTGTAAAGTTTCTTTCCTGAACTCTGCTCAGTAATTTTAGTACAATATGTATGTTGTCCCTGAAATATTTAAGGAGGCCTGTGACCAGAACGTATAGAAGCTGGCCTCTGACTATTGACTGACAATTACATCAATGCCTGCCACCTGTTGCTCAACCTAATACTTTGTTTATCTTAGAGTTAGGCAAACCATGCCAAATCTGACCCAGCACATATGTTTAGTAAATAAAGTTTTAATAGAACACAATCGCCCTTATTTTTTAACTTATTGTCTACAGCTGCTTCTGAAAGGCAAAGGTGAGTAGTCATGGCCCACAAAGCCTGAAATATTTACTGTCTGGCCCTTTACAGAAAGAGGTTGCTCACCCCTGGTTTAACTAATAGCTGGGGTCCTCATTAAGCAATGTTTGCTTGAGCCATATTTACATATCCAAATGCTGAGGGAAGGAGGAATCAGAGTGCAGAATCAAGTCATCACGTCAGAGGACCCAACTTGTATGAATACAGTGTGCGCTGTCCTTGGCAGTGAGACTTTACATTCTTCCTTGATTTCTTATAAATCCAATTTATAAAATAGATTTCTATTAGGTGACAGGCATCTACATGTCAAGTAGACTTCCTTTTTAGGTTGTCAAGGGAAGAAAATTTTTACAAGTGTTTCAATCAAAATGCAAATATTTGAAATTTACTTTGCCCCTCTCTAGTCTGATTTTTATAACTTGTTTTCTACCCTGTACATGTTCATGCAATATGAAAACCTCCTAGCTCGCTTTATCTTATCATTAAACTAGGGCTTTGAAAAATATAAAAGGATTTCTGAAAGATAAGTTATTCTTAAATTATTGCTAGTTATTTTGAAATGTCAATGGATAGCTTCTTTCCAATACCACATGTGTAAAAAGAGAAATGCTGAGCTGCGTAATCCTTCAAATGGTGGTATTTTTTCCCATTGTTAACCTTTAGAGTCCTAATTTTTGTCTGTCCTGAGCGAGAATCTAAACATTCTAATTCTTCAGCAGAGTACCATAGTAAGTTTATAGCTGCTCTGCCTTAGACAACATATATATTTACGGAAGGAAAATTTCTAATTCAATTTACAATTATGTCAGGAAACAACACGTATCTTGCAGGCAAAGATAAGAAAAACATTCAGGGTACACAGTGCTAGGTCTGCTTAAATAAATAAACTTTTGGTACTAGTGATTAGGTACACAGGATTATTATATGTCTAATTGGCCAACGTGACAATTTGGAATTACTTCCAGTCACATTTAATTGGATTTGGAACCTCTGGAGAAAAGAAAGGCCTAGCAGAGAAACAGCCATAAAAGTAAACTGTTTTTCCAAAGGGTGCTAAGCAATGAATTAATATCCATTGCACAATAGTTTTTAATATGCCCTCAGCTTAGTAAGACTAATGCAGTGGTCGTACACACTAGATTCCAAAACTAATTCAATTAAACACAAAGGCCGGGGGAGGGGGGTGTTTGTTGAATTGGAAAATTTTTTATTTTCAATTTTAAGGAGACTACTTTAATCAGAGGTGAATAATCCTCAATTTAGGTAAAGTCTGAGATATGCTTTAGTACCAGTATAATAGTTAGCTATATATGCTACGCGAGGTTTGAAGCTGTTCTAGAGTCTATAAAATATATGTTACTCTATAAATGCTTTGAAGCTTAATAAGAGGTAACCAAAACAAAGCATTCTCTCATAGTCTTTAAATATTCTTATACTGTACAAACAGAAAAGCAATGTAGAAGACAAATGGTGTGTTGCTTCTTTTACAGTTTTAGTTTTGGTACCAAAAAAAAAGACCTACTTTCTACATTCTAAACTGTGCCTTATGCTTTGCTTAATATTAGTCTAGTCACATTTATACATTACAAAATCTTCTTCTTCAGTATTTATATATACTGCCTGTTATAGTTTTCCTTCTGTCCTATAAATTTGTTTTTTAAAAAATCTGTCCTTGTTCTTAGGAGTGCCATGATTGCTGACTACATGTTCTGGCTCTGTGGAGGAAGTGAACAGTCTATAAGCAAGCTCATCAAACTATACTGGCAGGTAAAAATTGATGTCCCAACTAGGGAGGAGGAGCCCATTTCATTTTTAGAACCAAAATGAAGGATTGGTGCTTAAAAGACTGCTGAAAAAGGTAGCTCTGGGCATATCAATCAGAAGGACACTACTCAGTAGTAATGTATTTATAATGAAGTAGATTTTCTGAGACTAATTTTAAGGGCAAAATTCAAGGTTGTTAACCCTTGGCCCATACTTCAGTTTTACAACCCAATATAAATTTTAGACATCTCAGGAACTACTTTCCCAGGCATGCTACTATAATGACATGATCCTTTAAAAAATGAACACTGTATTTTCATAGATTCTTCTTAATCTATGACCTGTAAAAGCAGATGCTAGAAGTACTACCAATTACATAACAAAGGAAAATACAAAGATCCATTGTATTTGTGGGATAACGTAGTATTTGAAACACTTAACCAGTACTAAACTGCATATCATCTTTTTTATTTGTTATTCAAAATGGCAGGAAGAAGTCATACCAAAGGTCAATTAGATGTCAAGAGGAGAGTCAGAATTTCTTAGAATTTTTAAAATTTAGAATTTACTAGTTCAGTCTCCTTCGCAACATACAAATCTGTTCTTAACCTATCCTCTCCCCACAAATTGTCAATGACTTTCTGACGAAATATATTCAAAGTGAAGAGCTCACTTATCCCCCAAAAAACAACATCTAATTTGCTAATTATTAAACTGTTTTCCTCATTAAAATAGATTTCTACTCCCTTAAAACTTCCATCAAGTAGTTCCCAGTGAGGCCACATGGACCCAATGGAAACCCACTTCCAAACGAAATATTTTCAAGTATTTGAAAATCCAGTACAGACGCTAACTCCCTCCTCCAAATCTTCTCGTCTCCAAACAGTGTGTGGCCTTTTTTTTCTTTGTATTTCAAGATGGTTTAATGTTATTGAACATGAACCTTTTCAACCAACTAGAATAAGATCTGCTAAAACACTAATATGAAAGTGAGAAATAATTGTCAACAGTCGTCTGATACTTCCTGATTTTTCCCACATTTTCACTATTGTGTCTTGGCCCCTAGTTTTCTGTTTCTATATCACATGCTGTCTTCAGTAAACAATAAAGTATTAGGTTTATCATATAAAATTCTCATTAATTTGTATGGTTCTGTCTAAATATTTGGAGCTCAATTTACCTAAAAATAAAGATTTAAATTAGTCCTAATATACTTGACACCTGTAAATTGACCTTAAAGTAGATAAAATTATTATTATTTCAAAAAATTATTAATTTGCTAATAAGTGCAAGACTTTCCTAGGGGAGTCTGGAACATGCAAAATAGTAGCAGTTGCTTATGTATGTAAGTAAATAGTTGTAAAAAAATTGCTAGATATGAAAAATAAGCAAATAATGTCTATTGCATAGATACAGTAAAAAGAAAAGGGCTTTTTATTAAAGTATTTCAGAGACTTTTGAAGAAAGGTGGGAAAGGAGTTGAATCTTGAGGGTTAGATGATATTCAGCAGGCCTGGCATTTACTAGTTCGCAAACGAATGTTTGTTTCAATTTATTCATTCATCAAACAAATATATATTGAGTACCTACTGTTTTATCTACATTGAAGCAGGAAAAAATAGATTCAATGTTGGTGCAACCTAAGATAGGTTAAGAGCTTGAAATTTTTGTAAATAAATTTTTGTCTGTTTTCTTTAGCTTTCAAAGAGCATTAATATCCCTATTTTATTTACCTAAAATAAAATAAAAATTTTTTACTAAAAAATATCTCCACTTACCAATACGTGCATGTTTGCTACACAAAAAAGGAATAAAAAGAAGACTATTATTTTACTATTCTGCATTAATAAAAGTAACAAAAAACTATTTGTCCTTGTATTCTCTTTTTCTCCTTTAATTTGAAGCAACGTGGTATATTGAAAAACAGTCCTCATCTGGAAGTCAGATCTGACTCAGTCCAAGTTCTAACACCAACATCTAACCTAAAACAGGCTAGTCTCTAGGTGCTTCAAGTAGAAATTAAGAGGTAACTGGCATAAGACATTTGAGAAGGTCTATGCTTAAAGCCCATCTTAGCTCTAAAACCTCATGTTTTCAGGTATATCCAAATATGATGTCATACACCTACTGAATGGGAGAAAATATTTGCAAATGATATGACTTATGAGGGGTTAATATCCAAAACACATAAACAACTCATACAACTCAACATCAAAAAACAAACTGATTAAAAAATGGGCAGAAGACCTGAATAGACATTTTTCCAAAGAGGACCTGCAGATGGCAAACAGGCACCTGAAAAGATGCTCAACATTGCTAACTATCAGGGAAATGCAAATCAAAACCACAATGAGATATCACCTCGAACCTGTCAGAACAGCCATCATCAAAAAGACCACAAATAGCAAATGTTGGCGAGGATGTGGAGAAAAGGGAACCCTCTGACACTGTTGGTGGGAATGTAAATTGGTGCAGCCACTATGGAAAGCAGTATGGAGGTTTCTCAAAAAACCAAAAATAGAATTACCATATGACCCAGGAATCCCACTCCTGAGTATATATCTGAAAAAAATAAAAACACTAATTTGAAAAGATACATGCACCCCAATGTTCATAGAAGCATTACTCACAATTGCCAAGATATGGAAGCAACCTAAGTGTCCATCAACAGATGAATGGATAAAGAAGATGTGGTGTATATATATATATATATATATATACACACATACATACATATATACATATATATGTATAAATACATATGTGGTGTATACACACACACACACAATGGAATACTACTCAGCCATAAAGAAGAATGAAATTTTGCCATTTGTGACATGGATGGACTCGGAGGGCATTATGCTAAGTGAAATAAGCCAGACAGAGAAAGACAAATATTGTATGATATCACTTATATGTGGAATCTTAAAAATACAATAAACTGGTGAAGATAACAAAAAAGAAGCAGACTCAGTGATTATCAGTGGGGAGAGGGAAGAGGGGAGGAGAAATATAGGGGTAGGAGATTAAAAGATACAAACTATTATGTATAAAATAAGCTACAAGGATATATTGTATGACACAGGGAATATAGCCAATACTTTATAATAACTATAAATGGAGTACAAGCTTTAAAATTTTGGAATCACTATATCATGCAACTGTAATTTATATAATACTGTACATCAACTATACTTCAATAAAAAAACAAATATGATGTCACAAATTTAAGGAAATTTGTAACATAATTACAAATGTAATTATGTTATGGAAAAAAGTAACATAATTACAAAACACATCCTGCAGATAAGTTCCATAAACAAAACCCTTCTAACCTGCCTCAACATCGGCACACCACACCAGTAACTCAATAGTTATATACTTCCTTCTGCTAGCCACCCTCTCCCTGATCTTAATTCAAATGCATACATCTTCCCCCAAACCTTGCTCTGTTCTAAGTCAGAAGGGGTTTTTGGAACAGTGCCAGAGAGTATGCAGTCCATGCCAACTTTAAAGACAGGGCTGTCCCACTACCCAAACCACCATGGCAATTACACTGTTGAATGTAAGAACGCCCCACACATCACAGATTAGAAATGATGTCTGCATGTACATTTGTAGACATCCATTAAGGCTGAAGAGATAGGGGCTATTTTCACTACTTTTGTAAGTGGAGAAGTTACTATATATCTGCCTTTCAACCACATAAAATCCCTACCACCCTGGTCAGTTATTCTCTTAGAGATGTTAAACAGGAAATGGAAATTTTCAGAATGTAAAAATTTAAGAACAAGTCTACACCTACTTTCACAGATCGTTGACTTACAATCCCTTAGATGCAGAAGAACAGACCTTTGCCTTGGTGAGCTCAAGAACACCTTTTAATTGCATTAGGAATACTTTTCATGTCAGCAACTCAGCAAGGAAAAAAGGCATAAAGCTCTACACTATATGACAGCTCACACTGGGATGTATCACTTTCATTAAAAGTGTTTGCACCCGTTATTCTATAATAGTATCACCTCTTCAGAGCTAGAGAGAGTTGGAAATACCTTGTCACACCGTACCTGCATTCATACTTCTACAACCTGATACTCATCCTCTGTTATCAGCCAGCCTTCTCTTCTCAAACACCCCCAGACCTCATCACTATTCTGAACTAATTAGCAAAATGGAAAGTCCCTAGTCAGGCTGGGAATTAGCCATTTTGAAGCAGCGACTCTTGTGTATTTATATATTGTTCCTAAAGTAATAAAATTACTCCAAGAAGAACTTCAGAGTAAACTCTAGTCTACCTCCCAAGCCCCCTGACCCTTAGATCCAAGGATAGATTTAATAGCATCAGGAACTGAGCTAGATTTAATAGCATCAGGAAATGTAAAAACAGACAAGCCTTCCTCTTCCACTCCTGTTTTCTTGCCTTCGTTTTCAGCCATGCTCTCAGACACGTGAGTTATCTGCTGTGCAGCTTTATCTCCTGCAAAGTGAGGAACAGAGCCAACTCTGGTCTGCATCACTCAGCAAAGCGGAGTGAGAAAAGGTGATAACAGCTACTTTTGTTTCAGTACTCCCATGAAACGAGTACAGAGGAACCCCACTAAACAGGGGCAAGCTGCCTGATCAGTTCATTCCCCATCTTGACTGTTCATTTTAAATTTTTCTTTCTTTCTTTCTTTCTTCCTTCTTTCCTTTCTTTCTTCCTTCCTTCCTTTCCTTCCTTCCTTCCTCTCTCTCTCTTTCTTTCTTTCGAGTCATAAACCCCTCTGAGAATCTGATTCAACTGATAAGCATCCACTTAAAAACAATACTCATAAACACATACACAGAAAAAAATGTGCTATTATTTATCTCATTGCATTGGAAATTGATCTAAACATAGTTAACAAAACAGCATTGACAAGGAATTATGGCTTTCTCACACTTGTGAGAAGGTTGTACACTTTTTCAGGAATAAGAAACTGAAATAACATATTTGACATTGCATCAATGTCAGTGTTTCATTTAATAGCAGTAAGAGGTAAAATTCTGATTCACAAAGTCTGATAGCAAATGGAGTCAGAGCTCCTGTAGCTCACAATATCTCACATGGGGCATGTGTCAAGAAATACCAAAATTCATATTACATCATTTCCTTTGTCCTCAAGTCAATGAGCTTATCTTTGTTAACTTCATATTATCAAGGCTATCTATGTCAGCAATTTGTTTCCATTCTAAAGTCATCTGGACAAAAAATGACCTTCATACGACATAAGCCATTTGCAGAGTGTCTGTAGATTTTTGTCTCTAGAAACTCTCCAGACTTTATCAGTCTCACCTCCAATATTAGAAAATTCAGATTTCTGTCTGACTCCAGCAACCTCATTCAGAATAGCAGCTCGACCAAAAAAACTCATCATTCTTCAGCAGTATCTCTAATAGTAAATTCAGCATTTTGATCAAAAGATTTGCCTCATTTATGTAACTAAGATATGAGCCGTTATAAAGCTAGTCCTGGAATGAACTTCTCACATCCAATTTGTTCTAAGAAGGGGTTTCTTTTCTCTTAAAAAAAAAAAGTTAAAAGGAGTAACCAAACCAAATATCTCCTAAATTTCTTCTCTGGATTGCCAACACACTTCTCTAGCAGGAAAGAACCTCATGGTGTGCTCTTATATCTTGACAAAGATTTACTGAAAAGGCAATGATTTGAGTTCTTGGCTCTGAGGAAGTTGAAGACTTTCACAGCAGTAGAAGGACCTCTTCGGGGATTGTTGGAAGGGCTGTTGACTCTAACACGGGCCCATGTAAAAAGCCTGACATGTGGAGCATCTTTCCTTAGTGAAGCAGCAGAGGCTGAGGAAGTGCCAACTTCTCGGGTCCTCCATCTGTGCAGAGAATACCAAGACTTCCCATCCAATTCAAGTTGTACTTGGCATTGAAATTGTGCACCATCTTAAAGATATCAATGGCCTAAATGGTTTCCAAGGTGGGCTCACCAAAAAGAAATATTTTTTGGTGTAATCAGTCTACTTTCAAGGGACAAAATCAGGAGCTGGCTGCCCTGAGAGACAAAAGATTTTCCCCAGGCACGTGCTTGAGGAAGATGGTGCACAGTTTGTGGTCCCCTAAAGCACTTCCATGGCTTTCGGGGGTTCACAGACCATAGGATAAGACACTTGCACTACTCCTTCTCTTTCCAACAGCCCTTTTTCACTTTGGTATTGGGCCTAACAGGAGACATTTACTGCTTCCAGCACTCAAAGCAAAAAATAGCACCCAGAATGTTAGTGTCATATAGTGCCTCCTCAGACTGCACTGTAGACATTCAAGCTTGAAACCTTTCCAATCCAGTGTCTCCAGACTCCTCTTAAGTTAGTGGATAGCCTTCTTCTTTACGTTCAGATTGTATTTGTCATTCATACTCATTCAGCACGTATTTATCAAGTACTTATTAGTGACCATGTGTTAAGCACGGTGCTATGTGTTGGATATACAGCAGTGAAAGAAAGAGACATCACCCTGTCTTCAAAAGCACATATTCTAGTGCAAAATACTTACCAAGAAAAACAACTGGGACTTAAAGGAGACATCACTTCTTAACCTGTTTTTCTTCCACAATACCGTCAAAGTACCAAAAACCATCATGGTTTGACATGAAACTCAAACCAATAAAATTGAGAATATTTTGGTATAGTTGTTTTGTTTGCAATTTAAAAATTCAGTGCTTATGTTAATTCAACAAGTATTTGTGTGTGTGTGTGTGTGTGTGTGTGTGTTTTAAGTTCAGAATTGCAGACAACCTTTGTGCTTTAGTTGAGTTGGGGATTCATAGGAATATTTGGAGAAGGTTACAGTTTTCCAAGAGTCTTTTGTCTCACTGGTCTCTGTGCTCACAGGTGTCTTCATGCAAATTCTAAGGTCTTAGCTATTAGCTTCTTCTTTCAGAAGTGGTGATCAAGGTAGCAGCAAGCTAAAGGCTTTCTCTGCACTAACCAGAGAATGATGTAGGCTACCTTAACACTGAACAGAAGTTGACCTCTTAAGACTTAACTTTACTATCCAGTTCTTTGTTTTTCTTCTTGATATTGCAAAATCATCCCAATATTAGTCATTTACCTGGTAAAAAGTTATGATATCTCAACCTTAGAATAAAAATAAAATCTTTAATATGAAATTACAGGCAAAGTAAGGTCAAGGAACCACAAAATTTTTATTACCTTTAACAAAACACCTACATATTCTGGAGAAGAAAAAATGTGTTCTCTCTAAAGATTTTCTTCTTGTGAAAATTTTTTCCACAGAAGGAACAAAATAGAAATACCATATGAGCATTTCTCTTAAATGGCCTGTACTTACAGTTTATTTATTTATTTATTTATTTAGCCTGTCAGACAGAGAGTTTATAAAATATTTGGACAAGGCGTGCCTGAGTACAATCTAGGGCTTATAGTATTTGATTTTTGTTGTTTTATATATATATATTTATATATAGATAGATAAATATATTCAATAAAGCCTTTATTGAATTTGTTACAATATTGCTTCTGTTTTATGTTTTGGTATTTTTGGCTGCAAGGCATGTGGGATCTTAGCTCCCCGACCAGGGATCAAACCAGCACCCCCAGCACTGGAAGGCAAAGTCTTAACCATTGGACCACCAGGGAAGTCCCTAGGGCTTACAGTATTTGGAGTAGATATAATCTGAGAAACACCAAAGCTACTAACCTAAAAATATTTTCCCTATCAATTGCCATATATTATGCTTAAATTCCCACCATTTGGCATTAAGTGTCTAGTCATCCCCAAGTAATATGAAAAAGAAATTTTATCTAGAAGTGCTTAACTCATTAATGGGTGACCCCTAGACACAGTTGTGGGAATTAGTTTGAGACTTTCCTCATTTCTTTGGAAACATGAAAACAGAATCCTGAAGGAAAAAGATGCGGAAGGAAAGGTAAGCTCTGATGAGGAAAGGTGGCAACGTTCTGGAATATAGGGAATGTAGACTGAGCAGAGGGGTCTTATGGAAGCAATGGATATCTGTGCTTCACTCTGTGAAGGAAAGGAAGCAAAAGGAAACAGGCAATATAGAGCAGTAGAATGAAGTCAAACCTCAGATCCACAAGATATAACTTCTAGTTCCAATGCTAGGATTCAATTGTGGGTAAATCACTTCATTTCTGTATTAGTCAGCTACTGATACAATAATGCTGTATAACAAATCACTCTAAAACTCAGTGACTTATAATAATCATCAGGTTAACTTGGGTTTGACTGATCTAGGTTGGTCTTGGCTGGGCGTGGTTAGGCTTAGCTCTAAGCTGCAAAGAGGCCCAAGTGTGATCCACATGTCTCTCATCCTCCTTAGACCAATGGCTACCTGATGTCTGTTCTTCTTATGGCAAAATGCAGGATTCTAAGAGAGAAAGAAAAACCACAGAAGCACATTTCAAGCCTCTGCTCATACCATGCCTGAAACATTCCATTAGCCAAAGAAAAGCATGTGGTCAAGCCCAAGGACATAAATTCTTCCGCTTACTGCAAAGCCATGACAAAACTATTGATATGATATTGCTATAGGGAGGGGGGAAATTGAGACCAGCAATGCAATCTACCACAACTGCTCTAGACTTTAGTTTCTGCTGCTATATGATGAGGAGGCTGGCTTAGGTAAATGGTTCTCAAACACTGGTCCAGCTGCATCAGAGGCACTTGGGAAAACATTTGAAGTATTAGATCCTTAGAGTTGGGTACGGTCCTGAAAATCATATTTGCCTACTGACCCCCTACTAGGTGACTCCACTGCATAGTCATGTGCTAGATGGTCTCTAAGACCATTTATAATTATTTTAAAATTAATAACCAACTTAGCCTACCATAGAGTTTATGTAGGGCTTCCCTAGGTGCAAAGGTAGAATGGCAGATGACCTGCACAGGTGATGCTGCCTACCCGACAACGTAACTGATATAATCCATAAGCCCCCGATTCTTCCCTCCCTCAGTCTTTCTACTATATATAGACGCCTCCAGTAAATGAGGCAAACTGTGCTTCCCATTTCTAAAGATCAACAACTGCTCTCCCCCTCTCACCATGATGTCAGTCAGGTTTTCTTGCCCACGTCCCATCCTGAAAGCAGACTCCTTGGCTGCATCAGGATCCTTTCCCACATTCAATGTTACATCTGGACAACAATGGGTACTGCAATATTTTTTAGTCACTTGCCTACAAAGAGATTTGTCCATTAAGCTAGGCAATATTAAAGTTCTCATTTTATGAATTCTCCTACTTTTTAGTTAGAAGACAGGCTAAAGAGGAAGTGTCCAAATTGAGATGAGAGGTAAAAGAGAGCTTCTTTTCCTAGGTCTTAGATAAATGTAGAAATGAATTTCTCATCTAATTATTCATTCCTGTTTATATATTCTTTAATGATATGTTTCTATGGTTACCAGCGTTGTTAAATGCTGCCTGTGTTTCATTTTGCTTTGATGCTATTTGAGGTAGTATGCCAGTAAAAGAGGTTCACTTTTAAATGAAAGATGTAATTGAGGCATGTATTTGATCCAAGGTTGAGTGTTCCCGTGAAGGAGATAGTGACCGTGACATTATTTTCTGTTTGTATAGTTTTGCATAGTTTTTCTGTTGATGTTCTGTGAGTGTCCCAGGGACTAGGAAGGAAGAAAGGAAGTAAGGAAAGAAAGGAAGGAGGAAGACAGGGAGGGAGGGATGGAGGAAGGAGCCTCAACCATACACATATTAAACTCATGCCTACATATCAGTACTATATATTTGATGGCATTGATTTGACCAGACTGTCAAGTAGGTAAGGTTGCTTTATACCTGCTCCATCCCCCCCTTCTCCCCACACTGTCCCTCCTCCTCAGTCCCACATGTACATGTGAAGAGGCAAAGCCTTCTTCGAAAAATGAGTCAAACACTCAAATACTTTACCTCAGTGTGAATTCTAGTCAAAGTGCCACCTTTTCGGAGGTGGTCTGCCTTTAAAACCCTAATTCTCACTGAGAAATAAACGGCTTTGTGTCCTGCTAAAACAAGTCAGGCATCCTGATCATACAAGAATGTGCAGACAGGGGCTTCCCTGGTGGCGCAGTGGTTGAGAGTCCGCCTGCCGATGCAGGGGACACGGGTTCGTGCCCTGGTCCGGGAAGATCCCACATGCCGCGGAGCGGCTGGGCCCGTGGGACATGGACGCTGAGCCTGCGCGTCCGGAGCCTGTGCTCCGCAACGGGAGAGGCCACAGCAGTGAGAGGCCCGCGAATGTGGAGTGGAGACAGAGCCTCAGAATGTGCCCTGCAGGGGGCAGCACACTTCACCTGTACATCAGCCCTATCTATCTGCAAGTTGGTAATTCAAGCTCCTTCGAAAAGAGTGACATTATACCAAGCAAGAAAATTAATCCTCAGCCACTCCCGAAGAAATATTTACTTAGTACTCTTCTTCAGAAATATGTGTGTGTGTGTGTGTGTGTGTGTGTGTCTTTTTCATGGTGCTGGTTTGCTTTTACAGTAATATCCATAGGTGATTAAACAGAGTCAGCTTTTCCTTTTCTTTTTTTCCCTCCTAAAAAGTTTTTTGGGTTTCCGACAGTTCTTATGGGAGAAAAAAAAAGTAACCTCTAAATTTCTTTTCATTTTCCTTCATTTGAGAATGATGTGGGTTTCAGAAATCTAAGGCAATTTGGGCCTTCTTTTACCTGAACAAATTTAGGTATAACTATTTGATTCCCAGAAGTCCTGTGGCTATTCTGCTCAGTTGCCATGAGGTTATTTTATTTATTGATACACAGAGGCTGTGCCTTCCAGTTCAAATTTGTGAACATGTTGACTCCTTCTTTGTTTTCGTTTGCATCCGAAAATCAAAAATTGTTATGAGCAAAACCAAATTTAGAGGGGTTTGTGGTTATCTTTCATATTTCCCACAGATACTTATGGCTTATTGATTTACAAGCTTGCTGATAAATTGAGGTCACATTTTTTTAGCAGTTGGAGATGTGGAATAACTATTCCATGAAATTATTAAATTTTTTAAGCTGTGTTCACCCAGGTATAAGATAATCTGTGAAGCTCAAAGCTTTTAACGTTTTTATTTCTATTCAGCCATCTTTTTGATGGTATTACACACCAATTAAAAGTAAATTCTCCTCTTTTCTTGAAGTCATATGATTGTATTTTCCTCACTGATTTTTTTTCTAATAGGTCTTTATTGGAGTATAATTGCTTCACAATACTGTGTTAGTTTCTGTGGTACAACAAAGTGAATCAGCTATATGTATACATATATCCCCACATCCCATCCCTCTTGAGCCTCCCTCCCACCCTCCCTATCCCACCCCTCTAGGTGGTCACAGAGCACCGAGCTGATCTCCCTGTGCTACGCAGCTGCTTCCCACTAGCTATCTATTTTACATTTGGTAGTGTATATATGTCAATGCTACTCTCACTTCACCCCAGCTTCCCCCTTCCCCACCGTGTCCTCAAGTCCATTCTCTATGTCTATGTCTTTATTCCTGCCCTGCCACTAGGTTCATCAGTACCTTTTTTTTTTTTTTTAGATTCCATATATATGTGTGAGCATATGGTATTTATTTTTCTCTTTCTGACTTACTTCACTCTGTATGACAGACTCTAGGTCCATCCACCTCACTACAAATAACTCAGTTTCGTTTCCTTTTATGGCTGAGTAATATTCCATTGTATATATATGCCACATCTTCTTTATCCATTCATCTGTTGATGGACATTTAGGTTGCGTCCACATCCTGGCTATTGTAAATAGTGCTGCAATGAATATTGGGGTACATGTCTCTTTTTGAATTATGGTTTTTCTCAGGGTATATGCCCAGTAGTGGGATCGCTGGGTCATATGGTAGTTCTATTTTTAGTTTTTTAAGGAACCTCCATACTGTTCTCCATAGTGGCTGTATCAATTTACATTCCTACCAACAGTGCAGGAGGGTTCCTTTCTCACCACACCCTTTCCAGCATTTATTGTTTCTAGATTTTTTGATAATGGCCATTCTGACCAGTGTGAGGTGATTCTCACTGAGGTTTTCTCATCTGTAACGTGAGATAATAATGCTTGTTTTCCAGTGTTGCCTTAACAAATAAACAGAATTTATTTACAGCACTTAGCCAATGTCCAGTGAACACACTATTAATAAATGAGTTTTCCAGATTTATCAATCAATTAAACAAAATCTACATAGGTAGAGTGCAAGAGCAGGTTGCTCTCTGGTGAGAGTCAGTTCATACAACCTATGTCTTGTCTTCATATTAAACATCCTAGGATTCTTTCAACTTCTTCTACAATATACATTTTTTTCAAGGGCAACCTTGACTTTTCCACTCAAAGTTGTCTTGCATAGCAGCCCGAGAGATAAAACAAATTCTTGGTAGAAAAAGCAGTACAAGCCTGGGAACCCAGTTCTTGTCCCAATCTTACCATGCTGTGGGTGCCAGCCATCCATACCCTAAGACCACCAGTCAAGAAATACAATCAAGGATTTCCCTGGTGGTCCAGTGGTAAAGAATCCACCTTCCAATGCAGGTGACGTGGGTTCCATCCCTGGTCAGGGAACTAGGTTCCCACATGCCACAGGGCAGCTAAGCCCGCGCGCCACAACTACTGACCTCGCGCGCCTCAATGAGAGAGCCCGCATGCTGAAAACTACAGAGCCCATGCACCCTGGAGCCTGCACGCCACAACTAGAGAAGAGACAACCCGCACGCCACAACTAGAGAGAACCCCGTGCGCCGCAAGGAAAGATCCCGCATGCCTCAACGAAGATCCTGCATGCAGCAGTTAAGACCCGATGCAGTCAAAAAATAAAAATAAAAAATAAATAAGTAAAATATAAAAGAAAAAGAAATACAATCAGAAAACAACATACATACAGTTAGCAAAAGGAATACCTACTTTCAGATAACTAAACAAAGTATAGAGATGAAACGTGCAACAACCACAACAAAAAGGGTCCTAAACTGTGTTGGCATTTACCACTGAACACGGGCTAAAGCTTGTTAGTAATACCCAGTTGTGCTTATGAAATAATTACTGGTTATACAACTATGTATTCCTGATACCTTTTGGTGATTCATTTTAAGTCATCAAGAATAAAAGCTCTGTGGCATCCTAAAGAGTCTGGAGGCTGCTGAAACCCATACTTGTAGCTCTGAGTTTCTATCAGCTAGTGTTTCTCCAATGTGCAAGCAGAAAATTATTCAGGGTCTTTAGAACAAGAACATATTTTATATTCTATTTCCAAATTATATGTGCTTTGCCATTAAATAAGTTAGACCAACCCAAGCACATTATTAACTTCCCACATCAAGAAGCCGTTCATTTAATTTTTGTAAATGTTTCTCTTTGAGAGAGGCATGCTAATTGATAGCATATGCTAAATCTTATGAGTGGCTGGTGGACAAAACAGTCTCATTATGGCCAGTAGGAGTGAAGGATCAATATTCTCTTTTGTGTTAGGATTGTTGTTATGAAGAGGATCTTGACCTGGTTTAGTTTTGATGTGGTCCATTTGTTTCTTTGTTAGCATTAGAGTCAAATTCTCCTTGTCTCTGAAGACAGGAATTAGACAGTCATGAAAAAAGAAAATGGAAACTAATACTTGATCTTACACTTCTAGGAAACAATCTAATTACAAAGACATGAAAATTCTCTCAGTGTAAGAGAAAGCATTGGTTCAAGAGACTTGTGTTCTTGTCTTGCTTCCATCTCTAATTTTGTGACCTCAAGTGAGTCACCAGAACTAACAAGCCTCAGTTTCCTTGATTATAAAGTTGAGTGATTTTAAAATAATATCTTAGGTCCCTTCTATCTCTTTAGTTCCATGCTGAAGGGGCATGGAAATAAAATCCTGCTACAAAATCTAAATTATTAAAAATTAATACAGGGTAAATTTTGGGCATTAAATGCTGAAGTTATTCAGCTAATGGAAGCATCATATATAATCAAAACCTTAGCCCTAACCCGACTGGCGAGTGAACAGTGGAGTACGTACACACACACACACACACACACAATATGTGGTATATATATATGTTCTAAAATTCTATAATACTCTATACACTGCAAAACTAAGATAAATTAAATACTTTAGAAATTAAAATGGTATATATTGTGACTTTTAAACAGGACAGGTTGCAAAGTAGAGAATTCAAAACAGCTATATAAAAATTTGCTTACCTTCGGACAAGTTACCTGTCCATAGAATATTTGGTAATTTTCATAAAATGCAAATAAAATTTTAAATACCTTGATTTACACTGCATGACAATATTTATAACTTTCATATCACTGGGCTAATAAACGCAATGGAAAAGCTGCCCAATATTCCTTTATATTAGAAAAATATGGAACTTACAGTCAAGGTTGTTTAATGAAAGAGCGCTCATAAACCCAAGGAAATATTTCAGCATTAAAATGTTGATTATCACGGCAGGGACAAACAATCAATTATTACATATTTTATTCCAACATATCACTATATTAATAAAATTATCATAACAGTGTCAATCCAGGCTATTTCATAAATGATACTATGAAGAGGTTTACAGGTAAGTCTCAAAGTAAGATACTCTGCTCCTTAAGAAAATCTGCTCTTTAGGTTAAATCTAAATTTCAAGAAAATCGAAATCTTTCTAATTAAATCCATATATATTCAAAGGGATTAAGTTTGAAAAATATTGCTTAAAAATTTTATTTTTCCATTTTCTGGAAAATTCTAGGTATCATTCAAATTTTCATCATTATTAATATAATAAAAAAGAGCCATATTAACCACTAAGGGCTAAAGGTTCCCATTCAATCATTTATAGCTTTCAAGTATAGCACTGCTTCCTTTGAATCTAATAATGTCAATTCTGAAGATAAAACAACACAGTCATATTCGTCCACCAGGAATACTTACTTAGATGGACTTCAGGAGGATTAAAGGGTAGGATATATAAAAAAATTTATCACACTGCTAAATGAAAAGTTATTTTATCTCAAAGTAGCTTTTCTTTCTTTACTTTTTTTATAACACATAAGGCTTAGTAGAAAAAACAATGGATTATGAGAGATTCCAATTTTCCTTTATTATTGTATATTAGGGTAGACTAATTACTACAACAAACAACTCCAAAATTTCAGTAATTTAAACAATAAACGTTGATTTCTCACTCACAGTATAGTCCAATGTGGGTGTTCCTGGTTGGTTCTCCTCCAGTCAGCAACAGGAGAACCCATACTCCTTCCATCCTGCAGCTCAATCTTCCTCCACATCCTGGGAGTCTTCCTCTCTAGGCAGTTGATAAGGAAAGAAAATAGAAGAGGTTTCTATTCTAAGCAGGGTTTTATGGACTAAGCCTGGAAAGAGTAACATTCCTGCCTACAAATTGGCCTTCACTCAGCCACATGGCCACACCTAGCTGCAAGGGAAACTGCCTAACCACGTGTACAGGATATATATGTGTGAGAGAGTGTGTGTGTGTGTGTGTGTGTGTGTGTGTGTGTGTGTGTATATATACATATACACACACATACACATATATATATTATAAAATTGTTCTAAAATTCTGTAGTACTCGCATACACTGCAAAACTAAATTAAATACTTCAGAATTTAAAATTATATTTATTATGACTGTTTTTAAACAGGAGGGTAAAGCCCAGGAGGTAAAAAGATAATTTTCCAAAGAGAAAGTGAAATATAATATTCGAGACCCTAATTCTAAATTCCATAAAATTAAAAAGCTGTTAATCCTTAGAAAAGTCACTTATGCCTCTCCAAGTCACTTAAGTCATCTGCAATTCAGTGAATCGAGCTGGAAAATTCCCAAGGTTGCTTCCAGATCTAATCTTGTAAGTAAAGCAATTTACTGCAATTATGGTCAACCCAGATACTGGGAGCATTAAAGGAATAATTTGATAATAATATATAATAATTTTATCACATTTTCTAATTAGTGATAACAGGGATTCTACTTACTGATTCACCATCATTGGACACATTGTTAAAAGTTACAATTTATCCAAATCCTCCAGCAAAAAGATACGGGAAAAAATATCATGATCCTGTCATCCTGGAAATGTTTGAGGTTTATGGTTACTGCAAGATTTATCCTGAGAACTTTGGGTGCTCTTAAAAATTCACCAGGAAGAATCAAGCCCCTTGGTTTAGAAGGAGACAAATTTTGTTTCTTTTCTTTTTTGCTAGTCATCTTTTCCCTCTACTTTGCTTTTCCTTTACTCTTAATGGCCTGTCTCTCCCTGTCTTTCCTGGTTTACAATTATCCTAGGCAAGTTGATTTCTGAGGTAGCAAAGGGCTCTTTTTTGCTTAGCTGAAGTATAAGGAGAAATTATTATGTTACTGTTTGTAGAGGAAATGAGCTGCCCACAGACACTCTTGGTTTATGTAACTATAAGCTTTAAAACTTGCTAACAGGAGGATAACAGAGAGTTAGTAGGACTTGCAAATGTAAACACCTGATTTCAAAGCTCTTTTTTGTGTAGCAGCAATGAAAGCATAATTAATAGCAATGTACACTTAACAACAGGACACCTGGACTGATTGTTTTCCCCATTCTCTGCACATGTGCAACATTTATTGACACCGGAGAAACTCACACATTGGGAAAGAATGACTCAGTTGCAGAAAATTTTTGTCAAGTTAAAAACTATCATTTGAAATCTGCCTTCATTTTCAGTGAAGCTTACTTTTTTACAAGCTGCAATTTCTCATCTGTTCTCTTTATTTTCAAAGATTTTCAAAAGAAAATCTTTGACTGATAGTAAAAAGTAAATTAAAATTTATATTTTAATATCTATCATCCTTACAAAATATTTCAGTTTTTAAAAATCTTTAAATTTAAAATCTTCAATTTGCACGTATTAGACTGTTCATACATCATTAAAAATCTACAAACAACAAATACTGGAGGGGGTGTGAAGAAAAGGGAACCCTCCTACACTGTTGGTGGAAACATAAATTGGTGGAAAACAGTATGGAGATTCCTCAAAAAACGAAAAATAAAGTTGCCATATGATCCAGCAATCCCACTCCTGGGCATATATCCAGACAAAACTATAATTCAAAAAGATACATGCACCCCTATGTTCATAGCAGCACTATTCACAATAGCCAAGACATGGAAACAACATAAATGTCCACCAACAGATGAATGGATAAAGAAGATGTGGTACATACATACAATGGAATACTACTCAGCCATAAAAAAGAATGAAATAATGCCATTTGCAGCAACATGGAGGGACCTAGAGATTATCATACTAAGTGAAGTAAGTCAGAAAGAGAAAGACAAATACCATATGATATCACTTATATGTGAAATCTAAAATATGACACAAATGAACTTATCTACAAAACAGAAACAGACTCACAGACATAGAGAACACACTAGTGGTTGCCAGGACGAGGGGGTTGTGGGGAGAGATGGACTGGGAGTTTGGGATTAGCAGGCACAAACTATTACACTTGATCTTAGCCAAAAGGCCAAGAAGCGACAGGCACGAACTATTATATATAGAATGGATAAACAGCAAGGTCCTACTGTACAGCACAGGGAACTATATTCAATATCCTGTGATAAACCATGGCATAAAAGAGTATAAAAAAATGTGTGTGTGTGTGTATATATATATATATATATATATATGTATGTATAACTGAATCACTTTGCTGTACAGCAGAAATTAACACATTGTAAATCAACTATACTTCAATAAAATACATTTTTTAAAAAATGGACATAGATTGCTCATGAAAGACAAGTCCAATTCTAAATTATCAAATTATTACCATCACAAAATGAAAACCTGATATTTTGGTGTCCAACCAAAAACAGTCAAAAATTCCCACTATTTTAAATAATAATAATTATAATATTTATAATTATAGTAATAATATTTTAAAGCTAAATTTTTTCTAGATTGCTTCACAAATGAGTCATTCAATAATGTACCAGAAATGTTATATATCTGTATATTTATATTTAAAATATAATTTAAAAGTTTAAATATGTATATTTAAAATTATATCACAATATTTCTTCTTGGGGCTCTAATAATTTCCTCTGAGAAAGTATCTCCATTGAAAGTTCAATTCTTATTCTTGCATACACACTCTGCTCACTCACCCACTTCCTTACTCATCTTCAAGATGGAGGGCAGAAGCCACAAAAGAACCCCATTTCTACTGGCTCTGAGTGGGGAGCTCTAGAGGGAGGCCATGCTCTAGCACACACCCTCCTGAGTAGAGAGCCCTGTGAAAGCCTGAATGCCATGCCCTGAACATCAAGCCAAGAGCACAATGCCTTAAACAAGCAGATCAAGCTGCCACACACTTCAGCCACTTGCAAAAAAAAAAAGACTAGTGTAGGCTTTTGGGCACGAGTTTTCCTGTCCTGCTGTGTGATGGCTTAGCAAAGCTACCCTGCCAGCAGTTACTTAAGCTGCCAGCAGTTGAAAAAGAAATGGGATGGAGAGAGTGTTTTCTTCTGTCCTGGCCTTACTGGGATACTGTTAATACCTTTCTGGAAGCAAACTAGAGGATTAAATACCTTCACTAAATTTTTTGATCCAGAATTTAAAGCAAAATATCTTCAACAAGATATTCAGAGACACCACAAGGAAAGCTATTTGGATGTTAGGAAGTGTTATGGGCTGAATCACGTCCCCCCACAAAATTCACATGCTGAAGTCCTAACCCCAGGCTGTAGATTGTGACTGTATTTGCACATAGGGTCTTTAAAGAGGTAATTAAGTTAAAATTAGGTCTTTAAGTGGGATTTAATCCAATATGACTGGTGTTCTTATAAGAAGAGGAGATTAGAATACAGACACACCCAGAGGGAAACCCATGTGAAGACACAGAAGAAGGTACCTGGCCATCTACAAGCCAAGGAGAGAGGCCTAAGAAGAACTCAACCCTGCAGACACCTGGATCTCAGACTTCTAGGCTCTGGAACTAGGAGAAAATAAATTTCTGTTATTTAAGCCACCCAGTCTGTGAAACTTTGTTAGGACAGCCCTAGCAAACTCATACAGGAACTAACAGCTTACAAAAGGCAGTAAAGTCAGATCAAGACCTTAGATCTGAGGTCTAGAACAGCTCCCTTCTTCGGCACCTCACTCCACACAAATCCAGGTACAGCTACTTACTTTTTTGGTCTGGACAGGCCATCCCAGGATTGGTTCCAGCAATAAACGTATTCTAGCATATTCCACGTTCCAGCAATGAACAATGAAGCAAGGACCAAGCTGGAGAAAACATTCTTCTACTCAATATAAAGGATCTTTACTTTCTTTTGGAGGACCAGAACCTGGTACCTAAACAGCTTGAGTTCTTAATCCACGTCTCTGAATTCCAGACCTGCTGCCTGCATTGCCACTGTTGGCCTTTCATAGTAGCATCCAGGCCTCAGCACCCAGACCTGCTGCACCCTCAGAATCCACTGCTACATAATCCATGGCTACTTCCATCTAAGTGCTGGCTCCGGGTTTGGCATCACAATCATATTCTTTCCCTTCTAGTTCCTCGGACCTGGAAAGGACAGCGTTGTGGACAATATAAGTTCTTTCCCTCAGCCATTCAGAAATTTGTCCCACACCAAATTTAAATTGTAAATTAAAACTGGAATGCCTTTGAGGACAGATGCTTCTTCAGAGGTCCTTTGACCTGAATAGTTCAGCATTTGTATTGTTTTACTTCACTGTCTATTCAGAATCCTAATCATAGCCCGTAAGAAAGAATGTGACTTTAATATTGGACTTTGCTGGTGTGCTTGAGTGTGCACTAGTTATCTTTCTTTAAATCATAGCCATATGGTAAATTTTCTGTTTTGTTATGGTTCCCTTTCATTGGTGGGCATGCAGTGGGCATTTCTTGGAAATGGCCAATTTTTATTAAAATGCTTCTAGAAGAAAATTTTTTTTTTAAATTGTAAATTAAAAAATTGATCATAGGGGCCATTTGAAGTCACTGAGGAATGAAGCAAGCAATCAACAACTGAAATTCAGTTTCTCAGTTTCAAATCAACTCCTTATTGCTGTTAATATTCGTCTAAAACTTGTTTACAATATACTCTACCAGTAATAATATAAATTGCTGTCTGTTAAATGATTTTTCTTTGTTGGAAACTTCAAATCTATTATTTTTCCTTATTGGTTGTTGACAATTTTTAGTTGTCAGGGAAAAAAATCATTCCTATAACTAAATTTGGATTTTTGTAATATTCTTTTATGCTATTTTCAGAAAAATGATATAACTATAGACACTTCTACTTTTTATTCAATGTTCAAGCCTTGTTAGAAGGAAAAGTTGTAGGAAAGGAATAAATTCCTTTTAAAACTTCACATAACTTTCCTTTTGGTCTGTTTCAAATAGTAATAGACCTAGTTAAAGCAGGAAGTTCAGGGTGATGGCAGGCTTTATGAAGAATGGTATCTTGCATGAACAAAGAAAATTTAAAGAAATTCTTAAATAGCTGAATCCATCTCAAATGGCTCTTGTGATCTGGAGGGAAGGAAAGCTTTGCTAGGAGGAAGTTGAGAAAGTTTTCTTTTTTTTTTTTTTCAATTCCAAAAGGCTTTGCCATGTATTGGAAGAAGAAAAATATACAGTTTGTCTAGTTTGTCATGTTATTTATAGACAATACTTAAATCTAGATATTTTGATTAATTTTTTAAAGTAAAATTGCTCATCAGTGTCTGTTCATAACTACATTAGACTTAAGAATTTGATTTTTAAGATCAAGTTTAAAATGACAGCTCAGAAAACAGGATTTTTATTTTCATCTTAAAGCAAGCTCAGTTTAGAGGTGTCTGTTTACAAACTTTCTTCACTTAGTTGGTTTTCTTAATATGAAATAGGATTCCCAGAACTAATTAAAAGTTCATTCTAATGAATATTCAAGACCAAAATATGTTATCTTTGCAGTACAGTATATAGATTTTTAAATCATCCATAAAGGTAATCATATTTTTTTATATTCTTAAAGTCATGTATTGTTATTGAGACCAAATGGGTTGTCTGCTTCCTCTCAGGCCATGATTGAAGAAGCCATCACCAGGGCAGACTCTTTCTCAGTTATGTACACACCATTTGCAACAAAAATCAGAGCTGATAAAATAGAAGAAGTAAAAGAGGTTTTCATAAAAACTCATCCTGCATATGTGGAATATATCTACACAGGTAAGATTCAATATCTTCAAAGTATCAGCTAACAACTTATTTCCTTAAAAACAAATACAGGCATGTTTCTGCTTTTTTGTTGATTATTTCAGTTTTAGGGATTTTTTTTTAATCTGATGAGCTGAAATGGAAAATTATTTTAAGGTTTTAAGTAGAGCTAGCCCTATAGGTCTAGCATAATATTCCTTGTGCCATCATGTTTCTTTTTTTAAGACGAGAGGTAAAACCGAGAAACTCTAAGGTAATAAAAAATGAAAGAATAACCTGTAGTAAAATGTCACCTTTCCCCATATACTTCATCAGTAAACTAGGTGATTATAGTATTTTCCTGAATGTGGATTTTTTTTTCCTCCAATCCCTGCTATTTCTACTTTCCTTCCTCCAACTATCTCACACCTCAAACGTCCCTCTTTTTTTATGTTCTCGGGCCACTGGTATCCAAGTGAGATCTGGATAGCCAGCCAAGTGTACACAGAGAACACAACACTATTGGGGTCCTTTTTTCCTCTTTTTGTCTTTGGAAGCCACTTGCTTTCATTCATTCATTCCAAATACTTTTTACTATCTACCATGTTCCAAGTGTTATTCTGAATTAAGACAAGAATTTTCTTGTACTAAATTGAGCCAATCTCTAATGGAGATGGAGATTTCCAGTCATCTAAGATACTAAGAGTTGTCAAAAGCTTTTGTTGTTTCTGTTTTACTGTCTTTAAATCACTGAGTCAAAACAATATTAAAGAATATTTTGGGGCTTCCCTGGTGGAGCAGTGGTTGGGAGTCCGCCTGCCGATGCAGGGGACATGGGTTTCTGCCCCGGTCTGGGAGGATCCCACATGCCGTGGAGCGGCTGGGCCCGTGAGCCGTGGCCACTGAACCTGCACGTCCGGAGCCTGTGCTCCGCAACGGGAGAGGCCACAACAGTGAGAGGCCCGCGTACCGCAAAAAAAAAAAAAAAAAAAAAAGAGTATTTTGTTATTTTCAAAATAAATAAATTAACAATCAGCAATGACTACCATATTAAGCAAAACCTCTAAATACACACATCTAGTATCACATCCTCCTGTTAAGGCCCCTGCATTCCTTTTGTCAGGCTTTTGGGGCCAAGTCACTGATTTATATGATTAATAATATACTCCACTAGTGATCACGTTTAAGGTACCAGGCACTCTACATTCATTATCTCTTGTTACTCCCATAACTTAAGAAGTGAGTAAGATGATTCTCATTTAGAAATGAGAAAACAGCTACCAGAGAAAATAGTTTTTCCAAAGATACACAGCAAATCAGAAAATCAGTGGCTGCAGGCCTTGGATCTGAACCTATATCCTCGCATTGAACCACACTATTTCCATCTGATAGAAGCCGAGGTGTGACGGAAGCATTAAATTTAGGTGCTATGGAATCCTTATTTCTTCCACAAGGCTTCAAGCTCTTCAGAAGAAATATATTTTAAAAATATAACTAGGGATGATTAAATAGTGAATCCCTAAGGAACAATGAAAATTTAAAGGCAGAGAAAGGGAAGAAAAGAAATCACATGCGTGCTATAATGAACACTGATGCTGATTTACTTAGTTCCAGCATTTTATAAGGAAGTAGATAAAAATGTTTCAGAACTCACAATTTTTGCTAATTGTTATAAATCATTTTGTTATGGATATCTTCAAGGGTTTTGCGGGGGCGGGGGCAGAGAGGGGAATCAATACCACACAAAAGTTATGTCAATCTAGTATCATGGAAAATTAATCCAATTCAGCTATTTCCATATCTACTCTCAGATCCTCTGGTAATAAAGAGAGATTCATTGAGGAGATTACCAGTTTGCCAATTTCTCTACTGGTAGAATAAGTTTAGTTATATTTAACCTACTTCCCAGAGAAGTCATGAAGATTAATTAAGACTTAGGAAGCACTGTTCCAACTGAGGGTTTAAAAACAACAATAACATTAATGAGCCAGATTCACATCTCATGTAACTCCATCAAACCTGTTATCAAGATGAATTATGATCTGTTGGCAAGATGATTCATGCTAAAGGATCTTATACTTTGGAAGAGAAGATAATTATAAGTTACTGATGATTGTTCCTATCATTATATAATTACTAATTGCTGGAGTGTGACAGTGCTATATGAGAACAGAGAGAAGACAGTTTCTGGAGGAGAAGGGGAGGTAGTGAAGGCAATCTCGAATTTTAAATTTCATTAGGAGTGGTGAGGCCCTTCGCTCTACAGAATGGGTACTTTGAACTAACAGGCTATTACACTGATGACATTATTTGCCTCTGTTGCAAATGATTAAAGGGTCACTCCAAAGCCATTGCTGGAATGACAGTGAAACCACTATTATGAACTATATGTGCAAGTCTTAGTGGCATCTCTTCTTTTCCCCCCAGGTAATGCCAAGGTGAGGAAGGGGGCGGGTCAAGTGTGATCTTTAGCTTCTGGATATTTCTCACAGGAGGTGCAGAGTGGTGATTTGGGCAGGCATCAGTAGCCAAAGGCAGCAGCTAGAAAGTGAGTTACACAGAGACATAGGGCCTAGGAGGGTAGTGCCCTTGTTTTGTTGGCACGTCCCAAATACCAGGATACTCCTTTTATCTGCCTTCTATTTAAGAAGCTTCCATGTTGCCAAAAATGTATTCAGTTATTTATTTCAACAAAGAGTCATGCAGCAGGTGTGACTGGACAATCACACAGCAAATGTGTGCAAACATGAGGCTTTTTTTTTTAACCTACACATATTCATCTTTGGTCTGTCCAGAGCCAAAAATATACTCTATCCCACCCCAAAGGACTCAATCCCACCCAATCATTTCTAAAATTTAGTCTGCCTTCAGTAACTATCTAATCAAATTCACCAGCTTTTTTCCCCTTTCCACGGGACTTTCTTCTCCTACTAGTCTGGTTTCAACTTTCTCAGAGCTCGAGCCTACCCAAGGGTCCAAAGAAGCTCATGGGCATGTGAGGAAAGAGTCCTCTTGGAAGTCTTGTGCAGGTTGGCACAGCTGCTGATTATATGGCTAGTGCAACTTGAGACAGCTCTGTTGGCTTGAGCAGGACTTGACGGGCTCATTTATGTGACACATTAGGTCACCCAAGGGCACTATATGGGTTTCCCATGCTACCTCCTGGTGTAAATGCTTCTTTACATGTACACTAACCACCCCTACCTCACAAGTTGGACCAGACTAGAACTACTTTCTAAGATTCCCTCTCCCTGCCAGAATGTGGAGTTCTAGATCTTACTCTAGAAATCCCTTCTACTCCACTGGAGACTGGAAGTCATTTTAGTCCTCTCTCCAATTTGCTATGTTATTCTGCCGTTTCTCTTCTCCTTTTCTCCATGCTTCAGAATCCCAATATCCTCAGGACAAGAAGAGGATCTACAATGGAGATGGGTGGTATATTCAGTTATTCATTTAGTCATCAAACATTTATTGAGCAGGCACTATACTAGGTAGAGCTAGAATATACCTGCTTCTAAGAAAGAATATGACTCTAGTAATTTATACTTCAGGGTGAAAATTGGACTATATTTTTCCTCTCTTCTAGAGAATATTTCACTTAAAACCTAAGCTCTAATTGTGGAATGGAAGGCTGAGTCTAATTAAAAGAATGATGGAGGAGAAAACAGATGCAGGAGCAGTTTGGGAATAGAAGTCCTTGCCACCGAAAGTGGCAAAAACTGGCTAGTTGTTTACCAAACTATTCTCTTCCCACCCACCCACCCCCACCACCCATGCACGTAACTAGAATACATTCCCAGCCTCCTTTACAGTTCAGTGAGGCTTGTGACTCAGTAACAGCCAATGTAATGTGGACAGAAATAAACTGGGAGTATGACACTCCCAGGCCTGGCCCATAAACCTCTGCCACGCAGAACTCGCTTTCCCTAGCCACTGACTGAGTAACTAGGACTGCAGAACTAAAGAAGCTACGAGGCAAAAGAAGCTTGGATCCCCGAATGACCATGTGGAAGGCAACCCACTGAATACCCACACCAACGAAAACCAAAATTCTCTTGCTTTAGATCCCTCAGATGTGGAGGCTCTTTGTTAAATCAGGTAGCTTTACTCTAACTAATATACTGCCTTACATCAGTGAAGCAGGCGGCTTCCTACTCCATCTGCAGTGTACACAATAAAATTCACGTGAACTCAGGGGAGGATGGATAAACATTCCTCCATGTGCAGTCAAATTCATCCTCAGAAACACTCGGAGTTTGTGTACATTCCCTTCTACCTCCCGTTCACTCATCCTTCCTTGGACAACTACAGGTAAATGTTCTCATACATATGTGTTTGTACCCACTCACAGAAAAGGAACATTTGAGGAGAGACACAGATTCCCCATGGGAGACAGAACACAATTACGTAGTTTTCATTGCAGCTAGAGAAATTGAGGCCATAAATAAGAATTACAGAAATCATCTAAATAAACAATCAACAGATGAAGGTCAGAAAATCTGTACCTTGAAGATCTTGGATGAAAAGCCTACCTACCAAAGTTCTGCTGGATAAGTAGGTGTTATCATTAAAACCTGGAGACTAATACATTTAGTTCTCCCAGCAGAGGCTGGCAGACAACCCTCCAACACAGAAACTCTGCCCAACTCCAGGTCACCTTCATCAAGCCTAGATAGTATTGAGTTCATTACTCCTTGGTCATGTGACAGTGCCATGAGCCCAGTAATAGCTGGCAGAGGTGGTGGTGATGAGCAGGAAGAATATTCATGATAGAGATCCCCCAGGCAGTGTATTCTTTCTAGCTAGCCCCTAATTCAGAGTCATCCTTATCATGGATTTCCACATGAAAAATAGATGTAAAGGGAAAAAACTATAAAAATGAATTCATTTTGAAATGTATAGAGATCTAAGTATTTTTAATATTTTTACTGAATGGACCAACTAAATTAGTGATTTATTATGAGAAAAACCCACTTCACCCTCAGTGGCAGGCACTAGGACTATACTGCCTTTATAACTTCTACAAGACTGATGAGGGAGGGTTAAAATTCAAATCTACCTTGTAGGACAAGCAGGCTTACATATCCTCAGGAACTCACTGTGCATTCTTTGCTATTTTGGGGATGTGGTAAGACCCACCAAAATCTTAAAGCCATATTATAATAGAGCTATACTGTATTATGTTTCACAGAGGAAAAAATCACTGAAGTTGTAGCAGTGTAGCTATCCATTTTTCTTATTTAAGGAAAAATCCAGTTTGATTCATGCAGAGTAGTCAGGGTATATAAAACAAATAATAATTCACCAGCCCCAGAATTATTATGTTTTCATTTATAAAGATTTTGCTTGAGATTTTAATTCATATATTCCAATGAAATAACACAATTCTTGTACAGTTCTTATTCTTGCATGATTGTATTTTAATAATAAAGTAATACAATAAGCATATCCTGTCTCCACTTGACGAAAATATCAAGATTTATTTGCTAAATAAAATAAACATTCAGTAATGGATCTGTGCTTAGTAATGTTTAATAGAAAAGTTTTCTGGATCAGATATCAATTACTTTAACACTTAGGTAGATAGAGTCATATTTTGTCTCTCCAGTGCAATTTAACTCCCAAGAGTAAATATGTATGTTCAGAATAATAATATACTGTTTTAAAACAGACCTTTAAAAATTGCTTTTCACTGAAATTTATAACCTTGTTCTTGTTCAGTCATCATTTACCAGTAAGGATAACACATTCTATGCTCTCTAAAATATAAAGTTAAAATTTCTCATTTTATTCTTTCTTCTTTAAAATGTTATAATTTTACCATGATCAAGAGTTTCCAAGATTAGACTATTTTCCTCTTTCTAACTCACTTTATCAAATGGAAAAGTTTATAGAATTAAAGAGCCTACATCCCCAATATCATTATGAAAGTGTTACGGCTAGGTTGGTTATAAAGATGACAAATCATCTCATGTTTGTACCACAGAATTCTTTTTAGAAACAGAGCACCATTCCCAAAGAAAAGAAATTCCTCATATATGGGGCTAAATTCTCTGTTCTTAAAATATTAAAACGTTGGTCTTCCCAATGGGAAGTGTGGTGTTCTGGCATTGTTCTATCTAATCAAAGTAAGACGTCTCAGTGAGCAGCTCACTTGTCCTTTGCAGTAGCAGGTTATAACACCATTTGCCTCTGGTCTCCCTCATCTACTGTCTCTTACCATCTATGATTGCATTCTGCCTTTTAATTGCATAACTCTCTTTTAATTTCATTTTAGCTATAACAGGTAACAATAACCAAGGGATTGTACTATTTTACTTTCTTCTTGTTAGTCTGTACTTCTTAATGCATCCAGTGTGGACCAACTTCCCAGGAGTTGGATTCATCTCTACGATCGGTAACTTGTACCTTTAGTAACTCATCACAGTACAGCTGCAGCTCCACACCATGGGTGGCCACCCAGGAATCAAAGATTCCTCACCCTCCACCCTGTTATCCTTTCTCTTCCCAAACCACATGTTTCCATGAGCCAGGACCATTCTAGCAAATCTCACTTCTGACTCTGATTCTGGGATTTTCTTTTCCTCACACACTGCTGACACCAAATTTGTGGGGTTTCCACACCACTTCTCCAGCTCTCAGCCACCAACTGCTGTTTTAACAATTCAGTTCACCTTTGGTACTCACTATCCAGAGTTAGCACAGACGTCACAGATTAAGGGCTCGATCCTACCAGACTGCCCCACCACCACTTCAGATGTCAGTCACAGGTCCCAGGCCTCCTGTACTTCTGACCAACCAGCCATAAGTTGGGGGTTTCTAATGACCCCCAATTTAGGTTCTATAATTTTCTAGGATGACTCATAGAACTCAGAAGTGCTTTACTTACTATTACTGGTTTATTATAAAGGATACAACTCAAGTACAGCCAAATGGAAGAGATACATAGGGCAAAATAAGGTGGGGTGTGGGTGTGTACTCTCACTGGTTGCATGACTCTCCCAGCACCTCACTGTACTTCACTAACCCAGAAACTCTCCAAACCCCATCATCTCGGGGGGTTTATGGCGGTTTCATTATGATTGATGAAATCACTGGCCACTGGTGATTAACTCAATCTCCAGCCTGCCTCTCCTCCCCAGAGCTTGGGGAATGGGGTTGAAAGTTCCAGGTTTCTAATTAAGCCTTGGTTTTTCTTGAGACCAGCCCCCATCCTGACAGAAGCTATCTAGGGGCCTGCCAAGAGTCACCTCATTAGAACAAAAGACACTCCTACCATCCTCTATCACTTAGGAAATTCCAAGTGTTATAGAAGCTCTGTGCCAGGAACTGGGAAGAAAGACCAACTATTTTTCTATGATACCACACCATCTCTCACACATCAGAGATAATATCCTTGTGTTTTTTACTCTTGGGTGCAGACCACTATTCAGCATGGCTTTATCTGTGAGAATCCAGTACAGTCTGGGTTGATTTTGTATCCTTCCAGAGATTTTCTTTTGATTTTTCCAAACCACATGGAGTACTACCAACCAGAGAGCCTCTATTTCTAGAGCTGAGATTTCCTGGGCCATCTAGGTAGTATAAATTCAAACCTTATGCCTAGACTTAAAATTCCCAGAGGGGAAAAAGAATCCTACTCCAGACCCCAGATAAATCAGACAAGTTTATTTTGTTAACTTCATCAATGGTTGGATTTTTTTTTTATCTCCATCATTCACTGGTACCCCAGTCTCACCTTTGTTTAAGAATGCACCATGTTATGTTATAATTGACTGTGTATTTGTCTACTGCATGCAACAAATGGTAAGCAACACCATGGCATTCATTATCTTACCATTTTATCATAATGCCTGACATTCATATAGACTCTGGTAAGGGGAGCCTATAAATATTTTTTAGGTAAATTAGGTAATCAATTCTTCATCTAAGCTATATATCTTATTAAGATTATTTCTAATATTTCATCATTTTGTTGCTATTATGGATTAAACCATTATATTCATTATACTGTATATTTTATTATACCTATATATTTTGATTGACCTTTTAAAATCTTATATCTGTTTATTTGGGGGTCTGTATATTTCCTTTTTTGATCCCTTACTGAACTCTTGTCTATACTAATAGATTTTCAGTTTATCCTCTTGAATTTTCTATATAAATAACCATCTATTCTTAAGTTATGACCATTTGGCCCCTTCACTTCCAAATTTTATATCTCTCATTTTTATTTCAGGTCTTATTCCTTTGGCCTGAAATTCCAAAGCTATAGAGAATAATAGTAGTCAAAGGCAGTCATTTTGTTTCTGAGTTTAACAGGAATAAAACAGATTAAAAGGAGTTTCACCACAACTAAACTGACTACTAATAGTGAATAGTAAAGAGTAATACCTAATAATCAAGATAACCTCCTTTTTTAGATTTCCATATGTAAGCAATAACTTATCAAATACAAAACCAAAGCCTTGCTGACTTTCAAATTTTACATATTAACTACAGGAAATCACTGAGTCATTACCATAAGATCATTTGCTTATGAGCCATGATAATTCATGAGTAATAATAGTTCTTATACATGATAATCATGATAATTCTTTGTTTTTTAATTGTCTTCAACAATTGCACTTATTAAATAAAAAGCTGTAGAACTCCAAAACCAATTTCAACAGAAAACAAAAGAAAATCTCTGGTCTCAGGAAAAGAAATTGCTGTGCTTCTCTGGGATGGTAGTTTGTTGTTGTTGTTTTATCTTAGGAACACTGTGAATGAGACAGTTGATCTTCTTTACTTCTAGAAAGTATACAGGAGCTTATAAAATACATTCTATGTATTAATCTCACCTATGGCTTCATCACCGATCTCTTACTTTTCCTTCTGATCTGTTTTCTTCAAGAACTCTTTTACACATTTTTTTATGCTGTATGTATTTATTTAAGGAAAGTCATTACACTTCCAGAGTGAGATATAAACAAATAAGTAGATTACCAGTCCAGATAGTAAGGAAAACTAAGGCTTTCAGATTATGTAAGACTTTTATTATGCAGTATTAGTTAACTACCCAAGGGTCACTTTTTGCAAAATGTAGAATCTAATCGAAAGTGAAAAAAATCATAATTATGATATAGATCAAGAAAAATGATGCTAAACATTTTTTTTAGTTATTTCTGAGATATACATTTTAAAGTAATAACTAGAATTATGACATAACATTATACAAGAACATATAAGATTTTTAGAAATTTCATGTAATGTCTGAAACATTTATATTAACATATTTCCATACAAATATAAACATTTATTTTTTATTATCTCATATACTTAAGTCTAGTTATTAGTAATAGTATTACAATAATGTTATAATAATAGCATCACTAAGTCAATTTTGGTATCTTTGTACTAGATGTAAAAATTATTCTTAATCCTCAAACTATTATGTTTCTTAAATAAGGCAATTATTCTTCTCAGATAGTCAACTTGAAGAATTTATAATATGTCTTACATCTCAGCTATGATATTTTAAGGATTCCATAGTATTTGTAGATATACTGAACTACGAGCTAAATCCCTCTATCAGAAATCTTTTGTTTCAAATAATAGGAATCACAGCTTAAACTGATTTCAGTATATTTAAGTTTTAAAGGGGTAGGAGGAGGCATGAAATACATTGATTTATAATACAACTACAGGGGGACTACCTTTAAGCACAGCTTGATCCAGTAGTTCACTCACTGCTCTATTTTCTACAGTCAGCTTTCTTCTCAAGTTCTACCTGGTATTCCATCACCTGTACCTCAAGGTGGTACCTGCATCTCAAGGTACCTCAAGTGCTAGTATCTTGAGTCATAGCAAAATTCCCAAATGTCATTACAAACTTCAAATCACACTGTCCCAAGAAGCAGTGAATATCTCTTCCACCCAATTCCTGGGACTCACTCTTCCTCATTGGCCCAAATTACATTATATGCTTATACTTGAACCAAAACAGGTCAAGGTAATGCCATGGATTGATTCGTCTAAGTCAAATAGGTCTCACTTTTAGAGTAGGTAGGGAAGGAGAGAATTCTCCAAGGGTAACAAAAGAGGGAAGGTGGGAATGCATGTTAGGTATCCAACCAACCAACGTCCATTCCAATGGCTTCAGAAATACAGCCACTTAAGGGCATTAGAGCAACAATATATTATTTCACTAACTGTGAATTTAATAAATATTGAAGGGAAAAGCAGTATCTTTCATGTTAGTTTGTCTCAAACCTACTTTGTTGGGGATGGAATTAAGGAACTTCCCCAGAATAAATACAATACAGCTGATTAAACATAAAACTTTGGAATCAATAAGAATTCCAGGTGAAATAAAAATGAACTATGTATAAAAATCTTGTGTAATTATTTGTTTTTCAAAGCTTATAAATGGGTTATGAGGGGCAACTTACATATACAAAGATCAGTTTTGGAGAAGTAGAGCAGAAATCTGAAGGGAAAATTAGGAATCTTAGGAATGAAAACCAATGTTTTCCACTTGCATCTATAACTCTGAAATTATAATGAAGGTCAAAGGGAAAATACAATTTATTACACAAAGATTCATTATACAAATAGCTTTCTCACACATCAACTGCAAAAACCAAAATACACTATCTATGTTTTTAAAGTGGAAACTGTTTTATTATTTATGGGAGCAATAATGATGTTAGCCGCAAAGTTGCTGCCTTTTGCTATTTTCTTGCTGATGTGAATTTGTGGATAACTTCCGATATAGAAGTACTGGCATTAAAAAGTGAACAAGATAAAACTCAGAAAATGACTGGGTGGGAAAGCAGTAATGACAAAGTGTTGGCATTATGAAGGGACTGGAGAAGCTAAACTCTGAAACTGATCACTAAGATGAAGTCATATAAAACTGACATGGTCCCATCTCACACTGAACAACTGGGACCTTTAGAAATGAGATTTTGCTCTAGTCTAAAATGTCAGAACATTTTGTTATGGACAAAGGGCAGAGAAATGACATAGACACTGGAAAATAGAGAAGGAAATGAAACAGAGAAAGGAGATGACAGAACCCTAACAAATCTTCATATTTCTAAAAGACTTTTAAAACCTCTATGATTTTTCTTTTTTCAATATTGCTTTGAGAAGTTTATCCACAATCTGTTGACTGTGGTTACGATGAGGTGTCCAACAGAAAATACTGATGATGGTGGTATCTATGTTTTCTACTTTATGTCCAGAGAGCTCATATTTTATTTTACAGATATTTAACTTCATAAAAAATAAGCAGTCCCTCATATATAGAGATGAGTCTGCTGACCTACGATCAACAGTTCACATTTTTGCAGATGCTTTTCTGGTGCTGCTGACAGTTTCATTAAGCCAGCTTCTCTGTTAATCCAATCTTCTTTGTGACTAAGGGTCCATATTTCCCAGAGAACAAGCTGCAGCAAGGGCCCAACCTGAGCGTGAAACTAAGTTTTCAATCTAGGCAGAGCTGCTCTGTTCATCTGAGCATCAACTCCACTGAGTTACCTAATACATATTATTTTACCTCACTCCCCCTTCGTAAATTAAACAGAAACCACTTAAAGTTTAGGTAAAATAAATAAAGATTGTGTGATATTCTTTTCTAAGTTTAGTGACAGAGAAATAAATCCTATCTCAGAAGCTCTGAACATTTCGTTAGCTTTGAATTTTTTTAAGTTCTATTCTTATTTGGACGATTAAAAATTCAGGATTGAGAAAACTTTGTTTTTTTATTCAACTCAAGTATTGATTGAGCACCTACTAGGTGCTTGGGGCATGAAGATAACGTGAAGATGTGATCTTGAAGAGGATTAAAACTTATTGGAGAGATGAGACATACCCCCATGAAACATTAGGAGATTCACTCTAGAGTGAGTGGTATGGGTGTTCTTTTTTTTTTTTAACATCTTTATTGGAGTATAATTGCTTTACAATGTCGTGTTAGTTGCTGCTGTATAACAAAGTGAATCGGCTATATATATATATATATATATATATATACCCATATCCCCTCCCTCTTGCGTCTCCCTCCCACCCTCCCTATCCCACCCCTCTAGGTGGTCACAAAGCACTGAGCTGATCTCCCTGTGCTATGCAGCTGCTTCCCACTAGCTACCTATTTTACATTTGGTAGTGTATATATGTCCATGCCACTCTCTCACTTCGTCCCAGCTTACCCTTCTCCCTCCCCATATCCTCAAGTCCATTATCTATGTCTGCCTCTTTATTCCTGTCCTGCTCCTAGGTTCTTCAGAAACTTCTTTTTTTTTTTTAGATTCCATATATCTGTGTTAGCATACGGTATTTGTTTTTCTCTTTCTGACTTACTTCACTCTGTATGACAGACTCTAGGTCCATCCACGTCACTACAAATAACTCAGTTTCGTTTCTTTTTATGGCTGAATAATATTCCACTGTATATATGTGCCACATCTTCTTTATCCATTCATCTGTCGATGGACACTTAGGTTGCTTCCATGTCCTGGCTATTGTAAATAGTGCTGCAGTGAACATTGTGGTACATGACTCTTTGGGGGGTTTTTTTGTTTTTCATTTTTGGCTGCGTTGGGTCTTCATTGCTGTGTGCAGGCTTTGTCTAGTTGTGGTGAGCGGGGGCTACTCTTTGTTGCTGTGCAGGGGCTTCTCACTGCAGTGGCTTCTCTTGTTGCGGAGCATGGGCTCCAGGCGCACAGGCTTCAGTAGTGGCTCGCGGGCTCTAGAGCGCAGGCTCAGTAGTTGTGGCACACTAGCTTAGTTGCTCCGTGGCATATGGGATCTTCCTGGACCAGGGCTCGAACCCGTGTCCCCTGCATTGGTAGGTGGATTCTTAACCACTGTGTCAGCAGGGAAGCCCCACACGACTCTTTTTGAGTTATTGTTTTCTCAGGGTATATGCCCAGTAGCGGGATTGCTGGGTCATATGGTAGTTCTATTTTTAGTTTGGGTGTTCTTTAAGAGTTCGGGTGGGGGGAGTACTGAAATACTCAGGTAGCCCTTTATGGACTAGGTGGGACTTAAATTAGGCACATCTGGAAGTACAGTAATCGACTGAGTAAAAGAAATATTGAGAGATTAGGTAGATGTTTCTGGGTGGAAAAGCACAAAGAAAAATTCAGAGGCAGGATGAGCACAGGCTAGTACAAATTAGTGAAATCAGCAGACCTGATGAGAAAGGTTTATACTGGAGAAAACATAGGAATGAAGAATAGACTGTGAAACACATCCACACAATTGAGAGCCCTGAATACCAGGAAAGAAGCACTGAAATTCCTGAGGAGTGATGTAACCAGGACAAAGGTGATATTTCAGAAATATTCACTGGGTGGTGGTGTGGAGATATATTGGTGTGAAATCATACTGGTGGCAGCGAGGCTTGTTGGGAAACGTTTTCTGTAATCCAGATGCTATGTGATCAGAAATTTGACCAGGGTGGTAGCAATGATAATACAAAGAGCGGGGTTAATATGAGTTGTATTACAGTGGGCAGATTTAATGAGTTTTTGAGATTCACTAAATGTCAGGGAATACGAGGAAAGAAAAGTTAACAATGACTTCAAAATTTTAAGCCAGAATAATTGGGTGAATAATGGCCATCCCTTCAATATGCTGGTGAAAATTAGGGATGAGAGATGTTGTGGACATTTAAAAAATCACTTTCAAGGAATATATTTGCTGTATTTGAGGTAACGTTTGTAATGGTGAGCAAATAGCAATGTCCCAGTAGGCATTTGGAAATGCTGTTTGAAATTGGTGAAATTTTGCAGATGAGACTATGGCTTTGGATCCCTAGTCTTTTGATTTAGAACAAGGGTCTCCAATCCCCAACCGGTACCGGTCCACGGCCTGTTAAGAACCGGGCCGCACAGCAGGAGGTGAGCGGCAGCGAGAGTGAGCGAAGCTTCATCTGCCACTCCCCATCGGTCTCATTACCGCCTGAACCATCCTCCGCTCCATCCATGGAAAAATTGTCTTCCCTGAGACCGGTCCCTGGTGCCAAAAAGGTTGAGGACTGCTGGATTAGAAGTAATAGCGAATGCCACAAGAATAGAGAAACTGGACTTCCCTGGTGGCACAGGGGGCTCTGGTCCGGGAAGATCCCACATGCCGCGAAGCAACTAAGCCCGCGCGCCACAACTACTGAGCCTGTGCTCCAGAGCCCGTGAGCCACAACTACTGAAGCCCGCGCACCTAGAGCCCATGCTCCTCAACAAGAGAAGCCACCACAATGAGAAACCCGCGCACCGCAATGAAGTGTAGCCCCCGCTCGCCGCAACTAGAGAAAGCCCGCGTGCAGCAACAAAGACCCAACTCAGTCCAAAATAATTAATGAATTAATTAACAAAAGAAAGAATAGGAAAATTCCCCCGAGAGTGTTAATATGAAGAACATATCAGTGAGCCACAGACAGCTAGGAGGTGCACTGAATGAGATGCAGGAGAAAAAGGGAGGAAGAGGAAGCAGCATGTATATGTGTAGGAGAGATGGGGAGACGCACACAGAGAAAGAGGCAGAGAGAAAGACAAAGAGAGGGAAACAGAGAGAGAAAGAGAAGAGACTGTCACTGAACTCCAGGGAGGTGACTTCAGGGAGGGAGGAAGGTCAAAGAGCATGAATGTCTTGAGTACCTGAAAGCTGGTCAGCTCCAGCCTCCTGAGGTACAATAAAAGGTTCTTGATAAAGGGCAAACATTACCCTCTTTTGCTGAGAGTTGGACATCTTTCATTTGGAAGATAAAGAATTGAAAGATCATGTTTCTACGAGAAACTTAATCTGCATAATCTATCTTTGATATTCTTTTTTAAAACACCTGCTTCCCTAATGGTACAAATTTGGAACTGCATCATACCTGCAAATTGATTTTTTAATAATAAATTTGGTCCTAGTCATCTAAATTTCATCTGCAATTGTGATAAATTGTAAAGGAATGCATGAAGGGATTTATTTCTCTCAAGTTCTCTTCTCACGTGACAGGAGCAAAGAAGACATTTTTAATCAACTCAACCTTCCTACCAAAGGACAATATATTCTGGTTAACTTTCATATCCATCAGAGGCACAGGGCTTTTCGGATGTAGGTAAAGGTTTATGAGCATAAAATTGAGAACAATTAGCACTCAAATTAATGTTACATGAGATTCAACATCTGGTAAGTGTGTCGTCATTTTGGGTCATAGACCACTTGCTAGGCTAAATGTTCATACAACTGCAATTTACTCTGCATACAAATGGAATAAAAATGATACTTTAAAAATATTTTTTAACTTAACAGTATGTATGTAGGGACCTCTCTCATTTCGAAACTTTGACTAGAATTGAACAACGGATTGAACAGGATGAAACATACAGCATCAAAAGGAACAGAAAATACATTTTTGCAAGTACAGTTTATAACAAATTAGCTATAGTGCTAATATTAGTTTCTCCAGTTCATCTAACCACTGTCACTATTAATACAGGTCTCCTCTTTATCCATCAAATATTTAAGAGCAAGAAGAGGTCAACCTCTCAAAGTCTTTGTGCTATTTATATAACAGAGCCCTCAAACATCGGCTGCTTCTGGCAATAGAGGGGCGTCAGAAAATGCCAGATCTCAAGATGCCTCCTGCAACTCACCACAAACACCAGCCCATGCACAGCACACCGTAAACTATTCTGAACCTCAGGACTCCGGGGCCTCCAAGAGCACTTTAATGTACACCTTAAAGTCCCAGAGGTGTCCTGCAGGGAACCCTCTCTGAGCTGGAAGCAGGTGCTGGCAGGAGGCTTCAGGGTACCTGAGATCCAGCAGCTTCTATGTCAACAAGCTACATATACTCTGGGTCTGTGGGGAAGTCAGAGCGTCCATAAAGCCTACCCACATCCATTCAGGGGGCCTCTGGGCATCCAGAGTTACCCAGAAAGCCAAGGCTCTCCCCAGAGGATGGCCCCAGACTTCACCACCAGCATGGCCAGGAGCGCTGAGGCCTTCTAGGTCAGGGAGCAAAACCAGATTAAAGAGCAAACCATAGCCAGGGAACACATACCTTCTCCTGCCCTCCAACTCCAGAGTATGCTAATTCCTAAAAATACTGACAATTTAGACATGTCAGCATCTTAGAGAGTGCTAAAGAACAACCGCAATCAAAAAAAAAAATGTTATGACCATTTATCAGGAGAATGAGCTAGTGTCCATTTTACTTTTACTTAATTGCCTTTTCACATGATCCGGTTATTGGCCACTTCAGTAAAACTGGTAAACTCTTGGTTGGGTGTGTCTGTATCTGCAGATTTCAAAAGCAAAGAAACTTTCTGCACTCTTGAGATGGAGATGCAGAAATCACATTTTACCCTGTTTATAGAAATGAGCCATCCGTTTAAAAAGAGGCAAACACCAACTAAAGAAGCATCTAATACTACAATCTGCTTTTAAAGTGCCTAAAAGTTACACTATTAATTCTAAGAACCCTTGAGCCTTTGCTGTACTTTTCTAGATAGAGTAAGGAAGTGTTCTATCTAGAATTGTGTCTGTTAAAACCATCTATGTATTGACATTGCCCTGCTTCTGTAACATGCTTCCCACTGACTGTCAGAGTGATCATCACTGTCGTAGGATCGTTTTGAGAGTTAAGCCCTGTGCTTCAACGTTCAGCAGCCTGACTCTCAATTCTGGTCCCTCCATTTGCTGTGTCGGGCAAGTTTGTAATTTCTTGAAGCTCCAGTTTGGTCATCCGTAAGGTGGTCATAATAATGTGTCCTGCTCTACACTGTTGCTGAATGAGAAAGATAATCCTGATAATGTGTATGGCACAGAAGAAGTGTCACATACATGTTAACCCTCAATAATATTTAGTGGTTACCAGATCCTGTCACCAAACACTAAATCATGTTTAATATATTTTTGCTCGGTGCTTGTGTTTAAAAGATATTTTGTAATATTTTCTTTTAATTATCAGCATACATGTTAACTCTCTGTTTGACAGCCGTATGCTATTTACTTAACCAAAATGTGCCAAATAGCTTACTGCAGTGTTTTCCAAACTGTGCTTTGAAAAATTGGGATTCTGTGGAGGGGTTCAAGGTGGCTACTGTGTGGGGGGTATATAGAATGGGGTACAGTGATGAGAGTTGAGTGGTCAGTGATCCAGGCTTCAAATGGAACAGCTCTACCTTTACCAACTTTGAATATTGGGCTTCTCAGTAAATTGTAGTTTGAACAAAGGGTTCTGCAGCTAAAAATCAGAGGGGGGAAGTCAGAGAGGGTGGATAAAAACACTCATGGTTTACTGTGTCTATTATTTCTTAAAGAAATACTACAGATAGCAAAGACTGTATTTGAAACACTGCCATTTGAGTTCTGACTCTAGGTTAAAAACTGGCATTTAAATCATGATTCAAGGATATTTGGAATTTCATCTTTCTCCCTTTCTGGCAGTGTTAAATAGGGAGGGCTCATTAAACCCTCTGTTCATCATCCTTCATTTGAGAAGTCTATTGTAATAAACCAAAGCATTATTACCCAGAATGAAAATGAATGAAGTAAATCTGGCCTCCAAGACCCCAAGGCTGACATCTGTCCCTGTCCCAAAAGTAATCCAAAGTCAAGCAAGCCTAAAGCAGAGTGCAGTGGTTACGCCCACGGTCTCTGGAGTCAGACTGCCCAGGTGTGAATCCTGCCTTGTCCACTTATATGCGTGTTTCCAGACAAGTCACTGCCCATCTGTGTACCTCAACCTCCCGGTTATTTGTAAAATGAGGACAAAAGCACCACTTATGTGAATGTTTCGTGAGGATTTAAAGAGAATGCACACAAAACAAACATGATTACCAAAGGGGAAAGGGAAGGAAGGGAGGGATAAATTAGGAGCATGGGATTAACAGATATAAACTATTATACATAAAATAGATAAGCAACAAAGATTTACTGTATAGCACAGGGAACTATTTTCAGTATCTTGTGATAACGTATGATGGAAAATAATCTGAAAAAATATATATATATATAATTGAACCACTTTTTGTACACCTGAAACACAATATTGTAAATCAACTATATGTCAATAAAAAAAATTTTAACAGAATGCACACAAAATGTTTAGAACAAGGGAAGGTAGAAAATAAGTACTAAGTAAATATTAGCTCTTCTAGTCATTAAGAACAGTTTCTTTTAGAACCATTTTCTTGACGCATGAGTTATTTCCAAGTCTAATTACAAAAGTCAGTACATTTATCATTTTAAATTTCCTTCAACTATAGGAGGGAGAGCAACTAAATTAATTAGCCTTATATTTTAATTCTTACTTGGTAATTTTTCTCTTTCCTTTCATATAACATTATTTTCTTAAACAAACTGTGGACAGAAAAATCAAATTCTCTTGAAAGGTGTCACACAGAAAAATATTAAGCCTGCAACCTGGTCCTGAATTTTGTATTATTTTGAATATGGGGAAAGAGGAACACATAACCTAGCCATATTCTATTGCTATACTTTGTGTATGTTTATATTTTAATAAAAATATGAAGGATAAAGTATGATTTTGATATATCATCTATTTGACCTTTTGATGCACATACTTTTACTTTGTATCTTTAATTTTTTCCGAGTATAATTCTTGAAATCTGGGGGGAAAACACCCTGAAAACAATAAAATGATAAATTCTTTAGTTCCTTTTCTGTCATATTTCAGACCTTCAAGGACTCCACGTGTTGCCTCAGACAGCTGACTGGTCATCTTTTCCTCCTCAACAGTATCTCTTGACTCTTGGGTTCAAAAACAAAGAAGATGGGAAGTTTTTGGAAAAAGTATCATGTAGGAAGTTACCAACATTTACAGGTAAGTCACCTGGACTGGTTATCTTTCAATACTGTTTTAAATTAGGAATTGTGCATTATTCATTAAGCTTTATTCATCACAAGCCTAGCATAGTAAGGCCTGGGCACCAAAATGTTTGTTGGGTCATACTTAACTCCTTCCGATCTTCTTTGTGGGTTAGTTAACAATACCTGGAATTCTGGTTCCCCCAGCAGTGCCCACCTCCCTCACTCTAACCATCTCACCGCAACCACATCACCACCCATGCCTGATCATGGGGCACGCAAAGATTACAAGCTTTTGTCATCACCCATCAGCAAACACAGAAGAAAATTGTGCAACAAAACTATTGTATGTAATCAAACATATAGCCAATGACCACCTTAAATCACTTGGATTATCTGCCATTGTATTAATATCTGTTCTACTCTTTTCTTATGTAATTAACCAAGATCTCAGATCTCCTGAAGAGTATTATAGTTAAATGGTGCTCAGCAATTCTAGTTGAAACTTTCAAAAATCAAGTAAGCATTCAGGTGAAGTCTCATACTTATGGGCTGAATTCATGACCAGGTTGAATTTATCCCTTCAGCTCTACCCACATAATTAAGGATTTGTGTTTTGTCTGGCACTCTGTCCTCTGAGGCTTATCTCAGCTTCGAGCTACATTCAAAGTCAGTGTAATCTGCACACTTGAATAATACCTGGGAGGAACAAGACAAGAATCAGACACATTTATGATGACATTTTTTTCACAACTCAGGAAAAGCATATTCTGCAGAGAGAGGTGAATTGTCATAGGCTGTCCCGTGGATCTCTCAATCAAGAAACACAACAAAAGGAATAAATGATAGTCTCTAAAGGGCAATGTCTCCTCATAGATCTTTCACTGTTATACTTCTGGTCTTTGAGATGGGACTCGTTTCTATACTAAAGATTTCATATCTATTAATATTGAGGTATCTGTTTATAGCTTGCTAAGGAAAGCATTTTGAAATGGAAGTCTGGGGGGAAAAAGTATAAAAGTTTATTGTTACAATTTTTAGAACATAAAACTCCCTTCGGTCTGCTGACAAGAGAAGACACAGTGAGACACATGCAGAGAATGGGGAAGCAAATCTTGCCAATACTGGATTTTATTAGAAGCACCCAATCGAATGTAGGTATATAAGTCTTTTATATTTTTTCAACATATAAATATCAGACAATTCTAGAAGTATGGAAAGTTTATGGTGTAAATATTGCAAGTGTCGGAGGATTTTAGAAACTTTCACAGTCAACCTTATTTGCAAAACCAAACAAAGTTTAGCTAATGATTTTATTCCTTTTATATTTTAAAATATATTAATCATAAAGCTACACTTCGCAATTTCCAGCATTTCTCAGGCTAGAGCCTTTTCTTTGTGGCTTCCTGATATCTAACTGAAGGCTGAATTGAATCTCTTGCTTCAAATCAGTAACAAAATTTTAGTGAACACAGTGCTTTCCCTATTTCATACATTTGGCTACTGCATATAACCATTTTGTTGCCTACATAAGAATTCAGAACACTGAAAGCTAGCTCCTCCACATTAACTGATACACCGGATGCTATTCTAAACATTGGCAATTGATCTTTTTTGTTGTTGTTAACATCTTTACTGCAGTATAACTGCTTTATAATGTTGTGTTAGTTTCTGTTGTATAAAAAAGTGAACCAGCTATATGCATACATATATCCCCATATCCCCTCCCTCTTGCGTCTCCCTCCCACCCTCCCTATCCCACCCCTTTAGTTGATCACAAAGCACCAAGCTGATCTCCCTGTTGCTATGCAGCTGCTCCCCACTAGCTATCTATTTTACATTTGGTAGTGTGTATATGTCAATGCCACTCTCTCACTTCGTCCCAGCTTACCCTTCCCCCTCCCCATGTCCTCAAGTCCATTCTCTACGTCTGCATCTTTATTCCTGTCCTGCCCCTAGGTTCATCAAAACCTTTTTTTTTTTTAGATTCCATATATATGTGTTAGCATAGGGTATTTGTTTTTCTCTTTCTGACATACTTTCCTCTGTATGACAGACTCTAGGTCCATCCACCTCACTACAAATAACTAAATTTCATTTCTTTTTATGGCTGAGTAATATTCCATTGTATATATGTGCCACATCTTCTTTATCCATTGATCTGTTGATGGACACTTAGGTTGCTTCCATGTCCTGGCTATTGTAAACAGTGCTGCAATGAACATTGTGGTACATGACTCTTTGAATTATCATTTTCTCAGGGTATATGCCCAGTAGTGGGATGGCTGGGTAATATGGTACTTCTATTTTTACTTTTTTAAGGAAGTTCCATACTGTTCTCCAAGGTGGCTGTATCAATTTACATTCCCACCAACAGTGCAAGAGGGTTCCCTTTTCTCCACACCCTCTCCAGCATTTAGTGTTTGTAGATTTTTTCATGATGGCCATTCTGACTGGTGTGAGGTGATACCTCACTGTACTTTTGTTTTGCATTTCTCTAATAATTAGTGATGTTGAGCATCCTTTCATGTGTTTGTTGGCCATCTGTATATCGTCTTTGGAGGAATATCTATTTAGGTCTTCTGCCCATTTTTGGATTGGGTTGTTTGTTTTCTTCCTATTGAGCTGCATGAGCTGCTTGTATATTTTGGAGATTAATCCTTTGTCAGTTGCTTCATTTGCCAATACTTTATCCCATTCTGAGAGTTGTCTTTTGTCTTGTTTATGGTTTCCTTTGCTGTACAAAAGCTTTTAGGTTTAATTAGGTCCCATTTTTTTATTTTTGTTTTTATTTCCATTTCTCTAGGAGCTGGGTCAAAAAGGATCTTGCTGTGATTTATGTCATAGAGTGTTCGGCCTATATTTTCCTCTAAGAGGTTGATAGTGCCTGGCCTTACATTTAGGTCTTTAATCCATTTTGAGTTTATTTCTGTGTATGGTGCTAGGAAGTGTTCTAATTTCATTCTTTTCCAGGTAGCTGTCCAGTTTTCCCAGCACCACTTATTGAAGAGGCTGCCTTTTCTCCATTGTATACTCTTGCCTCCTTTATCAAACATAAGGTGACCATATGTGTAAGGGTTTATCTCTGGGCTTTCTATCCTGTTCCATTGATCTATATTTCTATTTTTGTGCCAGTACCATACTGTCTTGATTACTGTAGCTTTGTAGTATAGTCTGAAGTCAGGGAGCCTGATTCCTCCAGCTCTGTTTTTCTTTCTCAAGATTGCTTTGGCTATTCGGGGTATTTTGTGTTTCCATACAAATTGTGAAATTTTTGGTTCTAGTTCTATGAAAAATGCCATTGGTAGTTTGATAGGGATTGCATTGAATCTGTAGTAGCTTTGGGTAGTACGGTCATTTTCACAATGTTGATTCTTCCAATCCAAGAACATGGTATATCTCTCCATCTGTTTGTATCATCTTTAATTTCTTTCATCAGTATCTTATAGTATTCTGCATACAGGTCTTCTGTCTCCTTAGGTAGGTTTATTCCTAGGTATTTTATTCTTTTTGTTGCAATGGTAAATGGGAGTGTTTCCATAATTTCTCTTTCATATTTTTCATCATTAGTGTATAGGAATGCAAGACATTTCTGTGCATTAATTTTGTATCCTGCTACACTACCAAATTCACTGATTAGCTCTAGTAGTTTCCTGGTAGCATCTTTAGGATCCTCTATGTACAGTATCATGTCATCTGCAAATAGTGACAGTTTTACTTCTGCTTTTCCGATTTGTATTCCTTTTATTTCTTTTTCTTCTCTGATTGCTGTGCCTGAAACTTCCAAAACTATGTTGAATAACAGTGGTGAGAGTGGACAACCTTGTCTTATTCCTGATCTTAGAGGTAATGGTTTCAGTTTTTCACCATTGTAAATGATGTTGGCTGTGGGTTTGTCATATATGGCTTTTATTATGTTGAGGTAGGTTCCCTCTATGCCTACTTTCTGAAGAGTTTTTATCATAAATGTGTGTTGAATTTTGTCAAATGCTCTTTCTGCATCTATTGAGATGATCATATGTTTTTTCTCCTTCAGTTCATTAATACGATTTATCACATTGATCGATTTGCATATACTGAAGAATCCTTGCATTCCTGGAATAAACCCCACTTGATCGTGGTGTATGAGCCTTTTAATGTGCTGTTGGATTCCGTTTGCTAGTAATTTTTTTTTTTTTTGCGGTACGCGGGCCTCTCACTGTTGTGGCCTCTCCCGTTGCGGAGCACAGACTCCGGACGTGCAGGCTCAGTGGCCATGGCTCACGGGCCCAACCGCTCCGCGGCATGTGGGATCTTCCCAACCGGGGCACGGACCCGTGTCCCCTGCATCGGCAGGCAGACTCTCAACCACTGCGCCACCAGGGAAGCCCCGTTTGCTAGTATTTTGTTGAGGATTTTTGCATCTATGTTCATCAGTGATATTGGCCTGTAGTTTTCTTTCTTTGTGACATCTTTGTCTGGTTTTGGTATCAGGGTGATGGTGGCCTTGTAGAATGAGTTTGGGAGCGTTCCTCCCTCTGCTATATTTTGGAAGAGTTTGAGAAGGATAGGTGTTAGCTCTTCTCTGAATCTTTGATAGAATTGTCCTGTGAAGCCACCTGGTCCCGGGCTTTTGTTTGTTGGAAGGTTTTTAATCACAGTCTCAAATTCAGTGCTTGTGCTTGGTCTGTTTATATTTCTTCCTGGTTCAGTCTCAGAAGGTTGTGCTTTTCTAAGAATTTGTCCATTTCTTCCAGGTTGTCCATTTTATTGGCATATAGTTGCTTGTAGTATTCTGTCATGATCCTTTGTATTTCTGCAGTGTTAGTTGTTACTTCTCCTTTTTCATTTCTAATTCTATTGATTTGAGTCTTCTCCCTTTTTTTCTTGATGAGTCTGGCTAATGGTTTATCAATTTTGTTTATCTTCTCAAAGAATCAGCTTTTAGTTTTATTGATCTTTGCTATTGCCTTCTTCATTACTTTTTCATTTATTTCTGATTTGATCTTTACGATTTCTTTCCTTCTGCTAACTTTGGGGTTTTTTTGTTCTTCCTTCTCCAATTGCTTTAGGTGTAAGCTTAGGTTGTTTATTTGAGATGTTTCTTGTTCCTTGAGGTAGGATTGTACTGCTATAAAGTTCCCTCTTAGAACTGCTTTTGCTACATCCCATAGGTTTGGGGTCATCATGTTTTCATTGTCATTTGTTTCTAGGTATTTTTGATTTCCTCTTTGATTTCTTCAGTGATCTCCTGGTTATTTAGTAGCGCATTGTTTAGCCTCCATGTGTTTGTATTTTTTACAGTTTTTCCTGTAATTGATATCTAGTCTCATAGTGTTGTGGTTGGAGAAAATACTTGATATGATTTCTATTTTCTTAAATTTACCAAGGCTTGATTTGTGACCCAAGATATGGTCTATCCTGGAGAATGTTCCATGAGCAGTTGAAAGTGTATTCTGTTGTTTTTGGATGGAATGTCCTATAAATATCAATTAAGTCCATCTTGTTTAGTGTAACATTTAAAGCTTGTGTTTCCTTATTTATTTTCATTTTGGATGATCTGTCCATTGGTGAAAGTGGGGTGTTAAAGTCCCCTACTATGAATGCGTTACTGTTGATTTCCCCTTTTATGGTTGTTAGTATTTGCCTTATGTATTGAGGCGCTCCTATGTTGGGTGCATAAATATTTACAATCGTTATATCTTCTTCTTGGATTGATCCCTTGATCATTATGTACTGTCCTTCTTGTCTCTTGTAATAGTCTTTATTTTAAAGTCTATTTTGCCTGATATGAGAATTGCTATTCCAGCTTTCTTTTGATTTCCATGTGCATGGAATATCTTTTTCCATCCCCTTACTTTCATTCTGTATGTGTCCCTAGGTCTGAAGTGGGTCTCTTGTAGACAGCATATGTACGGGTCTTGTTTCTGTATCCATTCAGCCAGTCTAAGCCTTTTGGTTGGAGCATTTAATCCATTTACATTTAAGGTAACTATTGATATGTATGTTCCTATTACCATTTTCTTAATTGTTTGGGGTTTATTTTTGTAGGTCGTTTTCTTCTCTTGTGTTTCCTGCCTAAAGAAGTTCCTTTAGCATTTGTTGTAAAGCTGGTTTGGTGGGGATGAATTCTCTTAGCTTTTGCTTGTCTGTAAAGGTTTTAATTTCTCCATTGAATCTGAATGAGATCCTTGCTGGTTAGAGTAATCTTGGTTGTAGGGTTTTCCCTTTCATCACTTTAAATATGTCCTGCCACTCCCTTCTGGCTTGCAGAGTTTCTGTTAACCTTATGGGGATTTCCTTGTATGTAATTTGTTGCTTTTCCCTTGCTGCTTTTAGTATCTCTTTTTTATATTTAATTTTTGAGAGTTTGATTAATATGTGTCTCAGCATGTTTCTCTTTGGGTTTATCCTGTATGGGACTCTCTGTGCTTCCGGGACTCGACTATTTCCTTTCCCATGTTAGGGAAGTTTCTGACTATAATCTCTTCAAATATTTTCTCAGACGCTTTCTCTTTCTCTTCTTCTTCTGAGACCCCTATAATTCAAATGTTGGTGTGTTCAATGTTGTCCCAGAGGTCTCTGAGACTGTCCTCAATTCTTTTCATTCTTTTTCTTTATTCTGCTCCCTGACAGTTATTTCCACCATTTTATCTTCCACGTCACTTATCCGTTCTTCTGCCTTGGTTATTCTGCTATTGATTCCTTCTAGAGTATCTTTAATTTCAGTTTTTGTGTTGTTCATCACTGTTGGTTTGCTCTTTCGTTCTTCTAGATCCTTGTTAAATGTTTCTTGTATTTTCTCCATTGTGTTTCCGAGATTTTGGATCATTTTTACTATCATTACTCTGAATTCTTTTTCAGGTAGGTTGCCTATTGCATCTTCATTTATTGGTCTTGTAGGTTTTTACCTTGCTCCTTCATCTGTGACATATTTTTTGTCGTTTCTTTTTTTTTTTTTTTTGATGGGTGGGGCTGTATTCCTGTCTTACTGGTTGTTTGGCCTGAGGGGTCCAGCACTGGAGTTTGCAGGCAGTTGGATAGAGCCGGGTCTTGGTGCTGAGATGAGGACCTCTGGGAGGCCTCACTCCAATTGGTATTCCCTGGGGTCTGAGGTTCTCTGTTAGTCCAGCAATTTGGACTCAGAGCTCCCACCACAGGAGCTCGGCCCTGACCTCCAGCTTGGGAACCAAGATCCTGCAAGCCAGTCGCTGGAGGTTCATCCCGTCCCCTTAGCTGTCTGTGGTCCCCCACCAGTGCCTGGTAGGTGCCCTAATTGTATGTAGACACGAATCCTAGTCTGCCATCTTGACTCCACCCTCCACCTGGCAATTGATCTTTATATACCCTTAAGGTAAATTATCTAATCCCTTCCTGTGACCCAGGGAAAATATGCCCTTTCTACTTTCAGTCTTAAAAAAAGCCCAAAATAAGACCTGAGTTGTGCTGTGCCATTTTACAAAATTTAAGCTATTGTATTGAAAGTACATAAAGAGGGCTTCCCTGGCGGCAGAGTGGTTGAGAGTCCGCCTGCCAATGCAGCGGACACGGGTTCGTGCCCCAGTCCGGGAAGATCCCACATGCCGCGGAGCGGCTGGGCCCGTGAGCCATGGCCACTGAGCCTGCGCGTCTGGAGCCTGTGCTCTGCAACAGGACAGGCCGCAACAGTGAGAGGCCCGCGCACCGCAAAAAAAAAAAAAAAGAAAGTACATAAAGGGAACTCCTCGTAATGGGCTCTAAAGGCTGCAGATTTCCCCTTTTAAAATATTTTTCAAAAGGCCTTTAAGCTGGAAATTTTTAAGAATTCTTTTTTTGTGGTTTTAGTATTACATCGTTGATTTGATGTTCTTACCTTACAAGGGGAACCAAGGGGGTTATCACAAACAGCTACTTAACATCTGTTCAGCAGTTTACCTGCTCAGTAACATTATTCAGCATTTTACAAAAGCTATAAAACCCCTAATTTATTTGCATGATTTGTAATTCTACGCATTACAAATCCAAAAGCACATTTTTACTGATTTTCCTACCACATAGCTTCCTTCCCCTTCCTCACAACTGTGTTCCACTCAACTATCTCCCCTATACTACTACTACTACTAAAAAATCCATCTCTATCTTAGTCATCTTACGCTGTCATAACAAAATAGCATTCTAGAGGCTAGAAGTCTGAGATCAGGGTGCCAACATGGTCAGGTTCTGCCAAACACCCTCTTCCTGGTTTGCAGTCGGCTAAAGACCCTCCTCCTGGCTTGCAGTCAGCTAAAGACCCTCTTCCTGGCTTGCAGTTGGCTACTTTCTCTCTGTGTCCTAACATGGCAGAGAGCAAGCTCTCTGTTGTCAATTCTTGTAAGAGCACTAATCCCAAGATGAGGCCCTACTCTCATGACCTCATCTAACCATAATTACCTCCCAAAGGCCCCATCTCCAAATACATCACATTGGTAACTAGGGCTTCAACATAGGAATTTTGGGTGGACACAAACATTCAGTTTATAGTGATCTCATTGGATCTACTGCAAATTTTGGGTCCTGTTCTCCAATTCACAACCTCTTCCAGACCCACACACACACACCCTCACCAACCACCCCATTCTAATTAGAGACACACACACACACACACCCCCCTCATCACTGTCATCATCAGGCTCTTGCAAGCAGGGGAAGCCTTGCTAGCAAGAACCATCACCATATAGTATTACTTCACCTCATCTGCACATGGTTAGCCTTGCAGTGCCAGCGTGCTGGATGTTGGGGAGGTAACCTGTCTGTGCCCCGGCTCTTTGGGGCGATGCCCGCCGTGCCTTGCTACTTGTCAGATACCCGCCACATCATCATCTGTTGCCAGCTCAGATCTCCCAGTGTGCTGTGAATGCAGGTTAGGCCAATCTAGGCATCATGCACTTTTTAAATGCTTCTAACACATTTTCTTCTCACGTTTCAAAGGGCATTCTGGCCACTTAGAAATGTGTATATGCATGAATCTCTATGTGTCCATAAAGCAGACTTGAAAACCATAATGAATAAGATTCTTAGCATCTAATGAATGACTCAGTCTTCTTTAGAATGAGTCAGCACCACTTTGTTAACTGTGAGGGATTTCATCAACTTTCTTTTGTTTGCATCTATGGGAAATAGTTTTTGGAAGACTGTCTCAAAGAGCTTGAATGAAATTGAAGCAAGTGAGCCCACAGGTACCCAGGGACCACAAGAATATCCAAATATTGGCCTGTAGGTTTCTCATTATATGCCCAACCACAGCTTCATAAAGCAGGACTGAATAAAATTGGCTGCAAAGGTAACCTAGCTAATGAAGCAAGAAATGAGTTGGTGAGCAGAAATTATTCCTACATGGTACAATTAATTGTAACCCAAGAATCCCTCAACAGTGCTTTTAGGATCCCCTGAGGTGGTTTTGTTTTTGTTTTTGTTTTTGTTTTTTGTCAGATGTCAAATGCCATCCACTTGAGTAAGCACTGCATTGTCCTTATTAGCTGTGACCCTAGCTTGTGACACCTGTGGATGAAGACTTTCGTCCAAGGCTGTGCTCTGGCTGTGTAACCCTAGGATATCACTTAACCTCTGAGCTGTTTTTTTCTCATTTATAAAATAAGCTGTTATCTGCCATGCTCACCTCCCAGAGTTGTGAGACCAAAAGTATATAATCCACATTGAAGCACTTTGTAAAGTATTAAGAATTTTTAGAGTTTTAATTAATTGTATTGGTTTTCATTTGCTATGACAAAAGGACTGTTTTATAGACCCTTCTTTTTCTTTATAAATGCTGTATACTTTGAAATTACATACTCTTCTAAAATGAAGACTGTGCAAGTGTCCTGTGGATCTTGAATTCTTTTCCTTAGATCACTGATGCACTCAGATCTCCTCACAAAGGCAGGATTAGAGGTGTCATCTCTAGCCATGGAGTAGATCTACTGCCCACAGTAGGGCTTGTCAGGGAACATGAATTTTCACCTCTTGCTATGAGGTGGTAGAAAGAGTTGGTGAAGGAGACAAAGACATTCCTGGTATAATGCTTCTCTCAGAAAACAATTCTCCTTACACTCTGACACCAGTTTCCTTACCTTTATAGATTCTTTTGTTAGGCACACAGCCCATGGCTGTGTGACAAGAATGACTCTGGCATTTTCAGAGTTATTGTCTAAAATGTTCTCCCACCTTCCTATCTGGTGTCTTTTAATCTCACTGAACATCAACCCCATTCAACCAGTAGCTCTGCTCTAATGGTATTTTTTCTTCTATGGTTCTTTGTGCTAATTATTTCACGTGCCACTGAATGCTGCTGTGCTTTTCCATGTATTAACTTTACAGGCTGCTGTCAGTTTGCACCTTATGTACTGTGCTTCCTGGGGTGTTAAAGAGTTAAAATAATAAAATCTCTTGCCAGGCATGAAGCTTCCTTCACAGGCTGACTTGCCAAAAAATGACCTAACTAACCAGGTTTTGAATACCTTGTTAATTTTACTTGTAATTTCCTCCAAGTGAAGCACAAAAATTGTTTATATATGCACATTGGAAATGAACAATAATATGTGTTTCCTACCCCTTTTCTTTGCAATTAATGTTTCTATATGTTATGGCAAATGGAAATACATTCCCAATACTTGGGCTCTGCTTTTCAGCAATATTATGCTGTGCCACTTACGTTCCAAACGTTCATCCATACCTGCTATTAAATCTAGACAATTGTCTGGCTGAAGCTTTCATCTGAACTTGCTATTTACCTAACCTTCACTGTACCTGTGTGGCCACTTCATTACACTCTCTCCAGCAGCTAAGGAGCTCTCTGGTCACTTCTGAAGTCTCATTGAGAGGGCTACTTCCTTTTAGATTTAGCCCTTGTTAGCATTAAATGTGAGTTAATTCCTTCATTTTTCATTATTTCCTTGATTTTCTTAAAGCAACAGCATCAAAGCATTCCTGCTGGCATTTATTAATTTTTATTTCTTTTTCACTTTATCTCTCAAAAGCCCCAACCTTGTATAGGTAAAATACTAATCTGTAGTTTCCTGATGACCAAAACTGCATTTGGCTTGGGGTGGGGGGGTAGGGGGAGGACCATTAGCAGTCAACTGTATCCTTTCCCTAGTGTCCTATCCATAAGGAGCACTTCCTGTTTTGCTATGCATCCAACAATCCAGCTAACAAAGCACCACTGCCTTCCACTATTTTTATTGTCCTGATGTTTTGGAAAATTACACTGATAGATTATGTTTCCAAGCAGGCCGCAGTTGTTTCTGCACTTTGGAGTTGAGTCACTATACCACTTTCCTACAACCAGCCCCACTGTTTATTTTAAAGAAGGACAAAGAAAGTAATTTTTCTTGGGAAAGAAAACTGTTTCTCCTGCAACTTGCTTTCCTCTATTTGACAGTATCCATTGTTTAGCTACATGTTTAAACTCTGTGGGTAGGCTGGCTATTTCTTCAATTCAGAGAAGGGATCTCAAATCCACAATTTGCAGTCATTGCTCCTATAGGTTTATAGGTTTTCAGATAAATGATTAATTGGAAAGAACAAATTAGCAGGGATAAAGAGACATTAGTCAAATGGCAGAAAGAGATGTTAGGAAGCAATACAGCAAATACAATGCAACAGTGCTCAACCTTTCTTTATTACCAAGATTCCAGGAAAGCGCCAAATTCTAGAGGTTGGTGTCAGTCAAGGTATGTGTATGACATTTCAGAAAGGACTGCCTTCTAAATTCAAGTTAAAATTTCGATGCTCTTTAGTAATGCTAGTTTCTAATAATTTTTCTCCTTAGAAGAGAATATTTTAAGAAGGAAAAGTCACGTCTGCCTTCTCTAGTTTCTGGGAGAAAATCTGTTTTATAAGTATGCACAAACTCAAATAGTCCTTGTGCAGATACTAAGCTTTAAGGTAGTAGTTTATTCTCCAACTTCTGTTTGAGATATTTGAATATCTGAATTTTTGTATAGCTAAAATTCATATTTCTAGGGCCACATATCAAGAGATTGTGATTCACTGAGTAATGTCCAGGACTCTTCCTAGTTAACCAACAAGCCTAGTAATTCAGGTGCAGGTGGTCAAAGAGGAAACCTCCACTCCCCGACCGCATAAAGGGATGCCGCTCTTCCAGGCTTCTACTTCTAAGCACCAAGATTCAGAATGTCATCACCAAACTAAATCCTCCTGTGACTTACCATTTCTCATCACCCTCCAAACATGACAGGAACCCTTAGATGCCCCCTTATGTCAGAAGTACTTTTTCCTAAACAGAAATGTGAGAATTTTACGATAAACTTTGTGCCACCTATCAAGCAGTACAAGTTGTATTAAACTTTTTAGAGAAGGTAACATGTCCTCTCTATGGCTGGCAGTAGCAAACACAGAGGTAGGCCACCTTAATTATAAGTGTGCCCCATTTTAAGAAAGCCCAAAATACCAGTAGATTCATGGAGGTTGGTGTTCCTTACAAGTGCACAACAGTCTATTTCAAGATGGATCAGGTCAGTTGCTGGAATGGTCCTAGGACCCAGAATAAATCACTAAAATGCCACAAGGAGAGGAGCCAGAGTCCATGGCCATCCAATGAGAGCTAAAGATAAAAGCAGAGCTGGAGGTTTAATGTAAGCCACTGGGCTAGACAGAAATCCACTTGCATAACATTTTTCAGGATTCAACTTGCATAAGAAATCTTCCTTTGTATAAACAAGACAGTGGGCAACTCTTAACTCTTATGATGCCTTGGTGACATAGATAAAATCACCCCCACTCAATGGACACAGCTCTGGGGGATCCCCACTGGGAGAGTGGAGCTCAGGTTCAACTTCAGTCCTTCTTTTCCCCTCATCCCAGATTCCTTAGGCAGGGCCACCCGCAAATCCTTCTCAACAGTCCTGCCAAGCGTTCCCTTTTATGTATCAACACATTCATCTGTTTGAAGGAAGGGTACAGACAATTCTCTAAAATAATAGAAGAAAACATTTATTTGCACTAGATACCATTACTTCAGGGGAGCTAAATATGTTATTATTTAGCTGACCTGACTTCAATCCCCGGGGAGAGGTTATTTTTGTGGTTTTGTTCTAAAACATTTCCTTCTACTGGGAGACTAGGGGAGTCTTCGTGCGTGCTCAGGTGTGATGGAGAAGTTGCAATATGCCAGCCTCCTCAGCCGGCTGCAGAGAGTAAAGGAGCAGTCCCAGGTGATCAATCAAGCAATGGCCGAGCTAGCAACCATTCCCTATCTACAGGACATCAGTCAACAGGAGGCGGAATTGGTATGCATTTGTTTTTCTTTGTTTAAGGCTTTCACAAGCCCTGAGCCAATAAAAGAGTGATATGGTCTGAAAAAGAATGTGACAATAAATGCAGTGCGAGGGCAAACTCCCCAACCCTCATGAAGCATTCTAATGAAGAAACTGGAGGAGGAGGAGGAGGAGGAGGAGGAGGGGAGGTGGTGGTGGTGGTGGTGGTGGTGGTGGTGGTGGTGGTGGTGGTGTGTGGGTGTGTGGGTGTGTGGGTGTGTGGGTGTGTGTTTTATTTGCCCACCCTAACTAGCTTCTTTTTTTTTTTAATAGCAAGAACTTTGTAATGTATGAAAATATGGAAGAGGGCTGATTATTCATATTTTGAGTCAGGCTTTTTTGTTTCAAGTAAAGTGAAATTTTAATACATTGTTTCTTAACTCCAAGATATGTTAATACAGGATTCTCTTCAATGGAAAAGGAAGAGGAAAAAACAGTAATTGCTGGATAGAAAACTGACCCTACAAAATCATCCATAGAATTTTCTTATTTACTTCTAATGTCACATATATGCTGGCAGTGCCAACACTCGCACACATATGTCCATTTAGTTAAGAGAGGTGTCTTGAGGGGAAAATGTAGTCAAATGGTGGGGTGTTTTGTTTTTTTTTTTTTAACTGAATTGACCAGTTAACTCAGAAAACACAGAGCCTGTCAAAAACTAGTTCAAGAAATATCTTATAGAACAAATCTCCAAACAGGTGTGTATATTATAACCATAATTTATATTAGAAACAATAGCACCTCATTTGAAAAACAATTATTAATCAGTGTGATGGCCATTCAAGGAAAGGTAAAATTCACTCCATATAAACCTCCTAATGTGTTCCTGGGAAGGGCTCTTTGAGGCTCTAATTGAATGTAGCGAAAACTAATTATAGACCTGAATTGAATTCACATAGCAAGGATGAGAACAACCCAAACTTAGCACATGTAATTTTCAGATAACTAAAGGAACCCTCCCTCTTTGAGCTTTTAAAATTGTTACAAATTAATCAAGAAATGAACCGCCAACATTTATAATGTTCATCTGAACCTGTTAAAAGTATATTAAATAAATACTGATATTCAAAGTAAGCATATAAAACCGAGTAGTTTTATATAATAAATATTTTATATAATAAATAATAAAATATTTTATATAATAAAATAATAAAACTCCACATACTAAACATTAAAACTATGAGAAAAAAAGTCTATTAGTCAAGAATTTACTAAGTCAAAACTGGCAATAATACTTTCTAAACCTGTATGGTTATGTGCACAGAACACCTCCTAAAAGGCTAAGTGTTTATCCTACCATTCGTAAGGCATTCAGGAGTGCAGTAAGTGTGGAGCTTTCAAAGTGCATATTATAGCCAATTTTAGATGATTAATGCTCCTCTGAGATAAAAGAAAGCAAAGAAAATGTTAATTTAAGAAGCTGGCATAATGTTGATCCTGTCTTCCTGAAAAGCACATTCAAGATTTAAATGGGAAATACAAGGGAGTTTTCTGCACTTAGGTCTCTTAACCACACATCTGCAGCCTTCTTTTTCCTGGAAATACTTATATTTCTAAATATACACAAAGAGCACAAAACTAGCATTATTAACATCACTAACTAATGTATTAGTGCAACATTCCACTACCCGAAACCTTGGAAAACAGGATTTCATGGGATATTTTCATAATTTATATACCTACTAGAAAAAAAGTAAATGTATAGGATGTATATGTGCAAGCCAAATATTTAAAAATCATGTCTCTTGCAAGGGTTCATCCCCTGAAGTAACAGATTTTACTTTCCAGCTTCCAAGCATAGGTTAACCTAGATACAAATCCTCGAAACACCTTTTATGATGCTATATAAACAGTGACTACTCAGTAGAAGAGTTCTGAGTGACTCAACTCTCTACCCTCCTGCTTAAGCTCTGCAATATCTAAAGAACAGAAAGATTATCTAAGGGTTCATCATGTTTGACGCCATGGTGAACTGAGCTGGTATATGTTCATTTTCAGAGAACTTTCTTTTTTAGCTTTGAATATTACATGGCTTCATGTGGCCTCATTACTTTGCAGCCACATATAAAGTGTGTGTATAGGATTATTTTAAATTGGAATATGGCAGTTCGGGGCAAAGGGTGGAATGTTTTAAACTTGCCTTTGAAATGGAACCTTAAAAAGTAATCCTGGTTATTTTGAAACTTTAGAAAAGAAAAGCATAGTAAAAGAACATAATGAGCTAGATCCTTTAAGAGGCAATAAAACAACACAATTTTAGTATGGTCCTCTGGTGAGCTTTTGCACGATGCCTAGAATTATGATACATTAGCCTCAGGAGAAAATATTAAAATGTGTTCATGTACTACATGCCATTCCCTGAGAGAATTAACTACCTCCTTCATTCTTTACAACCCAAATCCGTTTTTACAAAACATCAACACTTACTACATTAAAATCTATATGTTTTCTACAAATTTTCAAGAATCTTTCCATTGTTTCAGCATTTTATATCTGCAATAATACTTGGTAATGACTGAAGCAGAGATGAGGTGGCAGTGTTCATTGTCGGAAAGTTGAGTAATAAAATCATCAGCGTACAAATGATTTTTTAATTAGGTTTTAATCTGTGTATTTAGAGAAGTTATTTCTGTGTGAATTCCACCCTGATAATTTTTATCTTGGTGCCACAGCTGCAGTCACTAATGGCAGATGCTATGGACACCCTTGAAGGAAGAAGAAACGATAAAGAACGTGTGTGGAATACAATTCAAAAGGTAAAACTTTCAGCTGAAGAAAAAAGACATATTATTCTCAAAGAAAATGTCCATCTTGGGTCAAATCTGTTTAAAGGATAAAAAGAAAAGGAAATTCCTGGGGTTGCTTTATTGGTTGTTTTCTTTTTAAAATAAATGCAGCTCTCTCCCTGGAAGTGTAGCCAAAATCAAATATGGATTTATTTAATCTGTTTCCTAAGGTCTGCTGCTTTTCTGACTGTGGTCATATGCTTTTATGGGTCTCTTATCACGCTCATTTTCATATTGTATTTTCGTTATCTGCTCCTTCATTATTGGTTATTATAGATATTTTTAAAGCCCTTTCATCAATGTTTTAGTTTGCTCCCCAACCCTTTCTCCCATAATGGCCACTTGAGGAATAATGGCTACCTTTCAGGGAACTACAAATGAACTAGCACATTGATGTTTGGGGTGAAGGAGTAACAGACGGGTTGTTAGAAGTAGAACATCCCTTCATTGGTTACCTGAGTTATGCAAAACAAGCACTGAGATGCACCTGGCCCCAGCTACTCGGGAGACTTGTGCGATATCAAGGGCCCCTCTGGCAATGCAGGAAGCAGTAAGTAGTGTTGGGTCTCCAGTCCAGCTAAAGGTGATAAATTCTGGTCAATCTACTCCCCACTCAGTCTCCTCCAATCACGGTAAGAACCCACAAAGGGAGAACTGGTGCCAGGAGATGTGAGAAGAGCAAACCAAAGAAGACTTCAGTTTAAGAGGTGAAGTCAGCCATGAGGGATTCCAATGCATCTGCAGAAATGTGTGTCTTCTGTAATCAATTCAGAGGCCCTATGATAAATGCATAGAACAGAAATCAACTGAGTTCAGCAAATATTGGTTGGATATCTACTGTGCCTGAAAGAACACTGTATGTTAAGGATATTGTGCTAGACAAGACAAACACAGCCCCTGCCTATATGGACCTACCCATCTAGGAAAGAAGACAGTTATTAAACAGTTACTTATAAGTTTACTAACTATTATATTTAAAAAGTGGATGTTCAATGATCTGTGGGAACAAAGACAGGAATATAATCTGGTCTGAGAGATCAGAGAATCCATCTCTGATAAAGTGATATTTATAAAACATTTAAAGGACAGTAGTAGTTATCCAGATGAAAAGGGAGATTTCTACACAGAGGAATAAGTTTGTACCAAGAATGCTACGAAAGCATGGCAAATTCAAAAACTGACAAAGGAACGAGGAACGTATTTCAAAATGAAGTGCAGAGGCAGAAGAAGTCAAATCACAGAAGGTCCTAAAAATTACGTTAAGGGTTTTTTAAGGATTTGGTCCTAAAAACTATGTTTGGGGAAGTATTAATATTTATCTGATAAATATTTTTGAGACATCGCTAGGGCTGTTGTGGGAAAACAGATCGGGGCTACAGAAATTTGGGGAGGTCAGTTATAAGGAGGTGACTTGATGTACAGTGGTGGGCACAGAGATGGAGAGAAGCAGACAGATGTAAGAAATATTCAGGAAGCAAATATACAGGCCTTATTCACTGATTGCATATGGGAGTTTAGAAAAAAGAAAAGTTAGAATGATGCCCAGACATTGGGCTTGAGCCACTAGGCAGGGAATAGGAAGAGGTTCGCTGGTGCAAAGGAAGGAAATACTTCAATGAAGCAGCTTTTGGCTGAGAACATAAACTCTTTCAGAGTCCACAGAAACCACACCAGGTATTTGAAAGGGAATTTAATATACAGAATGGTTAACTGTGTATGAAATAGGTAACTGAAAAGGAAAACAATAATTCGTTACCAAGGAAGCAATAAAAGGAAACAGCTACCAACCCCTAGGGCTGGAGAATCAAAGAGAAGAGGTTGCAATTACTAAAACTTAGAAACTTGGAGCAGGGACCTGGCTGGGCCAAAACTCAGATCTCCTACTAGGAGGTGCTATTTAGCTGGTGCTAGTGTCCCTGAACTTGGAGGAGGGTCGTGAAGGGCTGAGACTTAGACTTCTGAGGAATGGGCACTAACTCACTAGTGCTGATGGGGAGTGAAGGAAGGCAGTTTTAATGGGGGTAATCTGGCAACTTTTGGAAAAACCAAATTCCACTGCTACTACAGAAATGAATGTATGTTTCTGGAGCAAAGAAACTTTGCTGAATAGATGCTCACGGGAACTCCAAGCAGACAGGAAGTCCGCAGCAAATAACCAGGAAGCAGCAAGTCCCTCCTTTCTCCTTGGGTTTTACAGTGTCCCTCTATCGACCCCTATTGATGGAGACAAAGAGCTGGCAAAACAGAAATGGGGTTTCCAGAGTTCCAGTCCCAGCATCAAGGAGCTAATTACAGAAGGGTGGGTTTGGAGTTAAGAGACAATAGGCTAATAACTAGGTCAAAAGTGCACTGAACTTAGGGTGCCGGCAAGATATCCAAGGTGAAGTACAGGAGTCTGGAGTTCTGAATAGAAAATTGAATAGAGATAGAGTTTTCTAAGTCATTGGCAAATTGGTGGTAACTGAAATCATTTGAGTGGATGACATGGCAGAGAAAGAGCGTATAAGAAGGAGAGGTTTGGGGAGCACATTTCAAATTTAGGAGGAGACTAAGAAGGAATGGCAAGACGAACTGGAGCTAGAGGTAAACGAAATCCAATGCTCATGAGAGTCAAGTGATATAATTAAATATTTCTGCTGACTACAGAAATAATTGTTTAGCACAGGGGGTAGCAAACTACAGTTCACAGGTCAAAACCAACCAACCACTTATTTTTGTAAATAGAGTTTACTGCACACAGCCATGCCATTCACTTAAGTATCATCTATGTCACCTTGGCCAAGTTGAGTAGTTGCCACAAAGACCATATAACTCACGAAGCCTAAAATATCTACTATCTGACCCTACACAAAAAGTCTGCTGTACCCTTATACCCGGCTTTAAAGCATTATCCCTCCCAGAAATATTTGCATTTGTACAGTAAATATTTATAGTTGCAAATCCAAGAGAGAACAGAATAGTCCAATTATGAAATTCCAAGGACTAGCCAAACAGGTGGAAGAGTGATTGACATGCGTCTATACCTGTCTGCATCTTGTAGACAACCACCAGTTTCACCTCACCCTACACTAGTGTTCTGATGCCCACATTCATAGGAGCATTTAGCCTACAGCTTCCCGCTTTGCCCTTACTGCAGTTATCTATGGCTGTGTTAAAAAATCATTCCAAATATAGTGGTTTAGAACGACAACGTTCTCTCTCACAGTTCTATGTGTTGACTAGACTTAGCCAGGTGGTTCTTGCTCAGTGTCTCTCATGCAGTTCAATCTCGTGGCTTCTGTGCCTGGGACTGGAGGAGTCACCTGAAGGCTAAAATGGACTGGACTCCAAGATGGCTCACACATGTGGTGACAGCTGATACTAGTCACCTGAGACACTGAGTGGAGTGCCTAAATGTGGCTTCTCCACGTGAATTAGGCTTTAAACAGCACAATAGCTGGGTTCCAAGAGGAAGTATCTCGAGAGAAAGGGAAGTATTTAAAAACCACCAGTCTCTAAAAGGCTAGGCCCAGAACTGGCATAGCAACTGCCACCCTATTCTATCGGTCAAAGCAGTCACAGGCCAGCCCAGAATCAGGGGATTGGAGAAACAGATTCCAATTCTGCAAGGAGGAGTGATATGTGCATTTGTGGAAAGAATGAAATGATAGCATCCATCTTGGAGATAAGCTTTAGCAGTAGAGCCATGGATCAGGGCCCCGGGCTGGAAAACATACCTGCAAGCAAGCAGGAGTCAGGAGAATAGTCAAGTCAAGGCCTCTGAGACTGGAACACATCAGAGCCACTCAACCCAACCACTGGGTATCTAGAAAGACTTACTGGTGAGCAGCCAATCTTTCCAAATTAAAAGCCCTTAGCTTTCTAAATGGAAGCTCCTGAGAGGTCTTTAGGAAGATGTGAATGGGAAGGAATGCGGTGCCAAATTTTTCCCCAGGGCTTTTAATTTGGTCCGTGTGACTCTACAGAGCATGATCCTATCACTTTCAGACGATTCCGGTAGCAAGTAAGTAATTTCCTTTTACTGCTACAGAGTTCATCTGCGTGTGCAGGAAAAAAAAATAATAATTTTTAAAAAAGCTAATTGTACAAGCTACACTGTGTTCTGAGCCCACTAGAAGTTGATATCAGCATCACCACCTCTGAGATCTGTTATCTGTAATAGAAACAGCTGTTGTACCTAATGAAAACACTTGAAATTTTCATCTGAAGCAGAATTACAGCAGCACCTCCTAGTTCCACGGAGTTAAAGGGTCTGTCAGAATCCCCATTACCTAACACAATTTTCAGGGCTCCACTTCGTTACAGGTCTATAAAAAGACTGTCAAGATGAAGCCTGATTCGTGAGGGCTGACCTCCTGTCTATATTTTGTTATCTTTGAGATTTCTCTAAGAACCCGGAAAGAGAAAGAATGAGAAAATTCTGGGCTTTTTTCCTGATTCACCAGAACTAAAATACTGTGTATTCTTTATAGAGTTTTAGGAAAGTGGCTCTTGTTTTTGTATGGCTTTACAGAGTATTGGCTTTCCAGTAATTAATTCCAGAAAGATATATGTATGTTGGTTTAGCTGTGCAAATACAAAAATAAGCAGATTGTGTCCAAAAAAAAGGGTAAATTTTCTTGTGTTGGAAAGTCCCATGCCATGACAGGACTCTTTAAATAAATCACACTTTGCTTAGTTTTAGTCTGTAACAAAAATACCTGAGAAAACACACCCCTCTAAATATCCCACAGGTCCTGTAGGCACACTGCTCATTCCTGCATTCAGTGATTGGGGCAGACACTGTCCTAGATGCTGGAGATACAGCAATGAAAAAGCAGTGCCCTCATGATGTGTGCATTCTGCTAGAGAAAAGTAGGCAATAAACTACCTCAAGAAATATGGAATATAAGTAATAAATGCCATGGCTGGAGAAAGCTGGAAAGGAAAATGGAAAGTACAAGATGACTGCAACTGCAATAGAATACTCAGGGCAGGATTCACCAAGGTGATAACTGAACAAATATCTGAAAGAAATGCAAACCATGCAAATATCTGGTGAGAAGCATTCCAAGTAAAGGAAACAGCAAACTCAAAACCTTGAGACTGGAGGGTGCCTGGTACATACAAGGATCTGCAAGGAGGGCAAGGTGTCTGGAGTAGAATGACACGAGTAATACGAGATGAAGTGAGAGAGCAGAGGAGGTAATGTTTTGTCAAACAGAAAAACAAAAAACACTCTAAGCTGCTGAGGTGAGAAGACATGGAAGGGGGCAATGGTGGAATCAGGAAGACCAGTTAGGAGGTTACTGCAATGATACCAGAGAGTAATAACGATGGCTGGAACCCAAGGTTGCGTGGCTTGAACCTTGAACCTAGATAGTGGCAGTGGATATGAGAAGTGGTCTGATTCTGTCTTCTATCCATAAGAAGAACAAAGACTTATTTACAGGGAGGCTAGTACAGTAAAAAGCACTCTGAACTAGCGATTCAAAGACTGGGTCTGTCACAAATTAGCTCAGAAGCCACATCCTTTCTCTAGGCCTCAGTTTTTTCATCTGTAAAAATAAAGATATTGAGCTAGAAGATTCAAAATCCCCTCCCAGCTCTGAATAAATGGGTCTTTTGAAAGCCAGATCATCAAAATGCAAGAAGAGTTAATGTTTACTGAGCTCTTAATATGGGTCAACACTCTCCTATTCACTTTACATACAGCAACTCACTAACCCTCACATAAGGTAAAAGGTATAATTTATTCAACAGAGAAGTTTACCAGTTTTCCTAAAGTCACACAGCCAGTAAGTGGTAGAACCAGGACTTGATCTGGCCTTAGAGCCTAATCTCTTACTTGATAGAAGCCCAAGCTTTGTGCAACCTGAAAAAGCCCGACTGACCACCATTTTTATATATGGCTGAGCGTTCAGGTGTGAAGCCACATGGGGAATTATGATGGCCTCCAATCAAAGTGGAATCTGGCCATAAACTAGCCCAGTGTGTCTCTCTTCAATTCTCAAAATAAAGTTCTTTCAATCTGAGCCAAAGAAGTCACTAAGGAATTTTCGGTTTAGTCTGCCTTTGTGATCTGCCCATATAGGATCCTCCTCCTCTGTACCTTAGTTTTCCATCTCTAACCAGAAAGAATGCAGAGCCTCAATCTACAAAATCTTGACCATGAATTCAGCTCCCACTTGTGGGACCTTGGGCAAGTCACAGCCTACTGAGAAATACAGTGTGTTCATACCCTTACCACCTACAGAGCCTATGATTCTGTGTTACTTAGCATTGAATCCTAAGGCCCATTATGAACTAAGCCTGAAGAGAAATAGAAAAAGGAATCTTTAGAAAAAGGAGTCTTTTAAAAAAAACGTGCCAACTGTTAAGTTGGAACATTCTTATTTCTTCTCACCAGAGACTCAGTTTAGAGAAACATTTAAGCAACACTGTCTACAACTCAGAAGACAAAGCTGCTGGCTCTTAATTTACAAAGTCTAAATTTCACACTGCAAAGATCAGAATTTAATCTGGTATGCCATAAAATATTGTCTTATTCTGATCCGCCTCTAGATCTCTGATTTGAGACTAAATAAAGAGAAATAAAACTTTGTTACTTTGCAAGTAGTGAGAGAAATACTTCAGCATCTAATCATTATCCTATGAATTTTCATGAGAAGAAATGCTACCTTACCATTTCTTCAAATATTAAAATATAACACAGTACATCATAATCTTTAATGAGTCCAGTGAATGGAGTTAAGGTAGAGATCTTTAAACCATCCATATGAACTTATTCAAAATGATTTAGCTTTGGGGGTTCCTTTATCTCTTGAAATCTTAACTTATAAATCATACTCATCTTCACTGTCATACAGGAACGACATTCATCGATATAGTAATTTGGTCTTTTAAGATAAAAATGGGATAGAATTGTATGTCACTTAACAACTCTGTTCTGTGCAAGGCTGTTGACATAGGCAGAGCAAGAAGCGGAGAGTGCAAATTCAGAGATGGGCTGGGGCAGTTGGTTGAAGACGAAAGAACAAATTGGAACATTTTATTTACTTTCCACATCAGCATTCAAACCTGAGTCCTTCCAGGAGCTCCGCTGAGAGAGATTGCCCATGTGGCACTATCATTCATCAGCCAGTCGTCTGGGCTGACTAATATGCAGTTGGGGGCTGCAGTTGTGTCTCTGACAGTGCTGCTGTCTTTTCAAAGATTCAGCAACCGCACCACTCATCTGCAAAGCAGTTTGTCCAGCAATCAGGCTTTTCCTGTGTGTCTTGTTCTTTAAGGAGTCTCCACAGATTTACTGCAATTTGACTGTGAATCTTCTCAGCTTCTGGTTATGGGTTTCCTCGTTAGCATATCCCCAAATTCCTTTAGAGCGTGTGCTCCGAGCACTGCTAAGCAGTTCCGTCCGTGGCATAGTGCAGATCATCGTGCACAGAAACCAAAGTGCTCTTGTTGCTGACCAGGCTGAGGGGAAGGGGCAGGGAAGCAAGGCCCAAGGGGCTAAGAGGACAGGTGCCGGGATAAACCACTGAGGTTCCGGGGACGAATGAGTCTGTGCCAGTAGGCTTCTAAGTCGACAATCGTAGTGGAGGAGCCACCGGCCAAAGCCCTGGCAGATCCTCCTGACTGAGGTCAGAGGCTGAGCCCTGGGGCTCTCAGACCTGGAGGGAGGACCTCATCCTCACATGGACAGCAAAGTCACGTCTAGCCTGGCGAGCGGAGAAAGCCAAGAGCCTTGGTTTTGGCCATGGCCACTGTGCAACACTCCAAACAGATGCTGAATTTCAATCACCATTTAAACCAAACAATATCTTTCTCCTCCGACTTAAAGGAAAAAAATATGTGGTTAATTTGTTAACCATTTTCAACTGCTGCGTTTGCTAATTACTCACTTTCCACCTGTACTTGGCCTCTCCTCCAAAACTGGGAGTACCTCTTTTATATACTTTGTTGGCTGAAATTATTCTAAAACTTTGATGATTTGGCAGGAAATTTCTGCAGCAGAAGCATTTCTGTGCAGGAGTCGGATCTAGCATGGCCCTCAACTGGGGAGCATGAATCCAGGAGCTGTGTCTTTTTACCAGGAGCTATCAAGGGGCAGACAAAACTAATCAGCCATTTATTAGGTGCTCATATACTTAATAAAATACTGTGATATCCAGCAAATTATCAAACTCTGTTAGTCTGAAGTTTGCTTTTGAATAACTATCACAATGGAAACATGCTATAGAAAAATTTATTTCAGGTAAATAATTAAGTTAATGTGATAAAAAATTAATAATGTGATGACAAATATCATCAGTGATTACTACTGATCTCTTAGTATATGCCAAGCACTTCAAGAAGTTATCACAGAGACTTCCCTGGTGGCGCAGTGGCTGAGAGTCCACCTGCCAATGCAGGGGACACGGGTTCGAGCCCTGGTCCAGGAGGATCCCACATGCCGCAGAGCAACTGAGCCTGTGCGCCACAGCTGCTGAGCCTGTGCTCTAGAGTCCACGAGTCACAACTACTGAGCCAGTGTGCCACAACTACTGAAGCCCACGCACCTAGAGCCCCGTGCTCTGCAACAGGAGGGGCCCCCGCAATGAGAAGTCTGCGCACCACACCGAATAGCCTCTGCTCGCCACAACTAGAGGGAGCCCGTGCGCAGCAATGAGTACCCAATGCAGCCAAAAATTAATTTTAAAAAATTTTTTTTTAATTATCACATTTAATGACTGCAACAATCCTATGAGAGATATGTCATTATCTCTCCTTTGAAAGACGAGGAAAAGAGCTTCATAGAATTAACAAGGAAACAAGCCTACATTTGTTAGGGACAGTATTTGGTTTTGAATCAGGTTTGTTTGGGTCAAAGTCTGTTCCTAGTCATTAGCTAGAACACTTATAGTAAACCAAATGCAGCTACTAAAAGTCAATGGCACAAAGAACATTGCCTGACCCAAGCTCAGTTTCTGTAAGACAACCAAAGAGATGATCTTTGAGTCAGCTTTTCAGCAGTGAGTGGGATAGGAGCATTGCAGGCATCTGTTCTTCTCTAGATCACAGCTCACAGACCCAGCTGGTGACTTACCCAGACTGTTTTACAGCAGCTGCCTGACCAAATCTGAACCCTGGCACCCACTATCCGCTGGATCATGCTACTCTTACTGTCCTCCTTCACCACCTCTCCCTTTATAGACATATCTGTTTAGGGTGCTTTGAGAGGTCACCATTTTCCTTCTTCCTGCAACATCAGCACCCCAAGAAAACAGCTTGTAAGTCTCGTTATTCCTGTAATATATTTACTGTTGCTCCAAGGGTCACTTTCTGGTGAGATATCTGAATAAGTATTTTGAAATGCACCAGGATCTCAATGAAAACATAATTTCAGAAGCTGTAACCCCTCCACACCTTACCTCACAGCACAGAGGCCTTGTGGCCAGGACTGGACAGCACACTGTTTACTCCTCCACTTCCAGGAACCCCTCCCTGCCTGTCCTACTAGGGAGCTAATAATATAGGGAGGTGACTAAAACAGAAATTGGAAATGCTCAGATGACTCCAAACCTATCAGTGTTTGTCTCTCTGTAAAGGCTTTTCAAAATGAATCTTTCAGAAGTTCAGTGAAATATTCTGGGGCAAGGGAGAGGAGCATATATCTCAATTTCATTTTGAACTGAAGAGTTTGCTGTTCATTCTAAAAGTTACTTTCTCTAAATTACCTAATATCTCTTTTGCCTGGCAGCCCAGCACTTACTGCATGTATTTTACACATTAAGTTTTGCAATCCTTTATAATTCTAGAGAATAACAAAATATCAGCTTATACCACTTGGTAGCTAAATGAACAATAGGACATCTTCTCATTCTGTATTGAAAGTGAGATTAATACAGAGTTCAGAGCAATTGGCTTGTCACTCTTTCAGTCATTTATAGTGTACTCATTATATCTTTCATCTTTTGGAGAAGGATAAAAATAAAAGTACCTTTACATGCAGCCCTAAAGGAAGGTATGGGGTCATTTATTATTCCGATTATGACTTTATTAAAATGGTGCATGGGGAGAAGGGAACAAGACTGTAATCAAAAACACATACAAATGCCATAAGCACCAACACGCCCATATCTCTTAGCATCATTAAAACTGGATGTGTAGGGCTTCCCTGGTGGCGCAGTGGTTGAGAGTCCGCCTGCCGATGCAGGGGACACGGGTTCGTGCCCCTGTCTGGGAAGATCCCACATGCCGCGGAGCGGCTGGGCCCGTGAGCCATGGCCGCTGAGCTTGCGCGTCCGGAGCCTGTGCTCCGCAACGGGAGAGGTCACAACAGTGAGAGGCCCGCGTACCGCAAAAAAAAAAAAAAAAAAAAAAAAAAAACTGGATGTGTAAAACATATGTGTACTCTGCTAATATGGCTTTCTGCTGGAGAAGAGATTCTGGAGAAGAACATGAGGTGGCTGGTGAAAAGATGCATATGGACCAATGTTAGAGATCCTAACCCAGAGATAGGATAAAGTTAGACCTCTTTCTTACTGAATTGAAAGGAATTCGAGAAGCTTTAAACTTCCCAATACCTCTTATGGAGAGGAGACCCCCTTCAGCTTCATTGATTCACTTCATCATACTGATGATGATTTTCAGAAGGAACTGGGAAAACAGATACAAGAAATAAAAGTACATCTCCCTGAGGAACAGAGGTCAGAAATCATTTTTTTAAAGCCGTGACAGCCGTGACAGAGCTTCCACTTTCAGGAATATGGAGGAGACATGCTTTTCCCTATCCCTCACATTAAGTGAAACCTTGGACATTATATACAAATATAAGACTCTGAAAGGTGGAATGAAAAGGGAAATGACCGAGAGACATGGGGACCTGAGCAATAACATGGTGATGAGTTCATTGGATTTTTATTTATTTATTTTGCCTCATACATTCCACACTTCTTGATGACGAAACCCAGTAACCCAGAAACACTAACATGTGCAGACACACACACACACAAAACCAACAAAATCCAGCTCCCTCCAGCCAAAGGACAAGGAAAAAGGCAGCCTAGCAAGACAGAAAGCTCTTAGGCAATAATCATCCTACTCCAGCCAAACACCACAGAAAAAAGATGGTGATCCAACCCCAGCCATGTCAGCAAAGCCCAAGTGAAGAGTTAGACTTCTTCCCTCACTGGGCTATAATGTGTCTCAACCTTCCCACCTGAAAAGGGTGGTGTCAAAGAAACTAAATAGGGAGCCTAGATATTCGTCCCCACTGGGTGTGGTGTCAGAGGAGGCCTAGTAGACGGTCAGGATTTTCACCACCCACCAACAATCATGAGCCTGCCTCCTCGATGTGATGTCAGTGGAGGTCACATGGGGAGCAGTGATGAGGTACTGCTGGAGAGGTATCAGTGGAAACCTAGTGAGGAGCTTGAATGCTCATGCCAAGCCAGAAGTAATGAGGAACCCCTCCCTCAAGTGTCAATGGAGGCTGAGTGTTGAACCTGAACTTCTATCCCCACCTGGCAGTAATGAGGCAACGTCCCTCCCACCTCTTGCCATAGCAGTGTCAGAAAATCCAGCTAAAGCAGAAGGCTTAAATAAGATCCAGACTCTCATAACGTTAATACCTCAAATGTCCAGATTTCAATCAAAGGTCACGCATCATACCAAGAAACAGGAAGATTTCAAACTGAATAATAAAAGACAATCAATCGATGCTAACACAAAGATGTTAGAGCTATTATAATTATCTGACAAAGATTTTAAAGCAGCCACCATAAAAATGTTCTAATGAGCAATTAGAGACATCTTAAAACAAATTTTAAAATATGACATCAGACTATACTACAAAGCTATAGTAATCAAAATGGTATGGTACTGGAACAAAAATAGACACATAGATCAATGGAACAGAAAAGAGAGCCCATAAATAAACCCACACACTTATGATCAATTAATCTATGACAAAGGAGGCAAGAATATACAATGGGGAATAGAAAGTCTCTTCAGTAAGTGGTGCTGGGGGTCCCCGTGGCAGAGAGCAGGGTGAGAGGCCAACCGTGGCCTTCACCCCAGGCCCTCCAGGCCCCCTGGTCTTGGGGCCAGCAGGTGAGCTGGGTGTCTGGGGACAGGCTGAGGGCTGTGTCCCATGGAGCCCCAGAGCCCTCACCACGGCCACCCACCAGCTGGGCCCAGGCCTTGAGGCAGCAGTGAACCCCTCCCCACATCCCCGCCTCTGCGACCTCATGGCGGCAACATCTCCATGGGTCGCAGTCCACAGAGGCTTCAGCAAGTGAAGGATATGCACACTGCCATTCAGGCTTGTCAGCTCCCCCATCTCAGCTGTCCTCTGCTTCCTGCATCTCTCCAGTCTCCTAAATAACCACCACCACTTGCCCTAGAAATGGGATCTGGGCTTGGACCCAGCTGATTTGATTTGAGCTTTAAGCTCCCAAGTCCTCCGGCCTATCAGCCACCCCTGAGAGACTGAGGTTGACACCCAAGGAGACACCCATTCCACATCCCTGGTACGATGTCTAAGGAGCTACTATCTGGATTTGGAGTCAAGACTACCCTCACCCTTGACTCACATGTTCCTCAATGTGTCTGGCACAGAGAGCCAGCCACTGTTCTAAAGATGACTTCCTTTTATTAATCTTCCTTTGAGAGCAAGAGGCTAATAAGAGAAGGAACTTGCAGAGCAGTCTTCTAAAGAGTCAGAAAGAAACAAGAACACAGCCAGAAAAAATCGGGACTTAATAAATAACATGCAAAGGAAATCATCAACAAACAAAAAAATAACCTACAGAATGGGAGAAAATATTTGCAAACAATGGAACCAACAAGTGGTTAATTTCCAAAATATACAGACAGCTCATACAGCTCAATATCAAAAAAACAAACAACCCAATCCAAAATTGGGCAGAAAATCTAAATAGACATTTCTCCAAAGAAGACATGCAGATGGCCAATAGGCACATGAAATGATGCTCAACATCGCTAATTATTAGAAAATGCAAATGAAAACTGCAATGATGTACCACGTCACACTGGTCAGAATGGCCATCATCAAACAGTCTAGAAATAATAAATGCTGGAGAGGGTGTGGAGAAGTGGGAACCCTCCTACACTGCTGGTGGGAATGTAAATTGGTGCAGCCACTAGGGAGAACAGTATGGAGGTTCCTTAAGAAACTAAAAACAGAATTAACATATGATCCAGCAATCCTACTCCTGAGCATGTATCTGGAGAAAACCATACTTCAAAGAGACGCATGCGCCCCAATGTTCACTGCAGTACTATTATCAATAGCCAAGACATGGTAGTGATCTAAGCGTCCATCAATAGATGAATGGATAAAGATGTGGCAGATATATATATATAGATATAGATATATATATATATATATATATATCCACAATGGAATATTACTCAGCCATAAAAAAGAAATAATGCCACTTTCAGCAGCATGGATGGACCTAGCGATTATCATAATAAGTGAAGTAAGTCATATGGAGAAAGTCAAATATCATATGATATCACTTACATATGGACTCTAAAACAATGATACCAATGAACTTATTTACAAGACAAATAGACTCACAGACAGAAAACAAACGTATGTTTACTAAATAGAAAGGAGAGGGGAGGGATAAATTAGGAGTTTGGGATTAAAATGTACACACTACTGGGCTTCCCTGGGGGTGCAGTGGTTGAGAGTCCGCCTGCCAATGCAGGGGACACAGGTTCGTGCCCCAGTCCGGGAAGATCCCACATGCCGCAGAGCGGCTAGGCCCGTGAGCCATGGCCGCTGAGCCTGCGTGTCCGGAGCCTGTGCTCCGCAACAGGAGAGGCCACAACAGTGAGAGGCCCACGTACCATAAAAAAAATAAAATAAAATAAAATATACACACTACTATATATAAAATAGATAACCAATAAGAACCTACTGTATAGCACAAGGAACTATACTCAGTATCTTGTAATAAGCTATAATGGAAAAGAATCTGAAAGTTATACATATATATGTACAACTGAATCACCTTGCTTTACATCTGAAACTAACACAACATTGTAAATCAACTATATTTCAATAAAAATTTAAAAAATAATTTTTAAAAAGTGGTTCTGGGAAAACTGGAACAGCTACATGTGAAACAATGTAATTAGAACATTTTCTCACACAATATACAAAAATAAACTCAAAACAGATTAAAGACCTAAATATAAGACTGGAAAGCACAAATCTTCTAGAAGAAAACATAGGCAGAATATTCTCTGACATAAATTGTAGCAATATTTTTTTGGATCTGTCTCCTAAGCCAAAGGAAGCAAAAGCAAAACTAAACAAATGGGACCTAGTTAAACTTAAAAGCTTTTGCACAGCAAAGGAAACCATCAACAAAACAAAAAGGCAACCTACTGAATAAGTGAAACATATTTGCAAATAATATAACTGATAACAGGTTAATATCCAAAATATATAAACAGATCATACAACTTAATATAAAAAAATACCTGATTAAGAAATGGGCAGAAGACATGAATAGACATTTTCCAAAGAAGACATACAGATGGCCAACAAGCACATGGAAAGATGCTGAACATCACTAATCATCAGGGAAATGCAAATCAAAACCACAATGAGATATCACTTCACACCTGTCAGAATGTTATTTGTGTTCTTTTTGAACACAAATATGTGTTCAGTGTTGGTGAGGTGTGGAGAAAAGGGGACCCTTGTGCACTGTTGGTGGGAATGTAAACTGGTGCGACCACTATGGAAAACAGTATGGAAGTTCCTCAAAAAACTAAAAGTAGAACTGCTATATGATACAGCAGTTCCATTCTTCTGGGTATAGATCCCAAAAAACAAAAACACTAATTTGAAAAGATACATGCATCCCAATGTTCATAGCAGCATTATTTACAATAGCCAAGATATGGAAGCAACCTAAGTGCCCATCAACAGATGAATGGATAAGAAAGATATGGTGTGTGTGTGTGTGTGTGTGTGTGTGTGCGCGCGTGTGTATAAATATATACGCAAACAATGGAATACCATTCAGCCATCAAAAAGAATGAAATTTTGCCATTTACAATAACGTGGATGGACCTACAGAGTATTATGCTTAGTGAAATGTCAGAGAAAGACAAATAGTCTGATATCATTTATATGTGGAATCTAAAACACAAAACAAATGAATATAACAAAAAAGAAACAAACTCATAGAAAACATACTAGAGGGAAGGGGGGAGGGGCAGATAGAGGTAGGGGATTAAGAGGTACAAACTACTACGTATAAAATAAGGTACAATGATATATTGTACAGCACAGGGAATATAGCTAATAGTTTATAGTATAAATGAAGTATAATCCATAAAAATTTCAAATCACTATATTGTATACCTGAGACTAATATAATATTGTAAATCAACTATACCTCAATTAAAAAAATAGAGAATCTCAGCAAAGAAACAGAAGACGTAAGAAGAACCAAATAGAAATTTTAGAACTGCAAAATACAATAACCAAAATAAGAAACTCAATGGAGGGGCTCAACATCAGAATGAAGGGGAAAGAGGAAAGAATCAATGAATTGACAATAAGACAGTATAAATTATCCAATTGGAACAACAGAGAAAATCGACTGAAAAAAAAAAAAAAGAAAAGATCCTCAAGGAGCTGTGAGTCTAAAACAAAAAATCTAATATTCATGTTAACAGAATCCCAGAAGGACAGGAGAAAATGGACAGGAATGAAAAAGTACCCAAAGAAATAATAGCTGAAAACCTCCGTAATTTGGCAAAAGACAGAAAACTATAGATTCAAGAATTTGAGGGGCTTCCCTGGTGGCACAGTGGTTAAGAATCCGCCTGCCAATGCAGGGGACACGAGTTCGAGCCATGGTCCAGGAAGATCCCACATGCCACAGAGCAACTAAGCCCGTGCACCACAACTACTGAGCCTGCGCTCTAGAGCCCGCGAGCCACAACTACTGAAGCCCGCGTGCCTAGAGCCCATGCTCTGCAACAAGAGAAGCCACCACAATAAGAAGCCCACACACTGCAACAAACAGAAGCCCCTGCTCACCACAACTAGAGAAAGCCCGTGAACAGCAAGGAAGACTCAACACAGCCAAAAATGAATTAATTAATTAATTTTTTTTAAAAAAAAGAATGTGAGTGAATCCCAAACAGGATAAACTCAAATTCACACCAGGATGCAGCATAGTCTAACTTCTAAACCTTAAAGACAAAGAAAGATCTTGAAAGAAGCAAAAACAGAAATGATTCACTAACTATAGGGGAAAAACAATTTGAATGACAGTGAATTTTTCAGTAAAATATATGGGGGCCAAAAATAAGTGGCACATTTTTCAAATACTGAAAGAAAAGAACTGTCAACACAGAATGCTATACTGAACAAAAATATCTTTCAGGAATGAAGAGAAAATCAAGACATTCTTAGATGAAGGAAAACTAAGAGAATTTGTCATCAGATAACTTACCCTAAAAAATGCCTGAAGGAAGTTCTCTAAATAGAAAGGAAACAATAAAAGAAAGAATTGTAAAATATCAAGAAAACTGAAAGAACACAACAAGCAGAAGTATGAGTAAAAACAATAGACTGTCCTCTTCATTATGTTTAACGGTGCAAGCAAAAATAATAACACTGTGTAATGTGATTCTAAATATACATGGAGTTCTGTTTTTCACTTCCACATATAAGGAGCTTGGAATTCACCACTCCATCCTAAAAACAAGTAAAAAGCTGAACAGACTGAAAAAATCAATAACTCTTCTTGGGCAAACAAGAGACTGGACAACACAGGACAAATCACTGCTCCCAAGAAGGGAGAGACTAAGAGGTGAATGTAGGGAGATGTGGCTTTCTGGAGCAGAGACTCGTGAGCAGAACCTGCCATGGGAACCAGTGCTGGGGTTGGAAAGCCGGAATTATAACTGACAAATTGCTGTGCCAACAACTCTTGAGTATTAAAATGTCTGTGGGGGGGGCTTCCCTGGCGGCGCAGTGGTTGAGAGTCCGCCTGCCGATGCAGGGGACGCGGGTTCGTGCCCCGGTCTGAGAAGATCCCACATGCCGCGGAGCGGCTGGGCCCGTGAACCATGGCCGCTGAGCCTGCATGTCCGGAGCCTGTGCTCCGCAACGGGAGAGGCCACAACAGTGAGAGGCCCGCATACCGCAAAAAGAATAAAGACTAAAACATAATCATAGGACTACAGAATGTCCCCTCACAGCTGAGGACCACATTACTAAAGGTCTATTTATAGCAGTTCCTTTTACCCAGTACATCATGTCCAGCTAACAAAAAAAAATTACAATGCATACATACCAAAAGGCCAAAAACACAATTTGAAGAGACAAAGCAATCATCAGAAGCAGATATGGCAGAGATGTTGTAATGATCAGACTAGAAATTTAACACAACAATGATTAATACACTAAGGACTCTAAAGGATAAAGTAGACAGCATGCAAGAAAAGATGTGTAATAATAATAGCAACAATATATTCAATTACATATGCTTATGTATATGTTTTAGGCATGTGTGTTTATATAATACATATATACATATATAATATATAATACATATATAATATACATATATGTATATATAATACAAATGCTTATGTTTGCTTATATATAAATAAAATGAATGGCAGCAAAGATACAAGGGACTAGAGGAAGGAATTAGGATTATTTTATTATTATACAGTACTGACACTACCTGTGTAGTGGTATAGTGTTGTTTGAGAGTAGACTTGGATTAGTTGTGAATGTATATTGCAAACTCTAGGTCAACCACTAAAAAAAGTCAAAAAAAAAAGAAGTATAACTAATATACTAAGAAAGGAGAAAAAATAAATGAAGGAAGGTAAAGAGACATTTAAAAAGGCAAGGTTTCTTTTTTTTTCAATATTTATAGACTATACTCCATTTAAATTTATTACAAAACAGTGGCTGTGTTTCTCTGTGCTGTATAGTATATCCTTGCTGCTTATCTATTTTTTTTTAACATCTTTATTGGGGTATAATTGCTTTACAATGGTGTGTTAGTTTCTGCTTTATAACAAAGTGAATCAGTTATACATATACATACGTTCCCATATCTCTTCCCTCTTGCGTCTCGCTCCCTCCCACCCTCCCTATCCCACCCCTTCAGGCGGTCACAAAGCACCAAGCTGATCTCTCTGTGCTATGCGGCTGCTTCCCACTAGCTATCTACCTTACCTTGGTAGTGTATATATGTCCATGCTAAAAAGGCAAGGTTTCTTAACTTCAACAGAACTTAAAACAAAGATACCAGTAGACTGAAAATATCTGTATATCCTAGAACTACTAAATATGTTATACAAAAAATAGACTAAAAACACTCTAAATATATTAAAATGAAATTATAAAAAATGTTCAAGTATCCATAGGAAGGTAAGGAAAAAAAAGAGAAGCAAAAACCAAAGAGAACAAAGAGAAAGCAAAAAATAAAATGACAAACTAAGTCCTAACATACCAACAATTATATTAAATGTAAATGGTCTAAATACAAGAATTAAAACACAAACTGGCAAAATTGATTTAAAATTATAATCCAACTATATACTGTCTACAAATTCACTTCAAATATAATGACATAGCAGGCTAAGAATCAAAGGTAAAAAGATATACTATACAAATATTAATATAAGGAAAACAGTAGCGACTATATCAATATCAGACAAAGTAGACTTCAGAGAAAAGAAAGTGGACAGAGAGGACATTATAGAGAGAAACATTATGTAATAATAAAAGGATCAGTCCACCAAGAAGACATAGCAATCCTAAATGTGTATGCACCAAACAACAGGGCTGCAAAATATATGAAACAAAAACTCAAGGGACTAAAAGGAAAACTAAACATGTCCACAATTATAGTTGGAGATTTCAAACGCTCTCTCTCAACAGTTGATAGAACAAGTAAACAGAAAAATCAGAACTCAGTAACACCATCAACCAATGGGATCTAACCAACATTTATAAAATAATCCATCCACTAACAGCAGAATACACATCTTTTCAAGTGTCCATAGAACATATACCAAAATAGACCATATCCTGGGCCATAAATAAACTTTGACAGATTTTTAAAAACTGAAATATTAAGGAAGGTTTTCTTCAACTACAGCAGAATCAAACTAGAGATCAATAATAAAAAGAGAACAGTAAATGTTCTAAATACTTGAATAGTCCATGAAACAAAAAAAGAAGTATCAAGGAAAGTGAAAAAATACACTGAATTGAATGAAAATTAAAATATAACATATAAAACTTTGTGGGATACAGTGAAAACAGCACTGAAAGAGAAACTCAGAACACCAAATGCATACGTTATAAAAGAGGAAAAAAATCTCAAATCAATAATTGAAGCCCTGGGGCTTCCCTGGTGGCGCAGTGGTTGAGAGTCCTCCTGCCGATGCAGGGGACACGGGTTCGTGCCCCGGTCCAGGAAGATCCCACATGCCGTGGAGCGGCTAGGCCCATGAGCCATGGCCGCTGAGCCTGCGCATCCGGGGCCTGTGCTCCGCAATGGGAGAGGCCACAACAGTGAGAGGCCCACGTACCACAAAAAATAAAAATAAAATAATTGAAGCCCTGACTCAAAAACCTAGTAAAGGAAGAGCAAAATAAACCCAAAACAGAAATATAAAAGGAAATAATAAAGGTAAGGCTAGAAACCAATGAAATGGAAAACAGGAAAATAGAGAAAATCAATGAAACAAAGAGCTGGTTCTTTAAACATATCAATAAAATTTACAAACCTCTTGTAAAACTAATGAAGAAAAAAAGAGAGAAGACAAAATCATCCATATCAGGAATGAAACAGGATATCACTACAGACCCTGCAGAAATCAAAATTATAATAAGGGACTACTACAACTAACTCTACGCATAAAAATTTAACAATGTAGATGAAATGTACCGATTTAGCAAGAAACACAAAGTACCATAACTCACCCAATATGAAATAAGTTGAATCACTCTGTAACTATTAATGACATTTAATTCATAATTTTTAAACTCCCCCAAAAGGAATCTTTAAGCCCAGCTGGTTTGACACCAGTTCCACACAATCTCTTTCAAAAAGTATAGGAGAAGGAAGCACTCTCCAATTCATGCTATAAAGTTAGTATTACCTGATACCAAACAGACAAAAACAGTACCAAAAAAAAAACCAAAACCAAAGAAAAAAAAATACCCCTAAACCCTGCAAACTAATATCTCTTATGAATATACCTGTAAAAATTTTTTTTAAATTTTTTAAATGTTAGCAAATAGAATTCAGCAATATATTAGAATTATATGCCATAACCAAGTGAGGTTCATTCCAGAGATGCAAACAAGGCTATCTGAATATTTAAAATTCAATGTAATCTACCATATCAACAAAATACAGAAAAAAAAGTCACATAATCATATCAATTGAGGCATTAAAAAATTGACAAAACTTAACATCCATTCATGAGAAAAACTCTCAGACAACTACAAATAGAAGAGGATCTCCTCAAATTGTTAAATAGCATCTACAAAAATCCTAGAACTAACATACTTAATTGTGAAAGACTGAATGCTTTCTCCCTAAAATCAGGAACAAGACAAGGATGTCTGCTCTCAACACTCTTATTCAACACTGTGTTAGAAATTCCAGAAAGGCAAGAGAAAGGAAGAAAAGGCATACATATCAGGAAGGAAAAAATAAAACTTTGTCAATAATGTAAGTATTATTGTCAACACAGAAAAACAAAAAAAAAGTAAACCAAAAAAAAAAAAATCTTAAAATAAGTGAGTTCATTAAGGTTACAAGGTAAACATACAAAACTCAATTGTATTTCAATATACTAGCAATAATCAGGGACAGTAAAATGTTAAATATAGTACCATTTACAAATTTCAGAAAAAGTGAAATGTTTTGGTGTAATTCTAAGAAAACATACACAGGACTTGTACACTGAAAACTACGAAACTGTAACGAAAGAAAGCAAAGATCTAAATAAATGGAGAGCCATGCTGTATTCATGGATTGGAAGACTCAACGTAGTATAGACATCAGTCTCTCAAAATTGATGGTTTAATGCAATTCCTATTAAAATCTCTGTAAGAATTTTCATAAAGACAAGACTATTTTAAAATTTATGGAAAGCCACAGTAAACAGAATAGCTAAGACACTTTAGAAAAAGAGTGAACTGAAAGGAATCAGTCTACTGGATTTCAAAACTTTTTATATAGCTACAGTACTCAAGACTTTGTGGTATTAGTGGAATGTAGACACAAAGATCAATGAAACAAAATTGAAAACCGTAAGTAAATTCACATAAATATGCTCAATTGATTTTTTTATAAAGGCACAAAAGCAATTCAATAAAGCAAAGATAGGCTTTTCAATAAATGGTGCAAGAGTATTTGTACATCCATAGGTGAAAACAAACCAAAAAACAAACAAAACACTTGACCTAAGTCTGACACTTGATACAAAACTTGACTCAAAATGTAAAACTTTTAGAAAAAAACATAGGAGAAAATCTTTGGAATCTTAGTCTATGCAAAGCATTCTTGGATGTGACACCAAAAGTATGATCCCTAAAAATCTAATTGATAAATTAGACTTCATCAAAATTGAGAACTTTTGCTCTGTGAAAGATTCTGTTTAAAAGGATGAAAAGACAAGTTACAGAATGACAGAAAATATTTGCAAACCACATGCTCAAAAAAAGACAAGTATTCCGATTTATAAAGAACTCTCAAAATTCAACAGTAAAAATTTAAAAAGTTAATTCAATTTGAAAGTGGGGAAAAGACATGAACAGACATTTCACCAAAGAGCATGTCAAATAAGCACATTAAAACATATTCAATGTCATTAGCTATTAGGGAAATGTAAATTAAAACCTCAGTGCAATAAATCACTCCACACCTATCAAAATGGCTAAAATAAAAATTAGTAGCAGCACTAAATGCTGGTGTGAATGCAGAGAAATTGGGTCACTCACACATTGCCGGTGGGAATGTAAAACAATACAGCCACTGAGGGAAACAATATAACAGTTTCTTTAAAAAACTAATTATGCAACTAACAAATGACTTAGCAATTATACTCCTGAGCATTTATTTATCTCAGGGAAATGAAGTCTAATGTTCACACAAAAACCTGTATACAAATGTTCACAGCAACTTAATTTATAATAGCCCAAAATTGGAAGTAATCTAGATATCCTTCAAAGAGTGAATCATTAAACTGTGGTGCTTCCATACCATGGAATACTACTCAGCAATAAAAAGGAACAAATCGTTGATACACACAACAAACTGAATAAATCCCCAGAGAATAATGGAGTTATATACTATATGATTCCATTTATATAACCTTCTTAAAATGAAAAAATTACAGAAATGGACAACAGATTAGTGGTTGCCAGGGGTTAAGGAGGTGGAGCCAGGAGGAAAGTGGGTGTGGTTATAAAAGGGCAACACAAGAGATCTTGTGGTGATGGAACTGTTCTATATCTTGACTGTATCAGTGTTAATATCCTGGCTGTAATATTCTACCAAAGTTTTGCAAGATGTTACCATTAGGGCAAACTGATAAAGAATACACAGATTCTTCCTGCATTACTTCTTACTGATGCATGTGAATCTGCAATTATCTCAAAATAAAAAGTTTAAAAAATATATACTCAAACCTCCAAATAAATTATGCCATTCAATGTGGAAAAATAAAATTTTATTTTATTTTTTAAAATATTTATTTATTTGGCTGTGTTGGTTCTTCACTGCAGCACACAAGATCTTCCTTGCAGCACATGGGCTCTTTCGTTGCGGCGCTCGTTGGGGGACACAGGCTCTTCACTGCAGCGCGCAGGCTTCTCTCTAGTTATGGCGTGCGGGTTTTCTCTTCTCTAGTTGTGGCGCGGGCTCCAGGGCACGTGGTCTCTGTACTTTGTGGCACACGGGCTCTCTAGTTGAGGCTCAAGAGCTCAGTAGTTGTGGCGTGCAGGCTTAGCTGCCCCACGGCATGTGGGATCTTAGTTCCCCCACCAGGGATCGAACCTGCATCCCCTGCATTAGAAGGCAGATTCTTTGCCACTGGAACATCAGGGAAATCCCCAAAACTAAAATTTTAAAAAGCCATGATGCATTGTTTCGTGAACGAAGTGATAGCAAGGTTTCATAATTGCGTTTTAACTGTATACTAAACGTAATTTCTTTAAAGTGCTATCATTATGGGAATTTTCAATTAGGACTTGGTAATCCAGTTTAGCTGGAAGTTTTTTGCACATTTTGTAACATATCACAGGTAGATGACCTAGATTTCCACATTGTACTTTTTTATGACTAAAATACCAACTAACATACAAAATTCACTAAATTTAAATGGAGAAATATGAGGCTTGTTTGCCTGTTTGAATGCTAGCCAAAAGCTAAAGGAAACTGCTATACTATGAATAGCAGAAACAACTCTGTTTCAGAAACTAAGTTTATTTTAGAAATTAATTTCAAGCCTGTTTGAAAACAATTGTCATTCTAATAAGAATTAAAATTCAAACCATTTTGGATGATAAATATTTAAAAGCATTTGGTCTAGAAACTAAACTGGAACAGAGCAAGGAAACTAATGTTATCAAATCCACTGTGGCCCACACTGCTAACCGCTGGAAAAACATCCTCGTTCTGTAACCACCACTACAGTCATAGAAACATGATATTTATTCCTGAGGATCCAATTCTTATTTCATCTATCTTTTGTCTTCTTAGAAGACATCTTTAAAAGCTTTATTTAAAAAAAAAAATCCTTTGTGCACCCAATTCCTGATGCATGAACATGTACAAACATACCTAATCTTCTCTCCTAAATCCAGACTACATGAAATCCAATAGGAAGTCCCATTTCAAGCCCAGTGTCTTCCTTTTCTGCATAATTTACCCATGCGTTTATGTTTGAGATCAACCTCCTCTAATTGCCATTATTGGAAAGAAACTACACTGTTTCCCAAGGTATATACTAAGCCTGTGCAGGGGGCACCACCAAAGTAGGGAGCATCAACCGACAGGAAAAGTGAAAGGTAGAAATCATCAAAAGTTATGTATGAGGGGAAAATTAGAACTTAATTGAGCTATATGGCTTAGTACAGATCTCCTCAACTTACACTGGGGTAACATTTCAATAAATCCATCATAAATTAAAAATACTGTGAGTTGGAAATTACTTAATACATCTAACCTTCTGAACATCATAGCTTAGCCTAGCCTACCTTAAATGTGCTCAGAACACTTAAATTAGCCTACAGTTGGGCAAGATCATCTAACACAAAGCCTATTTTATAATAAGTATTGAGTAGCTCATGTAATTTACGGTACTGAATACTGTACTGAAAGTGAAAACTAGGACGGTTGTATGGGGACAGGATGGTTATAAGTGTATGGGTTGTTTACCCTTGGGTCACGGGGCTGACAGGGAGCTGCAGCTCACTGCAGCTGTCCAGTATCACAGGAGTATCAGACCCCATACTGCTAGCCCAGGAAAAGACCAAAATTCAAAATCCGGTCTCTATTGAATGCATATTGTTTTTGCATCATCATGAAGTCAAAAAATTCTGAGTCGAACCATCATAAGTCAGGGACTGTCTATAGCTGTATTAATTTGCTAAGACTGCTGTAACAAAGTACCACAAACTGAGTGGCTTGAACAACAGAAGGTTATCATCACAGTTCTGGAGGTTGATAGTCCAAATTCAAAGTGTCAGCAGGGTTGGTACCTTCTGAGGGCTGTGAGGAAGAATCAGTTCCATGCCTCTCCCCTCGTTTCTGGTGGTTTGCTGGCAATCTTTATCATACCTTGGCTGTAGGAGCATCACCTCAACCACTGCCTTCATCTTCATAAGTTAGTCTCCCTGTGTGAGTGATTGGGTCCAAATATCCCGTTATCCAGTCATTTGCGGTTAAGGCCCACCCTAAAGACCTCATTTTAACTTGCTGGCCTCTATAAAAACCCTATCTCCAAATAAGGGTACATCCTGAAATACTGGGGGTTAAGACCTCAACACAGGAATTTCGAGGGAACGAAATTCAACTCATCCCAGTAGTGTTTCATTTTAAATGACTCTGGGAGGGAAAGGGCCACCCAGATCTTCACAGTGACTCTCCTCCCTCTCACCACATCTGAATGACTCCCCTTCCAAAGCTCTATTAGGCCATGGCTGTGTGTCCCTTTCTGTTATCATCTCTTCTCAGCTTTGCTTGTGTTGAGCTTCTTGTCATTTTTTTCCTTAGTTTGTCCCCATTTCTAACTCTCTATGTTCTAAAACTCAGTTTCTCCCCCAGCAATGCCCTTGGTCTCATGGCCAGCCTTTGCATAAGAAATGGAAACTGGTACTATTGCTTTCACCTCTGGCTCACATGCCTTCAATTACCAAATGAAAATAGGTTGGATCAATGTGCAAATGAAGCCACAGTCAGCCCCACAAAATGAGAGTGAGTCAGTAGCAATCCTCCTTCACAAGAAAGCTCTCAAGTGAACAGAGGGTCTCCTGACCTCAGGGCATCCCCATACTTCCCACCTACACAAAAGATACAAACCAATTTTATAGTAAAAGATTACTGGAGAAAATATTCAAGTACTTTTTATCACGCCTATACTGAAAGTGACTATGAAGTGGTTTTATGTGGGAAAACATTTTAATCTGTAAAAACGTTGTATTTTATCCTGGAATCTAGTAGAAAAATCTTAAGTTTCGATATGCTAAAAAAATCATTAACTGAGAAAACGAATAATCTGATGATTGAATAATCTGAAGCAGTTAATAGGGTAAGAAAGAAAGTGTGCTATAAACTACCTTCTAGTGTTAAGCTAATCCGTAATAGGGGTCCTTTGGATGCAAGATAAAATATTGATACATCTGGAGAAAAAGATATAGGTCTTATAGATATGATCATTTTATAAGTAAAATATAATGAAGTACTGAGAACCCTAGTATCCATGGGTGTTTATATCAACCAGTTCGATACCTTTCTTTATATACAAAACTACAACAACAGAAGTGGTTGGATCCCTCTCATTTCCATAGTGCTTCTCCAATGTGGTACAAGGCAAACTGCAACATGTCCTTCTTCCACTGAGCACATTTCTGTAGAGTGAATCCAGGCCAAACTAAACATCATTAAAGTAGTACCTTAAAGTTGGAATGGATGTTAAAAGCTTCTTTAATCCAACCCCCAGCTCACACATGACCCAAATAAATCATACCTGCCCAAAAAGTCATCTAATGTTTGATTTCCAATCTCTGGTGATGAGGGTCACTATACCTTACCCTAAAACCCCTTCCATTTTTTATACAGTTGTGAAAATATAATATCTACTTTTTTATTCATTTAACTATTCATTCAGCTGTTTATCACTTCAACAAATATTTATTGAGAACCTATTATGAAACCACCAGGCACTACACAATGTGCTATTATAATCCTTGTAGAGGACTTAGACATTTATGAAGAGCTTTCCACAAACATCAAGCCATTTAATCCTCACAAAAACCCTGTAAATAGACTCTGGTTATTAATTTGTTATTTCCACTAGAGATGAGAAAATTAAAGTTCAGAATTTAAGTCACATCACCAGTGAAAGAACTGAGAATCAAACTCGTAATTCTAGATAGTACTCTTTCAAATGTATAAACTAACACAAATTCATCACCCCTTCACATAACGATGCTGATATACCTAAAGGTATCACAGATTCCTGTTATGTATTCTCTTCTCCCCAGTAAACACCTCCAGATCCTCCAACGTTTCATCATACAATTTGGAGTTAAGACCCTGGACATACCCAGAACCGAGCATGATAGCCCATATGAAACAGGACCTGACCAGAAAAGGGAAAAAACTATTGCCCCCTTTGAGACACATTTTAAATATTGTAGTCTATAATCAGATCAGTTTTGGGTAACCAGGGAATACTGTTGATTTACACTGAATTTGCAGCTAATATGTACTATCAAAAACTCATATCTTCCCATTCCTTTCTCTGCCCCCTCTTAATTTTGTCTGTTATATAGTGGAATTTTGAGATCTAATCACAAGACTTTAAAGTATGTCAAACACCTACACTTAGCACAGTTACTGAGGCAGCAACCTCCACAGAGTGGAGGTCAAAAACACAAGAACTATTAGATAAAGTTGTTTAGCTTTTAATTTTATTTCACTTTTATAGGTATGTTTTATTTAATTGTATTTTTTTCTATTTACTGGGCATACACTTCCAGATTCAAGTATTAATACTACCACTAAATAATAGCAATTCAAACCTATGCAAATACTTCACGTAAATTGTTTAATTTAATCTCATTAGGACCCTGTGAAGCAATTGACGATGAAGAAACTTTCGTTCCAAGAAATTAAATAAGTTTGCCCAAAAGTCACCAAGAACATGCTGGAGCTGGGATTCCAACCCAGATATATCTGACTTTGACCCAGCAGGCTGTCTCTCTGCCATGACCACCTTTTTGTTCTGAATAACTGAAAGCGTCATTTTTTGTTTGTCTTAGGACTGTTTAACTGCCAAAATGCTTTTCACATGGTAAACTACAAAATAGTGGGTTGTTTTTTCTTTTCTATTAGGAGTTTTCATCATTCTGACTTTTAGCCTAGTACTAGGCTATTATTATAGGTCCATTTTTTTTAACACATTCTTGATTATGGGACCTTTTTCTACCTCTTACATTTCTCACTAATCAAACTCATCCTTTTTCCCTAAAGCTGTTCATTGAATTTTATTCCTTACCTCATTAAGATACCATCAATGTCTCAAATGAGAAACTTCAGAGTCATTACTAATTCTGCTTGCCTTCTAACCCCAACACAGAATTTTTCATCAAGACTATAGCTCTTACTTCCCAAACATCTCTTAAATCCTTGATGCAGGCCCCAACAGTATTTTTCATATCATATTGCACTGGGCCCTAATTGATCCACCTGCTTCTAGTCTCCCTGGCTGCATTCCACCCCACACAATGCACCAGATTTATCTTCCTAACCACATAGCTAAGTATTTTTCAACTTTTTATAAGCTGACCCCAATCTATATTTCCTGCTGTGTATATCTCTACTCTCTGTTCCCCCATGCCCACATCTATGCTATGTGACCCACCCCTATCAAATAGCCCATGTTCTTTCACAACCTTGCTTTTTTGGATGTCATTTCCTCTGTCTGGAATGAGTTTCTTGTCCTGGCAAAGACCCAGCTCCTATCACCTCCAATACACCTCCACATTCCTTCAGATAGAACTCACTGTTCTGACATTTTTGCTAACACAACTTTTTGTACATAATTCTTATATAAACATTCATGCTTTGTTGCAATCATGTTTTCATTAACGGCCTCTCCTACATGAATGAGTTCCTCATAAACAACCATCTCGATATTTTTGCTTATCACCTTAGTACAGTGCCAAATATTGTACACAGTAGATGTTTAATAAATATTTTCATGAAAGAATGAAAGTACTTCCTTTGAGATCTGAGCTGACTAGAAATTTTCCTGTAATATATATTGGTCTGTTTAGTTACCTCCACATTTCTTCCTAATTGGTATTATTTGTTTTTGTACTGTTAGAATTTCAACTTTGAAATCTCCTGTACTTCTCAGGCTGTCTTCTCTTTTATGGTTTCAAAGTCATCTTTGTTCTGAACTTTTGACTCCACAGTAAGTCATGACTGACAGACTTTTGTGCATAAGAATTTAAAAATCCTCAGAAACTAGCAGATAACAATTTCCTAACTCTTTGATGAGGATTATGATTGACAACCATATGATAGGTGAGAATCTGCCCTTTTACTAAGAACTTCAGTTCCCCTCAATCATCCGGAATCCCCAAATTCTCTACAAACTCATTTGGTCTGATATTCACATCTCAGTAATGCCAAGTCAGCACTGGCGCACAGATAGACAAGAAAATGTTATCTGCCCATTTTGCAAATGGGAAAATTAGACCCAGAATGACCAAGGAGACTATCTGATATAGTTAAGCAAGTAGACCCTATACTAAAAAGAAGGTCTAATAAGGCCTCTGCTCCAAAAACTGGCTCATTTCCTTCCTTACATATTTCTTTGTGTTTTATTTCCCTAAGGGCTTTATAGAAATTTCTATCATTTGCAATCTGTTCTTCTTAGTTATATGAATCTATTTTCTCTTCAACCATCATTTTTCTTTCCTTGACTTAAAAAAAGAAAATAAAGAACCAGCTTTACTAAAAACATGTTGCAGCTCTCCTACACTTCAGTAAGTACAGAAGCTAAAACTGACTTACTTTACTGCATGTTCTGTCATTCATCTAATGGTATAATCTAAGAGAATAACCTCTGGTTTGAAAATTGTAAGGGCACATCTTAAGACTGGACAAACTTAAATCTGATGTGAGTACAAGTCATGGAATTTTTTGGCTTGGTGTGTCCTTGGAAATTATCCAGGCTAACCCTTTCTTTACTAAAGGCTGGTGAAAACTGAAGCTCAAAAAGGCCAGTGACTTTTCTGGTGTCACAGATCAAGATTATAAGCCAGGCCAAGAACAGAACTCAACACTCCTGACTCCTTTCCCAGTGCCCTTTCTACTTTTGGTTGTTTCAAGTACGGAGACCACACCTTGTTATTACCTTGCCTAGACTCAAAGCTAAACAATGGTAATAGAATGATGGGATATGAAAGTGATGAATCTTTAAGAGAAAAGAAAGCCTTCTGATATGCTTCATACCAGTCATCACTTTGAGTATGGAAAAACACATGGGTTTCTGAACACACTGATGTCTTCAGCTCTATTATCAGAGAGTAGGACTGTTGAGGGTCTACCATATCCTAGTTATTGGGAATAGTGAACACCATGGACCTAGCTGCCCGCCTTATGGAGCAAGCCCAGACGGGAAGATAGATATTATATAAATCATTATAAACAATTAAGTAAAAACTTACAATATGCAAAGAGATGAATCAGCTGCTGTGGGAATATGTTACTGAGAGCCCCAACCTGGTCTGGGTTATCAAGAAGTATGTCCCTGAGGCACTGATGTTGAACCTGAAATCCAGAGGATATGTAAGGGTTCCAATGGGAGTATTCCATCAGAGGGCATAGAATTAGGAAGATCAAGGGTGCAGAGAATGCTGCACGGTTGTGTTTAGAAAACTGAGAGATGTACCACAGGGCTAAGGCAAATGTAAGTGACAGGAGACAGAATTAGAGACAGAAGTGTAACCAGATCACCCAGAGCTGTGTAGATCATGTTAAGGGCTTGGGAATCCCTTAGGCATTTTAAGCAGGGGGAAATGTGACCAGATATACATTTTAAAAAGATCATTCTTTTTATTAGGAGAATGGGTATTATTTATTAGGAGAATGAGTATTATTAGGAAATGGGTTAAAAGGATAGCACGTAGACAGACCAGGCACGAGGTGAACACCTAGGCACGAGGTGAACACCAAGGCATCTCAGTTCTGTTCTCATAAGTACTGGAAAATAATTTCTTTCTATGGACACTTGAGTCTGTAACCAAATGTGGGAGTCTAAGAAAAATGGCTCAGCCTCCCAACCAGCCAGCTCTGCTGTTATCCCTTTTGACCACTGTCCAGGAACTTACATGTACATAGTCTGTACTCTAGACCTCCCAGTTTAATTCAGCAGTACTCTCTATTCCAATGACATAGCTTGTGTTTCTTCTTTGTCTTTTTTAATGAAAGGCAAACCAGTTAGTCAACACTGCTCTTAATAAACACAATCTTTAAAAAAGATAGCAGCCACCTAATGGATATTTTAAAACAATTATTTTTCTGTATCATTGAAGGAAGTTTTTCTTGTTGCATTAGGGTTGTAATTGTAACTGTACTTGGACTGACTGCAAACATTATCACTGTAAAGAGCTTTGACTTAAGCCATACATTGTCAGCACAAATAACATGAGTGAGTAATCAACTCTATCGAAGTAACAGTCAAGTGCTATCCATCGTGTTTATTTTGATTGTGCTCTGTGTTAATTTTTCACTTATGGTTTTGGGGTAAGTTGGATAGTAAAAATGGATGGAATACACAGAATAATGCATTGACTTCATGAAAGGATCCAAAAATATTCTGTCAAATCATTTTGATGATTGCTGCAATAATCAGATATCATAAATATGTACTTTTGGAAAAATTTACCTGAAGTAATTTTAGGTTTTCAAAAAGAATTGTTTTCACATAAATAAATTATCTTATTTTCTTAAGGAAACCAATGGACAGTTTTCATCACCTTGTGTGATACAAGACCTAACTATAACATATAAATGAGTGCTACCATTTATTACTCTTTTTGACAATCTGAATTATCTTTTGGATATTACTCTGAATGATAAATCAAGTGATTTAAAAGTAGAGCTCAAAATTGGAAAATTGAACTTGTAAGTGCTTTTATCTTAAGTAGACAATATGTTAATATACCTTGAAGAGTAAGTGCTCTAGCTTTGAGCTAACTTTACGACAACAGGGTCTTCAGTGAGTGATTTTAGACTAATACAATATGCAGGTCTTGGGAATCAGGGTTAAGTATGAATTGTTATTCATCATGAAAGCCCAACTCAGCAGATATGTAAACTGTTTTACTCTGATAAATAGTATAATACATTCAACCAACTGTCACTGAATAATGATAAGTTTTCTTTGGAGAAAGACAAATAATTTATTTCTAAGAACTACTGTTTTGTATATCATTATTTTATCTTATTTTATTTCAACTTTTGATTTAAAAGAGAAATGGCTCTTGCTAAGAGAATGTGGAATATTCATTTTTCTCCCAAGTTGGCCTGGGGTATACCAGTGCTAGAATCTCTGGTTTTGAGGGGAGTAGATTTTGTTTCATTATTCTTTTAGAAAATTGAATAATTTTTCACCATTTATTCCTTTTCGAAATCCCTGGTTTTACTGACCAGTAAAGACAGCAGGTGATGATAAGCCCCAGTCCCATCCCCAATATATAGGACTGAGTGGTAAAGCAAATTCCTGCATGTCTGCTTCACGTTCGTAAAACAAAGGACCCTGAAATTAAAACAAAAAGGGGGCTTTTACATTTAATTGTGTCTGTCTCCGCCAGTTCTGTTCCAACATGGACCTGTATGTGCCGTTTACTTTTTAATTCCTCACCATTTTCCTAAGTACACAAAACCTGGGGAAACAACCATGAATCTTGTTGTATCTGTTTATTTCTTCTAGGTTGGACGAATTGAAGACTTTCTATACCAATTAGAGGATAGTTTCTTAAAAACTAAAAAACAGAGAACTGCTCGAAGGCAAAAAACAAAAATGAAGCGGCTTCAAACTGTGCAGCAAAAGCTGGTCACTGGAGAGCAGGCAACACCACCGAGACGTTCCAGAAAAAGGGCCAATGGCATCCCGCCAGCCTGACTGTGACAGCCCAGCAACAAAGGCCTACGCCAAAAGAATGAGGTGGTGCCCCTCTTGGCAAAGAGGGTCTACACTTCATTAATCTCAACTGGCAGCAATAAATGTTCTCAGCAAGTTTGGCCTGACTCTTGCTCAAATTCGTCTTTCTTAGTTAAACAGCTTATAAAACAACCATTGCTGCCTCTTTCACCTGTCTTGCTCTTTCAACGTTGACTAAAGTACACCAGGTCTACCCAAGTCCACTTACAGTATATGTGCATATTCATGTGTATTCATTAAGGATTAGTCACATACCATATACAGATATGGATAATATAAATGCAGACTTTTTAAATTATAAAATGGATAATATACTTTCTCAATCCTTATAGAGTTACCCTATGTGGTACGGCTGATATCATCAGTTATTTCACTAACATCTGTATCCTTTCCTCTGGATCCTTTATATCCCCTCCCCTTAAATGACTCAACACAAATGCATATATTTGACAAGATAATGAGTCAAGAGCCATTACTCAAGACCTCAGTTAACAACAAGGCGGTTTGAAGATAGAGTAAGAAGATGGGACCCATATACAGAGTAAAATAAACATGAAAATGTAAATTTTAAAAATAATGGAAAAAATAAGATCTCAGAGTACATTAATAACATGAAAAGGAAAAAAGGGAATAAAATATTTAGTGCTGAATTTTTCATTATACGGTGAGATTGTAAAGGAATCAATAATTTAGCCTTACGTATATGTTAGATCTGTATAGTCGTAATTATGCAAGATATAAATATTTTGAAACTTTGAAATAAATTACGACCTTGATTTCCCCGTGGACCATTTGCTTAATTCTCACCTCTATCAAATAGTTTCCTCTTTTACCCCACTCCACCCAGAGATCATCATCATTGCCATCATGTTCCCTCAGGTTAGTTATTAATATAATGGTAGTCAGTTAAAGACAGGGGCGTTTAAGAAACTCCATTTTGTTTCTAGACTCACACCAGCAAGGCATCTCAGTTCTGTTCTCATAAGTACTGGAAAATAATTTCTTTCTATGGACACTTGAGTCTGTAACCAAATGTGGGAGTCTAAGAAAAATGGCTCAGCCTCCCAACCAGCCAGCTCTGCTGTTATCCCTTTTGACCACTGTCCAGGAACTTACTATTAATAAATATATATATATATATTTATATCCTTATAACATTTTATATATATATATATCCTTATAACATCTCTAGGAAACAGAACTTGTTGAGCTTTGAATTTAACTTGTGTTAAAATTTTATTTCCAAAAGAATTTCTATGTTCTGTAATACTTTAATTAATTTTTTAATTGGGATGGAATCTTAGCACTGCCTGTTTTCTGAAAGCCCTGTTGATATTCAGTAGCTGTTCAATTGCTTTATCTTTGTTCTTCAAAAATTAGTGTTCTCTCATTCCACAGTGCTAAAAGATTATATTTGAAAATAATATAGTTACAATTATTAGATTATGGTTTCACTGTTTGACCACTTCCCCCAAATCCAATACTAAATATCCATTGGTTGTTTTTGGCTGGGGCTTGGGTAGGGAAAGGAAGGCAGTTCCAGTTGGTCTTAGGAAGGATGATATAAAATGGAAATTCAAAAGAAACTTTTTTTCAGAAAAAAATTAATCAACACTCATAGCTCTTCAACAAGGTATCAAATAATTAGAATTCTTAATAGGTATAATAGCAATGTCCATAGGAATGAATTTCGCTCATTGTTTCAACATTAGTGTCAAGGGCCTTGAATAGCAATAACGCAGATGAAGGATTTGTAAAGCAATATATTAGTTTTAAAAAAAATAATACCAGAGAAAGCAAAGTTTACAAAGTACTTTCAGAATGCTTATTTTATATCCACTTCATAAGAATTTCTTCATGTATGCATTTTCTCCCTTTACAATTGAAGAAACCAACACCCAAAGAGGTTAATGCCTTGCTTGACTCTAAAGACTTGTTCTGTCCCATACTTGCTGTTTGAAATGTGATCCATGAAGCAGGAGCACCAGCATCACCAGGGAATTCATGAGGAATGCAGAATCTTAAACTCCTCCCCAAACCTACTACCTCAAAGTCTGTACTTTTAACAAGCTCCCTAGGTAATTTATATATGCCCATTAAAGTTTGAGAATTGCTCTTTTATCATATTGGAAAATATTTTCCTGTCTGTTCAAAGTTAACATGACACAGGGCCTGATGATATGCTACTCTTAGGTTTTGGTCCAAAAATATTCCCTAATATGATCATTTCTGCAAAGGTTTATGCACCAAAAGAACGAAAAATTAAAAGTTCAGTAATTACAGAAAATGTGTTTTTCCTCTGCCATTTTATTCTAAGATAGATAGGATTTTATTCTGTAACAGTTCAAAAACATGAAGCAAAACAAAAGAAAGACATATGGGCCAAAAAGAAGTGGTATACGCTTGATGATCAGACCAATTTAAATATTATTAATTGTATAGCTAGTCCATGACCTAAATGCTTCAATCATTTCCTCTGTCTCCCCCTATCATTTCTCCTATGTCCCGCCATCATTTACTGACATATCTAGATGGGAAGCAGAGCTCTGCTGATCTCTAGAGCTAGGGGCAACTTATCTTTCAAAATATCTAAACAGATTCTTTCCAACTTGTCTACATCAGGGTGATTAATTCTGTCCATAAAATGTATTTGAGGAGACTGCCACTGGGTATTATTCTGTAAGAAATAGTTCAAGTTCAGGAGTCCCACCCCCAGAGGAGGAATCCCAAAGGAGGCCACCTATGATCACATGAAAATCCTGTGTGTTCTGATCCATGTCTTCCTTAATGTCAGGTACTTGATCATTCTCAGTCATTCCTTCATCATTCTTCAAGGCACTTTGGTATTGTTTGTATGTGTAGGGGTTCAGAATATGTCATCCTAAAATATGCTACATTGGCATACTTATTATTTTGAATTAAAGGTATTTGAGAAACTGCCAATGCAAGAAGAACATTCTGAACTTCCTTTGTCCCCCGAAAGCAGGAAATAAATCTCCCATGTGAAAGGTACGCTTCTCTGTAAAAGGAGGTAAAAGACATCCTTACTGCCAAAGACAGGGAAATCGGGGAGATAAAAGGCTATATTAAACAAACCTCGTTATTTCTTCACTGTTTACTAACCCCAGCCCAAACACCTCTGTCTTGGTAATTATAAACAAATTTATTGTTTCTTTGTCTAAAAGGTACAAAAGCTTCCTGCTTTGGTCACTTCTTTGAGTCTCATATCTTGGTGAGGCTCCTGCACATACATACGTATATTAAATACGTTTTTCTCCTGCTAATCTGTCTTTTTATTACAGGTGGATCTGAACCAATAACCTAGAAGAGTAAAAGGAAAATTATTTTTCCTCCCCTACAGACGTTTTTCTCAGCTTTTCAGTTTCAAATTTTTCAAACCTATGGAAAAGTGGCAAGAATAGCACAATATAACTGATATACCCCTGGCGTGGATTTCCCCAATTATTAACATTTTGTCTCACGTGCATTTGCGTTCTCTCTGCTCCTTGTCTCTCTCCCACCTTCTCCCCTTCTCTCTCCCTCTCTCTCTCTGTCATCAAGTAAAACACATTCCATAAAAAACCAAATTGTTTCTTTTAGTAGAATTACCTTATCATGAATACACTATGTTAATCCCCCATTTGCAGGTCTACATTTGTTCTCTGCATCAAATCAGACAAGTGAGCACAGCTACTTATAAACTGCTGGGGCAAGTGGCTATGGACAGCACGCACCACACTGTCTCTGTCTTCCTCCTCCCTGCCGGCCTTTCTGGAGCATTGCTTTAATGATCACAACAGCATTCAGCAGGGGCAGGGTTCTTGAAGAAGGAAAAGTAAGTAACAAATGCTGTTTGTTACTTGCTAGCAAGGTACCACCTCAGAACTGGTAATTCATACTTTTTTGTATCTTCAAGGATGGCCAATCTTTTTGAGCACAGATGTTGCAATTTTTGAAAACAGCCAAATTTTACTCAGAACCCAGATCAGTGACTACGGTAGATGGTCAACTGAGTAATGTTACTCTGTGTCCAAGACTGTGTGCCTCTCTGAAGTAATGGCAGGCACAAAGGCAACTGCACTGAAATAAGAAGAGCTTTCCAAGTGACTTCTCTGAAGAGAACCAAGTGTACCTTGGTATCTACACACTATTGATAGTATGTTTGTTTCTATTTGCTTCTGATGGAACAGAAAATTGGATAAATTTTAAAACCTCTCTAGAAAGCAATTTGTCAGTGTGTATTGTGAGCGCTAAAGATGTTTATAGCCTTTGCCCCAAAATTTCTTTTAGGAGACTATACTAGAGGAATAATCAAATACATGTTATAAAAGTTTATATTCATCACAGGGTTATTTTAAATAGAAAAATAAAATAAACTCAACCAAAATTTTCCAACATAGGTAATAGACTAAATGATTAATGACAGTCTATCCAATGCTTAACCTAATCACAATGTAAAAAATTTATCATGTTAAAAGAAAAAAGATATAAAACTATATAAGCACAATTATAACTAGGTTATAAAATATATGCATATAAAAGACTGGAAGGACATACAATAAGATATTAAAAATGGTTATCTTTAGTGGAGACAGTTCTGGGTGATTTTATTATCTTTTCCCTAATATTATACAATAAGTATATGTTCCTTGATAATAAGAAAAAACTTTAAAATATTATTATTTAGTATCACTCTGCAGAGAAAGACCAATTCATATCAGCTTTTCTTTGCCTGTTTACAGGAAAAAATTTATATATTCTGAAAACTTGCATCTCAGATAATTGCTGTTGCATAGACAGAAGCCAGTGGAAACATTTTACTTGCAGAACTCTAGGTGGCATAAAAATTTTTATGACTACCTCCACCAAACATCCATGGGATACACAGTCCAGAAGGTCACTGAAGTAACTATAACACAGAGCACCAATTATGGTGTTAACCATAACCATAACCATAAAAGTAACAAAACTGGAACTTCCCTGGTGGCACAGTGGTTAAGAATCCACCTGCCAATGCAGGGGACACGGATTTGATCCCTGGTCTGGGAAGATCCCACATGCAGCGGAACAACCGAGTCCGGGCGCCACAACTACCGAGCCTGCGCTCTAGAGCCTGCAAGCCACAACTACTGAGCCCGAGTGCTGCAACTACTGAAGCCCACGCACCTAGAACCCGTGCTCCACAACAAGAGAAGCCACCGCAATGAGAAGTCCGGTGCGGCAACGAAGAGTAGCCCCCGCTCGCCGCAACTAAAGAAAGCCTGTGCGCAGCAACGAAGACCCAACACAACCAAAAATTAATTACTTAATTAATAACTGATACCACATGTGAGTTGTCCCTATATCCCTTGCTTGTGTTCCTCATAACTTTCTCCTGATTGTTTTGTTTCGTTCTTTCCCTGTACTCACAGGATATCACCCTATAAAATATGAGACGATCACAGACCAAAGTCCTTTAAAACAAAATATATTGAAAGTTCAGAGACCACTGGCAGAGCAAAGCTTTGATTTATAGTGGCTTGATTCACTGAGATGGGGTGATGGAGTCCAAGTTCAATCAGATATTTCACAAGTTGCCTGATCCACTCAGCAGTTCCCTGGGCTCTCGGGACATGGATACAAAGGACTACCGTGCAGCCTTGACAAGCAGCAGATTGTCAGGATGTAATAGAATGTAATGACACACCTGGGGCAGGCACCTATCTTTGACAAGTCATCAAAGGGAGGGAAAATCAGAAAACAGACCCAAAGAGCATAACAAAAGTTATAAATGTAAGCATATCCTGCTTGTGCCTCAATAAAAAGCCAGAAACACTCAGACTCCATGAAATAGAGATTAAAATTACTCTCTACGTACATTATTCAATAAATGGTATGGGAACTTGAAAATTAAATACTGGATATGCTCTTTTGTTGTGATCCTTTATTGATCAAAGGCAATGTGCAGAACTAGTATGCATTAACAGTCAAGAATTTAACTTTCTTTTTAAATAAGTGTTTGGGGAAGTACAAAGGTAAATATTCACTGAGAAATGGGAAGACTAAATCCCTGATATTGATAACAAACCAGTCTTTCTCTAAGCCTTGTTCAGTAGGTTTACAGGTATGAATAGCTATGTCAGGCAATTCCCTAAAACCCGAAGGGGAAGTTGGTGTAGTACAGCTATTAAATGTAAAGCTCTAAGAAGAGTACCTCTCACAGGTACTGCTCAGTTCAAGTTAGCTGACGATGGTGGTAATCATGACATGGAAAGCAAAACGCGCTTTGATTTTGATGACCTGGGTTTCAGTCCTAGCTGTGTTGTAATGAGGGATAATAATTTTTTCCCCTACCTAATGAGGTCTCAGTAAGGAGCAAATAAGATAATGAAATATGAAATGATTTTTAAACACTGAAGCAATAATGCCTTTATTGACAACTCACAATAAGCTAGGCATTGCCCTCTCGTCCTCACTACAGTGCTGAGACAGGAAATGTTATTATCTCCTTTTACAGATAAGTAACCTGAGGAGCAGGAGGCGAAGTACTTCCTTAGAGCTAGAAAGTATCAAAGCTCCAATTCAAACCCAGGCAGCTTTACTCCAGAGTTGGGACTTGACATTGTACTTGAAGGCTTGTGGCAACCTTGTGTCAAGCAAGTCTATCAGCGCCATTTTTCCAAAGCATTTGCTCACTTCATGTCTCTGTGTCACATTTCACTAATTCCTGACATATTTCAAACTTTCTCGGGGCTTCCTGGCGGCGCAGTGGTTGAGAGTCCGCCTGCCGATGCGGGGGACACGGGTTCGTGCCCTGGTCCGGGAAGATCCCACATGCCGCGGAGCGGCTGGTCCCGTGAGCCATGGCCGCTGAGCCTGCGCGTCTGGAGCCTGTGCTCCGCAACGGGAGAGGCCACCGCAGTGAGAGGCCTACGTACCGCAAAAAAAAAAAAAAAAAAAAAAAAAAAAAAAAAAAATTGTCTAGGAGAGTGAATTCTCCAAAAATCTTATATAGAGAAGAAAAATAGGGGTGATGAAAGAGAAGGGGGATGTTTAGCAACTGAGTTTAGAATTCAACACAATTGGTTTTTAGCCTAGTTCCTACAGATGAAGTAGCTATGCTGTGACCAAAGACAACCCACATTGTTTCTCTATCACTTCACCTAATCTGCGAAATAGAAACAGAAATACTAATAGTAGATCTTACCTCCCTGGTACCGCTCCTGGAACAAATAAGTTGAAAGAGTGCCTGTAAAATTCCAATTTTGAGTCCAAGGTTACTCCGTTTTTAAAAATGTATTTTTCAGAAAAGGAAGATTGGAAATTTGCTCTAAAATTTTTATTGAAAAAATATTCTCTTTTGTTGAATAATGATAGGAGATAAAAACATGCCACAGTTCCAACTCATCCCCCTTTGTTAATGAATTAAGCCACATCAAAATGCAATAAAAAGGGTATAAGGGGCTCCTAAAAATCATTCAAATTTTTATCATTTTCCCTCCATAAAATGAACATTTCTGTTAAAAAGATATTACATAAAAATGGGATTTTTTTTTTTGAGGTACGCGGGCCTTTCACTGCCCCAAATGTGGAAGTGTCAGGATATCCAACTCAAAGATGCCCACAGTTAAGAGTACTGGACTCTTGGTCAGCAGTAACCATGGGAATGAGAAGTTCTGCTGGAGTGGAAAGACCCCATGGGTTATGCAGAAGGCACAACTGCAAGGGAGAGACAAAGTGACTAGAAAACAGCAATTGTGACATCACAGCACAGTCAAAAACTTGAATTACTTGCCAACAAGGTACCTGCCTTGACAAAGAGTCACAGTAGACAAAAAATACAATAACTTTGAAAGGACGGTCACTTCAGAGGGAAATGGGCTCCTCAAAGCATAGGAAAAGGATCCTTTTGATAAATTTGTATTAATAGGAAAGCCTCGATGTCTTTTTCAAGATACGACTACAGTGATGAATAGAAAGCACTTCAAATTGAGAAGTGCTGAGATGATAAGCATAACACTTCATACACTGTATCTGTAAATATTTGGGGGATGTGAATATTTATCTTGGTCATCCCTGGAGAACTTCAATTTGAAAAAACAATGAAAAATGTATGTGACAACAAAATATCCAACAAAGATTCTTCCAGGATATAAGCTGAGCACCTTGGAGAGTGTATCACCTCTGTTGTCCCCTAGGACACAGCTAAGGAAATATCTTTTCTTACACCCAACGGCACCCAAGTGCACTAGAAGAACTGGGTCTCCCAAGGGACTTCATTCACTGCTAAGAGTCTTTTATAAACAAGAAAAATCTAGCTCAAAGTATTCAGTGTATTTAAGAAATCTACATGGTCACAAATCACTATGACTATTATCTCCCATGTGGCTTTTCCACCGCAGCACTGCCAATATCAATACTAACAACATTTTACATTTGTGATATTGTGATTCATAAGAAATATATATTTGGTCTGCATCCACATTTCCTGTCTAACAGCTCCCAAAACGCTTGGAATTTCCTAAGTGTGGAGAGTGATAGAAGTGTCTCTTGGTATATTAATGAGGTGACTTAGGGAAAGCACCAAAGGATGGGGGCTGGTTGCCAATGGAACCGACTATGTGATTAGAGGGTTGGAACTTTTAGCACCACCCCCTGACTTTCTGGGAGGGGGAAGGGACTGGAGGCTGACTCAATGGCCAATGATTATATCAATCATGCCTATGTAATGAAACTTCCAGAAAAACCCAACATGGATGTTATTAGAAGAGCTATGGGGTTGATGTACACGTGAAGGTCAGGGAGAGTGGTGAGCCTGGAGAGAGCATGGAAGCTCCACACCCTTTCCCCATACCTTGCCCTAAGCATCTCTTCCTTCTGGCTCCTCCTGAGTTACAGCCTTTGATAATAAACCCATAACCTAGTAAATTCTGTAAGCCACCCTAGCAAATTAATCAAACCCAAGGAGGGAATCTTGAGAAACTCTGATTCATAACCAGTTGGTCAGAAGTAAAGGTATCAATCTCGGGCTTGTGACTGGCATCTGAAGATATGGTGGGTAGGGGGCAGTCTCATAGGACCGAACGCTTCACCTGTGGAGTCTGATTCCATCTCCAGGTACATAGTGTCAGAATTCAGTTAAATTGGAGGACACACAGCTGGCGTCTGGAGCACTGTTTGTTGCTGTGGGGAACTCTCCCCTCCATACATGTCGAAACGGGTCTCAGAACACCACTTTAACAAATATTAAATTTTCAAATAAAAGCTGGTCGTAGTTCCCAAAGCACGATCATACACATTAGCTCCTTTGATCTTCAACACAGCCCCATGCAATAGGTAGTGCAGTTACTTGCTGGATGAGAAAACAAAGTCTCAGAGAAAGAAGGTCAAACTCCTAAAAAGAGGCACACTGAAGATAAGAATCCAAGTCTTCTGGGTCCAAACCTACTGTACCTCCCACTTCCATTTTAAACTAAATAACGAACATGAGGATGGTTCAATTCTCTGAGAAAGAACAAAACCTTTGACAAGTGCTCCTAAATTTTTTCAGAGCCCCTTGGAGGAGTCAGTGCTGTGTTTTAATCCCTGGGAGGGGAAGAGACTGGTGGGCTAAACTGTGCGAGGCGTCAGCAGCAGGCTCAGGCTGCAGATGGGCAGAGGCAGCGGAGACCAGGGTGCCACGCGCCAAGCGCAGATTAAACATCCAAATCGGAAAAAGAACAGCTGTAGCCCCTTTACATTGCGGTTTCAAAATTCTGTACGTATAAAGAACTATAAAAATCACAAGTAGGCTCCGGATCATAACAGGTGAATAGGGATTTATAATCTTTAAACTGCAAGGAGAATGGCTTACATTTGTACCATTTCCTATTTTGATTACAAGCATTGTCCTGAGAGCAGATTCGTGTTGTGCCTTTTCTGATTCATTTTGCAATCCATCACAAGGAGAAACAGAATGATGCCACTGTACATTCTTACATTCTTTGAAAGACAATAAAAGCCTGTGTAACTTCAGGCCTCTTTTTTTTTTTGCTTGTTTGTCATAACTTGATTGGGCAGCTGTTTTCTACTGTGGCCTGTTAGCTACCTCATTAACCTAGGAGGGTGAGATGGTCTGGACAATGAGCTTCTGGAAATTCTTAAAGGTTAAAGCAAAAAGCCTGCTACTCAGTGCTTTTCATAAACTAGCTGGGATATTAAATTCTGATATCTTGTTCCAGGGTCCCAGACTGTTTCATAAGAAATGGCACAAAGCAAGGCTCTTCCCGAATTGTTTTTTTTGTTTGTTTGTTTGTTTTTTTGCGGTACTCAGGCCTCTCACTGCTGTGGCCTCTCCCGTTGCGGAGCACAGGCTCCGGACGCGCAGGCTCAGCGGCCATGGCTCACGGGCCCAGCCGCTCCGTGGCATGTGGGATCCTCCCGGACCGGGGCACGAACCCCTGTCCCCTGCATCGGCAGGCGGACTCTCAACGACTGCGCCACCAGGGAAGCCCCCGAATTGTTTTAAAATAACATTCTTCTTTTAATGCTTTCTGGCCCTATGTAGTTTATATGTCAATAAGCCTGGCGGAAATGTCTACCCTCCCTTCCCTATAAAACTCTCCTACAACAGAATGGCCTTTACTCCTCAGGAGGGACATTTTTTCAGCTCAGTCTGTTTTCCTTTGTATTATAGACACTTCTGTACAATTGATAAGAACCTCTATAGCAACCAAATTCTCTATTCTCTATATTCTAGAAATTCATGAAATACAGTGTGAAGATGCTGAAGCTCATATGCAAAGAAACAAATGCAAAAGTTTTAGAATCAGTGCGTCTGGGCTCTAGCCTGGCTATTAAGTATTATGGCCTATAGTAGGGCCATCACAGTGCACACCTACCTGTATTACCGTGTTATATGTGTGACCGTCTGGAAAACTAGAGCTGCACCAATGCAAAAAAAATGAAAAAAAGAAAGACATGGATTACAATTTTTCAGATGTTACTCAAATCCCCCAGTTGGGTAAATGCAGGACATAAAAATGCAGTAATTTCTAAATTAAAAAGGAAACATTCATTTTTCTTCTCTGTGTTGATTACTTTTTTCACTCTTGATCCAGCTAGATTGCCTAGCCTTTTATAGCATAGAAAAATCTATGGAGCATTAGAAATTAGTAGCATGCCCCAACTGACCTAAACTTATGGAATTGCACCCCTATCCCTATTACATATATCATACTCCAACTTCACCTAGGTGGCTTTGTACACAGGTGACAGTTGGGAATCTGTGGGGATTTTCCCTTGGGAGGCTGCAAAGCTTGGGGTAAATTATGTCACATGTGGCTTTTCTAGGAGCTCATGAAAGCATTTCCACACAGTGCTTTATGATGGATATGGAAGCCTCAGGAATTCCAGTTGGATATATAAACAGCCTCTTGTTTGTTATTCTAATTATGGTCATTATATAAGTGTAAATGAAATGTACACTCTGCTCTTCATTTGCATGTAAATTTGGCAAGCAGTATTTGAAAAAAGTCTTGGCACCCACTTCTTTTACCAATCACTACTCTTCTGTAGTTAATAAGTTCACTCATTCATTCATCCATTCATTTATTCCACAAACATTTACTCTACTATGCACTAGACAGTGTGAGAGGGCAACAGGTATGGGATATACAAAAATGATAAAGAGATAGTCCCTTCCCACAAAGAGCATATGTCTAGTGGGGAGAGAAGTAGATAAATTACAAGCACTGTTTGTTAAGTGGTGGAATTTGGGTACAAATAAAATTCTGTATCAGGAGACCCAAGCAGTCAGGTTTAACAGAGATATTATTTGAGTTGGATTTTGAGGAATAAGTAGGACATTTCCAAATGGAGACAGCACAAAGGACATACTTGATAGAGGAAAGAACAGAGGCATAGAAAAAATGTGTGTCAAGAGAATGCAGGGGGGACATCCCTGGTGGCGCAGTGGTTAAGAATTCGCCTGCCAATGCAGGGGACATGGGTTCCAACCCTGGTCCGGGAGGATCCCACATGCCACAGAGCAGCTAGGCCCGTGAGCCACAACTACTGAGCCTGCACTCTAGAGCCCATGAGTCACAACTACTGAGCCCACATGCCACAACCACTGAAGCCCATGCGCCTAGAGCCTATGCTCTGCAACAAGAGAAGACACCACAATGAGAAGCCCACGCAACGCGACTAACAGTAGCCTCCGCTCGCCGCAACTAGAGAAAAGCCCACGCACAGCAACAGACCCAACGCAGCCAAAAATAAATAAATAAATAGAATGTAGCGTTAGTTCTGGCCTCAGCAAAATTAAGTAAAATTAAAATTAATTAAGTTAAAATTAATTAAGTAGGGGCAATCCACTTTCCTTTGCTGCCCCTTCCCCAAATCACATGACACAGGCAAATTCCAATACAAATAATTTGGGACTCTGCTTCTGTTCTTCTCCATTCTCATGAACAAAGATAAGATTTCGTTACTAACAATCACAAAGACAGCAACTAAATTGGGTCCCGTGCTCTTTCACATCACTGTCTCCCTTGATTTCATGGGTCTTAGGAAATAATCAGACCAGGCTTACTGAGAATCGCCGGCTGACTAAGGCCTACTTGGAATTGGGAATAAATGTTCGCACCAGGGCATGAGAAGTTTTCAAGGGGGTCAGTCAAGATTTCAAACCACAGTGTCCTCAGCTATGCAGCTGTACTGCAGGGACTAGCTAAGCACATGGTTCCTGCCTTCTCAGGGCTGCAGCGGGGCTGTATATATATTCTGAAGATAAAATGAAAAGATATGGTCTGGTAACAGCACCTAGTATCTGAAGGCAAGACCATCTTGAAAAACTGCCAAGACGGAAGGGTGCAGCAACCATTTCTCTGAGGAGTTGCTCTTTATACCAATTCTGTCCAATAACAATGTAAGTCACAACATGAACCACATGTAATTTTCAACTTTCTTATAGCTGCATTAAAAAAACTAAAAAAAGGTAAAAATCATTTTAATAATATATTTTATTTAACCTGTCCAAAATATTATAATTCTAAAATCTTATCAGTATTTTTAAAGTGTTAGGATATTTTACTTTTTTTGTTCATACTAAGTCTTTGACATCCAGTATGTATTTTCCACTGACAGCCCATCTCACTTCAGACTAGCCACACTGCAAGTGCCCAATAGCCATGAGTGTCTTAGCAGCTATGGTGCTGGACAGCATAGCTCTACACCAAAGGAGCTAGCTGTCTGTGGTCCTCCCTTCCCTGGACACTCTGTATTGATAGTAATACCCAAATAACCAAAGCATTAGCTAGGGTTAATCAAGACTCTGGCTGAGGACATATAGTAACTAACCTTGGTTCTTTTATTCATTCATTCATTTATTCACTTAATAAACATTGGTTCAGCGACTGTTATTGTGTGCCAAGTTAAGTGCTTCTTGTGGAAACACAAAATGAAATAAGAGGTCTCTGCTTTTGAGAGTCTAGTTGAGAAGAAACAATAATGGTGCAGTGCCTTGAATTCTTTTCCAGTGTGTGCACAGGGAGCCTTGGGAACCCAGTGGCAAGTCAGGGAATGAACAAGGAAGACAGGAGAGCTGAGGAACCATTCAGAGCACTGCAGGACTAGTGCAAGTTTACTGCACAGTTGTAAAGTGAAAGGAAAAAGATTCCTTGGAAGAGAAAGGGAACAGGTGCAAAGACCTAAGGCACCATTCTACAGAAGTCAAAAGTATAATCTGTAATAAGGAGGTTCCAGGGATGTCAGAGAATGTGTCAGGAAAGCTTGTGTGTCTGTGTTGCATACACCGCAACATAGTTTGGCACGGCATGGAACCAGAGAAACTGCAAGCATCCAACACCTAGTTTGGAGTCTTCGGATAAGTTCCAGGTAACTCCCTGCAACTTGTTTTTAGACAGGGCCAGTAGATGTCTGTTTTCAACATTCCAGAACCAAACTAAAAATCCAACAAATTATGCTATAAATGTATATGCTATATATGAATGTAAGGTTCTGTCACAGTTATTCAAACTTACAATATTTTCAGAGCATAGGCTAGGCACTTAAGGTCAGCATGTCCTGCTTATAAAAAAGTTTGTTTTACCAATTCAGAGAACTCTTTGCTAAAATATTTTCAGCAACAGTAGCAGGATTACATTTCCCTGGGTTGAGTCCCTTTAAGACAACAGACAAGGTCCCTCCCTTGCCTACACTGCCACCTTCATCCCCAACCTGACACTCACTCAATCCACTGCACTCCAGTCATAGGAAATGACCTATGGTTTCTGAAACACAGAGCTGCAGTCACTCTCAATGCAGACCTTTGCACATATGACTCCCAGAATGCACTAGTTTCTACCTGACTGCTTAAAACTCAGCTCAAAGCACAACTTCCTTGAGGAAGCCTCCCCATCGTCCCGACTCTCTATCTGGGTGGGCGCTACTCTGATGTGCTCCCATAGACCCCAGTGAATATCTCTACCATTGTTTTTTTGGCCATTTGCTTGTTATCTTCTGCCACAAGACTGTTAACTCCTAGTGGACAAAGTTTTTTGTTTGTTTGTTTAACTTCTATATCCCCCACCCCTATTCAATAAGTGATTGATAAATAGACGAATGAAAAAAATCAATAAACCATACTGTCTTTAGAACAAAAGGATTCAGGTTGGAAAAGTTATATGTTATAAATAACTTAAACACAGAAGGCAGAGTTATGGCAAATCAATCAAATTTTTTTTAAACAGAGTAATGCATGGTAAAGGAGATAAAGAGTTGTGACTAATTTAAAGGGAGACAGATTTTGCCTCAAGGTAGAACTTTCTAACACCTAGGGCTGTTAGAATGCTCCCTCTGGGGGTAGGCAAATTATGTCTTTGGGCCAAATTCAGGCCACCATCTGTTTTTATAAATAAAGTTTTATTGTAACACATCCACACCCATTTGTTTACATATTGTCCATAGCTGCTTTCACAGGCAAAGGCAGAGTTGAATAGTTGCAACAAAACCCAAGGACGAGGAATTCCCTGGTGGTCCGGTGCTTAGGACTCCATGCTTTCACTTCCAAGGGCACAGGTTCCATCCCTGGTCAAGGAACTAAGATCCCACAAGCCTCGTGGGGCAGCCAAAAAAAAAAGAAGAAAAGAAAAAACCCTAGGGCCTGCAAAGCCTAAAATATTTACTATCTGGCCCTTTACAGAAAAAGGTTGCTGGCCCCTAGTCTAGACATGAGGTTGTGAGATTTCCATTGCAGGAAATACTCAAGTAGAGGCTGGGTCTGTCCAGGATGTGGAAGGAATACGGTCTTTAAAAGAGAGAATGGTTACCTTTAAATGTCCTCCCCTCTGGGCAGGTCTGTGATTATAGGCCTACTTTTCTATGACAAAAGCGCATCATACTTTAATTTGTCTTTGACTGACAGTTCTATAATGGGCAGTATTGCCAGTGAAATGGAACAGGACCTGTACCCTCCCCCCTCCCCACCCTGGGTTCAAATCCTTTCAGTGTCCCACCCAAGTAGAGGATGGCAACTTCAGGCTGAGCACAAGATTCCTGGACCACCACCCTGTTACCTCACCACCAATCAATCAGAAGAAAGTCTGCACACAGTGGAAGATAATGAAGACTCTGACCCCCTCCCCAAACGATCCGCCTTTAAAACCTTTCATGGGCAAGCAGAATCTTTGGAGTTGGTTCCTGGACACAAGTCTGCCTTCTCCTCAGGTTGCCAGCCTCCTGAATTAAGTAACCTTTCCTTTCCAGCTAACACTTGTCTCTTGAGTATTGGCTTTCAAGCAGCGAACAGCCAAACCTTAGCTCAGTAATACTAGTTATAGAAGAGGAAATCATCACATATACAGCCATGGTTTAGGTAATGCACCCGACTTCCTAAATACAGCTTACACTCTGAATAATGAAGGAAATATGTTTTTGGCTTCAAGCATCACCAGGAAGCTATCATAGGAAGAAGTCAGGAAAGATTCAAAGGAAGCCAAGGACTTAAACAGACTTAAAATGAGGCTCTCCCTCTGGACCACAGGTATTAATCAGGGGGCAGCCCTTCAGCCTTTAATGTTCTTTATGAGGCTATGTGGTCACAGTGGAAAGGAAAGGGAGCCACCTACGAGATTACCTCTTCTGCTTGCTTTATTCTATTGACTCTCCTCAACATCATTGGAGGTCAAGTCTCCAGAGCTACTTTTTCATCCTTTAGCAGGGTTATTTACTTGGAATGAAAAATTCTCAAACTGGAGCACTCTGGATGAAGAAGAATTCCTTTTCAGAAATCATTCCATTTTCACATATTACAATGCCACACCACGAAATGTTTTTAATGTTGAAGTAAAGCCATGTGTGTACATTCCTTTGGTGTTCCTTAGGAGGGCTGAAATGTCTGCATGCTTCCATATTTTCAGTTATAGAGGATGTACCTTTGGGTAGATTAAGGAAGGAGCTGCTGCGTCAGGAGGAGAAAAGGCATTCCTGCATCCTGTTATTCTGGAGAAGGTGTTGCTGCAGGAAACTGGCCAAGGAAGGCAGGTCTGGGGGCAAGGTGCTCCCATCACCACATCAGTCAAGCTCAGCTGTCATCTCAGCACATTTCCTGCATTACCAGGTATACTGTTCTACAAATAAAGGAGGGACGGGAGCAAGTCCTAAAAACCCTCAATTTTAAAGTGGTTACACGGGCTATCCCCAAAGACACCTACCATCCCCTCTTCAATGATCTCCTCACCAACTATATCAAGACTCAAAGATGAGGGCAGCTGAAAAGACCCCAAATATTTCTGGTGGAAATTATTTATAGCTGTTTACTTTCTAGTGGTCACATTTACAGGTTTCTAGTAAATCCTCCAACTTTCCCTCCTATTTCTTCATGAAATGATTCTCTCTCTCCTCATTTACCACAGCAGCTGTGCAAGTGAGCTGCACTCCTTCAGATTTCTGCCAACTCTTGTTATCAGTCTGAAGGAACTGGCTACTTTAGGAGGAAAGGGAAGAAATCTCTCCAGCATTATGTAGTATAAGGAGAGGATCATGTAAGTTATAGTTGTCTGGGGTCAACTTGTGCAGATACTTAGCATTTGTTCTTTCCTTCTTCTCCCCATCTCTCCCCCCTGTGCTGGAGGATACTTGCTGTAATAAAAAACAGTAGAGAAAACTTGCTCCCGTGAAGTCTTATTGAAATTTTCCATTGGAAGGAGCGACTGTAGGTCAGGAGGGGAAACATTCAGCCAATGGGATTCAGAGTGACGCTCCCTCTTCTGAACTCCGGTGGCCCCACGGTTCAGCCAATTGGCTAAACCAGTCATTGGCAGTTCTCAAATCCTGTTCTGCTGTTCTCTGTGTGTGTCTACCTCATCCACTCAAGGAGGGTGTAAAAATTCCTTAAAGGCAGTCTAATCCCACATACTCTCCTTTGGACTTCCAATAGCTCCTAGCACAGGGCCTTCCACCCTGAAGTCATTTGAAAAAAATTTTTTGCTGTGCTACTTCTGAAGCCTGTGAACTAGTTCGAATGCATTTTAAGAACTTTAAAAACTTTTAAGAGTAACCAGAACACAGAAGAGAAGGGGGAAGATTTTAAAATACTTCCTTACTGGGATAGGCAGAATGATATTACTCCCAAAGATAACCAAGTGAATATGATATACTACATGGCAAGGGGGAATTAAAGTTGTCAATGGAATTAAGGTTGCTAATCAGCTGACCTTAAAAGAGGGAGATTTTTCCTGGATTATCTATGCGGACCCAACATAATCACAAAGGTCCTTGAAAGTGGAAGCAGGAAGCAGAAGACTTAGTGTCAGAGTGATGCTATGTGAGAAAGACTCTGCTAGCCATTGCTGGCTTAGGAGACGGAAGGAGACACAAACCAAGCAATGTGGGATGCCTGCAGAGGCTAGAAAAGGCAAGAAAAATTCTCCAGGGCCTCCAGAAAGACATGCAGCCCTGCTGACTCCTTGCTTTTCGCTTAGTTCTGAACAATCATAAGTTTGTGTTGTTTTTAAGCCACCAAATTTATGAAAAATTGTTGCAGAAGCCATAAAAAAACAGATTCAACGATCCTTGACATATACAAAAGGGAGGAAGGTTTAATATTGAGGCATTTTCTTCCTGAGAGTTTCTGCCTTGAAGAGGGCCTTCAGTCCTGTTTGGCCATAAAGTTTCTAAGTGATAGGGACTAAGAAGGAGTCAAGTGACTCCTTCTTAGTGGCAAAATCTTTGGCCTCCAAGGCCCTTGCATGTTTCAGGTTAATACCTACTGTGGAAGGCAGAGCTAGCCCTGCTCTCATATGAAATGAACAGTTGCCTCTGTAGTGTTATTTCATGGGGAAGGATAAGGTTTCCCAACCTACTTCCCCAAAAATGTCCCTCCTCCTTCCTCACTGGGCCCTGAGAACAGGGAAAGTAGTATCGCAGCCAGTTGAACAGGGTACCATTCCTTGCTTTCTATAAGGAAATCTTATATCTATGGATATCAAGGGTCTAGTTTTCACAATGGAACACCACTTGCTGTAGTGCCTGCACAACAAAATGTCACTCGAAAGGGATGTCTCCAAACCTGACAAGCATCGGATGTTGCCAACTGAGATAGGCTCAGAGCCAATGGTACTGGCTGGAAACACAAGGGGATGCATGGAGACACAGGTATTTTCTAAGCCAGGTAAATAGAGAGAACTGGGCTCCAAGGCGATATTTGCTAATATCACAATTTTGCTTACTTTCAACACTTAAAGGGGCAGGCTCCCCAATTCGGTCTTCAAAAGTTGATTAGCCTGGAAGGGCTGCAAAGGCTGCCTCTATTATATCCTCTGAGTGAAACAGGAACCTCCAGTGTTCTTGTAATTGTTCAGTACTGAGGTTCAAGTCGAACACATTTATGGGACTTGGCCTCTAGCCCACTTCTTATGAATACACACAAACGTACCTTTTATTGCTCAATAATGCTTTCACTTTTGCAACTTTTTATGAAACACTAAAAAAAAATGGGGATTTTATTTTAATTTTTTTACAGAAGAAACCACAGAAATACCAAATCTTCCAAATGGGAACTTTTCTTGTCTGCTGCCTCAATCAAAAATTATTTGTCAAGGGACTGGTCAAAGCTTCAACATAACAACTCAAGATATTCATTTGGTCCAAATCCAACTGACTTACTCTCCAGACTGAGTTTCTGCATCCCTCTTTACGAGCCCAACCTCCTTCTCTGGGATGCTTAAGGTACAACGCAACAGCATTCATCAGCTCTATATGCCTATAGGATGTGCTCCCCACTGACTCGGTTACAAATCCGCATTCTCTCATCTTGGTTCTTGTCTAGAAGAACAAGAAGCTCTTTCTTACATGCACACCTTTGCATTGCCACCTCTACATCATGACTCCAGGCCTTCATGACCCCCACCTGGACCACTGCAAGAGTTTCCTACCTAATCACCCTGCCTCCATTATCCACATTCGACAATTTGAATAAGCACACTGTCATCACATTACTCTTGAAGGAGAGATACAATCGTATTGCCCCAGCTTAGATGCTCCAATAGTTCTCCATTTTTCACCAGGTGAAGTTCAGTCTTCTCAACCTGGCATTCAACCTCATACAACCAGGCTCCGAATTCCCTTTCCAGATGTAGCTCTCACTACGCTCTTTCATGCATTCTGCACTGCTGACAATCTGGATGGTCCGGCACTCTGCAATGTACCCCACACATGCCTTTATTCTTGCCACTTTGAGTTCTTTGTTGCAAGCCACAGAAACTGACTTTGGCTACCTTGGGAGCAAGGGGATGGGCTGGAAGGATGTGTGGAAGTTCACAGACTCTGAAGAGCAAAGCACAGAAAGGACAGGAACCAGAGTTGTTCAGGGGGTTGCTCAGTAGTGGGAGCTGTTGGACAATCTCTTCGAGGCACAGACAAAGTGAATAAGTGAGCCCCAGATTTTTGAGTTTTTTGTTTTGTTTTGTTTTTTGCCGCTCTACTCACATTCCAACTCCAGAGAGCATCGAATGGAACTGGCTTTGGCTGGAGGCAATCAGAGCAACTTGATAGATCATTTTACAAACACTATTCAATGGGAGAAGAGAATTCTTCAAAAGTAAGTCAGAGCATGGGCTTTCCTGGTGGCGCAGTGGTTGAGGGTCCGCCTGCCGATGCAGGGGACACGGGGGTTCGTGCCCCGGTCCGGGAAGATCCCCCATGCCGCGGAGCGGCTGGGCCCGTGAGCCATGGCCGCTGAGCCTGCGCGTCCGGAGCCTGTGCTCCGCAACGGGAGAGGCCACAACAGTGAGAGGCCCACGTACCAAAAAAAAAAAAAAAAAAAGTAAGTCAGAGCGTTAGTGCCAGAAGAACAAATAATAGAGGCCCGGCAACCAAAAGCAACAAATACCTATGACACATTATCTCCACCTGGAATATTCACTTTCTACCTACCATTCTCTGCCCATTCTTCAAGACCCAGCTGAGATATCATTTTGAAGCCAGAGCCCATCTCTTTCATTGTGAGCTTCCAGTTCAGAATGTGCTCCTCTCTTTCAGTCCTCCTTACTTTCTTCCTTCTTTCACAGTTTTTATGTTGTATCCCTTTCCTCACTAGCTTTGTAATGAGAAAAGTCACATCCCCTCTCTATGCTCCAGTTTCTGGATCTACAAAAAGGAGATAATAATAACCATTTCACATAATCATTGTGAGTAGGATTAATATCCATATGTAATGAAATTAGTTTAGTGTCTGACATGTTGTGGTTGTTATTTTTATTAGCCTGTCATCATCATCATTATTATCAGTATTAACACTTTTAGACTGGGAACCATGATTTGTTCGTCTTTATGGACCCTAGTCAAATAGTTTGCACACAAAACTATTTGCTACTTCTGGTGAAAGAATGACTCAATAAAGTCAATTAATGAAGGAAGAAAATTCCGGCAGCTGAAATTGAAACTGGGATTTCAGTAGGTCTTCCCTTTCTACTTTTACCATCCAATAAGGAGACCCCAACTGCAGGAGCAAGGATTATCACAGATATTCCAAGAAACAGATAGGAAAAGAGCTTTTCCATTGAACATTCTGTGGTTCTGAGGCAGTTGGAAATACAGCCCCAGTTCTGTTCTTTTGCTGGAATAGCCTCTGTCTGTAGGAGATTTTAAAATGGATAATGAAAAGAAGGAAGGAAGGAAAGAAGGAAGGCAGTGGGCAAACATTAATAAGAAATTTAGGGTGACCCATGGGATAGGAAACAGGTATCCGCCCCACCCCGACCCAGTTTACCAACTCTGACAGTGGCCCCCTTAGGAGCCATTCTTGGTGATACCCTGTGCAATACTTAGGGATGCTCCTCGGGCATCCTTATCTCCCTTGGTTACCATTATGGGTCTGTCATCTATGTATTTATCTAAATCTTCTCCAAATCTATTTGTATGTTTAGTCTTTGCCACTTTCCACTTGTATTAAAGCTTTGCTTTAAAATTTAAATTTTAACCTAGATGGCTAGGGAAAAAAGAAAAAAACTCATCCTTCCAACAGAGAACTGGAGAAAGTTCCATTTAAATTGTACCTGTGCCACCCACTCAACAGCCTGGGCCAGGCATTTGCCCTCCCTGCTTCACCCTGATCCATTTAAAATTGATAGAATAACCTTCAGATCAGTACATTAAAGGTTAATTAGATTTTAACTTTTTCATGCCACTCAGAATATGAAGGAGATTATATAAATATTACATCTTACTATAGATTCTAGATAAGAATCCTTTCTTCATTTGACTAAATTTGTATCCCTCACTGATCGATTCCTTGTCCTCCACACCATATTTTTATACACTTTGGATAATCCCTTTATTACCACAATGTGTGGGTGTATAGATTATGCACCGTACTACTCTAGGGGGTGACATTCCTATCCTGTTTATCATACATATGTCCATGCACTGTGAAAATTTCCAGACAAAATGTCAGTAAACTGTCTTGGGGAAAGGGTACCTTTTTCTACTTCACACAAAGATATTAAGAAGACATTATGGGGACTTCCCTGGTAGGCACAGTGGTTAAGAATCCGCCTGCCAATGCAGGGAGGGGACACGGGTTCAAGCCCTAGTCCGGGAAGATCCCACATGCCGCGGAGCAACCAAGCCCGTGTGTCACAGCTACTGAGCCTGCGCTCTAGAGCCTGCGAGCCACAACTACTGAGCCACGTGCCACAACTACTCAAGCCTGTGCGCCTAGAGCCCAAGCTCCGCAACAAGAGAAGCCACTGCAATGAGAAGCCCACGCACCACAACGAAGAGTAGCCCCTGCTCGCCGCAGCTAGAGAAAGCCCACGCGCAGCAACAAAGACCCAACACAGCCAAAAATTAATTAATGAAAGAAAAAAAAAATCCATGTTAAAAAAAAAAGAAGACATTATGACTGGATTTGAGACATCACTACTATGTCTTTCCCAGCTTTATCCTTGAGCCTTTCAGTAAACTTCCATTTATTAGGTAGATTCAAGAAAGTTCAATGGTATTTTCAAATATAATACACATGTAGTAGTTACCTCCTGCATCAGACTTCCCACTCACTGCATACAGCCCTTTGAGCTGAGCTGTTCCTCTTGCAGTTCATTTCTGAGGCCCAGCACTTCCTCTTCTAGACCTGGTTCTGGGTCCCTAAGATACATACTTTAATACAGGTCTATAAATTAATCAGATGTGAATGTCTTCACTCCAGATTCCCCATGTCTGGCACAGAAATCTTTCTCAGGTTGGGTGAGAGAATGCGGGCAAATCCCTGGAGTAGCATTAAGTGTTGTTCCAATTAACAGTATCTTTTATTTTCTTCTTAAAAGGAGATGGCCCCCTGGATCTGGCTCCTTTGGGATGCTGAAGAGTATGTTTTTAACCCTTCGAGTAGAGCCAAGAAAAACATCTCTTGCTCTGTTTCTAGATTTAATATTTCCAGGTGGATTTAAGAAAACCACTATTATTTTGCTCTCGGTATGAGTACGTGTGCACACACACACACACATTTAGATCATCAAGGTAAAACGGATTTAACCATTTTAACAGGAATGGCTGTCATTTCACAGATTTGGGAGCCAGAATTCTCAGGATGATGCAAGCCATCATCCATCTAGTATTTAAGTGCTCTTACCTAAAACTCTGCTTTTGTTGAAACCACAGGGGAGACAAAATCCTTGCCCCAGGATAAGAATGGAAAGATGTCAAGGTACTTACTCTACTAAACCTCATTTGTCTAATCTTTAAAATGATAATGATAATAATACCTACCCCACGGACCATTAGCTTGTTGAAATAATAAACATGAAATCTTTTAAGTAGCTAATATTCAACAAATACTTATGGGAAACGTACTGCACTCATTAAAGAGAGAAGCATTTTTCCTGTCTTCAGGGAGTTTTACTTTTTATAGGGTTTTTTTTCCCCTCAAGAGGTTTTTGAGCAAGGGAGCAACCAATGGTGTACCAGAGGCAGTGTGTGTTGGCTTGCACGAGCCAATTAATAAAATATTCAGAACTAGTTGCTAAACCATTGGTAGTTGAAATATGGGAGTATCTGCACCTCAGAAATTGCCAAGCACTATAAATCAGACTTTCTTTCCCTCCCCCAGAAAGCCCATTTTGTAGCACACCGTTGAAAAATATGAAAGCATGAAAAATACAGCGTAGTGGTTAAGAACAGGGATTTGGAATTGGGGAGAGATGGATTAAAATCCTAACTGTACAATCTACAAGCTGTAAGTCATTTAGCTACTCTAAGCCTCATTATCCTCATTCATAAATGAGGAAAATGGATTAATACTGTAATCTACGTATGTTCATCTGCTCAGGTTGCCATTATAAATGTAGACTAGGTGGCTTAAACAACAGTTTTCTAACAGTTCTGGGGGTTAGAAGTCCAAGATCAAGTTGCTCGTATAGTCAGTTTCCGGGGAGGGCTCTTTATCTGGCTTGCAGATGGCCATGTTCTCACTGCATCTCCACATCACCTTTCCTCGGTGTGTGGGCATGGAGGGACAGCAAGCAAGCTCTCTAATGCCTCTTCTTATACAGACACTAATGCTACCAGATCAAAGTCCCACCCTTAAGACTTCATTTAACCTTAATTACCTCTTAAAAGGCTCTATCTCCAAATAAAGTCACATTGGGGATAGGACATATGAATTTTGAGGGGACATAAACATTCAATCCATAACACTATCTCATAGGAAAATAGAATGAGACACAGTATGTAAATGCCACGTCTAGAGCTTCTCAAGTGCTCAATAAATATTAGCTATTATTACCATTACTCATTAGAGGAGTAAGACTGGCTTTGTGGGGTGGTAGGAAGGGAGACTAGAAAGTGAAAGACTACAGTCAAGAGGTTCATTGAGCAGACCGTTGGAAAACATCAGACAAAGATCCCAATAAATGAAAAATTAACAAGATATAGAAACTGACTAGATATGGAGGTGATAAGAATAAATGGTCATGGGCTTCCCTGGTGGCGCAGTGGTTGAGAGTCCGCCTGCCGATGCAGGGGACACGGGTTCGTGCCCCGGTCCGGGAAGATCCCACATGCCGCGGAGCGGCTGGGCCCGTGAGCCATGGCCGCTGAGCCTGCGCGTCCAGAGCCTGTGCTCCGCAACGCAACGGGTGAGGCCACAACAGTGAGAGGCCCGCGTACCGCAAAAAAAAATTAAAAAAAAAAAAAGAAAGAAATGGTCAGAGTTAGCTCCAAGGAGCCTAGGTGGGAAGGAACTGATGGGAAAAAGACACCAGAAGATGAGAATCGGTTTTAGGAGTTTTAGGAAATGAAATGAAACAATTGAGAGTTTAAGATAATGGCCAAAAATATCCAAACTCCCCAATTTAAAATCCTTAGAGTATGTATTCATTGACCAAATATTTCTTGAGTTTTTATGCAAGACACTGACTATAAGGGATACAAAAATGGTTAGGATATGGTCCCTGTCTTTATGTACCTATGGTCCATTATGGATGAGGACATAAAAAGGAAATTGTCACTCAAGCTTGAAAGAGATTCAAATTAGGTGAAATAAATTTTCAAAAAAAGGGAGATGGCTTCTTGCTGAGGATAAATTAGCATTTCATGGAGGCAGAGGGATGGAGCATGAAGGATAGATAGGAAGGTGTGGACTTAGATAAACAGTAAGATGTGGAAGAGGGTAGAGAAAGGCTTCCTCATAGAGGCGTTCCTCTAGCATAAGAAAAAGCATTGAATTGAGAAAATGTATTCAGGGGGCAGTTCAGTTCAGCCAAAGCATGGACAGCCAATTAGAAAATAGTAGGAAATCAAGTTAGAGAGGCATCAAAGACCAAACCACAGAGGATCTTAAAATCTAGGTTAAAGAATTTGAACTTGATACAACATTGATGAAGGGAATTAAAAGAGACACAGATAAGTGGAAAGACATCCTCTGTTACTGGATTGGAAAAAGTAATATTGTTAAAATTGTCCATTACCCAAAGTGATCCACAGAGTCAATGCAATCCCTATCAAAACACCAATCTCATTCTCTACAGAAATTGAAAATAACAATCCTAAAATTCACATGGAACCATAAAAGACCCCAAATAGCCAAAGCATCTTGAGCAAGAAAACAAAGTTGGAGCCATTTCAAAATATATTGCAAAGCTACAGTAACTGAAAGATTATGGTTCTGGCAGAAAAACACACGTGAAGAGCAATAGAATAGAGAGCTCAGAAATAAACCTATAGTCAACTGATTGTTGACAAGCGTGGCAAGAACACACAATGGGGAAAGGATAGTCTCTTCAATAAACAGTGCTGGAAAAACTGGATAGCTACATGCAAAAGAATGAAATTAGACCTTTATCTTACACAACATAAACAAATCAACTTAAAATGGATTAAAGACTTAAAAGTAAGACATGAAACCATAAAACTCATAGAAGAAAACAGGGAAAAAAAGTTTGACATTGGTCAGGGCAACAATTTTTTGGATATGACACCAAAAACACAAACAACAAAAACAAAAATAGATAAATGGAATTTCATCAAGCTAAAAAGCTTCGCACAGCAAAGGAAACCATCAACAGAATGAAAAGCAAACTTACAGAACAGAAGGAAATATTTATAAACCATATATCTGATAAGGGGTTAATATCCATAATATATTAGGAACTCATAAAACTCAGTAGCAAAAAGAACCCCAAACAACCCAATTTAAAAGATGAACAAACTATTAGATATAAAATAAGCTACAAGGATATATTGTACAACATGGGGGATATTGTCAATATTTGATAATAAGTATACATGGAGTATAACCTTTAAAAATTGTGAATCATTATACTGTATACCTGTAACTTATATAATATTGTACAGCAACTATACTTCAATTTTTTAAAAAATGGATGAAGGACCAGAATAGACATTTCTCAAAAGAAGACATACATATGACCAAAAGATACATGAAAAGGTGCTCAACTTCACTAATAACCAGAGAAATGCAAATCAAAACCACAATGAGATATCACCTCAAACCTGTTAGAATGGTTATTATCAGAATGATAAAATATAACCGGAGTTGGCGAGCATATGGAAAAAAAAACACTTGCACTGTTGGTGGGAATATAAACTGATACATCCATTATAGAAAACAGTATGGAGGTTCCTCAAAAAATTTAAAATAGAACTACCACAGGATGCAGCAAGCCCACTACTGGGTATATACCCAAATAAATGAAATCAGTATCTTGAAAAAATATCTGCACTTTCATGTTCATTACAACATTATTCATAATAGCCAAAATGTGGAAACAACCTAAGTGTCCATGAACAGATGAGTGGATAAAAAAATGTGGCCTACATTCCATACAATGGAATATTATTCAGCCAGATAAAAGAAGGAAATCCTGCCACTTGCAGCAACATGGATGAACCTGGAGGACACAATGTTAAGTGAAATAAGCCAGACACAGAAAGACAAATACAGTATGATCTTGCTTATATGTGGAATATAAAATACTCATCAAACTCACAGAAGCAGAGAGTGTAAATGGTGGTTACTAGGGGCTGAGGGGAGAGGGAGATGGGGAAAGGTTGGTCAGAGGGTACAAAGTTTCAGTTATGCGTGACGAATTTCTTCTGGAGATCTCATGTACAACAATGTGATTATAGTTAATAATTCTATATTGAATACTTGAAATTTGTTAAGACGGTAGATCTTAAATGCTCTCACCAGAAAAAGAAACTAGTAACTATTCAAGATGATGGATATGTCAATTAAATTGATTGTGGTGATTCTTTCACAACGTATATGTATATCACATCATCAAGTTGTACACCTTAAATATACACATTTTTAAACTGGCAATTATATCTCAATAAAGCTGGAAAAAATTTTTATGTAAAAACTGCCCCCCCAAAAGAACTTGAACTTGATTTATTGATAGTAGTAAGTGGTGAATCACTACCACACTGATAAGCATCTTTCACCTCATCCACAATTGATTTACTCAGACCCTTTCATTCTCCAAATCTCTAAATAAACTTTTATCAGCTGTGCTGACTTTTTTTTTTTTTTTTTTTTGCGCTACGCGGGCCTCTCACTGTTGTGGCCTCTCCCGTTGCGGAGCACAGGCTCCAGACGCGCAGGCTCAGCGGCCATGGCTCACGGGCCCAGCCGCACCGCGGCATGGGGGATCTTCCCGGACCAGGGCACAAACCCGTGTCCCCTGCCACCAGGGAAGCCCCGCTGTGCTGACTTTTAAGGTGCCTAATTCCTGGCATTAACCCTTTTGCAATTCCTTCAGCAACCAGGTTGTCCAAGATCCCAGAACTCTTCCTGATCTCTGGAAAACTAAACCATGTCCCGCCTTTAACTACCTTAGCTTTCAATCTCAGAATTTCCTCAGAAAGATTAAGCAGAAACATCCGCTCTTCTCAATTCTGCTCGTACTCCTATATGCAGTGTGGTCTATGACAGTACTCCATATACAGTCCGTAACAGTTATTGAGCGAAAGAAAGAGAAGCTAAAACATGGAGGTGACTTACCAAGAACCTTTAGAAGGTATTCGGGAAGAGGAATCAGAGGAAGAGTGTGGAAGCCGAAGTTTGTGAGGTTCCAGAGCACAGACACGTACACACCTCGCGTCTCCTTCACCAGCATTTGCACCTCTGCCTCTTGCTCCCCTCAGAGGCTGCGAATCTCTGCAGAACACGCCCAGTTCCTTATTCAGGCCTGTGCCCCGCTGTGGGCGGAGGTCACGGGAAGAATGCGACTGCCGGTTGACCTGGAGCTGAACCTGAGCGCCCGGAGGCTACGCAGCCCCTCCCTGTCCTTGGATTGTACGTTCCGCCCACAGTTCCCACAGCTGGAGCCGGTTTCAGAGGCACAGGCTTGAGAGAGCGCTGTGGTGTTGAGACCATCTTGACGGTGTAAGTGACTGAACCCAGTTAAGGCCTCTACAGAAACTTTTAAAATCTGGCAGGCGGGCTTCCCTGGTGGCGCAGTGGTTGAGAGTCCGCCTGCCAATGCAGCGGACACGGATTTGAGCCTTGGTCCGCGAAGATTCCACATGCCGCTGAGCGGCTGGGCACGTGAGCCGTGGCCGGTGAGCCTGCGCGTCTGGAGCCTGTGCTCTGCAACGGGAGAGGCCGCAACAGTGAGAGGCCCGCGTAACGCAAAAAAAAAAAAAAATCTGGCAGGCAGGTGGGGTGATCTACCCGCAGCTGCGGGAGACAAGTCTCCTACGCAAGTTTCCTTGCTCGTTAAAGCTGCCACCTACCAACTGGAGTGGTCTCCTCTTTCTTTAGTCTCTCCCTGCCCTCCGTGTACGGGGCCAGTTTCAGATTTCACCGGGGAAATTTCAAGGTTGTGAACCAACAATTGTTGAGGCAGCCAGGGGACCGAAGAAATGGGCCTTGGGAAGGAGACATCCTGGGGGCAGGGAAGCCGACTTGGCCATTGACTTCTATGTGGGGAAGGGTGGCCCGTATGTTAGATGCTTGTGGGCCATCGAGTGAGTCAGGGGAGAAACCCCAAAACGCTGGCTGCTGTAATGTGTTTGTTTGAGGAACTGCGCAGGGCGAACCGCCGCAGAGAAGGGAAAGAAACGGCTGCCCCAGTGGGCAGGCCTCTAACTGTGGGCAGACGGGCTGGACCCCGACGCCCAACTGGAGGCTGAGGCTCAGGTTAGAAAATTGGAAGAAGAGCTGAGGATAGAGAAGGACGTGCAGTGTCCACGGCTCTGCTAGCTTCAGTGCAGGCAGGCGAGGTGGGAGAGCCAGGTAGTAATTTGGAGGCCTTAGCGGTGAGGGTTCTGTGAAGTGAGGAGGGCGCAAGCTGCCGGGAATTAAGGTCAGAGTGTTTGTAACAAAGCGGATTGGGACGGTAAGAGGTAGAATCCCTGGAAAAGTGAGGAGAGCAAAACAAGGATGTTGCGGTGATTGACAGGGAAACGCACAAAACGCCTCGAGCGGTATAACCCCTAAAACAAAGGAAACCAAAAGCACAGCAACAACAACGCCAGCCAGCATCCCCCAGTTCAGGAAACGTTCATGATGAGAGAATGTTCTCCCACTGAGCTTATTGATCTAGCTACCAAGTTCCAGCCAAAGACCAGGGAAACTATCCAGGCATGGTTCGTGAGGCTGTGCTATATAGGGGCCAGTGACATTTCTCTAATGTCATTGGGCAGCAGGCAGAAGAAATGACCAACATCACCACACACCCTGTCTTCCAGCAGTGCCTGCCTGGTGTTAAGGTTGGGGGAGGAGGGTGTTCTAGGAACTCACTCCCTCATAGATTGGATTATTCTAGCCTACAGGGAGGCTTGGCCCAATGATTGAGGGGGTGGGGGGAACCTCCCTGGGCCTGTGCAACCCTGGAAATCTATAGAGGAGGTACAACAAATTCTTAGGGATTTGGGAATGAGACAGGCTATCTGCACCCCTGTCTTTGAAGGTCCTGAATTGGCCACATTCACTACAGGAATTTAAGTCAAGATACTCCAATCCAACCCCAGTACGTGCTTTGGGATGCCGACATCCATGCCGAGCCCAGTCGTGGGAGAAGACATTTATGGTGTTGGGCAATTCATCGCTGGTCTTGGCGGGGCGGGGGGGTGGGGGGGTGGGGAACTGACAAATCCCCGGAACAGGTCCGGGCTGTGGGCAAGACCCAAGATGGAGGGAACTCAAAAAGCCAAAAGGCTATCCCAATCACCTGTAAAGGGTTGGGTAAAAGTAACCCAGAAGCAGACGTGGTTTGACCTCACTGCTGCAGGGGCCCCACCTGAAAAGATAGAGGCAACACAACATTGTTTGGTCAGCCTATAGAAAGCTTTAAAACGTGAACAACAATTCAGACCTGCCTCACCTGCCCCTGCTATCCCTGACGCCCTGCCTGCTCCCGCAGAGGCTTCGGGGATTCACGCTCTGGATACATGATACAAGCCAAGATTGCCTCCAGGTGAGGGCCCTTGGAGGCCTCATGTTGAACTCACATTCACCATTCCCCAGAAATAAGCAAAAGGTGATGGCTCTGGTTGACATTGGAACCAAATGTACTCTAATATCATGGTAACCCTCAGAAGCAGCCATTGATGGTTATGGAGAGCAAATGGTTATGGTCAGAAAGGTCCCTTTGGCACTGGAAATCAGGTGTTCTCTTGCACTAGAATACGAGGTTTTTTTCTCTTCAGTACTAGAGAACGTATTGGGCATTGATATCCTACAAGGTCGAATTTTGCAAACCTCTATCAGTGAATTCCACATCCAGGTTAAAGTAATCAAACCAGTGTTGAGGGGAAATGCCAGCTGAGAACCAGTTAGTCTACTGCCCCCTTGAAGAGTAATAATTGTCAAACGATATAAAGTGCCGAGGACACAGCATAAGGAAATAGGAGAAACTATCCAAGAACTGCACTGAGTGGGTATTGTGCGCCCTGCCCCTAGTGCTTTCGACAGCCCAGTATGGCCAGTAAAAAAGCCAGATGGCTCATGGAGGATGACCATGGACTACCAAGAATTCAGCAAGCCCCCCAAAAATTGAAGAAGTCATCCATGTGGCTGTACCCAGCACTGCACCATCTTAGATACCTGGCCGCCACCTTAGGAGTGGACCATGCTGCACTAGACTTAGCAAATGCTTTTCTCGGTGTGCCCCTGGCCGCTGAGTCACCAGATCAATTTGCCTTCACACGGGAGCGGCAGCAAGGGACTTTAAGGAACGTCCCCAAGATTACCAACACAGCCCCACCAAATGGCATGGGACGGTAGCTTGAGATCTGTCCCTGTTCTCTTTCCCCACATCAGTAAAATAAGCCCGTTACACTGATGCTAAACTGTTCACATGAAGATTTGCCTGTACTGCAGAACACTCTGCAGACTTCACTGGAACATCTGTGAGGGAGAGGATGGGCAGTGAACCCACAGAAAATTCAAGGCACAGACACCACTGCAAAGTTTCTGGGAGTCATTTGTGTCAGATAAGATGTGTCTTGTCCCAGAAGCTGTGATTGATAAGGTGCAAGCCTAAATGGCCCCTAAGAACACAAGAAGTACAAGCTTTTGTAGGAGTTTAGGGGTTTGGGAGGACTTTTATTTCCCACCTGGCACAGTGCCTCTATCCCTTCTACTGCCCAGTAAAGAAAGGGCATGGGAGAGACTGAGGATCAGGGCAGCAAGCTGCCATTGAGAAGAGAAAAAGACTTGTGAAACAGACCTGGGCATCACCTCCCAGGCAGGGCCACCATTTGAGGTAGATGTGTCTGTGAATCTGGAAGGTATGGGTTGGGCACTATGGCAGAGACCACAAAAGAGAGGGTCCCAGCTCTGGAAGGGGGCCGGAACCTGATAAACCACCATAGGGCACAGCTCCTGACAGGGTACACAGTGCTCCTTCAAGTAGAGCCTCTCCCAAAGGAACAGCGTATCATGTGTAAGGATGTCCCTTCCTAGCAAGGGGAAAGTTGAGAATATCTTCCAATGACCCACCTCTGCCATGGCTCAAATTCCCAGTCTAAGAGGCATGCCTATTTGCAACAGAGGAACATCCTGTCTGCCAGCCCACTGTCTCTAGAAATATGGGGGCTACTTGGCCCTGTAGAGTATGGGCCTATTCCGGTGGCAGCCCCTGCGGCCTGTTAGGGAGGGACTGGGGGAAATTCCCACTGATGCCTGGTATACAAATGGGTCTAGTAGGGCAAACAGCTTCTGCAGATGGACTGCAGTCACTATTCAGCCCAACACTGATGCCATCTGGCTGAAACAGGAATAAACTGGTGATCACTCGTCAGCCCTGACTGTTAACTCTTTTCACTGATGGCTGGGCTCTTCTAAAGAGATTAACCCTATGGTTCGCACAATTGGAAAATGAGGGGTGGATAACCATGAAGAAGCCCTTGGGGGTTGGGATATGTGGGAAGACATTTGGGTTCGCCTCCAAGGGCCTAAACTGTCCTCACTGTCTTCCACGTCCCCGTTCATAAAGTACTGACACCCACTGGCAATCAGGAAGCTGATGTCCTAGCTTGGGTACAAGCCCTAGCAACTGACCCTTCGGTAGATACAGCAGATTGGGTGGGATGGCATACTGCCAAGGATGCTGTGTTGCCTTTGAAATACACTGGCTTGATTAATGCAGTAATGGCATGTCCTATGTGTTCTAAACAAGGCCCAAGGCCACTGCCAAAGGAGTCTAGGGCCATCCACTGGAGTTCCCAACTGGTGAGGGATTGGCCAGTTGATTATATTGGCCCCCTCCCTCTGGGTGAGGGTTCTAAATATGCCTGGATCTGTGTGGACACTGTGTCTAGCCTGACCCAAGCTTTCCCCTGCCGCTGCACAAACCAGGCTGCCACTATAAGGGGTTTAGAGAAACTGAGTCCCATGTATGGATACCATTATCGAATCAACAACAATTGGGGGTCACGTTTCAAAGGTCATGATATGCAAAGGGCAAAGAACATAACATTAGACGGAGCTTTCATCCCCTCTGTAACCTACAAGCAGCAGTGTCAGTAGAAAGGAAGAACAGAATATTAAAGCAGCAGATTAAATTACAGGTAAAACCACTTTGGCCAGCTGGGCTAAAGCACTATCTAACGCTTTAATACATTTGAATGGTCAACCAGGAGGACCTGCTGCCTCATACACCAGACTGGGGACCCCTGCCGAGGCACTCAACACTGTAAAGGTATGGAAGTTGCTGGAAACAGCCATTGCCCTGATTCTCACCTCAGATGTGCTATGCTGCTGGGAATACCAAGTCCCATCATGACTGGGAAAGGCGCTGTCTACTGGGATTTGCAATGGGATGGGGTGACTTATCAGGCACCACTGGGTGAGAGACCTACTCAGACTCTGCTGGGATCCCGTTGTCCTGGTGAAATGAAACTACACCTAGAACTGAACACATACTATTGGGGGTCCTGGTCTGGCATATCGCATCCCCATCCATCTCCTCAAGCCTGACAGTGTTGCTTCCCCTGGCCAATATGTATGGTGTGCACAACCAGGTCAAATTCCTAAAGCTGGGCTTCCCTGGTGGCGCAGTGGTTGACAGTCCGCCTGCCGATGCAGGGAACCCGGGTTCGCGCCCCGGTCCGGGAGGATCCCACATGCCGCGGAGCGGCTGGGCCCGTGAGCCATGGCCGCTGAGCCTGCGCGTCCGGAGCCTGTGCTCCGCAACGGGAGAGGCCCGCGAACCGCAAAAAAAAAAAAAAAAATTCCTAAAGCTGCAGCCACATTTACATCCAAGGATCAGGCCATAGTGTAATTCTTATAGAAAGGAAAGAGGCTCCCATCCAAGTTCCTACTAACTATCTTTCTTTTTTGGTTTTCAGGGAAGAGTTTTTATTTATAATTAATTAATCACATTATTTATTTACTTGTTTGTTTATTTTTGGCTGCCTTCAGCCTTCATTGCCCCGTGCAGGCTTTCTCTAGTTGCGGCGAGTGGGGGCTACTCTTCGTTGCAGTGCACAGGCTTATTGCAGTGGCTTCTCTTGTTGCAGAGCATGGGCTCTAGGCACAGGGGCTTCAGTAGTTGTGGCACACAGGCTTCAGTAATTGTGACTCATGGGCTCTAGAGCACAGGCTCAGTAGTTGTGGCGTACGGGCTTAGCTGCTCCGCAGCATGTGGAATCTTCCCGGACCAGGGCTCGAACCCGTGTCCCCTGCATTGGCAGGCGGATTGTTAACCACAGGGAAGTCCCTAACTATCTGTCTTTTTGACCTTAGACTTCTGCTTCTCCTGTGGTGTTGGGTAATGGAATGGGCACCTGATGACTGGTTTGGCACTGACTGGTCATGCTACCCAGGTATTTATTAGGTAGCCCCAGATGGGGCCCAGTGGGTGTGTGGCACAAATCTTTGGCCATGGCTTCCACCTGGCTGGTTGGACCGTTGCACCCTGGGCTTTCCCTGGGCACAGGGGAGAATCCACCCCATGGTAACAGAAACTGCCCACCTACCTCTCCTCAGGGCCAGATGGGCATGTTCTGTTTTCCACTGGTACAATCATTTGGCCACCACCTTTATTCCTTCCACACATAGCACACATAGAAGCCCTTATTAATTCACCCAGTAACACCTCATTAATAGCCAGCAAAGCTGGTCCTTACTGAACACTGAAATGTCTCTAATGGGAAAGGCTGTCCTCCAAAACAGAAGGGCCTTGAACATTATTACTTCGTTGCAAGGAGGCACCTGTGCCGTTGTCCAAGCAGAATGTTGCGTGTTTATACCTGATGAGTCTGCTCAGGTATCATCTTTATTAAATATGAGGACACAAGTGAAGGCCCAGAGTGATCTGACCCCCAGCCTAGGGGACTCAGTCAATCAGTGGTTCCCATCATGGGGCTCTAGGTGGAAAGAACTGTTACTGGGGAATTATTATCTTAATCTGTGTTTCCTCTTGCATGTGCCTGTACTGTCACTGTGGTGTCTGCCTCCAGTGCAGCCAAACGGCCGCCAAATGAGCCACCTCCGTGCTAGTGAAACCCCTTGCTGATCGCTCAGGGCGCCTTGCAGAAGAGGACAACATGTGAGATTGTAAGAGCCGGGCACAAGGGGAGGAGTGTTGAAAGAGGGCATCGAGAGGACCTGACCACCAGTTGACCTGTAAGCTGAACCCAGGCGATCAAAGGCTCCTCACGCCCTCCCCTGTCCTTGGGATGTATGTTCTGTCCCCCTTTTTCACAACCAGAGCCATTTCCAGGGATGCAGCCTGGAGAGAGCAATGTAGTGTTGAAACCACCTGGACAGTGTACGTGACTGAACCCAGGTAAAGCCACTGTATAAACTTTTAAGATTCTGGCGAGTGGGTGTGGAGATCTGCTCGTCCAGAGGCAGCCCAAGCCTGCTTATTAAACCTGCCACCTACCAGTCTGCAGTGGGCGGCTGCTTCCTTCTTCAGTCTTTCCTTGCCCTCCTTGTACTGGGGCCAGTTTCAGACTTCACCCGGCGAAGTTCCCAAGGTCGCAAAGCAACACCCCAGCACCTGGCCTTGGGCCTGACACAAATAGGTGCTCAACGAATGGTGGCTGAAAGCAGGGATGGAGGGAAGGAGAAAAGGGAGGGAGAAGGGGGCAGCAGAACTTTGGCACTAAGACCTGCCAGGCTCTGTTACTTGGGTGCAAGTTTGCCTCCACTCTAGATTTTGAGCTTAAGAACAAAGATCGTAATCTAGAATCCTCTATATACTCTTCCAGCCAAAATGCCTAATATGGGATCAAACACAATAAAGCTTCGCTAAATTAAATTTCCTCAGTGCGGTGAGTCTGCTTTTTTCTTTCATTTTAGGGAGGGTGATGGGTAGGCTAGCCATAATTTTTAAAATCCACAGATTTTTGTAGATAGGTAACTGCTAAATTCAAAATTATAATGGGTTCAGTAGTGGGAAGTGCAGCAGCATTACTGTTACTACTGTTACTCTTACTACTGCTGCTATTCCTCTCTCTTGTGCCCAGGAGTATTTAAACATTCCCATGGGTAAAGGAGCCTGGAGTCTTTTAAAGACTCAAAACGAAAGCATCAGCCTTCACCTTCTCTCTAGCACACCAGCAAGAATTAATTACCAACCTGGGGGGAATTAACAGAAGCATTATCCAATCTAGAACGGGAAAACCAGGGCCTCAGGATTCAGAGGGCTCCAAAGCTGAGCCTGCTAAGCTGCGTCAACTTAAGGAAGATTTAAATGCTCTACCCAGCTTTCTCTCTGTCAGAAATGAATAACATTGCCATGAGAAGGAAGCCTAGCAATGACAGCAAGCCCTGGCTTGAGGTCTGTTGGCATAGTCTCTCCTAGATACTTGAAATGTGAAGATGGCAACTGGGTCTCTGCAGTCAGTGCACCTTTGAGTTATTAGGAAGAGGGATTAGAAAGAAGCCTTTCATTTAAAAACAGGTGGGTTTCTCTTAATTTCTAGGAAAGTTAGGAGTGCCCAGATGCCGCTGCTGATAGAATTGACTTCTATTCGCGTACTGCAGGTTGATGCTGTGTCATTTGTGCTTTATAAAAATCCAAAATCCTTAAGTGCTCTGATCAGTAACAGCCTAAGTAAACTGGAGCTGAAGGAGCTCCTTTGTCCACATCACCATCTTCCACTTCCCCTCTTCTGCTCTGCACCGAGCACTCTCTGATTAAAAGGCAGTCACCTATAAAAAGAATGCAGAGGGCTTCCCTGGTGGCGCAGTGGTTGAGAGTCCGCCTGCCGATGCAGGGGACACGGGTTCGTGCCCCGGTTCGGGAAGATCCCACATGCCGCGGAGCGGCTGGGCCCGTGAGCCATGGCCGCTGAGCCTGCGCGTCCGGAGCCTCTGCTCCGCAACGGGAGAGGCCACAACAGTGAGAGGCCCGCGTACCGCAAAAAAAAAAAAAAGAAAAAAAAAGAATGCAGAAGCCCAGCACAGGTAATGTGTTCTTTCCCGTTGCACAATGAATGAAATCTCAAGCTTTTAACCAATCTAGCAGCAACCAGTTTTAAAGATCTTCAGCAAGCTTCCTTGGTGGTAATCAGTGCAAAAGAATTCACTGATTAGTTCAACAGACTTTTCTTGAGCATCTATGTTATGTCAGGGATTAAGCTTTCAGAGGTGCTGGACAGAGTCCATTACTAAGAGTTTATGGCCCAAAACTCATATGCACTAAGGCCAATGTAGTCCAGACAAATGTGGGCTGTGGTATCTTCCCAAGGATACACTGGCAAGATTGAAAGATGTTCTTCATAGTACCTGTAATGGACTTTGAAACAAGTTTTTATAAATCTTGTGACTATCTTGTGAAAACCCTATTTATATTGCACTGTATTTTTGTCTTAACAGAATTAATTGATCATAGATAAATAGGTATACACATATTTTTAATACTCTATGGTTTTTAGCCCCATTTTAACATTTCTCCATTTGTAAACATACTGGCTACCTCAAAATGTGGAAGTAGCTCAGGCGTCTCAGAGTTTAAAATAATAAAGATAGCATGAAACCAAAATGACATCATTGTTTTCTAGCCCTTAAATCATCTCAAAGTAACTACTCTTTCCTTTCAAATCTTCACTAAAGGTTTCTTATTGACTCTCTTTATAATGGCATTTCACTGTGGTTTGAAACTGTATTCTGCTGCACTTTAATCTAAATCCCTCCTGCATCAATTTCACTCCATTCTTTCTTGACCTATTGGTGTAAATAGAAATAAAGAGTCATTTACCATCTTTTATACTGGCCCTGCCTTACCTTTTTGCAGTGTATGTGGACAGAGTACTTTGCTTATCACAGATGCTGAACAAATGTTGTTCAAATTTAACCAATCAGGTCAAGTGGATTTATACATGCACACACACACACACACACACACACACACACACACACACACATATATATAGGCTACTGAGCAAACTACTTCTTCCAAAACACTTAACACATATTATTTTACAACATTCCTGTAAAACTTGCTTTTATTATCCCTGATTACGCAGCTGAGGAAACTGAGACTCAGAGAGGCTAAGTAACTTGCCCTAGGTCACACAGCTAATGAATTTTAGAGTTGGAACTTATGCCCAAGTCTATCTGACCTCAAAGCCCTGTTTTTGGCTCCAGACTAGTAGGTAGCATCTCATCTTTGGTCCCGGGGCTAGATTTGGCTGCTTTTAATTGCCAGTAGACTCTACATGCACTTTCTAATGAAAACAATTCTCAACTCTGAACAACTCTACAGAGAATTTGAAAAAATGAAGAGGAACTTTGAAGAGGTCAGAGCTTTGAAATTTTTTCCCATCCTATTTCTTGAAAGTAATTGCTCAGAAAGATAAGGTGGTACTTACTTCCAGTAAAACTGGGACAGTCCCAGAAATGCTGACTCACTTGTAATGGAACATCATTCCTGGAACCATGTCCCATATAAAGCGGCCTCTCAGAGCTCTAGCAGATGCAAGAGGCCTCTGTGATCATAGCACCTCTTCCCCTTCACTCCAGCCAGAGTGTTCGTGGGACACCTTCTGTCTGCTTGATGCTCACGTGACAGGTTTGTGTTAGAGAACCCAGCACTCCTCACGTTGTATCCTAAACTATGTAGCTACCAGGGCATTTGTTTTCTTCAAAATTAACCAAGTTTGCTCATTTTTAATAATTTATTTTGTCTCCTTTACTATTTTTAGCATTTCATTTTTGGGGTTATTTTGCCCTACTTCATTGATGTGCAAGTTTCTGTTTTGTTTTGTTTCGTTTTGTTTTACCATGCCCCTTGTGGGATCTTAGTTCCCCCACCAGGGTTCGAACCCAGGCCCTCAGCAGTGAAAGCGCAGAGTCTTAACCACTGGACCACCAGGGAATTCCCATTTGTGTAAGTCATTTTTATAGACTTCTGTCCTATATCAGACAGAGCAGGAAGCAGAGCTCTGGACACTTTCTCTCTCCAAAACCCCCTGCTCCAAAATTTCTAGTACCCCTCTCTGGCCAAGCTTTTTAAAGATTCTTTTCTACTCTATCACTTCTCATTCTTTCTTCAGTACTCAGCCTCCAATCCACTATTCCCCTTACTACAGGAAAATGATCTCACACTTGCACCTCCAAAGAGTCACGTAGCATGGATATTTCCATTCCTTATTTGTTAGATTTCTGCAGTATGGGACTCTGTTCACCATTCCCTCCTTGAAACTTTTATATCCCTTGACTTCCTTGGTATAATTTTCTTCTCTTCTCATTTTCCTCCTGTTTGGCCAATCCTCCTCATTTTTATTCATATAAAATCTTCCATATCATTCATCCTTCTTTCTCCTGCATCTTAAACATTAATCATTCCTGGGATTCTGTTTCTGCACTTTTAACCACACTCTTCCTAGGTAACCTCATCCCCAAGACTTCAAATAGGTCCATTATACTGTGTCTACCAAATACTCTAATCATAATGAAAGCAAGGATCCCACTAATCTTGGCCTGAAGTACAGAAAATAATTAATAGATGTTTGGGCTTCCCTGGTGGCGCAGTGGTTGAGAGTCCGTCTGCCGATGCAGAGGACGCGGGTTCGTGCCCTGGTCCGGGAAGATCCCACATGTCGCGGAGCGGCTGGGCCCGTGAGCCATGGCCGCTGAGCCTGCGCGTCCGGAGCCTGTGCTCCGCAAGGGGAGAGGCCACAACAGTGAGAGGCCTGCGTACCGCAAAAAAAAAAAAATTAATAGGTGTTTGTTGAATGCATTAAATACCCATCTCCAGCCCAGGTCTTCCTCCTGAGCCCCAGACAATAAATATGTATATATGTATATGTGGGCATACATATTATATACCTACCTATTGGACTGCTCCACCTGAATGTCTTACAAGCACTTCACATTTATCTTTTTCAAAAATAGCTATTCTCTACTGGCCCCCAGCCTCCTCCTTACCTTTGATTCTCTGTTTTAGTAAATGGCACCATGCCAATCAGACACACTGGAGGTTGTCTTTATGACCACCTCTTCACCCACGTGCCCTCCCCCCATACCGAATTATTCATTAAATCCATTTATTTTTCTCTTATAAATCGTTCAAGTCTATCTTCTCTATTCCACTTACTCACACGGCCGCAACCTTAGTTGAGGCCTTCATCCTTCTACAACTACCATGGCCTCCCTCTCTCGCTCTCTCTCCAGTCCCAGATCACCCCAAGGCAGCCTCTACACTGCTGTCAGAATGTTTTTTTTCTGAAAACAAACCCAATCACGTACAGTTATATATCCAGTATCAAAAGTCCACGAATTTCCCTTTTCTCTGTCCTTAAAAGCACTGCAACAGGCACCTTTCATGAAAGATTCACTCAAGGCAAATGCAACCATACCCCGTAACAGGATTCAGCCAACCTTCTCTAATAGGAATCAGAGCCCTAGGTCAAGAGCACCCTAGATTCCTTTGCTTCCTTCATGCAAGGGCAGCGGTGCCTGTGCCACATTCCTAGCCAATATATTTATCTTGAATAGTACTTATTTCACTCCTTTAAAATTATTGCTAGCATCCCTCAGGCTACCTAATAAACCCTCTAGTGCTAGTTGAAATGGCAGAGAGTCAAACATTTACAGTAGCTACCTGAGTAGAGTCTTTCAGATGCTTAACTAACCTCCCTTGGAGTGTGTATTTTGGATTAAGGTACTTCAAACATCAGCAATCTGCCCGTAGAGGTAGGTTAAACTAACTAAACACACACATATGTATTACACTTTCTATGTTGAATATTTTTAAACTAAATTACAAACTATATAACATCCTGTTTTGCAGGGCCTTACAGGTGTGCCTAATTTGCCTACTGTGTAATTAAGCAGAGCTAGTACATACCCAACCCTTGGCATTCTTGTCTCAATGCTCAAGACAAGAAAAGATAGGCCACAGATGTTTTGTTCATGAATAGACCAGTGACTTTACTAATCCATTAGGTATAAGGGCAAAAGTTCTGGATGGGAACTCAGAATTCATTTCATCTATCCGGGCTTCAATCTTGCATTTCTCCGACCGAAGCTAATATTAAGCTGAACCATATGAAAATGCCGTCTTCAAAGTGGAAAAACACACAGGTTTTGGCAATTTTATATGGTTCAGTATCCCATGATGCTTCTTAGCCACCTTCAGATAAACAGAGAGAAACTATTTTAAAGCACTTATAAGAATCAAATTCTATTCAAATGCTTAGTGATGAGGTCCCAGGAGGAGAAGCAGATCCTTACCTCTCAGTGTTGCTGGTGCCTCCAAACTCCTTAATATGCTTCATCATTCAATAAGGGGCTGTGGTTGCCACGAAGTTGTCACAGATCAATTAAATCCTGGGCATTTCTGAGGTGACATTCAGATTAGTGGGAGGATAAAAGGAAATCAATTCTTCCTTTTCAGCCTGCACGTGCCCACTGATTTCCTGGTGTGAATCGTGAACTCTCATTTCAAACACAAAGGCAAAGATGGCCTCTCCTTTCAGGGCCACTAGTTGATTGCTGAGGTGATGCTGGAAGAATAGAAACCACAGGGGTCTTGCCTTGCCATTACGGGCACTGACACAAAAAGACATCTTTATACCAGGAGACGTAATGCTTTTTTTTTTTTTTTTTTTTTTTTTTTTTTTGCGGTACGCGGGCCTCTCACTGCTGTGGCCTCTCCCGTTGCGGAGCACAGGCTCCGGACGCGCAGGCTCAGCGGCCATGGCTCACGGGCCCAGCCGCGCCGCGGCATGTGGGATCTTCCCGGACCGGGACAGGAACCCGCGTCCGCCTGTATCGGGAGGCGGACTCTCAACCACTGCGCCACCAGGGAAGCCCGACACTAATGCTTTTTGAGGAAGAGTGTCACTGCAGAGTGGGGAGGGGGAAGAAAGACGAGTCAAGGTGAGGCAAAGTGAATTCCACCATTTAATTAGCAATCACCCCTGACCTGCCAGACACTGCTAGTGTAATTCCTGAATGGCTGAATCAAAGCGAACGAGCAGGTAATTAGATAGCATGCACTAGAGCACTAGAAGCATCACATTTTCAGGGTTTGCACTGAGAGCAAACTGGATATATGTGCTATGCTTTTAATATGTTTTGCTTTCCAATTAGCAATCAGACCTGATTTGTCAGTCATCCCACCTATAATGCATAAAACACTGGAACATGGAAAAAAAGCAAGTTCAGAAAATCAATCATGCTTATATTTATATTCACTCAATGCTGAGGCATTGCAAAAACTGCCGAAATATTATCTTTCTCTTTACAAAGGAGCAGAAAGGAAGGGTGAGATTGCAATTCAATATAATGAATAAAACTCTGGCTGTTTGGGGAAAAGTACAATAGCTGAATATTTATGAGATTGATGATGGGAAATGCATTTCATATAGTCAGCAATTGTGGAAATATTCTACCATTTATAAAGAGTATAGGAACAAGTACCTGTTCAAGAAATATAGAGTCATCTTTTTTTTTTTTTTTTTTTGCTGTACGCGGGCCTCTCACTGTTATGGCCTCTCCCATTGTGGAGCACAGGCTCCGGACGCGCAGGCTCAGCGGCCATGGCTCACGGGCCCAGCCGCTCCGTGGCATGTGGGATTTTCCCGGACCAGGGCACGAACCCGTGTCCCCCTCATCGGCAGGCGGACTCTCAACCACTGCGCCACCAGGGAAACCCTAGAGTCATCTTTTACATATAAGGAGTTAACAGAAAATGTTTTAAAATCTAGCCTTTTTATTGGATGGTAATTGGCAGAATGAGAATTTCTCATCTATCTCAAATAACACACTCACACAAGAGTGAAACTGAGTCCCCCCCCAAAACCAAGGCCCTCTAAAACTGAGTTCCCCTGCTGAGTTTATGGAAGCCTCTTTATCCAAAATTTTATTCCCTTTCTTGTCCCACTCCTGTCCCCCTCAGGATCAAAGAAAAGGGGGGATCAATACCGAGCAGGATGCTGCAGGGACCTCCCAGCTATAAAAACCCCTCTATATCTCCCACCCACACTCAAGGCAAGGGGATGACACTAGAAAAAGGCTTTAGTCTTTTTTTTTTTTTTTTTTTGTAGAAAAAGGCTTTAGTCTCCTAGGCCTTCCCCCATTTCCAAAGAGTGGACTGAAGAGGTTACTAATTAGGGAAGTGAGGGAACACAGAAACAAAGGTAAAGCAGTCAAGCAAGAAAAGTAATGATAGCTTAAATAAGAGCTCAGGTATAAAACAGAGTCCTAGTTCATCCTCAAGGGATATACACAACAATCTGATGCATAACTTTGAGTTATTCTGCAGAAACTGAGACCCGCCCCCCACCCATACCCAGGTGACTACTTGCTGACCACAAGCAGGTAGACCCCAGACTGGTTGGAACCAGAAAGTTGATGATCAAGATTTCTAAAACATCACTCTGTTACGTTACCACCAACCAATCAGAAGAAAGTCCACGAGCTGCAACCCTCACCCCAAATCTTGCCTTTTAAAAACTCTTTCCAGAAAGCCATCAGGGAGTTCAGGTGTTTTGAGCACCAGCTGCCCAATCTCCTTGCTTGGCACCCTGCAATAAATGCTATACTTTCCTTCACCACAGCCCAGTGTCGGTAGATTGGCTTTGCTGCACAGTGGGCAAGGGGACCCAAGTTTGGTTCAGTAACAGAGGTAGTATATAACTTCCTTCTAGCCTTTTAAAGAGAGTAGTCTAAACTCATTCAGTTTCCCTACTTCCTCAGCTCATATTCAGTTCTCAACCAAAGAATCTGTCTTCCATTACCACCATTCCATCAAAACTAGCCTTACCAAGGCCTCCAGTGACCTCTTAATTTCCAATTCAGTGAATACTTCCTGGTACTCATCTTAACAGACGGCCCTGTGGCTGTTGCCCCTGATAACTTCTCCCCTCTTCTTCAAAAGCTCTCATCCTTGGCTTCTGTGGTGCCTAGATCTTGATTCTCCTTCTGCCTCTCTGATCATCCTGTTTCTATCTCTTTTGTGAGCTTCTCTTTATCTGCATGTGTCTTAAATATTGGTGCTCCCCACTTCAGCCTGCACGTTTTCCCTGAGTGTTACTTGCTGTAGCCTCTGGTTTTAATTGCCACTGGCAGGCTGAAGATACCTAAATCTTTACCTCTTGTTCTGATTCTATACCTGAGCCTCAGGCACAACATCTCATTTCCAGATGGACCTCTTCACCTAAATATTCACCAGCACTTTATACTCAATGTGTCCAAAATGGAACTGCTTATCCTTCCAGCTTCCAATCCTGCTCTTCTTCTTGCCCTCCATGTTGCTATTCGTTGTTTGTGGGAGAGGCAGCCCCAACCATGGGCCCCAATGACTTCCACTTCCTGTTCAGGCCCTAGTGTCATCCCCTTGCCTTGAGTGTGGGCTAGTGACTTGCTTCTAACGAATGGAATATGGCAAAAAGTACTTCCAAGATTAGGTGGCAAAAAAAGATAGTGACTTCCTTCTTGCTTCCTCTCTCTTCCTCTCTCCCTTATTCACTCAGAGGGAAGCCAGCCACCATGTTATGTGCTGGCCTACAGAGAAGCTCACATGATAAAGAACTGATGTCACCAACCGAGGAGTACCAGAGTCCTGCCAACAGCCATGTGACTAAGCTTGTTAGCAGATCCTCCCCAAGTTGAGCCTTGAGATGGCTCACCTCCAAACACCTTGATTGTAACTTTGCAGAGGTGGATCCAGCTAATATATCATATACCATATGAATTCATTGTTTACTAAACAGTACATTATTTAGGAAAAATATATATACATGTGGTAAAACCATAAAAAAAGAAGAGGGAAATTATTAACACACTATTGAGAGAAGCGGTTACCTTTGGTAGAAGAATATGGAGGATAAAATTGAGGAAGGGATCATAGGAACTTCTGAGGTGTTGGTACTATTTAAGCTTAATGGTAAGAAGTGAGTATTTGTTTTATTATTCTTTAATCTGTGCTTCATATGTGTGTCTGTGTATGTATATAATGTACTCTTTGAATACATGATACATTTCACAGGTGTTCAATTTGGTTGTTTTCTCATAATTAGATTGACCTTAAGCCTTTTGGGCAAGAATACTACATGAAGTAATGTTTTGTCCTTCTCAGCGCATATCAGAGGGTCATGCCTTATTACTGGTCATATTAACCTTGATCAAGGTGGTATCTGTGAAGTTTTTCCTCTCTGAAGTTACTATTATTCCCTTTGTAATTAATGGAGATGGTTTGAGACTGTGCTAAAACCCTGTTTCTCCTCAAACTTTTGCCCAATGATTTTAGCATCTATCTTACTTAGTGGCTCTTTCTATTGGGTTTGCCCAGTAATGATTTTATATTTCCTTCATTCCTTCAACATTTTTTAATTGAAATTTTTCTATAGGCAAGAGTTGTCCCTTCTCCTTATATAAAGAGTTTTCCTTTCATAAATAAATGAAATTTATTTATTTCATTATGTATTTATATCTGTATTGACTCAAGGATACTTATTTTACTCTACTGGTCATAATCCAATGTTACTGTTATATATTTTTATTGTTTGAATCATTCCATTCTTGGCCATTGGGAGTTCCACCTTAGCTCCTGTGTCCTTATGACACACTGTCATCCTTTTCTTGAATACTTCTTTTTTCTGACATCACAAGATGTTCCAGTCGCATCTTTTATTTTTTTCCTCCCCAGCTTTTCCAAAGAGTTCTGGTTTCTTTCATAGGACAAGCGAATTTATAAACCGAGATTTTGCCACGAGGTGTACTCATGGCTACTAGAGTATCATTACTCCTGGGCTCTCTCAATGGACAAAGATGGGAAATATACATATGAGTACTAACCCACACATACACACATCTACATTTATTTCTACATATATCGATCTGTGTCTATACACATATAAAATCTGTAAGTTCATATTCATGAATCATACCTATGATTCCAATCCAACACCATGAGGCTCATTCCACCTTTCTCCCTTGATTTATCTCTAACTTCTTTCCCCAACAGTGACAGATCCAGCTCTCATTTTCTACAATATATTCATTTGTTTGTGCAATACTAGTATACACATAAAGTAGTTACACAATTGCTCATCTATACCCCTATGAGAAACAGATTTACTAACTAGATAACAGTATTTGCATACAGTTCTTTTTATCTTTAGCCTCACAGCATCCAGCCAAAATATTATTTTCCAAAGCTATTTAGGTTTGTGCTTTTCTGTCCGTTCAACCTCAGTGCAATATGTCATCCATTTGTAATACAGTTAAGTTCATTTGTTACTGATTACATTCCATTTTGGATTTTCTCCCAGTTCCTGGTTGATTTTAATTATTAAATGGGGAGAAGGTATGTATGTGAAACATGACTATGGTTCTAAAAGTCAAACCTATAAAAAAAATACTCAGAAAAGTATCTCTTCCTTTTCATCCCTACTAACCTGTCCCCATCCATTCCTTCTTCCTGCACCTTTCCTACCAATCTCTGTAGATAACCAATCTCTTTAGTTTCTCATTTATATTTCCTGTATCTCTTTTGTATACATGTGCAGATACATGTGTATTTTTTTATTTCCCTTCCTTCTCACATAAAGGGTATCATGCTATGTATATTCTTTTGTACTTTTCCTTTTCACTTACTAGTAAATATGTCCTGTAAATCACTGCATGTCAGTTCACAGAGATCTTTCTCATTCTTTTGTTACAGTAGCAGAGTACTCTAGGTGTACTATAGGTGTATAGTACTAGGTGTACTATAATTGTCTAGGTGTACTATAATTTATCCAATCACTCCTCAATGTGTTGGAATTTACTTCTTGTCAATATTTTCTAATTACAAACAATGCTGTCTTACATAACCTTGGCATATGTATTTTGTACATATTGGAAGTACATCTTCAGGGTAGAGCCCTAGAAGTGGGATTTTCTGGGTCAAAGACCAAGTGCATACGTAGTTCTTTTAAGTATTACCAACTTTCCCTCTAGAAGAGCTGTACTGGTGCACATTCTCACCAGGTACTTACTAGGGAGTGTCTGTGTCCTCACAGCGTCACCAACAAAACATGTTGACATAGTTTTTTATTTTTGCCAGTTTGATAGTGAGAAATTATACTTCAGTATTGTTTGAATGTACATTTCTCTAATTATAAGTGAATCTGAACATCTTTCCATATGTTCGAATGCTCCTTATATATTTTTGTGTCTACTCATGATTTTTTCCCATTTTTCTAATAGGTTTTGGTCCTTTGTTTCTCAATTTCTACAAGTTCTCTCTTCCTCTCTCATATATACATATACCACAGACAAAGATTATATATATATATGTATTTTTATATATATATATAATCTTTGTCTGTGGTATATGTTACAGATATTTTCTCCTAGTTTTTCCTTTGGTTTTGTTTATGATATGTGGTTGGTTTTTTTTTTTTTTGGTCACAAATCTTTTTTTATTAAACTTTTATGTAGTCAGATTTCTTAATCTTTGCTTTTATTGACCCTGGATTTTGAGTCACAGTTACAGCCCCTGTGTCTTTAATAATGTTAAAGAGGAATTTATCCATGTTTTCTTCACATACTTGTATGTTTGTATTTTTTACACTTAGATCTCTCACTCCTTAGGAGCTTCTTCTTGGGTAAAATGTGAGACGTGGATCTAATTTTAACTTCTTCCAAATGATTACCCAGTTGTCCAGCACCATTAAAAAGTCCAGCTTTATCCCAATGATTGGAGATGCCATCTGATAATTTCTAAATCTGCAACAATGAAGAGGTTATGAAAACCAGCAACAGACAAGACATTTCAAAAAATTATTTGTTACAAAAAGCAGATAGAAGAGCACTGACAGAGGAAGCCAAGCTAAGGAAGTTCATACAGGGGAAGGACATTTTATAATGATTTTTTAAAAGCCAATTCATCAAGAATACATAACAATCTTAAATGTGCGTAACTGTACTGTGTCTCTTGACTGATTTTCTAATCTAACAAAATGCTATGGCTCTCATTTAACACAAAAGTTGGGTTGGAAAATCATTTCTTTATTTGTTCTTCTGAAATTGTTTTCCATTTCACCCCACAGAGCCAGAAGCATAATGAGGAGCTTCCAGCCACATCTACAATAACATCTTGACATCCCCAACATACTCTAGGTCCTTGGAAAACAGCTGGATATAGTAGTCATTCAATTCTTCCAGCTGTGAGTTTTTATCTTTTGCTTTTGGCTTTTTAAAATTTTACCAATTCACTTCCATTCTCCTAGAAAAGCTTCAGAAAATAAAAACATCAATTTGTTTTAAAGGGAGTGGTTCTGCGACAGCACTTTTTATTCTAAAAGACCATAAAAAGCCAAGTAAGCAGGTTTGGCTACCTTACATAGGCCTTCCAACTCCATGCTAGACCTGAGTACTAATCTGCTTCCCAATCAGCAAAAACATTGAGAGATGAATCATTGAATTCCATAAATACTTGGTGTTAATTACAAACTGTATGATGAATTTTGCTGTAAGTAGGATCAGTTTGACATTTTGGAAACTTTCCAGAATCCACTTTTAAGGTGTTTGTGAGGTGGGTAGACTAAGTAGTGAGGGTTCATACCAAAAGATTTATCCGTATCTCTGAGCTGATAGAATTCATGAGTCAGCCAAGTCTTCACTTCATGCTTATGAAATGTCTTTCCTCCAGGAAGCTCTTCTCACATTCATTATCTCTTTAATCATTCACCTATTCCGTTAGAGAAAGCAAAGTGGGGAAACATGGGTTATACTAGCTCTTTTACTCTCAGGAGAGACTATTGAGGTTCAGAGAAAACAAAAAATTTAGTAATTCAAACCTGTGAAGTTAAAAAAAAAAAAAAAGCTATCCTAGGAAATTTGTGGAGTAATCATGTAAATTTTATTTTTTTTAATCCCTTAAATGTATACTGAGAATAAGAGGTGAACACCTCTTGATGCCTAATGAGCATCATTAGTGTTAATTCATAGTTTAATGTGATAAAAGCTTTAGAGCACTGTAGCAAAAATGTTAGTCAAATTTTTCACATAATACACAAGCCTATCAGATTCTCTTCTGGTCAAGCTGCTGAAAGTCCTATTCCCTTGCCCACATTATGAGGATTTATGAGATCGGTCTCAGTTAGGAATAAATCACTGAATCTCCTCATCTGTAAAATGAGGCCTCTGGCCTAACCCATGCCTTGTGCCCTAGGTACTTGGTGAGGATGAAAGATCTGAAAAGTTCCTTACCCCTTAGGAAAAACAAAATTACATATGTCTAGTCAGGCAAATTATTACAGGACGAATGCCTCATGACTTTAAGAGAAACGAGGACTTTATGACACACGATGATCTGAGTGAGAATATTAATAAAAATGAAAATATATTATCCAAGTACCTGTTACTCCTTTGTGACTCCCAATATTTATTTCTGGTGGATCATGGTTATGATCTTAACCAATGAAGCTTTCATAAGTTGGTCACCATTTGAAGGTATTGATATGTTTATTACACATATGAGGGAATGGAATTAATTAACGTTTGGGGGCTATTGTCTTTGCATGCATAATTTTAATTATTCCTGACAACAGCCAAAATAAGAAAACATTATTATCCTCATTTTTCAAATTAAATGGGGATACAGATAAAATTACAAAAGAAACTTACTCAGGATATCATAGGCAGTAGGTGGTAGAGCTGAGATTTGAATTCTGGTCTTTTGATTTTTAAAAACATGTTCATTCCAATACATGGAATGTTTGCCATCAATGATATGTTTCATATTAATATGAATTATTCCAATATTTTAAATTATGTAATTCACAAAATGGACAATGTATCTGTATTCGTTATTTTGGAAATACTGGGCTTCTGCACAAAACGGGAACAAACTCAACTGTTATAAGTAGAAGATGGATAAATGGCATCTCTCTCTGGAAGAGGCATCCCTGGGGAGTTCGCAACACATAGGGGCTCTCTAAAGGATGCTCCATGATTGCTCTATGACCTGGTGTGTCTAGGAAAGGAGGTTTTATGGGTATTTATAAAATATCTGACAAAAGAACAATGTTCAAGGCTAAGATTATTACTGCCATACACTATGGCATTAGTTTTCATCTTGTATTTTGTCCCAACATCCCTATGGGATGCAATACACTGTCATCAGTAATAGTGGTTTCGTTCTCTGCTCCACCAATTCACACCCTGTCTGAGTACCTTAGGGTAGGGTGGTGAGGCCCCTGCAGAAATCTGGAAAAGTCCCCTTTCTCAGATGACTCAGCTATGGGAGGTGGGAGAGGTAGGGAGAACAGTATTCCCATCCCTAAATAAATTAAGTCATTAGAACGAAACACGCTTTTAAGCAAATTATTAGAAATACAGCCTAAAAAGTTACAAGCAAGTTCCCCTTCCTCCAGCCTGATGGAGCTCCATGCCAGGGCATGTGCCTTGATAAGTATAAGGCTGTTCTTCAGTCTTGACTCGCCTCTCATGGCCAACTGGAACATAATCTCCACAACCATCGGCAGTGACCCTTCTCAGGGACTATGAAAGCACAGGTCTCCACATTTCACTAGAAACACAGAATGGCTCTAAGTACCTGTTAGAAGATTAAAATCTCAATCTCTTTGCCCTTTGATAATTATCAAAGCTCGGTTTATTTACTAGAAAAAGAAAAACATACATACCAAAAGAAGTTTAGCCTAACCAGAAATTAAAGAAACACAAATTAAAATCATTTTTCGCTTCAGGGAATTTTATCTAAAATAGGAATTTTTAGCTTTTCTTGAAAATCTAAAGATCTGGACTATCCTTAGTCTTTATTCCTGGATGACAACGGTTGGCAAGAGCTGAGTATCATCCTCTCCCTGAAGATAGGACATGCCGTCCCCAGTTCTTTGCTGTCTCCAGTGAACTCTCCTTATTGTCTCACGCATCTGCCTGCTCACTTGCCTGGCCTCTGTTGGCTTTTGAGTTTGCAGTCCTTGAGGAAGTACCCTCCTCTGCTCCAATCATTTGTGACCAGAGAGGTGGAGTCAGGTGACAAGAAACAGCTCCCTGTTTGTAAGAAACGATATGGTTCTGCTCCCTCAGCAGGGGCCATGGATATAGAAAACCTTCAGAAGGGAGGTATGGGTGTGGCAGACATTCTGAGGCTTGGCTTATCCATTACATCAACAGGGAAAGTCATCTATTTTTATAAATTTCAACATATACCATTAAATTACCTAGAGATATGGTCACAATATATTGTGAAAAAGCAGGTTTAAATCAGTAAGAGAGTAACCCATTTTTCATAACAAATTTATATACAGGCATTGCTTGTGATTTGAATCTAATCCTTTTCTTGGTTTGATATGTTGGATATCAAATTTGGACGGAGTGGAGAATGGGCCTTATATCTGTTTCAAGACCATCCCAAAACCCCAACCAATTTTCCAAAATTTAACTAGATATTCTTAAACACCTATATAGGGAGACAAGATGGTGGAGTAGAAAGACCTTGAGTTCAATTCCTTTTGTGAGAACACCAAAATCACAACTAACTGCTGAACAACCATTGACAAGAAAAGACTGGCACCTACCAAAAAAGATATTCCACATCCAAAGACATAAAGAAGAAATCCAACGAGACGGTAGGAGGGGCACACTCATGATATAAACACCTATATAATAATAACCCCAAGGATTTCTGCATAAATCTATTAGGTAAAATGTCAAACACATAATTATTTAATGGGCTTTTTAGTGGATATATTTTCATGTAATAGGCAACAATACAGTAGAAATTAGCTTTTCTTCTGTACAACAAGCATATACTATAGTGTAAACTAAAAACTACTATATATTTAAAGTTATGAAATGAATATAGATAGAACTTAAATAAGCAAACATGAAACATTTTAAAAATGATTACTTACCAAATAAGGAGGGATTTATGGAGAGGAAGACAGAGCCTCAGTTAGGTAGACAGTGATGCTACTCAGGGGTGGGTGTGGTGAGGGAGTGAGCTAGCAGAGAGCAGGTGAAACAGCACACACCTGAGGTGCACCTATGTTCAAATCCAAGGATCTTGTGGACAGCCACCTCTTTTTGGCACTTGAGTCTCTAGAAGTGGGTGGCTATAAACCATTATCTGAAATAGCAGATAGCCAAGAACCAAAACTAGCAAACAAACAAAAACTTGCAAAAACAAATATTTTATCTGCATAATTCCAAGTTTTCTAAAGATCCAGCAACAGGTATTTATGGCTCCCCTTCTTTCTCTTCCTTTGACCTAGAATGAACATCAGGTTGAACAAGTTTCTTGGTTGTAAGTTCTTTGTACCATCCACTTCACTAAATCTAGCCTCCCGCACAAGATTTAGGACTTCTGCTTTGTGTTAATCATTTCCTTGAAACCTTGGAAGTCAGCAACAATTGCGGGACCAGTTTTTTTCCATACTCCATTCATCGTTTGTTACGATACATGCCAAACCCAGTTGATAAATTTGAAGACCTTCTGAATGTCAAAACTCTTCCATAAATCCTTAATCGAAGCAGTGTTACCTGCATCACCAGACTATATATCAGCACATAAGTGCCACATAGTGCATCACCATCTGTAAACAATATGCCTTGAAGGCTGCAGGACTCTCAGAGGCTACAATAAGACATAATGCTGGGAAGCATAAAGACCACTGTGATATTATCTCTGTAACTATCCACACTAGAAGGACATCTGGGAGCATTGTCTATTATCAAAAAAGCATTGTTTGCAAGTTTTCTATCTTTGTGCACCCTTTGATGAATAGAGACAGTTAGATCCTCATGTAATGATTGAATACTGCCTTGGTCACCCAAGCTTTACGAGTTGATTATCACATAACAGACAATTTACTCAATAGTCCCTAAAAGGTACTGGGGTTTTTTATGTGATATGCCAACGGAGGTTTTAGCTTAGAAATAAATTCACTTTAAAGCAGTGTTAGCCTTTTGGGGATGGTTTATGTTCTAGGACTTTTGTCTCCTTTTTCTGAAATGAACGTACAAGATAGCATTTGTTTTCAAAATAGCCCAATTTCATCAACATTAAAAATTTGCTTTGCAGTTCAATCACCTTTGTCAATAGTTTCCTCCAATTCGTGGGCTCATTTACTTTCTTCATAGGCTTTCCAGCATTCTTAGAAAATCTTTTCATGTAATAATGTGGGGAGTCTGATGAGATAAGGCACAACATGTTTAAACTGTGTAAGACAAGATTCAGTATTGCCAAAAGAAGAGCTGAGAATCTACTGCAACATTCTATTTTCTCTCCTGAATTTGTGCACAAATCAAACAGTTTTGCTGCTGTAATAATGTGGATTTGTTATAACAAGTCTTCCTTTCAGATGGTGAATTTTGGGAAAAAAATGTTACAAGTCATTTAAACAATGATTTGTATAGTGAGATTCAGATGGCAAGGATTATCCATTATAAGAAAACTATAAAAGGATAGTAACCAAGGTTAATAGTAACTATCCCTGAAAGATGGGACAGAGTAATTTTAACAATTTTTGTTTATCAATGCTTCTAATCTATTGAAAATAAACATCTACCAATTTTAAATGGGGAAAGTAGATAATAGAATAAAATGTCATCTACCTGGACTAGCAGAGCACCTCACATCTGAAACACACTGTTTTGGTCCTCTAAGCAGAAAAGCACTTTAACAATATTTCCCATCCATTTTTCCTTCCAAGCTTTACTAAAAATGTAGCAAGATATTAAAATGGGACTCTGTTTTGAATCAGTTTCAGCAGAGGCCACCAAGAAGCTGAGAGCCAAACAATAGATGACAAAGGAGGTGTCAGAAAGCAGTGTTTCAACCTTTAGTTGAACCCCATATGTCATGGGTATAAGAAGGTTTTGTAGAAGAGGAGGGAAAGAAAACTTGCAGTGCTGTGACATTTTTCACTCACCCCTCCCTTGGGAGGAAGAAGGATATTCCCTTCAGCTTTACCTCAGCTTGGAGAAAGGGGCTTTAAGGAGAACATTTCAAGAACTTGATATGTGTTTTCTGGAATGTGGAGGGCACAGGAGACTGGTGTCTGGCACCCCCTAAAGGATCCACCACCTGGGGGAGAAGAGCCTGGAAAAAGCCCAGGTGGCAGGGGGCTCTGGGTACTCTTGTCTTCCTAGTGAGGGTACAGCACAACCTGCTAAGTATTGATAAGAGGCTTCCCGATGCCGACTTCCCCACTCTTCCCCAAAGCAGAGGAATCCGGGACAACTTAGTCACAGTGGTAGGAAGGGAGGGCGTAGTAAGGAAAGAGAGAGAGAACATTTCAAAACCTAGAAGGAAGTAAGAAGTAAGACCTTGCCCTCCTTTATCACCACAGACTTCCAGCCCAGCCTGGAAGGAGAAGAAAAGTTCAACTTCAAATGAAATTCAGAGTTTTCATTATTTTCATGGCCTGAACATAATAAAAACGAAATGGAGACTATTCTGGTGACCAGAAGTGAGCGGAAACATTTCATCTTTTGAGAATGCTAAGAAAACCTGAGGGACATGTCCTAAATTTCACACAAAGAGTGGGGGAAATCAACAGGTATTAAATGATGGTAGTGTGGGAGCGGGAGAATAAAGTTGCTTATAATTGTACCCTATTGAATTCCATTTGTCGTATTTACTAAAGCTCCCATATGTGTCATACTGCTACCGTTACTGTGAAGAAGTTATGGAGAACATCACACTCTACACCAAGCATAACTTTTTAACCACAGCCCACAGGAAGTAATTTGCCCCAGCCCCGTTCCAGCAGTAGCTGTCCTCCACAGCAAAGTGTTTGTATTATGCTCACCGGAAATCAAGGAACTAGTCCTGCTGGCAGTGGAACTGGTTTTTGTTCAGCTGTTCGAGCATCCTGAATAAAACGTGTGGTGCTCTTCTAACAATACACCAGACACTCTGCAGGCACTTTGAGTGCCAACCTCAATCCTAGCTTCCACTTACCATTCCTACTCTCTTCCCCATGGTTTTCTTTTATCTTTTTGTGTAGCATGCTTTTATGCAAACCACCTCAAGTTCTTTCTGTAATCTGGTGGAGCAATAAATATACTTATCACAAATAATACAAATAATTTGCACTAAAATTAATCTTGAACATAATTTAACTTTGTTCTGGTAATTATGAAGGTGCCTTGGCATCTTACATTGCCTGAAGGCCATCCATATGAACATCAGTTATTATTGTGCTATACATGTGATTGAGCTGATAAGGAGTCTAATTAATGGTTGATCCAATAACAAAGTTTTCTCCGTATTACTAGCCTGGGGTAGGTGGGAGGTGAAGAATACTATTCTGAAATCATCTTTAATTCTTAGGTATTTCTAAGTAAACGTTCATCTATATCAAAGGCATTTAGTTTTAAAGAAACAACGCTGTTTTTGTCTAACAGTCCTATTTGTACACGTGCAAGATTTTACATACAGATATAGATATATAGATATAGTCACTTTGACTATTACATTTATAATGTGGGCCAAGTAGGATTTCTAGTTAAAAATGCAGCTTAATCACAAATGATTACCCAATAAAGACTTCAACAAGAAAGAGTGAAGAAATAATGTAATAAAAGTGGACAGACAGAAGGGAAAACATCAATAGAGGAGAGGTTTGAACACATTCCTAGAAGATGGAAAGAGAATAAAAGGCTGTTGAAGGATAAAATCAACGGAGGAAGCAGAGACTTAGAATTCATAGAAGGAAGAAAAGCAGAGGAAAAAAGACTGTTAATCTTGATGCAGAACCCAGAGAGACAACGAATTCAAGGTCAGAGGTAAGGATGAAGACCAGAAGATAGGGGGCTGAAAAGAGATTAAAATTCCTCTATAAACAACACTCTGGGGGGTGGCAGCGGGTGAGGGGAAGGAACCTTACAAGAAAGTCATGTCCCATCAGAAAGGTCGGGGAGAAAGATCCACAAGAGGGGAACAAGTCTGCAGAGTGAGAGGCAGGACCGGCGGCGTAAGGCAGAAAGAGAGAAAAGGGCAAAGGGCAAGAAGAGCCAGAGAGTAGAGGGGAACAAAAACGACGGAAAGAGAGAGAGAGAGAGGTGTACAGAATGAGAGGTGGAGACACTGAGTAGTGAAGGAAGGGGGGGGGATCCAGACAAGCGGTGAGTCGTTTGGGTATGGATGATTCAGTTGTGATGTATTGATTTGTGGTTTTATAATCCTGTACATTCTAAATTTGTTTCTATTAGACAGATGAGAATGAGAACTGCAAAACTGCTGTCTAGAAGGCATGTGCATTTTGTAACTATTTGTATCAGAAGATAACTTCCATTTGCAATCCCGATTCAGCCAGGGGGCAGTGTCTTGACTCAGTCAGCTGTGGGTCCCCCTCTTCCCTTTTCCTGGGATAGGGGAGGGGATGGGGGGAGAAGTGGGGCAAGAAATGACTCTGACACTATATGGTACCTTTTTAAAGGAACATTAAAAATGTTTTTGTTTTGTTTTGTTTTTTTGTGAGGAAGGAAGGGAGGGAGGGAGAGAGGAAGGAAAGAAAGAAGGTACTCAGAACTATGTAAACCAAAATGTGACCTGACTTTGAGCATCTGGAAGAGGGCTTGCTGATAAGAAATGGAAATCCATTGGAACTGGATACAAGGATCATTTGGCTTTGATTGGTACCAAAGTTGAAACATCGAGTTTTGAATCCTAACACATGACTTACTTGTCTCTACACTGGACGGTATTCACTTGGTCATAATAATGTGAATGCTGCTTATCAAAGTTTAACCTTTGAATTCATCTATAAACTGAACCTGGAAAACTTTAAAATGTTACATAACAGAGGAAAATGTTATCAATTTTGACAACATAAAATTTAAAACTTTTTTCAGAGCAGACAGCTTAATGCTCTCCACCCACATGGCGATCCCGCACTGGCCTCCATGAGGCCCCCTGCCCCAGGACACCCCTCGCACTGGAGCCTGGACAGTGCACATGAGAGCACGCCCACCATCAGCACGACCTCTCCCACCCTCAGTGCCCAGGACTCGAAGGGGCTGCCTTTCGCTTCAGGGACCTACAGGCAGACAGAAGAGAGGGTGTGCTCTGAGGGAGAAGAGACCGAGAGCAAAAAGAAGGAAGAATGATACTCCCACTCTAGAAGGTGAACAGGATGTCTGTGGAGAGTGAAAAGGGAAAAAGAGCTGTTAGATGCAGGGGGGTCAGTAGACACATGATTCTAATAGTTTCCTCCAAGGGAAACTGTAGAGCATAATAATTAATAGCACAGTTAATAGAGCCATCCCAGCTTTACCACTTATTAACTGGTAACCTTTCACAAGTTATGCAAGAAATTGCTCTGTGCCTCAGTTTCTATGTCTGAAAAATGGGAATAATACTCTATTTCATAGGTCCAATTTAGGATAAATGACTTTATATAAAGTGTTTAGAACAGATCCTGGCATACAGTAAGCACTAAATAAATGTTTAATGTTATCTAACATCATTGGGAGTTATGAGATGCTGTCATGGTAAAATTAAAAATAAAACAAAAATAACAGCTGTTTTAAATTGGAGGTGGAAGGGGAGGAGAGAAAGTATAGCTTAAGTAGACACAATACCTTTCAGCTTCTCAGAAGTTCAGCTAATAAATAATGCCTGAAGTTTACAGTTGAAGAAACAGCACCGTTTTGTATTATTTGAAGTTAGAAAGGCAACCATTAGAAACACTAAAACCGGAAATAGTTATAAGCATTTTATTATTTTTCTAATCAAGTAAAGAATTATTCATTTAAAAAATAGAGTTATATTTGGCCCAAATTAATTCTACGAAAGCTGAACTACAAAAGCTAAACAAATCAAGCCGAATCTATCCTTTTGCAAATGAATTCAGCCTGGCAGATTTATTGGGAAGTGAAAAATAATCTCTTAGCCTATGATATTTTCCTGAGTCTTTGCCACACTTTCCAGGGTTATAGCAATGCCACACCTCTTGACGGCAAGACTCAGTTCTTGGGGAAGTACAGTATTAGTGCCTTTCGTCACATTTTTGAACTCTACAAAAATTATCCTGACCCACAGCCCAATTTCATCCAGACTCATGTGACAGCTTTGCCAGCTCCAGCGTGTGGGTGCAACGTATCTGCAGCGCTGAACTGCTTCCTCTAGCAAATTGTTACACTGGTTATCAGTTTTCACTTCTTGCAGGCAGGTGAGCCACGAAGTGGTGTTTCCATCAGTAATAACAAGACTGCTCTTTGGACCATTCCAGCATATCAGAGCAGCCACCTCTCTCATCTCTTCACCTGCTACTCCTTCATGCAATGCTTAAAATCTGCATTCTCGCTAAGGCACATCTAACAGACACACATTAGATTAACACCTTCTGAGAGGAACTAAAACATCAAAGGTATTTAGACATACATGAATGTGGTTATTCTTCATTTCAGTAATGCAGTTGGTTCACTTTCCCTGATATGCAGCTTTCCCATAGATTTTGGAACAATTTTAACATTTATTTAGCACTTATTATGTGCTAGGAATTGACAATCTAGTTTAACAGATAAATTAGATCCCCCCAAAACGTAACAGAATATAAGTTCTGTGATGAAGGAAAACACAGGGTGCTGCTGGAACAGTTAGGAGGGGGACTAATCCAGCCTGGGAAGTATAGTAGAGTGACAAGTAGGGTTTCTTGAAGGAAAGAATAGTTAAGCAAGAAAGGAGAGGAAGGGCATTCTCGGGAGAAGGTACAGGATATTATAGATAAGGAGCTGGAATAAGAGTCAGACATGTTCTGGGAAGGGTTTATTTGGGGAAGTGGGAGGTAAGAAGGAGCTAGGTCATAAAGAGAGCCTTTACGATATGCCAAGGAACATATATTTTTCTGGAATTCTCTAGGAGAGACATTGAAACATTTTAAGCAGGACAATAGAATAATCATTTTGTTTTAGGAAGGTTACTCTGCTCTAAAGGATGGATTTCAAAAGGAGGACAGGAATATCAGTTAGAAGTGAATCAGACACTTCCTCTGGGCCACTTCAAACCCTCTCAGACCCACCACTTTTTCTGGAAGCCGCTGCTGGAGTATGGAGTGTGTGCTACTTACCTCTCACTTTCTGCACCAGGGATTCCTGAGGCTCTGGGATGTCAAAATCGCTGCTGGGCATTCATGCCAAGTGCAGCCTGGAATTGCTGGGGACTTGATGAGCATGAGACCACCCTGTGTCCATGGCACCGCGCTTGAAAACTGGAATGGAAGCTGAGAAATCAATGCTCAGCTTCCTCCTTTCACATAACAGATGGAAAAGTTCTACACGACTGAGCAAGAGTGGTTTGTGGTGGTGGCCAGCTTGGTAAAGCAGACTGTGTTGGTTTTCCCTCCTTCTCTGTTTCTTCATTCCTACTCCCCAGGATGAACTACCCAAGTAAACCTGAGCACAAGCCTTGTTCTCAGATTCTGCTTTTGTGGAACCCAGGCTAAGACTAAAGATTACTACATAAATTCTGGAGAAAGTCATGTGTGCCTGAAATACAGCCTGGCAGTGGGAATGGAGACGAGGAAATGGACTCATTCATAAGACCTTAAGGATGTGGGATCAGCAGCATGGCTATGAGGAATGAGGAGAAGAGACAAGACTAGGCCTAGGATGATTCCAGGTGTCTGATTCAGGTGGTAGGGTGGCCTTTCACAGAAAGCTGTAGAGAAGAAAGAGAAACAGTACCGGAGGGGTAAAGGAAGAAGAGACTTCAGATGTGAATATACGAAATGAGAGATGGTTTTAAATCATCCAGGGGAGGATGTCTTGTGAGCAGTTTCATAAATAGATATAGATATATATATGATATAGATATAGAGATATACATAAAATAGTATAGTATGCGTCATAAAATACAAAGAAATGGGGAACATCTATATATAAGGGGTGGACGATGATTCTCTATATATTCAAGGAAATATACTGAGATCTAGTTCAATAAGTGAGAAGAAAAAAAAATACCAGATGACACAGAATCCAAAGGAGGAAAAAGTTTTTAAAAGGAGGGGATGGTTTACAAGAACAGAACCAGAGGTCCAACTGATAAGAACCGAAATGTATACATTAGATTTGACAAATGGAAAGTCACAGGTGACCTTGGCAAACAAGTTTCAGCAGCAAAGTGCAAAAGCCAAATAGCAGTGGGTTACAGGGTGACTGGAAGAGCAGTAAGAGAGTCAGAAAAAATAACAACATAGAATTTGCTCCTTCCCCCACCAGAGATATATAGAAAGACGACAGATAGTTGCATAGATGGATGATCTGTTCTACCTATGTGATAGACAGATCATCTGTTCATTATTTGAAAATTTAGACAATAGAGAAGAAATAACTTTAAAAAATCACTTTGTTTCATTCATAGATACTAACTACTATTATTTTGCTATGTCTCTTTCTAGACATTTTCCTAATCATATGTAATACTTCTAGCAAAAACATGATCATATTCTATATACCATTTTATAACCTTTTTTTCATATAATAGGTAATAAACATTTTTCCATGAACATAAATCTATATCTAAATCATTTTTAATGACTGTGTAGTATTCCATTGCATGAATGTATCACAATTTACATAACCATTGCCCAATTAAAGGACATAAAACATGTTGTACTGACAATCCTGTAATACAGCTATGCATGCCTATTTACTTATGATCAATTTCTGGAAGGAGTCTGACTCTATCAAAAGATGCGTTTGGTTTGTTTAAAGATTCTGATAGAACTATGCACCAAAAGTTTACACCACAAGTGCTCCATAAAAGCACTGTTTCCACATACCTTTGAAAATAGTGCATCATTAGTTTTTTTTTTTTTTAACATCTTTATTGGAGTATAATTGCTTTACAGTGTTGTCTTAGTTTCTGCTGTATAACAAAGTGAATCAGCTGTATGCAAACGTATATCCCCAAATCCCATTCCTCTAGCGTTTCTCTCCCACCCTCCTTATCCCATCCCCCTAGATGGTCGCAAAGCACCGAGCTGATCTTGCTGTGCCATGCAGCTGCTTCCCACTAGCTATCTATTTTACATTTGGTAGTGTATATATGTCCGTGCCACTCTCTCACTTCGTCCCAGCTTCCCCTTCCCCTTCTCTGTGTCCTCAAGTCCATTCTCTACGTCTGCATCCTTATTCCTGTCCTGCCCCTAGGTTCTTCAGAACCAGTTTTTTTTTTTTTTAGATTTCATATATATGTGTTAGCACACTGTATTTGTTTTTCTCTTTCTGACTTACTTCACTCTGTATGACAGACTCTAGATCCATCCACCTCACTACAAATAACTCAATTTCATTTCATTTTATGGCTGAGCAATATTCCATTGTATACATGTGCCACATATTCTTTATCCATTCATCCGATGATGGACACTTAGGTTGCATCCATGTCCTGGCTATTGTAAATAGAGCTGCAATGAACATTTTGGTACATGACTCTTTTTGAATTATGGTTTTCTCAGCATATATGCCCAGTAGTGGGATTGCTGGGTCGTATGGTAGTTCTATTTTTAATTTTTTAAGGACCTCCATACTGTTCTCCATAGTGGCTGTATCAATTTAAATTCCCACCAACAGTGCAAGAAGGTTCCCTTTTCTCCACACCCTCTCCAGCATTTACTGTTTGTAGATTTTTTGATGATGGCCATTCTGACTGGTGTGACGTGATACCTCATTGTAGTTTTGATTTGTATTTCTCTAATGATTAGTGAGGTTGAGCATCCTTTCATGTGTTTGTTGGCAGTCTGTATATCTTCTTTGGAGAAATGTCTATTTAGGTCTTCTGCCCAGTTTTGGATTGGGTTGTTTGTTTTTTTGATATTGAGCTGCATGAGCTGCTTGTATATTTTGGAAATTAATCCTTTGTCAGTTGCTTCATTTGCAAATATCTTCTCCCATTCTGAGGGTTGTCCTTTCATCTTGTTTATGGTTTCCGTTGCTGTACAAAAGGATTTAAACTTCATTAGGTCCTATTTGTTTATTTTTGTTTTTATTTCCATTTCTCTAGGAGGTGGGTTAAAAAGGATCTTGCTGTGATTTATGTCATAGAGTGTTCTGCCTATGTTTTCCTCTAATAGTTTTATAGTCTCTGGCCTTACATTTGGTCTTTAATCCATTTTGAGTTTATTTTTGTGTATGGTGTTATGGAGTGTTCTAATTTCATTCTTTTCCATGTAGCTGTACAGTTTTCCCAGCACCATTTATTGAAGAGGCTGTCTTTACTCCATTGTATATTTTTGCTTCCTTTATCAAAGATAAGGTGACCATATATGTTTGGGTTTATCTCTGGGCTTTCTATCCTGTTCCATTGATCCATATTTATGGTTTTGTGCCAGTACCATACTGTCTGGACTACTGTAGCTTTGTAGTATCGTCTGAAGTCAGGAGCCTGATTCCTCCAGCTCCGTTTATCTTTCTCAAGATTACTTTGGCTATTCGGGGTCTTTTGTGTTTCCATACAAATTGTGAAATTTTTTGTTCTAGTTCTGGGAAAAATGCCACTGGTAGTTTGATAGGGATTGCATTGAATCTGTAGATTGCTTTGCATAGTATAGTCATTTTCACAATGTTGATTCTTCCAATCCAAGAACATGGTATATCTCTCCCTCTGTTGGTATAATCTTTAATTTCTTTCATCAGTGTCTTACAGTTTTCTGCATACAGGTCTTTTGTCTCCTTAGGTAGGTTTATTCCTAGGTATTCTATTCTTTTTGTTGCAATGGTAAATGGAGTGTTTCCTTAATTTCTCTTTCAGACATTTCATCATTAGTGTATAGGAATGCAAGAAATTTCTGTGCATTAATTTTGTATCCTGCTACTCTACCAAGTTCACTGATTAGCTCTAGTAGTTTTCTGGTAGCATCTTTAGGATTCTCTATGTATAGTGTCATGTCATCTGCAAACAGTGACAATTTTTCTTCTTCTTTTCCGATTTGGATTCCTTTTACTTTTTTCTTCTCTGATTGCTGTGGCTAAAACTTCCAAAATTATGTTGAATAATAGCAGTGAGAGGGAGCAGCCTTGTCTTGTTCCGGATCTTAGAGGAAATGGTTTCAGTTTTTCATCATTGAGAATGATGTTGGCTGTGGATTTGTCATATATGGCCTTTATTATGTTGTGGTAGGTTCCCTCTATGTCTACTTTCTGGAGGGTTTTTATCATAAATGGGTGTTGAATTTTGTCAAAAGCTTTTTCTGGGGGCTTCCCTGGTGGTGCAGTGGTTGAGAGTCCGCCTGCTGATGCAGGGTACACAGGTTCGTGCCCCGGTCCGGGAAGATACCACATGCCGCGGAGCGGCTGGGCCCATGAGCCATGGCCGCTGAGCCTGCACGTCTGGAGCCTGTGCTCCACGACAGGAGAGGCCACAACAATGAGAGGCCCGCATACCGCAAAAAAAAAAAAGCTTTTTCTGCATCTATTATCATATGTTTTTTATCCTTCAATTTGTTAATATGGTGTATCACATTGATTCATTTGCATATATTGAAGGATCCTTGCATTGCTGGGATAAACACCACTTGATCATGGCGTATGATCCTTTTAATGTGCTGTTGGATTCTGTTTGCTAGTACTTTGTTGAGGATTTTCGCATCTATATTCATCAGCAATATTGGCCTGTAGTTTTTTTTTGTGACATCCTTGTCTGGTTTTGGTATCAGGGTGACGGTGGCCTCGTAGAATGAGTTTGGGAGTGTTCCTCCCTTTGCTATATTTTGGAAGAGTTTGAGAAGGATAGGTGTTAGTTCTTCTCTAAATATTTGATGGAATTTGCCTGTGAAGCCATCTGGTCCTGGGCTTTTGTTTGTTGGAAGATTTTTAATCAGTTTCAATTTCAGTGCTGTGATTAGTCTGTTTATATTTTCTATTTCTTCCTGGTTCAGTCTTGGAAGGTTGTGCATTTGTAAGAATTTGTCCATTTCTTCCAGGTTGTCCATTTTATTGCCATAGAGTTGCTTGTAGTAATCTCTCATGATCCTTGGTATTTCTGCAGTGTCAGTTGTTACTTCTCCTTTTTCATTTCTAATTCTATTGATTTGAGTCTTCTCCCTTTTTTTCTTGATGAGTCTGGCTAATGGTTTATCAATTTTGTTTACCTCCTCAAAGAACCAGCTTTTAGTTTTATTGATATTTGCTATTGTTTCCATTTCTTTTTCATTTACTTCTGATTTGATCTTTATGATTTCTTTCCTTCTGCTCACTTTGGGTATTTTTTGTTCTTCTTTCTCTAATTGCTTTAGGTGTAAGTTTAGGTTGTTTATTTGAGATGCTTCTTGTTTCTTGAGGTAGGATTGTATTGCTATAAAGTTCCCTCTTAGAACTGCTTTTGCTGCATCCCATAGGTTTTGGGTCGTCGTGTTTTCATTGTCATTTGTTTCTAGGTATTTTTTTCTTTCTTTAGTGATCTCTTGGTTATTTAGTAGCATACTGTTTAGCCTCCATGTGTTTGTATTTTTTTACAGTTTTTTTTCCTGTAATTGATATCTAGTCTTAAGGTGTTGTGGTTGGAAAAGATACTTGATATGATTTCAATTTTCTTAAATTTACCAAGGCTTGATTTGTGACCCAAGGTATGATCTATCCGGGAGAATATTCCATGAGCACATGAGAAGAAAGTGTATTCTCCTGTTTTGGGATGGAATGTCCTATAAATATCAATTAAGTCCATCTTGTTTAATGTGTCATTTAAAGCTTGTTTTCCATGCTTCCCCAGTGGCGCAGTGGTTAAGAATCCGCCTGCCAATGCAGGGGACACGTGTTCGAGCCCTGGTCTGGGAAGATCCCACATGCCGTGGAGCAACTAAGCCCGTGCACCACAACTACTGAGCCTGTGCTCTAGAGCCCACGAGCCACAACTACTGAGCCCACGTGCCACAACTACTGAAGCCCACACACCTAGAGCCCATGCTCTGCAACGAGAAGCCACTGCAGTGAGAAGCCTGCACAATGTAACGAAGGGCAGCCGCCACACGTTGCAACTACAGAAAGCCCGTGTGCAGCAACGAAGACCCAATGCAGCCAAAAATAAATAAATTAAATAAATAAAAAAGAAAAAAAAATTTAAAAACATAAAGCTTGTGTTTTCTTATTTATTTTCATTTTGGATGATCTGTCCATTGGTGAATGTGGGGTGTTAAAGTCCCCTACTATTACTGTGTTACTGTCAATTTCCCCTTTTATAGCTGTTAGCATTTGCCTTATGTATTGGGGTGCTCCTATGTTGGTGCATACTTACAACTGTTGTATCTTCTTCTTGGATTGATCCCTTGGATCATAATGTAGTGTCCTTCTTTGTCTCTTGTAACAGTCTTTATTTTAAAGTCTATTTTGTCTGCTATGAGAATTGCTACTCCAGCGTTTTGTTTTGTTTTTTAATAAGTTTATTCATTTTTGGCTGCATTGGGCCTATGTTGCTCTGTGCAGGCTTTCTGTAGCTGTGGTGCGCGGGCTTCTCATTGTGGTGGCTTCTCTTGTTGCGGAGCATGGGCTCTAGGCGCATGGGCTTCAGTCGTTGTGGCTCGCAGGCTCTAGAATGCAGGCTCAGTAGTTGTGGCTTAGTTGCTCCGCGCATGTGGGATCTTCCCAGACCAGGGCTTGAACCCGTGTCCCCTGCATTGGCAGGCGGATTCTTAACCACTGTGCCACCAGGGAAGCCTCTCCAGCTTTCTTTTGATTTCCTTCTGCATGGAATATCTTTTTCCATCCCCTCAGTTTCAGTCTGTATGTGTCCCTAGGTCTGGAGTGTGTCTCTTGTAGACAGCATATGTATGGGTCTTGTTTTTGTATCCTTCAGCCAGTCTATGTCTTTTGGTTGGAGCATTTAATCCATTTACATTTAAGGTAATTATTGATATGTATGTTCCTATTACCATTTTCTTAATTATTTTGGGTTTATTTTTGTAGGTCTTTTCCTTCTTTTGTTTTTCCTGCCTAGAGAAGTTCCTTTAGCATTTGTTGTAAAGCTGGTTTGGTGGTGATGAATTCTCAACTTTTGCTTGTCTGTAAAGGTTTTAATTTCTTCATCTAATCTGAATGAGATCCTTGCTGGGTAGAGTAATCTTGGTTGTAGGTTTTTCCCTTTCATCACTTTAAATATGTCCTGCCACTCCCTTCTGGCTTGCAGAGTTTCTGCTGAAAGATCAGCTGTTAACCTTATGGGGATTCCCTTGTATGCTATTTGTTGCTTTTCCCTTGCTGCTTTTAATATTTTTTCTTTGTATTTAATTTTTGACAGTTTGATTAATATGTGTCTCAGAGTGCTTCTCTTTGGGTTTATCCTGTATGGGACTCTCTGTGCTTCCTGGACTTGATTGACTATATCCTTTCCCCTGTTAGGAAAGTTTTTGACTATAATCTCTTATTTTCTCAGACCCTTTCTTTTCCTCTTCTTCTTCTGGAACCCCTACAATTCGACTGTTGGTGCATTTAATGTTGTCCCAGACGTCTCTGAGACTGTCCTCAATTCTTTTCATTGTTTTTGTTTATTCTGCTCCCTGGCAGTTATTTCCACCATTTTATCTTCCAGCTCACTTATCCATTCTTCTGCCTCAGTTGTTCTGTTATTGATTCCTTCTAGAGTATTTTTAACTTCAGTATTGTGTTGTTCATTACTGTTTGTTTCCTCTTTAGTTCTTCTAGTCCTTGTTAAATGTTTCTTGTATTTTCTCTATTCTGTTTCTGAGATTTTGGATCATCTTTACTATCATTACTCTGGGTTCTTTTTCAGGTAGGTTGCCTATTGTGTCTTCATTTATTTGATCTTGTAGGTTTTTAACTTGCTCCTTTGTCTGTAACATATTTTTTTTGTCGTTTCATTTTTTTTTTTTTTTTTGATGGGTGGTGCTGTATTCCAGTCTTACTGGTTGTTTGGCCTGAGATGTCCAGCACTGGAGTTTGCAGGCAGTTGGATAGAGCTGGGTCTTGGTACTGAGATGAGGACCTCCAGGAGGGCTCACTCTGACTGATATTCCCTGTGGTCTGAGGTTCTCTGTTGGTCCAGCGGTTTGTATTTGGAGCTCACACCTGGCCTCCAGCCTGGGAACTGAGATCCCGCAAGTTTTGTGGGGCAGTTTAAAAAAAAAAAAAAAGGAAGAAAGAAAGAAAAAAAAAGGAGAAGTACAATATCAAAGAATAAAAAACAAAGTAAAATTAGAAAGATAAAAAATATATTAGGAAGGGAAGAGATATGGGGACATATGTATATGTATAACTGATTCACTTTGTTGTAAAGCAGAAACTAACACACCATTGTAAAGCAATTATACTCTAATAAAGATGTTAAAAAAAAGAAAAATATATATTAGGAAAAATAAAAGTATAATTGAAACAACTGAAACAAGGCAAATTAAAACCGCGACAGAAAAAAGAAAAAGAGAAAAAGGGGGGGTGGAACAAGACAAAAGGATGATCACGAACTAAGTATAAAGAATAAAATTAGAAATATAAAAAATTTATTAGGAAAAATAAAAATATAAAAGAATCAACAACAATGAATCAACAAGGTAAAACAGAACCCCATCTAAAAGAGGAAAAAAAAAAAAAGCCTTGGCTATGGGGGCGTAATTTAGGCGGGGGTGGAACTTAGGCAGGGGCAGGGTTTAGGGTGGGGCGGGACCTAGGTTGGGGGGCTGGTGACGCTTGAGTGTGGCGTGGGGCCTCTGCTTAGGACCTGCCTGGAGCAGAGAGGCAGCACGTGGAAGGAGGGTCTCTGGAGTGTGGGGTTCTGGAGTTTGGAGGTAGGGCCCTGAGTGAGGGCGTGTGCGTGGGGTTTAGGCCCAGAGCGTTGGAGGGGGTCTCCAAGGGTAGAGGTGGGTCCCTGGCTGGGGTGTAGGGACAGGGCTTGTGCTCTGCATGGCAGGAGGGAGGCTCCAAAGGCAGAGGATTAGCCCAACAGCCTCCTGGGTGCCTAAGTGGACAGGGAAGGCACTGGCCCTGTTCTCTTCCATTCCCTCGTGCCCCTCCCCATCTCCCCCAGGGTCTCCCCATTGCTGCTAGACCCCTAACCATGGGTGGGTCCCGCTGGGTGTAGGAACTCCTCCCCTTCCCCAGTCACCCCACAGGGGTGCCGGTCCCCTAGTCCAGCCTTTACTTTTGCTCCCCCTTCCCTCCCTCCCACTCCCTCAGGACCCGCGCAGCTGGAGGGGGCCTAGGTGGGCAGAGGATCAGGCTCAGCATCTCAGCAGGTTCCTGGGGGCCCCAGTGGGCAGGGGAAACCTGGCCATGCTCCCTTTTGATCCTCTGCCCTCCCAGTGGTTCCCCAATTTCCCCCTTTAGGTGTGGGATCCCTTCCCCTCCCCAAGCCACCCCTCAGGGGCACCAGTCCCATCCCGCCTCCAGTTCTCCTCCCCCTTCTCTCCCCTCATGCCCCACGTCCTACCCGGTCGCTGGGGGTTCCTCCTGTCCCCTTAGGTGTCTGTGGTCCTCCAACAGTGCCTGGTAGGTGCTCTAGTTGTGAGGAGACGCGAATTCTACGTCCTCCTAGTATGCCATCTTGACTCCATTCCCCTCATTAGTTTTAATACAGACCTACCTTGTTATATTACACTTGGCTTTATTGCGCTTCGCAGACACTGCAGTTTTTACAAATTGAATTGTGACAACCTTGCATCCAGCAAGTCTATTGTCACCATTTTTCCAACAGCATTTGCTCAGTTTGTGTCTCTGTGTCACATTTTGCTAATTCTTGCAACATTTCGAACATTCTCATTATTATTATTATATTTGTTATGGTGATCTGTGATCAGTGATCTTCGATGTTACTGCTGTAATTGTTTTGGGGGCACCGCAGTCCATGTTCATAGTGAACTTAGTCTATAAATGTTGTATGAGTTCAGACTGCTGCACTGAACAGCTGTTCCCCCACCTCTCTCCCTCTCCTCAGGCCATTATTCTCTGAAACACAAGAATATTGACATTACGCCAGTTAATAACCCTACAATGGCCTCTAAGTATTCAACAGATTTTCAATGTAGATAAAACAGCCTTATATTGGAAGATGCCATCTAGGACTTTCATAGCTAGAGAGAAGTCAATGCCTGGCTTCCAAGCATCAAAGGACAGGCTGACTCTCTTGTTAGGGGCTAATACACCTGATGACTTTAAGTTGAAGGCAGTGCTCATTTACCATTCCAAGAATCCTAGGGCCCTTAAGAATTATGCTGAATCAACTCTGCCTGTGCTCTATAAATGGAACAACAAAGCCTTGATGACAGCATATCTGTTTACAACATGGTTTACTGAGACCTGCTCCTCAGAAAAAAAAGATTTCTTTCAAAATATGACTGCTCATTGACAATGCACCTCGTCACCCAAGAGCTCTGATGGAGATGTACAATGAGATGAATGATGTTTTTATGCCTGCTAACACAACATCCATTCTGCAGTCCACGGATCAAGGAGTAATTTTGACTTTCAAGTCCTATTATTTAAGAAATACATTTTTGTAAGGCTATAGTTGCCATATAGATAGTGATTCCTCTGATGGATCTGGGCAGTCAGTTGAAAACCTCTGGAAAGGATTCACCATTCTAGATGCCATTAAGAACATTCATGAGTCATGGGAAGAGGACAAAATAGCAAAGTTAACAGGAGTTTCGAAAAAGCTGACTCCAACCCTCATGGATGACTTTAAGGGGTTTAAGACTTCAGTGGAGGAAATAACTGCAGATGTAGTAGAAAAAGCAAGAGAAGTAGAATTAGAAGGGGAACCATAAGATGGGACTGAATTGCTGCAATCTCATGATAAAACTTTAACAGATGAAGAGTTGCTTCTCATGGATGAACAAAGAGAAGTGTTTTTTTGTGATGGACTCTACTCCTGGTAAAGATGCTGTGAAGATTGCTGAAATGACAACAGAGGATTTACACTAACTTAGTTGATAAAGCAGCACAGGGTTTGAGAGGATGACTCCAATTTTGAAACTTCTGAAGTAAAATGCCATCAAACAACATTGCATGCTGCAGAGAAATCGTTCCTTAAAGAAAGAGTCGATCAAAGGGGCAAACTTCATTGTTGTCTTATTTTAAGAAACTGCCAGCTACCCCAGCCCTCAGCAAACAACACCCTGGATCAGTCAGCAGCCATCAACTCGAGGCAAGACTCTCCTCCAGCACAAAGACTCGCTGAAGGCTCAGATGACGGTTAGCATTTTTTTAGCAATAAAGTATTATTTAACTAAGGTATGTACATTGTCTTTTTGTTTTAGACATAATGCTATTGCACACTTAACAGACTACAGTATAGTGTGAACCAACTTTTACACGCACTGGGAAACCAAAAAATTTATGTGACTTGCCTTATTTCAATACTCCGTTTATTGCAGTGGTCTGGAACCAAACTTGCAATATCTCCAAGGTAGACCTGCATATGTAATTTTCCACCATATACAAACAACTTATCTTTATGAAGTAAAACATGTCTATCTTGACGTTTTTGTCTTGTTTCTTTTCCCCACACACAGGTTATGACGATATTTTCCTACATTTTATTGCTTTTATATTTAAAAATGGAACTTATTTTCAAAACGATATAAGATGTAAATATAACTTTGTTTTCTTCCAAACGGATAGCCCATTATGCCACTATATTCATAAATAAACCATACTTTACATCCAAACTGAAATGACACTCTTATCATTTATTAGTTTCTCATATATAGTCTGATCTTTTTTTTTCTGGATCTTCTATATTATTTATCTAATCTAGTTGTCTATACCATTCCAGTACTAAGTGGGTTTAATTATAGAAACTTTGGGAGGCAAGTCCTCCCTAACTTGCAAAAGAACTTTGGCTAGTCTCAGATGTCTACTCTCCCCTACAGACATTAGTATTAGAATCATTTTGTACTATTCTAAACCAAACAAACAAACAAAAATAAACAAAAACCTATTTAAAAAAAACAAGTGGGACTACATCAAATTTAAAGGCTTCTGCACAGCAGAAGAAACTAACAACAAAATGAAAAGGCAACCTACTGAATGGGAGAAAATATTTGCAATCATATATATGATAAGGGGCTAATATCCAAATATATAAAGAACTCATTCAACTCAAGAGCCAAAAAAAAAATCCAATTTAAAAATGGGCAGAAGATCTGAATAGACATTTTTAGACATACAGATGGCCAACAGGCAACATGAAAAGGTGCTCAATATCACTAATCATCAGGGAATTGCAAATCTAAACCACAATGAAATACCACCTCATACCTGTTAGTATGGCTATTATCAGAAAGATAAAAGAAGAGCTGGTGAGGTTGTGGAAAAGAGAATGCTTGTACACTGTTGTTGGAAATGTAAATTGGGGCTGGTGTTGTGGAAAACAGCATGAAGGTTCCTCAAAAAATTAAACATATAGAACTACATATGATCCATTCTGGGTATTTACCCAAAGACAGAGAAAACACTAACTTGAAAAGATATATGACCCCCATGTTCATTGCAGCATTATTTACAAAATCCAAGACATGGAAACAAGTGTCCAGTGATTAGATGGATTAAAAAATGTGACACAAACACACACAAACAAAATGGAATATTATTCAGCCATTTTATTAAAAAAAGGAAATCTTGCCATTCTGACAACATGGAGGGAACTACTTAAGGGCATTATGCTAACTTAAGTAAGTCACACAAATACTTTATGATCTCACTTATATGTGGAATCTTAAAAAAAACCACAAAACCCACAACACACAAACACCCCCAAAACACGAGTTCATGGACATAGAGAACAGATTGGTGGTTGCCAGAGGTGGGGAGTGTGGGGTGGAGGGTGGGCGAAATGGGTCAAAAGGTACAAACTTCCAGTATTAAATAAGTCATGGGGATGTAATGTACAGCTTGGTGACTGTAATTAGTAATACTGTATTGTATATTTGAAAGTTGCTAATAGACTAGATCTTAAAAGTTCTCATCGCAGGAAAACAAATGGGTAACAATGTGTGGTGATGAATGTTAACTAGACATATTGTAGTGATCATCTTGCAGTATATACAAATATTGAATCATATTTATAACTGAAACTAATATAATGTTATATGCCAATCATATCTCAATAAAAAATTTATAAACAAGATTCTAAATGGAAATGCAGTGAATTTAGATATTAATTTAGACCTATTTTAAGTATTAGGTATTCCCATCCAGGATGATCATTCAAGATTGCTTTATGCCCTTTAATAAGGGTCTGTATTTACACAGGGTCTGTTCCTTTCTTATTAAATTTATTCCAAGGTATTTTATAAAGTCTGTCACTATTGTAAGGAGAATTTATCTGTTGCTTCAAATGTTAACTGGATATTGCCAACTTGAAGAAAAGCTTTTGATTTCTGTATTACATATCATGTAACCAGCCAAATATTAATTCTAAGATTTTTAGGGAAATCTTTGGAGTATACAGCCACATCATTAATAATTTCCCTATTCTTTTTTATGATGTATACCAATCACTTAATTTTTTTGTATTTTGAATTAGCTAAAGCTTTAAAAACCAAATAAACAGTTGTGGGGGAGGGTAAATCTATCTTTTCTAATTTAATGCAATGGTATGTGTATTTCATGTAACATGATATTTGCTGTCAGTTCTTACAAAGTATTACATTTAGATGATTTCCCTCTATTGCTATTTTATTTTGAGGATTTTTTTCCTCTTTAAAAACTTTTATTGTGAAATATATAATACAACTTAAAATTTAAAATGAATATTATGAGAATAACAAAATAAACACCCATGCATACACCATGCCATATTAAGTTACCAGTACCTTAGAGTCTCCCTTTGTGTTCCTCTCTGACCATAATCTCTCTCCCTAAACCCACCCTCCCAAGAGGTAACTGTTATCCAGAATTTTGTGCTATTTATTATGCCCTTGCTTTTCTTTAAAATGTTACCAGCTATCTATCCCTAAATAACTGTCCTTCTTGTTTTTGAAGTTATATTGTTGTTGAACTTTATATAGACAGAATAATGCTGTATCTATTTTTCTGACTTGCTTTTTCACTCAGTATGTTCCTGAAATTGTTATTGGATGTAGATAAAATGCATTCATGTCATCACTGTACGTCATTAAATTGTATGACTATCCTATAATTTACATATCCATTCTACTGTTGACATTGGGTTGTTACCAATTTGGGAATACTATAAGCAATGCTGCTTTAGGCATTCTCACACCTGTACACCAGCAGACACACGTGTGCAACGGCTTCCCTAAGTAAGAATGGATATAGGTTTGGTCATGTACAACTTTACTACATAATGACAAACTGACTTCTGTACAATAAATCAGTTCATCAATACGTCAATTTACCTATCCTTGTACCAAATACCATTTTGTTTATAAGTCTTGGTATCTTGTAATTCAAATGCTCTCACCTTGTGCCTCCTCACGAGTATCTTAACTTTATTGGCTATTTGCTCTACCAAGTCTATTTTAGAATAAGCCAGTTTAATAAATTAAAAATTCTTATTGAGGATGAACAATTTGGGGAATTTCTATCTAAGAATATACTCTGTACTGTTAGATTAATGACTTCTAATAAAGTTTTAATTTTCTGCATAAAAATTTTGCAAATTACTTTTTTTTTATTATAGCTTTTGATTTTTGCTGGTACATAGAAATAAAATTGATTTTTACTTGTTTCCAGAACCTTACTAAACTCTTATTAATTCTACCAATTTATCTGCATATTCTTTGTGGAGGTGGGGAGGGAAGATGGGCCTATGCAGACAATAACTCCCCTGTGAATAAGAATATATTTTTTCCTCTTGAATTCTTTTTATTATTATTTTTAAAATATTTATTTATTTATTTGGTTGCACCAGGTCTTAGTTGCCCCATGTGGGCTCCTTTTGTTGCAGCAGACGGGTTCCTTAGTTGTGGCTCCAGGGCTACTTAGTTGTGGCATGCGAACTCTTAGTTGTGGCATGCATGCGGGATCTAGTTCCCTGACGAGGGATTGAACCTGGGCCCCATGCATTGGGAGCGCGGAGTCTTATCCACTGCACCACCAGAGAAGTCCCTCCTCTTGAATTCTTAGACCTTTCTTTCTTTTTTTTTAAATTGTCAGTGCACTGGCTAGAACCTCCAATATAATGACATCCTTGTATTCTGATCTTGAAGGAAATGCTTTTAAAGTTTCATCATTAAGTAAGATGTGTGCTGTACTCTTTCTTGGTGAAAGTCCTTTACTACCTTAAGGAAGTGCTTTTTTATGCATTAAATTTTTCAGGGTTTCCCTGGTGGTGCAGTGGTTGAGAGTCTGCCTGCCGATGCTGAGGACACGGGTTTGTGCCCTGGTCTGGGAAGATCCCACATGCCGCGGAGCGGCTGGGCCCGTGAGCCAGTGCGTCCGGAGCCTGTGCTCCGCAACGGGAGAGGCCCGCGTACAGCAAAAAAAAAAAAAAAAAAAATTTTTTTCAGATGTTTTTTATTTATTACTGAGATGATCCTATGATTTTCCCCTTTATCTGTTAATGTGGTGAATTACATTTTGTATTTAAAAACTGATTTTGTATTGCTAAATCAACCTTGCATTCCAGAGATAAACTCAACTTAGTAATGATGCATAATCTTTTTTATGCAATGCTGAATTCACATTGCTAATAGAGTATTAGCAATTTTAGAATTTTTCCATTGATAGTCTTAAATGAGATTAGACTATAATTTTCCTTTCCTTTCCTCTTTGTTCTGATATCAAGGTTATGTTAAAAACTCATTAGAAAATGGAAAATGTTGGGATTTCCCTGGTGGTCCAGGTGGTTAAGAATCCACCTTACAATGCTGGGGACATGGGTTCGATCCCTGGTCAGGGAACTAAGATCCCACATGCCACACGGCAACTAAGCCCGCACTACAACTACTAAGCCCGCGTGCCACAACAAGAGAGCCTGTGTGCCGCAACTACTGAGCCCGTGCACTCTGGTGCCCACATGCTCATCACAACTAGAGAGAAGCCCGCGCGCTGCAATGAAGAGCCTGTGTGCCAGAATGAAAAATCCTGCGTGCCGCAACTAAGACCCAACACAGCCAAAAACAAATAGGTAAATAAATATTCAAAAATAAATAAATAAATGGAAAATGTTCTCTCTTCAATCTGTTTCTTGAATTTGGGGTGTACTTACCCTGAAACTATCTAGGCCAAGCATTTTCTTTGTAAGACAGAATTTTAACTTTGGAATCTATTCTTTAATAATTATAGAACCAACCAGGATTTTTTTTTCTTACTGAGTCATTTTTTTTTGTATTTTCTTCAGAATTTATCAATTTCAACTAAGTCTGCAATTTGACTGGCAGAAAGTTGTTCATAATATAATATGCATGTGTCAGTGTATTATATCACATCTAACATTTTATATTTGCTCTCTCAACCTTGAAAGATGTTTGTCAACATTATTGGTCTTCTTAAAAAGCTAAATAAAACAATAAATTACTATGAAGTGAACAAGTATATAACATAAAGGTTAAGAAATAGAATGCTGCCAGAGTACCTAAATTCCCATGTGCCCCTTCTTCATTTTCCCCCATGGAGGTTATACTATGTTGGCTTTTAGAGTAACAATTTTCTTGTTTGCCTTTAAACTTTTACCAGATAACTCTACAACCTTACACAATAAAGTATCACTTTGTCAATTTTTAAACTTTATATAAATAGAATTTAAAAAATTGTTATTTTTATATCTGTTTTCTTTCACTCAATACTCTCAAGATTTATCCAGGTCATTGCATGTTCAGGAGTTCATTCAATGCATGACTATAATACAGTATATTCATCCATTATAATGTTGATATAAATTTCTGATTTTTCATTTTCAGGCTTTTATGTATAATGTAGCTATGAACATTCTTTTGTACATGGATTCTGGTATTCGTGTGCCTATTTTTCCTGAAATAAATATCTGGGATTACAACTGTTTGGTTTTAAGGTATGCATATCTTAAACCTTACTGCTTAATGCCCAAGCATTTTATAAAATGATTATACAATTTACACTCCTACAAGCAGTGGAAGAGACTTCTCTGCTTCCCATTTGTGCTAAGCAAATATGGTGCATGTGCAATGGTATCTTACTTGCATTTTCTGCATTATGAATGAGGAACATCTCTTAATAAACTTATTAGCCATTTGGGTTTCTCACTTGTAAAATGCCTTTTTTTCTATAGAGATGTCTGATTTTTCAGTTATTTACGTATTCTGGATATGAGTCGTTTGTCAATTGCATAAATTGCAAACATCTACTCTGTGACTCTCACTCTCGTAATGATGTTTTTTCATGACTAGAAGTTCTTAATTTTAATGTAGATTTATCAATCTTTCCCACTATAATTAGTTTAAACAAAGTAACAAGTTTAACTAATCTTTTCCAACCCAACAGATTAAACATACTCTCCTATATTACCTAGTAAAATCTTTATAGTTTTACCTTTCATATTTAGGTCTACAATTCCCTTAAAATTCATCTTTGTATATAGCATGTGAAGAAATTAATTTCCTTCCCTTCTTTTTTTAATAGAGATACCCATTTTTCTCTGCACCATTTATTGAACAGACTGTCTTTTCCCCAATGTTTTAAAGTGCTATTTTTGTCTGTTTATGTATTTTCAATTATAATCCATTAATCTATTTGTGTTCAGTACACCAAAACTTCCAACACCTCAACTTCTTGATTGCTACGACTTTATAATAAACCTTGTTTCTAATAAACCTTCCTCAACTGAGTGGTTATTCATAACTCTTGTATTTCCATATAAATTTTTAAAACAGTTTGTTATTTTACACACACACAAATACACACACTTTGTATTTTGACTGGCTTTGTTTGAATCTATAATTCAATTTGGGGGAAACATTTTTCAAAAGTAAAGTAACCAATCCATGACTATGGTATAATATCTCTATTAAGGTCTTTAATTAACGTAAATAAAGTCCCATGGTCTTCTCTGTAAGATCTTGTACATCTTTTATTAGATTTATTCTTAAGTACTTCAGTGGTTTTTATGCTATTGTAACAGGTATCTTTTAAGAAAAAGCATTTTCAACCTGTTTGTGGCTGGTGTTAATATAATTCATACTTGTATACTGATTTTGTATCAGAATTTAATTTAGTAACTTATCTGTAGATTCTTTAGGATTTCCTATCTACACAATCATATCATCTGTGAATAACAGCAGTACTGGTTTTTCCTTTCTAATTTTTATACCATTTCTTTTTCTTACAATACTGCACTGGGAGGGACTACATTAAAATGTTGATTAAAGGTGAAGTAGGCACCCCACTCCTTTCTGATCACAAAGAATATGTTGCCAAGGTTTCATCATTAAGTATGATGTTTGTTATAGTTTTTTTGGTAGATAACCTTTTATAAGTTTAAGGATGTTCCATTCTACTTCTAATCTGCAAAAAGTCTGATCACAAGAGACAAATTTATCGGATGTTTTCCCTGCAACTACAGAGGTAATATAATTTTTCTCCCTTAACCTATTAGGAAAATATACTGATAAATTATCTAAAATTAGAATAACCTTGTGTGCCTGGCATAAACCCAACTTGGTTATGATATACTATTCTTCTTATATATTACAATATTTCATTTGTTAACATTTTGAAATATTGCATGTATTTTCACAAATAGGATTAACATTTCTTAAAATGTCCAAAGTTATCCAGAACTCATAAAATGAGATGGGACGTCTCCTTCCTCTATTCTCTTTAAGTATTTGTGTAAGATTGGTATTAATTCTTCATTAAATATTGAATAGCATTATCCAGTGAAGCCATCTGGGCCTGGTGATTTTTTTCTAGGAATAATTTTAAATGTGGATTCCATTTCTATAGTGTTTATAGGAACATTTATATGTGTTCTATTTCTTCCTGTATCAGTATTAATAAGTTACATTCCTCTAGAAATATGTCTGTGAGAATTGTGGTATTCGGTTGCAGTAATGAGTTCCAATTTGCTCACATCTTCCTGCATCCACACTCCTGGGTAATAGTACCTTCCCATTGACTTTAAAGCTCCCTTTAAAGTTAAAATTAACTACCTGCTACACTTTGCCAGTGAACATCCAATACATTTCCAAGTTCATGCCTTTTCTCACATCACTTCCTCTCCCTGGAAAACCCACATCTTTGGAGGCAACCATAGCTCCCTCCATCCCAATACAATGATAAAAGTTGTGTATTTTCTGCCAGAAAAAATGCATACATGCACATAAACACAAACTTTTATATAAACTATCATAGGATTCACTACCTCCATTCTGCAAAGTAGATTCTAGATTAACGACTCCTAACTTACACATTGCCCAGTATACATAATGCTTACAAATACTAATAGAGGGAGGAATAAGCAATAAATATGCAAGCAAATACACAACAGAGCAAAGGCTGATATAAGCATTCATACTGGCTTATGAAAATTTGTCTGAAAGAACTGTTTAAAACATGAAACATAAAATATACTTGAGTTTTAAGTATTTATTTACAAAGTTCTTCCTAATACAACTGCTTTTAAAATATAGCAATAAAGGATCATTTACTATTTAAAAGTGGTACATATGTGGCATAGAAAAAAATCTATATAGTCAGTTAAACTATTATAACTGATAACTGAAAATTGTTAAGTGACAATTAAACATTTGCAGTACTCCCTAAACAGGTAGGAAATAAAAATGCATTTATTCATAGGAACTTGATTAATTTGTATTACTGACTTAAAAAAAAAGACTACTGTGAAAGATAACATCAGTGTTTGAAAAGTATTTTACAAAAGCAAATAAATGTATTTCAGTTTTACACTTAATTATGAGGCCATGATAAAAATTTGACCATACACATATCTATGTATTTTACAGCAGGTTAGCCAACTTTAGAATTATTTCATAAAGAATATAAACAATCTTTACCACAATTTCCCCATGGTCTTATCCTTCAAAATAAAATTCCACACACTATCAAACTAAATCAAGATTTGCTAGTGGCTAAAATCATAAGTATATTGTCCCTTAAACAGCTACAAGTATACACCAGTATCATGTTTGTGCAAAATATACATTATTTTCTAATCTTTCTGCCCTTATCTCAATTTGCAAGCGTATTTTGAAACCATCTCCTTTAACTGTTATTCTTGTTAATAGCGGCAAATCTTTTAAAATCCACATGCTGTATCTTTATTTATAAAATAAACTGCAAAAGGAGCAGTTAAATAACTACTTTAAATAGTACATGTGGACCAAGAACCCACTATTCAGAGATCTATGCAGGTTTTTATCTAGTAAGTACTGTGGTATCACTTAATTTCTGAACAAATTGAGATACACAGATATTTATTTCCAAAAATTCATTCATGGACACTATACAAAGAGATTCACAGTAGTATTTGGCGTCAGCCAATAAAATTTATTTACTGCATCACGTGGCAAAGTTACTAATATCATGAATAACTTAAATGATTGGTCTTCAATTGCATTCAACAAAGAGAAAAATTACATCAAAATCAATATAATTTTTTACATGAATTAACTCAAAAAATGTAAGAGGTTAATCTTACTCTTTCAAGAAGAAAATAAAATGGCATAGTTTAGTGTTACCTTCTTTCCAGCGTTCACCAAGTGCTAACAACAAGTACCATTTAAGTCAGTTTCTTATGTGAATATGAGGTTGTTTAAAAGTTTCTACAAATTAAGATTTTTTTAAGCTTCATATCAAATGAGTTGTAGATCTACTTAAAGTATGACTTCTCCTTTCAAAGAAGGAAGGAAGGCTGACAAGGGAAGGAGATGGGATGCCCTGTGAAGACAAAATATTGTGTATTTAAAATTTTTTCTTTTAAAAATTGTAATATACAGTTTAGTATCATACATGTCATTTTTACATTTTACAAATTATCATAACAAGACATCTGAAAAATCTAAACTCTTTAAATAGAATTAGGGGGGAAGGGTGGGGAGAACACATAATTAAAACTATTTTAGCATTCTGAAAACAAGAAACAAATGGATAGACTAGTTTACTACATATGAACTCAGTTGAAACAGATATATGCTTAGTGTTTCAGGTTTTTTTAAAATTATAAATTAGAGTATAAGTTTTGAGGTTAAAAAGACAAACCCTAGTGGTTTCTTCTTAACTTAATCATAAAGCAGAATTAAGAGGAGTAAAATTACTTCGTGGGAAATAATTTTCTAAATTAAAAGTCATAAACTACGAAAGAGTTTTTATATTATGTATGCAACCCGTATTTATATGTCTGTATGTGTTTGTATGATTTTGCTCCATGTAAAAATTGAGCAAAACAGCAGTGCTTCTGATAATAGAGATTATTAATATACTAAGCTGTCTAAACTTATTGTTTCAGAGTGTCAAAGTTAAATATCATCAGATTTTTAATAACAAAGAAACATAGACATGAATACCAAACACTCAAGAGGGAGTGTAAATCAAAACAAATTATAAAGGTACTGTTTTATTTTAGCAGATATTAATGGCTAACTGCAACTAAACTTAGAGCCAGAGCTAGCTGTAAGTTCTCATCAACTAGGTAGTAAATAAAATGAAGTGTTTAAAGAGCTAGGTTGGTAAAGTATTACCATTCAAGTGATAGCAAAGAAATGATTTAAGTAGATAGTATAATAGTTTACATTTTCCTCAGGTAAAACCTTTACGATTTGCCATATTAAAAGCATAAATTTTACATAAATGTCATAAATCTAAGATTAAGAATCAGATCTGTAATATAAATCCACTTCACAGGACAATTACTACTATTTTTTAAATAATCATTTTCATAAATAAGAAAATCTCTAATGGGACTGATTTTTTCTGGACTTATGAGTAAATTACCTTGCAAACATATCTTTATGTGCCAATAAGCAAAGAAACTCTATTAAGCCTATGTTGTGAATTCAAAGCAGTTATAAAGTTGTGAATTCAAAAGTCCCCACCCACCTAATAAGTAATTCAGTGGAGAAAAATACTTTCTTTTTTCACAAATGTAAACTTCAAATAGCTAATAAGCTCACATTAAACTTCACGAGGCTTGTTTCCATTACTGGTTGGCATATCTCCTAATTCTTCACAAATGTCAAAGATGACTTGGATAGAACTTTTTTTGAAATTTGAAAACTCAGTATTTCCTTCTAGCATCTCTGAAAAACTAGCTCGTGAGGCAGAATGACGTATAGATCGAAACCAGGAGTTTTGAGAGCGCCCACCAGTAGAGTTTGAGCGCTGAACATAACCATGCTTAGTAAATCCAATTATAGTGCTTGTGGAAACAGAATGGGTAATCTGTTAGAACAGAAATAGGCAATTGAGAAGAGGACATGAACGCCTTAAAGATATTTTAGGTACTTCTTATTTATGTTGTCTACATAAAATTGACAAAACCATAAATAATATATATTAATTTTCCAAAATTCTTCTATTAAATCCAATTATCTTCATTTGAAAAGCAATGTTTATAATAGTTACTATAAATGCAGGAAATAAACAAGGGATAGTACTTTGGACTTCAGAAAGCTTACAGTCCGATTTTAGTAAATGAATGCTAAATTTTGTCAATTTCAATATATTTTTCATTAATCAAATTTCTTTGCAAAAATTTATATCATCAACTAAGTACAATTTCTCTCTCACTGGAAAGTTAATCTTGATTAAAAGTTCTGTATAAACATACTCATATTAGCTGTAACCTTTGATGTATATTAACTAACGACTTAACTAGCTTTATAAAAAAATAAGTTATTAAGCATTATGTGCCTTTTCTGTATAAACTTTAACAATTAAAGGTAACCATTTATAAAACACCAAAGCACTCCCTTTGTGTATATTAACTTATTTAATCCTTACAACTACTACTTTAGATTCATTTTACAGACAGTGAAATTGAAACAGGAAGATCTCTAATAAGCTGACAAAGGTCACACAGCTAGCAAATAGCAGAACCGGGATTTGAACATGTGAGTTCCAGAGTTCATGCTCTTAACCACTACTCAAACTGCCTTTGAGTACAAAATCACATTATACGTGAGTGTGTGTGTGTATTTACTCTCTACAATAACACCATAGGTAAGTACTATTAACCTCTTTTCTCTCATCTGCAAAAATGGGGATAAGAGAGAATAGGAAACTTGCTGAAGGACATACAGCTAAGAAGTGACAGTCACTTGCTTTTCTTAACCTTAGTAGGTAAGGTTAATAATTTTTACAAAGGACAGATACATCACTATTTAGTGATAATAATAAATGTTAGAAATGCCCTTAATATTAATTAAATGACTAAAATTCTGACACTGTTGGGAATTTGGATTGCTCAGGAAACATTTAAAAATATATACATGAATTTAGAACCCATATCATCCTTTGATATTCACAGCTTCAGAGATTATATATTCATCACAGAAATAATGAAAGAAATAAAACTCAGTCTCTGCTATATTACTGGAGCCAATCTATAAATAGAACCATAGCTATTTACATCAGTAAAGTGATAGGCCAGATTGAAACATGTTTCTTAGAGACCTACAACTCAATCCCAATAAAATTTCATATCAAACTACACATTAAGTAAGTCTCTAGTTCATTAAGTGAGGTTTTCTCAGTTACCTAACCCAGTAAAGAGGTCAGATGCTTAGATATATCCAAAAAATTGATGGAGATATTAATATTTCCATCTTTAAAAAGTTAACAAATTCCACACCAACTTCATAAATTTGGAGTCATTTAGCCCATTAAATCAAAATCACTTACTGCTAATGAAGATGTGCTAGACAGACGACTCATTACATGCTTATCATTGCTAGAAGGACTTCTTCCCTCCACTGAACTTTGGGATGTCATAAGAGCCCTTCGTAGAGCTCTTTTTGGAGTTTTGGAGAAAGAGAATGCTCTTGTAACCTAGAGTTAAATTACAATTAATTAAAAAACCTAGACAAATCTAACTGATTAGAACAATTATATGTAAACAAAGCCAAATTCACACCAAAAGTTTTTCTATAAAAAGTATATAGCAAAATTAGAATCTCTTTGGACAAAGCAGTGAGAAAATGTAGTACATTGTAGATTACTCCATCTTGGTTTCATAGAGCACCTACACTAGTCCAGCAGGAGAAAGTGGGAGGGAAAATTTGGCATGAGAGAAGAAACCTGGGTGTTATCTGATTCTGCTACAATTTAGTTGTGAGATCTTTGATCCAAAGTCACTTAAACCTCAATTTCTTTAATTGAAAAAGTGTAGGAGTTTATTTGAATCATCATCGTTAACATGTTTATCTACTATACATCATACATGTTAAATGCAGAGATACAATGATAATTAAAGTATAAAGCCTCCCCTCAAAGGCAAGGAAAACAACAACCAAGACTTATAAACCTAGCAAGTAGACTACAGTTGCAAAATTTTACCTGTAAAATTAAAAGTCTAGTTCTACTTTTAAAAAGCCCTATTACCAACATTCTTGTGTAGTCCTCAACAACTTCAATACTGTAAGGTAAGTAACAAAGCTATCTTCATCATTAGAAGTCTGAAACACACTTATGGTAAGGAATAGATCCCAGGTTTCCTGACTCTACTGTGTGCCCTTTGCTGAAAAATATCTGATTTTTAACATGAACGCAATTCATGTTAAATGCAATTTCTAACATGAATGCACACGTGTCTATACCTAAAACACCATCAGAAGTATCATAGTAACTATAATGGGAAGGATAACAATTTGTTATAATTACTGTGCCAAAGAATTCACTGAGCTAAACTATTATCTCTGTAGGCCATTGCCTAGAACCAAAAACAGCTTTATTTTATACACTACCTGATGTCTATGGCAATACTATTTTAATATACTCTGAAAAATACATTTTGGAGATATGCTGAATAATAATTTCACTAAGACTCACCTTTTTTGAAGTCTTTTTTATTGCTCTAGATGCTCTACTCAATGTACTGTCCATATCTTTCGTATTTACTTCAAAGGATTCTGGATCAGCAGTGTAAATAAGATTCTCCTGTTGAAAATTAATATTTTTATTTTAAAATAAACAAAATAAAGATACACAACTGTTCCTAAAATCAAACCTTTAAGAACTTATATGCTCACATAGGGAGCATATATAAATGAAGCTACTCAAGATTTCTGATGGGTTTGATATAATTTCTACTCTGAAATTTATTTAAGGCCTCAAAAAGTATATAACAGAAGAACAAAAACTGATTCAAAGAATCAGATTTTTATATTTTTTACAGTGTGTGTGTGTGTGTGTGTGTGTGTGTGTGTGTGTGTGTGTGTGTGTATGAGTATAGAAATATTTCCTCTTCAACATGGCAAAAGTTCTCAAATGATAAGACACCGACTCAGGGCTTTTAAAAAATTTACTATGCATAATATTTGAAATGTAGGAAAGAGCTCAACTGAAGTTGCCTAATATCTGAATTTACAAACATTTCTTAGTAACAAAATTTCACAACTGGGAAGAATTCTGTGGTTTAACACAGTATAAATCAGGATATAGTTAAATGTTTGCTGCCATCTTGTGGTTAATTTTACTTTATGAAATATCTTCATTAACTTTATATTTCAGTTCTAGAATTATCAGCCATCCTGTGGCTAGTAATTCAATAGATTTTATTTTAAGGAAATTTTTCCATTAACCGTTTACATTTCAGAATCATGGTTATACATTTAGAAAGGACTGCATAAGCCATGTAGTCAGGCATTGTGATAAATGCAGGAGTAATCTCTATAATAGGCAATCACTATACTGCAGAAATCCATTTTATATATGGATATCTAGAACTATGAGAAAAAATTCTTCCTTATAATGAGCAGTTTTTTGGCTTTACAAAAAGCTGTCTGCATCTCTTTTCTCATCAGCACTCTGTTGTACACACTAGCACTGTATTTCCTTCTATGAACCTTTTTGTGGAACAATCCTTTATTTATAACAACATATTCTTGGCCCACAGAAATTTTTTTTTTTTTTGGGCGGTACGTGGGCCTCTCACTGCTGTGGCCTCTCCCGTTGCAGAGCACAGGCTCCGGATGCGCAGGCTCAGCGGCCATGGCTCACGGGCCCAGCCGCTCTGCGGCATGTGGGATCTTCCCGGACCGGGGCACAAACCCGCGTCCCCTGCATCGGCAGGCGGACTCTCAACCATTGCGCCACCAGGGAAGCCCCCCACAGAAATTTTTAAAAAACAAACAAATCAAGGGCCAGAGGAGGTGGTGGAATAGAAGGAAGTGGAACTCACCTCTTCCCACAAATATACCACAAATACATCTACATATGGAATAATTCTTATAGTATACCTGCTGAATGCCAGCAGAAGATCTCATAAAACCAAAATGCAAGAAAGATGACCACCTAACAGGTAGGGTGAAAGAAAGAAAACGGGAATTGGGATGGGATCTGTGCCCCTGGGAGGGTGCTGTGAAAGAGGAAAGGTTCCCTCACCATGGGAAGCCGCTTTACCAGCAGGGGAGATCAGTGGGGAGAGAAAGGGAGCTTCAGAAGCTTGGAGGAGAGTGCTGCAGCCAGTGTGCAACAAGAAGAACATAGACCTGCACAGAAGGCCCTGGCCATCTCACTGCAATCCCCAGCCTAGGACCCACATCTGCTGGTACACACAGGGGCTAGTGCTAAAACTTGGGCTTCAGAGGACAGACCTGAGAAGACTGGCATTGGCTGCATGGAGACAGCCTGAAGAGGCTGGAGTGTGGTCCACAGCTGCAAACAGGGGCATGCACAAGAAGGAGCCCAGATCTGTCACTGATGTCCCATTGTTAACCTGCAAGCTCAAAGGGAGGGGCGGGGCCTGGAATAGCAGCCTCATTCTCGGTGTGCTCAGAGGGTGAGGCTCTGCCTCTGTGATTTGGGAGCGAGCAAGCTTGGGTGAGCTGCCCACACATGGAGGCAGGGCTGAAACCCTAGCCTATGGCCAGCGGCCGCACAACTTCAGAAGCAGGGTTGAAATCTGAGTGTTCCAGCAGCTGTGATATCTGCGGATTTGTGCATCTGAGACAGCTTTGTAAACCCAGTGCCTGCAGGACATCGGAGTAGATTATTGGCGCTCCTGTGGCTGGGGCAGGTCTGGCGATAGCAGGCTCTGCTGGCGCTCACACACAGAGCCGGGGCCGGGGTCTGGGCTGACTCAGTAGCTCCTACGGTGGGTCCAGATGCTTGACCCAGTCCAGGTGCACGACCATGGTATACCAGTGCTTGAACTCAGTGGTTCCATGTCAAAAGATCTATGCTAGTGGCTTTGTGGGCACAGCACCTGAGAGATACCCCAGCTTACTGTCTGAATTCCCATGGTTGAGGTGGGACTGAAGGCAGTGCCAAAGACAGTATACATTGGTGAGCCAACACGACAGGTAACAAGCAAAACCACAGAGCGACTTCCCAGTAGACAGCTTCTGCAGAGGAATAATCAGGGGTTCCTCTCCCAGCAGGGGCATTCAAGCCCAACTACCTCACACCAGTCCAGAAACAGAGCTGGTGGCATCTACTCCAACAACTGGGGTGCAGACCCTGCCCCTGACAGAGCTGTGACAACCAAAGAGCAAAGAGGAGGCCACACTCAACATCAGTGCAGGCTCTGGTCATCACGGTAACAATCATACCCCCTATCAAGGGGATAACGGCTAACACACACTAAAGAAAAATGTGGCAGACATCCATAATAAAAACAGCCCTTGAACAAAAATATTACACTCACGAGGGCTACACAGGGAAACACAAAAAACAGCCCTTCAAGACCACAGCAGATAACTATTTCTCCTTAATTCACAGAGTCAGAGAAACAGAAGTAAAATGAAGCAGAGGAAACACTCCCAATTAAAAGACCAAGAGAATTCCCCTGAAAGAACAATGAAACAGACATCTGCAGTCTAGCAGATCGGAGTCCAAAAAGGAGGTAATGAAAATACTGAAGTAATTAAGCAAGTCTATCAATAGAAATGCACATTACTGTAAAAAGGAACTAAAAACTATAAAAAGGAGGCAATTAAATTAGAAAACTCATTTCCCAAAACAAAAGCTGAACTCGAGGCAATCAACAACAAACTGGATAATGCAAAAGAACTTATAAGTGATCTGGAAGATAGAATAATGGAAATCACCCAATCAGAACAGCAGACAGAAACACAAATGAAAAAAAAAAAAAAGGAAAGCAATAAACGAGACCTATGGGATAATATAAAGTATCCAGATCTATGCATAATAGGGATCCCAGAAGGAAAACAAAGAGAAAAGGGGATCAAAAATTTATTTGGAGCTTCCCTGGTGGCGTAGTGGTTGAGAGTCTGCCTGCCGATGCAACGGACATGGGTTCGTGCCCCAGTCCAGGAAGATCCCACATGCCACGGAGCGGCTGGGCCCGTGAGCCATGGCCACCAAGCCTGCGCATCCGGAGCCTGTGCTCCGCAACGGGAGAGGCCACAGCAGTGAGAGGCCCGCGTACTGAAAAAAAAAAAAAAAAGTATTTGAAGAAATTATGGCTGATGACTTCCCAAATATAAAGAAGGAAACAGATACCCAGGTACAGGAAGCACAGAGGGCCCCAAACAAGAAGAACCCAAACAGACCTACACCAAGACATATTATAATTAAAATGACAAAAGTTAAAAGATATGAGGATTCTAAAGGCAGCAAGAGAAAAACAAAGCGTTAATTACAAGGGAAACCACATAAGGCTATCAGCTGATTTCTCTACAGAAACATTGAAGACCAGAAGGGAGTGGCAAGATATATTCAAAGTATTGAAAGGGAAGAAGCTGCAACCCAGGATACTCTAGCCAGCAAATTTATCACTTATGATAGAAGGAGAGATAAAGAATTTCTCAGACAAGCAAAAACTAAAAGAATACAGTAATATTAAACCTATCTTAATAGGAGTATTGAAAGGTCTTCTTTAAATAGAAAAGAAGCAAGAATCTAGAGGAAAGAGAAATACCTCAACTGGAAAGTAAATCACTTAAATAAGCCAGTATACAGATTAAAAAAATAAATTTTTGTGAAAGCAATGATAACTACAATGAACACCAAAAGAATAAAAAAAAAAAAAGAATAAACATGAAGATGTAAAAGAGGACATCAAAATCATAAAATGTGGGGGAAGCGAGTATGAAAAATATACAACAGATTCACAAAAACCAAAAAGAACAGAACAAAAGCGTAATACAAAAGAAAACCATCAAACTACAAAATGAAAAACAAAAAGAAAGGAACAAAGAAGAAATACAAAATCAACTGGAAAACAAGATTTAAAATGGCAATAAATACATATCTACCAATAATTACCTAAAATGTCAATGGACTAAATTCTCTAATAAAAAGACACAGAGTGGAAGATTGAATAAAAAAACAGAAGCTCACAATATGCTGCCTACAAGGGACCCACTTTAGGGTGAAGGACACACATAGATTGAAAGTGATGAGATGGAAAAAGATATTTCATGCAAACAGAAATGACAAGAAAGTGGGTCTAGCAATACTCCTATCAGACAAAACAGATTCTAAAACTAATGTAATAAAGATAATAAAGGACACTCTATAATGATAAAAGGGTCAATACAAGAAGAGGCTATTACACTCGTTAACATAACACTTGTTAACATATGCAGTATAGGAGCACCTAAATACAAAAAGCAAATGGTAACAGACATAAAGGAAGAAATTGACAGGAATACAATAGTAAGAGACTTTAACACCTCACTCACACCAATGGACAGATCTTCCAGATATAAAAATCAGTAAGGCAAGAGAGATCCTAAATGATACAATAGAACAGTTAGACTTAATTGCTATTTTCAGGACATTACATCCCAAAAAACCAGAATCCACATTCTTTTTAAGTGCACATGGAATAATCTCTAGGACAAACCACATACTAGGACAAAAAACAAGCCTGAACAAATTTAAGAGGATAGAAATTATTTCAAGCATCTTTTCTGACCACAAAGGCGTGAAACTAGAAATCAACCACAAAAAGAGAAATGAGAAAAAAATGATTACATGGAGACTAAAAAACATGCTACAAAAACCAATGGGTTGATGATGCAATCAAAGAGGAAATCAGAAGATACCTTGAAACATATGACATAAAAATACAACCATACAAAATCTATGGCATGCAGCAAAAGAAGTTCTTATAAGGAAGGAAATAATAAAGATCAGAGAGAAAATAAATAAAATATAGATTAAAAAACAAAAGAAAAGAGCTGGTTCTTTGAAATGGTAAACAAAATCAACAAACCTCTCTTCAGGCTCATCAAGAACAGAGGAACCAAATAAAATAAGAAATGAAAGAGGAGAAATAACAACCAGTACAACAGAAATTTAAAAAACCACAAGACAATACTATGAACAATTATATGCCAACAAATTCAACAACCTAGAAAAAATGTACAATTTTCTAGAAACATACAACCCACCAAAACTGAATGAAGAAGAAAGAAAATTTGAACAGACCATTCACTAGAAGTGAAATACAATATGCAATGAAAAAACTCCCTGCAAACCGAAGTCAGGACCAGATGGCTTCACTGAGGAATTCTGCCAAGCATACAAAGAAGAACTTATAAAAACCCTCCCCAAGCTCTTCCACCAAAAGATTGAAAAGGGAACACTCCCAAAGGCATTCTAGAAAGCCACCATCACCCTGATACCAAAACCAAAAACAATACCAAAAAAGAAAATTAAAGGCCAATATCTTTGATGAATATAAATGAAAAAATTCTCAACAAAATATTAGCGAACCAAATCCAACAACACATAAAAACAAGATCATATACCACAATCAAGTTGGATTCATCCCAGGGTCACAAAGATGGTTCGACATACAAATATCAGTGTGGTAACACCACATCAATAAAAGAAAAGACAAAAAACACATGATTATCTCAATAGATGCAGGAAAAGCATCTGATAAAATTCAATGTCCATTCATGATAAAAACTCTTACCAAAGCGGGTATAGAGGGAACACATTGCAACATAATAAAACCTGTTTTGACAAACCCCCAGCCAAGATAATACTCAATGGTGAAAAGCTGAAAGCCTCCCCGCTAAAATCTGGAACAAGATAAGGGTGCCCACTCTTACCACTTCTATTCAATATAGGATTGGAAGTCTGAGCCACAGCAATGGACAAGAAAAAGGAATAAAAGGTATCAAAATTGGAAAAGAGGTAAAACTGTCATTACATGCAGATGACATGACACTAAATATAGAAAACCCTATAGACTCCACACAAAAACTATTAGAACTGATAAATTCAGCAAGGTAATGATACAAGATTAACATACAGAAATCTGTTGTATTTCTTTACACTAACAATGAAATATCAGAAAGTAAAAAAAAAAAAAGAAAAAAAAGAAAAAATTCCTTTTAAAACCACATCATACACACACAAAATATTTAGGAATAAACCTGACCAAGGAGGTCAAAGATTTATATGCTGAGAACACTAGAAAATTGTTAAAGGAAACTGAAGATGATTCAAAGAAATGAAATCATGCTCTTGATTGGAAGAATTAATATTGTTAAAACAGCCATACTACCCAAAGCATGCTACAGATTTAATGCAATCCCTATCAAGTTACTCATGACATTTTTCACAGAACTAAAACAAATAGTTCTCATATTTATATGGAACCATAAAAAAAACAGAATTACCAAAGCAATCCTGAGGAAAAATAACAAGGCTGGAGGCATAACCCTCTCAGACTTCAGAGAATACTACAAAGCTACAGTAATCAAAACAGTGTTGTATTGGCCCCCAAACAGACATATGGATCAATGGAACAGAACAGAGAGCCCAGAAATAAACCAACATACCTACAGTCAATTAACCTTTGACAAAGGAGGCAAGAATATACAATGGAGAAAAGACACTCTCGTCAGCAACTGGTGCTGGGAAAGCTGGACAGCTGTATGTAAATCAATGAAGTGAGAAGACACCCTCGCGCCATACATAAAAATAAACTCAAAATGGTAAAGAATTAAATATAAGACAAGACACCATAAAACTCCTAGAAGAGAACACAGGCAAAACATTCTGACATAAATTGTACCAATGTTTTCTTAGGTCAGTCTCCCAAGGCAATAGAAATAAAGGCAAAAATAAACAAATTGGACCTAATCAAACTTATAAGCTTTTGCACAGGAAGGAAACCATATAAAGAAAAGACAACCTACAGAAGGGGAGAAAATATTTGCAAACAATTCAATCAACAAGGGATTAACTTCCAAAATATACAAATAGTTCATATAACTCTATAACAAGAAAACAACCCAATCAATAACTGGGCAGAAGACCTAAATAAACATTTCTCCAAAGAAGACATACAGATGGCCAAGAGGCACATGGAAAGATGCTCAACATCACTAATTATTAGAGAAATGAAAATCAAACCTACAATGAGGTACCCCTCACACCAGTCAGAATGGCCATCATTAAAAAGTCTACAAATAACAAATCCCAGAGAGGGTGTGGAGAAAAAGGGAACCCTCCTACACTGTTGGTTGGAATGTAAACTGGTGCAGCCACTATGAAAACAGTATGGAGGTTCCTTAAAAAAACTAAAAATAGAGTTATCATATGACCTAGGAATCCCACTCCTGGGCATATATCCAGAGAAAACTATAATTCAAAAATACATACACCCCAATGTCCACAGCAGCACAATTTACAATTGCTGAGACATGGAAGCAACCTAAATGTCCATTGACAGATGAATGGATAAAGAAGATGTGGTATATATACAAAATGGAACAGGGACTTCTCTGGTGGCGAGCTACAACTACTGAAGCCCACGTGCCTAGAGCCCATGCTCTGCAACGAGAAGCCACCACAATGAGAAGCCTGCGCACAGCAACGAAGAGTAGCCCCCATTCGCCACAGCTAGGAAAAAAGCCCGTGCGCAGCAGCAAAGACCCAATGCAGCCAAAAATAAATAATTAATTAATTTAAAAAGAAAAAAAAGTTTAAAAAAATGGACTGACTACCCCTCAGCAATGAGAAAGAATGAAAGTATGCCATGCAGCAACATGGATGGACCTAGAGATTATCATACTAAATGAAGTAAATCACAAAGAGAAAAGACAAATACCATATGATATCACTTATATGTGGAATCTAAAATAGGACATAAATGAACTTATTTACGAAAAAGAAACAGACTCACAGACATAGAAAATGTAAAAACTTATGGTTACCAAAGGGGAACAGGGGTGGGAGAGGGATAAACTAGGAGTTTGGGATTAGCAGATACAAACTACTATATATAAAATAGATAAACAACAAGGTCCTACTGTATAGCACAGGGAACTATATTCAGTATCCTATAATAAACCATAATGAAAAAGAATATGTGTGTATATATATATGTATAACTGAATCACTTTGCTGTACACCAGAAACTAACACAATGCTGTAAATCAACTATACTTCAATTAAAAAACATAAAATTTAAAAGTCTGTTAATTTTTCTAAACAGTTAGGTAAATACTTTTAATAAAGTATTTACTTTATAAGCAATAATAATTATACCTCAATGTCTTTAAGATCAGATTTAACTATAATAAACTGTATGTTTTATTCCCACAGGAAATGTCCAAGTACTATACTGAAAAAGGTTATCTGTCTATACATTCTCCTCCATCTATGTCATTTGTGCAAAGATGAAGGGATCTATATCTATCACATGTCTCTCCCATATATAATGAAGAAATCAAATTATCTTTTTGTTTTTTCGGTATGTGGGCCTCTCACTGTTGTGGCCTCTCCCATTTGCAGAGCATAGGCTCCGGACGTGCAGGCTCAGCGGCCATGGCTCACGGGCCTAGCCGCTCCGCGGCATGTGGGATCTTCCTGGACAGGGGCACGAACCCGTGTCCCCTGCATCGGCAGGCGGACTCTCAACCACTGCGCCACCAGGGAAGCCCCCAAATTATCTTTTAATGGACCTAGATTTCATCCAAGATCTACTACAAGCTACCTGATTTCTGGTGAGTCATTTAACTTCAAGAATTTGATTTTCTCATATATCTTCACTTTAATCTGTACAGGATAAAAATGGTTATATATTCATAATGGCATTTGATTTTAAGAGATTGGACTAAGAAAACTGCATTGGCAACTTGCCTGACAGGAAAAGCAACTTGCTACAATTCACCTATTGCTCTCAATAAGATAAAAGAACAATAGAACAAAATACTCTCTCACAGATAGCCAAGTCAAAGAGCACTAATGAAAATACATTAAAAGTCCCAAAAGCTTCACTACAGCAGAGCCAAAGGAGCTGTAAGGCTATGAGGCCTTATATATGAGGCCCTGTCTGTAAGCTAGGGACTCAAAGAAATGTTTCATGTGTCTATATTTTTAAAAATTTCCTCCAAAGCAACTTTTAAATCAGTTTTCCTCAATAAACACAACACAAACTCTCCTTCATCCATAATTAACAAGTCATTAGAAACATACACGTTTAGTCTGTATATTACCATGGAGTTTAAATTTTCATTATAATAGTGGTTTAAGAACTTACAGCATCTGCTTTACAAATGGTGTTGGCTACATGTCGACACAGCATCTTTAGCCAGTTTTCTTTTGGAGGTTCCTCTGATGTCATCTGGAAACTGAGCAGCACATTTGCCTGCTCTGTAGGTGGCCTCACAAGCAAGGCAAAAGCATTATGGCAATCTAGGGTTCCAGAATAATCACAAACATTAAATGTTACTCCTTGGAAAATGACAGACTTAACACAAGTTCCCTCAGAGCAATGAAACTCCAAAAAATTATCTCTTCTCTACCTTTTCTGTCCCCTCTACTTTTTTTTGTGTGTGTGTGTGTTACATGGGCCTCTCACTGTTGCGGCCTCTCCCGTTGCAGAGCATAGGCTCTGGACGCACAGGCTCAGCGGCCATAGCTCATGGGCCTAGCCGCTCCGCAGCACGTGGGATCTTCCCGGACCGGGGCACAAACCCGTGTCCCCTGCATCGGCTGGCGGACTCTCAACCACTGCGCCACCAGGGAAGCCCTCCCTCTGTTTTTAACTGGACAAAGAATAGCATCATATTAAGTTGAAACACTGGAAAGAATTATAATAGTATGTACCATGTGAGGAACCAACAATGATATTGTTAAGTAAGCAGTATTTTCCATGACATTTCATATTTTCTTTGATGGAGTTTTAAAAAATTAGATTATATCATTTCTTAGAATTCTAGAATTTAAGTTTTAAAATAAAGTGACATTGTAAGAATAATTCAATAATTCAACCTATTTAAATCAAGTTCAAATAAATAAAATACTCAAATTGTTACAAAATGTTTTATGACCAAGATGCTAAAACAGAACCTATTTTAAACAATGAAGTCTTCCATAATTATAATCCAAAAATATAGAGATCATTTAAGTGAATGTTCTATGTAACCTTTAATAAATCCAGAATTTGACAATTGAGTAAAGATAGCAATATAAGTTGCCATTCAAGGGTTTTTTTATTGTTTCTCATAAATTAAAAGCTTTCCATCATTTGAGGATGGGATCAGTAATGGAACCAGTTTACACTGTAAAAATATATGCCTAAACAAACAAAATATTGCCAGGCATGCACATCACTAGGTACTATTTTGAAAACTGATACTGCGCCAGTAGGTATAAACTTTTCCCAATTTCAGGCCTTCAAAGAATCCTCTCTAACACTCCCAAAGTATAGAGTAAAAGCTTTCCTTAATACACATTTGAGCCCATGTTGAGTCTACCATAGTTACTTTGGGTGTACTTACTCATGCACATCTATTCCTGTCATATCCTAAGTGTATCCCTAACAATACAGCCATTGGCAACAGGGAAGGTTATAAGCTGTGGGGCACACGTAATAGACTACAATTGTCTTCGGATTCTGAAGGAATAAAAATAAGTTTTGGTGTGGGAATGGGCTCTATTTTGACATGTAACCACTTAAAAGCTCTCTGTCCCTTAAGAGATGAAGATATCCTTCAGACTGAGATAGTATTTTCATTTGAACTAAAAATCTCCCAGTTCCTAGAGATGTAGTTGAAGTATAAGAACAATTACTTTGCCAGAACTAACCAACAATATTTAAAGATAATATACCAGCTTAAAAAATATATATAAGGGAATCAAACTTTCAATGAATATAAACTATTTTTATCTAGCCAATAGTTTATCCAATGACCATACCTTCTGTCTCTCGTATGTCTAGCACCTTCTTAATCTGAGAAAGAGGCATTAGATGAATATGCTTAAGAGAAGCTGGGGGTCGGGTCTGGCCATGAGGACTCCTAAAAGTGCCGATAACCTTGTGTCGTTTTCTTGCTATCTGATTATAGAAAAAAAAAAAAAGTCATCGTCAGTAACATAAAAACAAACACCAAATGCTTAAAAGTTAAATGGCACTAATCACATAAATCTATATGCAGCTTATTTAACTACCAGTCATTCCAAAATTATTATCTGATAAGCATAGTTACTATGTGACAAATTCATACATGTAACTATGTAGCAGGAATGCTCATGTTTATATGAGAAGAGCTCAAAAGTCAGGAAAACAGGATATATGGAAAAGATCCCAGAGGTGTGAAAGAACTTAGAAGCACTGTGAGAAGTAACAGGATCAAAGGATGAAGGAACCTTCAATAAAAGGCCTTGAATTCAGAAAGGGGAATAGTTGCTCTGGGATTACTGCCTTGGGTTCAAAAGATAATTGATTTCAGTGTAAAAGCAGAATACACAATTATCTCAGATGCTTTGCAAGGCACTGAGGATAAAGGAGTGAATAATACAGAAATGGTTCTGGCTCTCATGATACCTACATACTATTGACAAACAGGAAAATTAAAGTAACTAAATAATACATTAAAAATTGATACAAATTATAAAGTCAAGGTGCTATGTTAAGATATAACTTTACCTAAACTGGGAACTCATGCAAAGGAAGACAGGTAAAGTAATGCTGGAGAAGACAGGAACAAAATCAGAAAGGACCCTGTGACTCATGATGTATTTGAGTTCTGTGAATTTTATAAGGTCTTTAAATTTATTGTTTTCATTTCCATGAAATCCTAGTATATTATTTTGCCTTTTTAAAAGAACATTTCTTTGGGGGTTATAATCATCAACTGAAAGACATTAACACAAAATGATTTAGATTAAGCTACTTAATGAATTGAGATTGACTGGTCATCATCATGAATATGACAAAGTAAGGCTGAAAAATGTATTGTTGATAGCTTGTGTTGACTAATGAAAAAAGATCAAAAGGCAGTCAGTATCACATTCACATTGATGCAGAAATATGACACAGATCTATGATACATATCAAATATTAAAGGCCCATTTACATTAATATATGAAAAAAGCTGATTCTTTAAATAATTATTTCCACTGTACTATTTGAATATACTTTTAATTTAGCTAAGCAAAATAAATAATTTTAAGTTTCATTTTTAAAAAGGAAAAACGATGACAAGTGCTAATATTGATGATACAAATGCTAGTCCATCAAGGTAAAAACTCAAAATATAGATACATCACCCGTCATGTTTAAGTGAAGTCAGTTTAGATCTTATCTATTTTAAATGCTTCTAACTTTTATCATTCTCTTCATTCCAAATTTGCTCAAAGTTTTGTTTTTTTTTAAACAAACAAGCTAAAGAATAGGAGTTTATAAATCTAAAAGTCCAAATTATAAATTTGGAGTTCAAATTTAATGTTAAAAATAGAAATGTTACAGTTAATGTGATTCTGACATGGAGACTAAGAGAGAGTAGAACAAAAAGTCACTGAATTCAGGAAGATGAAGGAAGTGAGAAACCAGGGTATCAGATAACAGACTTGGAGGCTACAAGGAATGACCAATGGCAGGAATTAAAATGGAAGGTAAGTCAATGAGCCAGTTGTAGAAGACTTCACAAAAATTGAAGGGGATGTAAAATTTAAAGTAAGTCTCAACTATCTAAGGATTAAGAGGATAAAGACCAGAATGGATTAGCAAAGGAAGTACAGATAACCTAACCTATTAGATGAATGGAGCCAGCTGACCTATGAACGTCAACAGGAAAAACTTACAAAAGCTTTAATGAAAGCAAACAAACAGAACTACTAAGCAGCTACATGGTACTCAGTGAGCATGATACTGCAGATTCAAATAAAATATGATCAAAAATTGACTCTACCTAGTCCCTGTTCTCAAAAGCAGAGCAGGCTAAAGCTCTCATTACAGGGGAGACAAGTAGTTCAGAATTATCTGCCTCATGATTTTTTATAACTTTCTCAGTTCAGGGTAAGGTCAATTGTGTACAGTATTTTCACTGCCTTTACTTTTGTGTTTTGTGACAGTACTGACCAAATGAAAATACCATTTTTCACTAACCTCACAACAACAAAACTCTAACACAAGTAAATTTTTGGTGAGATTTTATTGCACCTGTAACTGTACCTGGCTTTTTCTCTAAGATTCCGTTGTATTTATACTTTAAAAACTAATGTGCAGGAGACCTTCAAGATGGCGGAGGAGTAAGACATGGAGATCATCTTCCTCCCCACAAATACATCAGAAATACATCTGCATGTGGAACAACTCCTACAGAACACCTACTGAAAGCTGGCAGAAGACCTCAGACCTCCTAAAAGGCAAGAAACTCCCCCACGTACCTGGGTAGGGCAAAAGAAAAAAGAATAAACAGAGACAAAAGGATAGGGACAGGACCTGCACCAGTGGGAGGGAGCTGTGAAGGAGGAAAGGTTTCCACACATTAGGAAGCCCGTTCACTGGTGGAGACAGGGGGGTGGGCGGGGGGAAACTTCAGTGCCATGGAGAAGAGCGCAGCAACAGGGGTGCAGAGGGCAAAGTGGAGAGATTCCCACACAGAGGATCGGTGCCGACAAGCACTCACCAGCCGAAGAGGATTGTCTACTCAGCCGCCGGGGCGGGCGGGGGCTGGGAGCTGAGGCTTGGGCTTCCATCAGATCCCAGGGAGAGGAATGGGGTTGGCAGCGTGAACACATCCTGAAGGGACTAGTGCACCACAGCTAGTCAGGAGAGAGTCCGGGAAAAAGTATGGAGCTGCCGAAAAGGCAAGAGATCATTGTTTTGGGGTGCACGAGGAGAGGGGATTCAGAGCACCGCCTAAATGAGGTCCAGAGATGGGTGCAAGTCGCGGCTATCAGCGCGGACACGAGAGACAGGCATGAGACACCAAGGCTGTTGCTGCTGCCACCAAGAAGCCTGTGTGCGAGCACAGGTCACTACTCACACCTCCCCTCCTGCGAGCCTGTGCAGCCCGCCACTGCCAGGGTCCTGTGATCCAGGGACAACTTCCCCGGGAGAACACACGGCGCACCTCAGGCTGTTGCAACGTCATGTGGGCCTCTGCCGCGGCACGCTCGGCCCCACATTCCGTACCCCTCCCTCCCCCCGGCCTGAGTGAGCCAGAACCCCCTAATCAGCTGCTCCTTTAACCCCGTCCTGTCTGGGTGGAAACAGATGAGCTCAGGCGACCTACATGCAGAGTCAGGGCCAAATCTAAAGCTGAACTCCAGGAGCTGTGGGAACAAAGAAGAGAAAGGAAATCTCTCCCTGCAGCTTCAGGAGCAGCGGATGACATCTCCACAGCCACCCTGATGTACCCTGCATCTGTGGAATACCTGAATAGACAACGAATCATCCCAAATTGAGGAGCTGGACTTTGGGAGCAACTGTAGACTTGGGGTTTGCTTTCTGCATCTAATTTGTGACTGGTCTTATGTTTATCTTAGTTTAGTATTTAGAGTTTATTATCATTGGTAGATTTGTTTATTGCTTTGGTTGCTCTCTTCCTATTTTTTTTTTTTAATACATAGATTTTTTCCCCCTTTTTCTCTTTTTGTGAATGTGTATGTGTGTGCTTCTTTGTGTGATTCTGTCTGTATAGCGTTGCTTTGACCATTTGTCCTAAGGCTCTGTCTGTCTGCTTTTTTTTTTTTAGTATACTTTTTGGCGCTTGTTATCATTGGTGGATCTGTTTTTTGCTTTGGTCGTTCTCTTCTTTCTTTTCTTTTTTTAAATTACTTCTTATTTTTTTATTTTTAATAACGTTTTTATTTTTTATTTTAATAACTTCATTTTATTTATTTTTCTTTCTTTCTTTATGTCTTTGTTTCTCCCTTTTCTTCTGAGCCATGTGGCTAACAGGGTTTTGGTGCTCCAGCCAGGTGTCAGGCCTGTGCCTCTGACGTGGGAGAGCCAAGTTCAGGATACTGGTCTACCAGAGAACTCCCGACTCCATGTAATATCAAACTGCGAAAGCTCTCCCAGAGATCTGCACCTCAACGCTAAGACCCAGCTCCACTCAACGACCAGCAAGCTACAGTGCTGGATACCTTATCCCAAACAACTAACAAGACAGGAACACAACACTACCCATTAGCAGAGAGGCTGCCTAAAATCATAATAAGGTCACAGACACCACAAAACCACAAAACACACCACCAGATGCAGTCATGTCCACCAGAAAGACAAGATCCAGCCTCATCCACCAGAACACAGGCACCAGTCCCCTCCACCAGGAAGCCTACACAACCCACTGAACCAACTTTAGCCGCTGGGCCAGACACCAAAATCAATGGGAACTACGAACCTGCAGCCTGCGAAAAGGAAACCCCAAACACAGTAAGTTAAGAACAATGAGAAGACAGAGAAACACACAGCAGATGAAGGAGCAAGGTAAAAACCCACCAGACCAAACAAATGAAGAGGAAATAGGCAGTGTACCTGAAAACAAATTCAGAGTAATGATGGTAAAGATGATCCAAAATCTTGGAAATAGAATGGAGGAAATACAAGAAGTGTTTAACACGGACCTAGAAGAACTAAAGAGCAAACAAACAATGATGAACAGCACAATAAATGAAATTAAAAATTCTCTAGAAGGAATCAATAGCAGAATAACTGAGAAAGAAGAACAGATAAGTGACCTGGAAGATACCATAGTGGAAATAACTACCGCAGAGCAGAATAAAGAAAAAAAAGAATGAAAAGAACTGAGGACCGTCTCAGAGACCTCTGGGACAACATTAAACACACCAACATTCAAATTATAGGGGTCCCAGAATATGAAGAGAAAAAGAAAGGGACTGAGAAAATATTTGAAGAGATTATAGTTGAAAACTTCCCTAATATGGGAAAGGAAATAGTCAATCAAATCCAGGAAGCACAGAGAGTCCCATACAGGATAAATCTAAGGAGAAACACACCAAGACAGAAATTAATCAAACTACTAAAAATTAAATACAAAGAAAAAATATTAAAAGCAGCAAGGGAAAAACAACAAATAACATACAAGGGAATCCCCATAAGGTTAACAGCTGATCCTTCAGCAGAAACTCTGCAAGCCAGAAGGGAGTAGCAGGACATATTTAAAGTGATGAAAGGGAAAAACCTACTACCAAGATTACTCTACCCAGCAAGGATCTCATTCAGATTTGATGGAGAAATTAAAACCTTTACAGACAAGCAAAAGCTAAGAGAATTCGGCACCACCAAACCAGCTTTACAAGAAATGCTAAAGGAACTTCTCTAGGCAGGAAAAACGAAAGAAGGAAAAGACCTACAATAACAAACCCAAAACAATTAAGAAAATGGTAATAGGAACATACATATCGACAACTACCTTAAATGTAAATGGATTAAGTGTTCCAACCAAAAGACACAGACTGGGTGAATGGATACAAAAACAAGACCCATACATATGCTGTCTACAAGGGACCCACTCCAGACCTAGGGACACATACAGACTGAAAGTGAAGGGATGGAAAAAGATATTCCAAGCAAAAGGAAATCAAAAGAAAGCTGGAGGGCTTCCCTGGTGGCGCAGTGGTTGGGAGTCTGCCTGCCGGTGCAGGGGATACGGGTTCGTGCCCCAGTCCGGGAGGGTCCCGCGTGCCGCGGACTCGCTGGGCCCGTGAGCCATGGCCGCTGCACCTGCGCTTCCGGAGCCTGTTCTCCACAACGGGAGAGGCCACAGCAGTGAGAGGCCCGTGTACCACAAAAAAAAAAAAAAAAAAAAAACAACCTAGAAACAAATGACAAGGAAAACACGACGACCCAAAACCCATGGGATGCAGCAGAAGCAGTTCTAAGGGGGAACTTTACAGCAATACAATCCTACCTCAAGAAACAAGAAACATCTCAAATAAACAACCTAACCTTACATCTAAAGCAATTAGAGAAAGAAGAACAAAAAAACCCCAAAGTTAGCAGAAGGAAAGAAGTCATAAAGATCAGATCAGAAATAAATGAAAAAGAAATGAAGGAAACAATAGCAAAGATCAATAAAACTAAAAGCTGGTTCTTTGAGAAAATAAACCATATTGATAAACCATTAGGCTCATCAAGAAAAAAAGGGAGAAGACTCAAATCAATAGAATTAGAAAAGAAATAGGAAAAGTAACAACTGACAATGCAGAAAATACAAAGGATTATGAGAGACTATTGCAAGCAACTATATGCCAATAAAATGGACAACCTGGAAGAAATGGACAAATTCTTAGAAATGCACAACCTTCCAAGACTGAACCAGGAATAAATAGAAACTATGAACAGACCAATCACAAGCACTGCATTTGAAACTATGATTAAAAATATTCCAACAAACAAAAAAATAAATAAAATAAAATAAAATAAAAAATATTCCAACAAACAAAAGCCCAGGATCAGATGGCTTCACAGGTGAATTCTATCAAACATTTAGAGAAGAGCTAACACCTATCCTTCTCAAACTCTTCCAAAATATAGCAGAGGGAGGAACACACCCAAACTCATTCTACGAGGCCACCATCACCATGATACCAAAACTAGACAAAGATGTCACAAAGAAAGAAAACTACAGGCCAATATCACTGATGAACATAGATTCAAAATTCCTCAACAAAATACTAGCAAACAGAATCCAACAGCACATTAAAAGGATCATACACCATGATCAAGTGGGGTTTATCCCAGGAATGCAAGGATTCTTCAATACACACAAATGCCCATTGACAGATGAATGGATGAAGAAGATGTGGTACATATATACAATGGAATGTTACTCAGCCATAAAAAGGAACAAAATTGGGTCATTTGTAGAGATGTGGATGGATCTAGAGACTGTCATACAGAGTGAAGTAAGTCAGAAAGAGAAAAATATTGTATATTAACGCATATATGTGGAGCCTAGAAAAATGGTACAGATGAACCAGTTTGCAGGGCAGAAATAGAGACACAAATGTAGAGAAGAAATGTTATGGACACCAAGGGGGAGAGTGGTGGTGTGATGAATTGGGAGATTGGGATTGACATATATACACTAATATGTATAAAATGGATAACTAATAAGAACCTGCTGTATAAAAAAATAAATAAAATAAAATTGAAAAATTAAAAAAAAACCCAAAAAAACAAAGAGTCATGTGCCACAATGTTCATTCCAGCTCTACTTATAATAGCCAGGACATGGAAGCAACCTAAGTGTCTGTCCATCAACAGATGAATGGATAAAGAAGATGTGGCACATATATACAATGGAATATTACTCAGCCATAAAAAGAACAAAACTGAGTTATTTGTAGTGAGGTGGATGGACCTAGAGTCTGTCATACAGAGTGAAGTTAAGTCAGAAAGAGAAAAACAAACACCATATGGTAACACATATATATGTAATACAAAAAAAAAAGGTTCTGAAGAACCTAGGGGCAGGACAGGAATAAAGAGGCAGACATAGAGAATGGACTTGCGGACACGGGAAGGGGGAAGGGTAAGCTGGGACAAAGTGAGAGACTGGCATGGACATATATACACTACCAAATGTAAAACAGATAGCTAGTGGAAAGAAGCCACATAGCATAGGGAGATCAGCTTGGTGCTTTGTGACCACCTAGTGGGGTGGGATAGAGATGGTGGGAGGGAGATGCAAGCGGGAGGAGATATCGGGATATATGTATAGCTGATTCATTTTGTTATAAAGCAGAAACTAACACACCATTGTAAATCAATTATACTCCAGGGCTTCCCTGGTGGCGCAGTGGTTGAGAGTCCGCTTGCCAATGCAGGGGACACGGGTTCGTGCCCCAGTCCGGGAGGATCCCACATGCCGCGGAGCGGCTGGGCCCGTGAGCCATGGCTGCTGAGCCTGCGCGTCCGGAGCCTGTGCTCCGCAACGGGAGAGGCCACAACAGTGAGAGGCCCGCGTACCGCAAAAAAAAAAAAAAAAATTAGACTCCAATAAAGATGTTAAAAAAAAAATACTAATGTGCATGATACAAGAGGGTAGCACTAGATAAGAAATGAAGTAGAAAGGAATAAAAGGAAGAAGTATAAATTTTAAAGAAAAAGGCAACTCATCAAAATCACTTCAATGAATGCAACAAAAACTTACCCAATAACACAAATGTCAAATGAGTCTCCTGGTTAATGACTTTATCATTAGAAGACAGAATGTGTTCTATTTTCTGAGATGAAGGAAAATACATTCCTTTATATCCCCCAATTAGACTGTTTAGTTGATTAAAAATACACGAATAAAAGAATGAAAGAAAGGGGTTGAAAAAGCACATAAATATAGTTCAATCTGCCTGTAGGACTAATATGGGGAAAAAATTTACTTGGATAGATAAGAATTTTAGAATTAGAATCATTGCACCGCATCTGATAAACTGACCATTAACTCACTCTAAAACCTGCAGACTTAAGGAAGAAATCAGGGGATTGTAAATTCATTGTATTAAATAATCCACTTATCTCCTTCTTCAACAAAATACTGATTTCTTTGCTGGAAAAATCTACTTAAATTTCAAAAAGAACTCATAATTATTTTGTAAATCTTGAAGAAATATACATAGATATAAGAAGTTCCTAAAATTCTTCACCTAAGCATTTATTTGCATGGAAATAAACTAAATTTTCATTGTGACTTGGATCTGAAGTCATAAAAAATCATCACATTTCTTAATATTAGGCCTTCTCCTAAAAGCATTCAATTAATAGTATTAAGTCAACAACCAGTCTCATCAAAAAAATGTGATTAAGTTCACTTTAAGCTATTTACTTTAATCACTTAATTAAATTAATTTAAAGTTTTTGTAATTAAATCAAAGTTTGGTTTTAAACATTCAGTGAAGTCACACAAAACAGCAGTGTTATTATACTGTATTAAGGACAACTTTACCTCTAGGCAGTCATTGAAGAGGAAGAGGGTTACTTGTTCTCCTCTGTCACAGGGGTGCTCACCTAGAGAAACTGTTTCAACTCGCTGAACTAAGCTTCGGTGAGAAGATAAAAGATTAGCCTGAATAGATTGAAAATATTAATAAAAAAGATTACTTTATAGCAAATAATTTGTAAAAGTTATAATTTAAAAGAAAGTTGTGTTGAGATTCTGTTTATATTATAACTGCAGAATCTACAGTTGAGCCTTTAACAACACAGGTTTGAACTGTGTTGGTCCACTTATACACAGTGTTTTTTCAATAAATAAGTACTACACGATCCATGATTGGTTGAATCCATGAATACAGAACCACAGAAACAAAGGGCCAACTATAAAGTTACATGCAGATTTTCTACTGCACTGGTGGGGCTGATGCCCTTAACACCCAGTTGTTCAAGGGTCAACCGTTAACAAGAAAAAGAAAATAAGTTGACAATCATCAAAAATGAATACCTACTGGACATCCATCTACTTCATAAACAACATCGAAAATTTGCTTTTGAGCTTCTGTCTTTCTCTTATCCTCATTAATATGGCTGAAAAATTAATAAGGTTACTTTTAGAACAAGACTATAAAAACTGTATATACATACATCTTGTGTCACAAACAAAAATCCTTCCATGTGAGTCTATCTTAATTTTGATACCTGTATCAGTTAAAATATTCCCTAAAAGTATCCCACTACATTAAAAAAAATTTCATACAACCCTTCAGAGAAGTATATTTTGCTTTAGTCCTTACAATATTGTGTCTTTTTTTTAAATTATACTCACTATACTCACTCACTTCCTAAAATACGTTACAATGGTATAAACTTCAGGTTCTCATAATCTAAGTGTAAGTTCAGGTAAGGTTTTATGCAAATCATTCCTAAGTCATATGCTAATCATTTCACTGAAATAAAAATTAAGACTAATGGACAAGATGGAATAAGGAGGAAAAAAATATACTCTGCCTGAAACAACTAAAAAAATAAAAACAATCAAAGTATAACGAAACAGGGTTCTCAAGTCACTGGAAGTCAATTCCTGTGAGACAGGAAACAATGCAAGGCCAATTATATCCTGTATACAAAAGATACACTTTACATACAAAGACATAAATAGACTGAAAGTAAAATGCTGAGAAAGAGCACAATATTCAAGTATACATGGAACATTCTCCAGGTTAAGCCATAAAATAGGCCTCAAAAAGTTTGAAAGGACTGAAATAATACAAAGTATATTTTCCATAAACAATGAAGTAAAATCAGAAATTGATAACAAAAGGAAATTTTGAAAATTCACAAATATGTGGGAATTAGCCAAAACACTCCTACACAACCAATGGGTCAAGAAGTAATCACAAGGGAAATTAGAAAATACTTTCAGATAAACAAAAACACAAAATTTATGGAATATGACTAAAGCAATGCTTAAAGGGAAATTTATAGCTATAAAAGTGTACAATTAGGGGCTTCCCTGGTGGCGCAGTGGTTGAGAATCTGCCTGCCAATGCAGGTGACATGGGTTTGAGCCCTGGTCCAGGAAGATCCCACATGCCACGGAGCAACTAAGCCTGTGTGCCACAGCTTCTGAGCCTGCGCTCTAGAGCCCACGTGACACGACTACTGAAGCCTGCACGTCTAGAGCCTGTGCTCCACAACAGGAGAAGCCACCACAATGAGAAGCCCGCACACCGCAATGAAGAGTAGCCCCTGCTCACCGCAACTAGAGAAAGCCCCCGCACAGCAAAGAAGATAACAATGAAGACCCAGTGCAGCCAAAAATAAATAAATAAATAAATTTAAAGAAGTGAAAAAAAAAGTGTACAATTAAAAAAATGATCTCGGGGCTTCCCTGGTGGCGCAGTGGTTGAGAGTCCGCCTGCTGATGCAGGGGACACAAGTTCGTGCCGCGGTCCGGGAGGATCCCACATGCCGCGGAGCAGCCGGGCCCATGAGCCATGGCCGCTGAGCCTGAGCGTCCGGAGCCTGTGCTCTGCAACGGCAGAGGCCACAGCAGTGAGAGGCCCGCATACCGCAAAAAAAAAAAAAAAAAATGATCTCGGGCTTCCCTGGTGGCGCAGTGGTTGAGAGTCCGCCTGCTGATGCAGGGGACACGGGTTTGTGCCCCGGTCCGGGAAGATCCCACATGCCGCGGAGCGGCTAGGCCTGTGAGCCATGGCCGCTGAGCCTGTGCGTCCGGAGCCTGTGCTCCACAACGGGAGAGGCCGCAACAGTGAGAGGCCCGCGTACAGCAAAAAAAAAAAAAGAAAAAAAAAGATCTCAAACCAGTTTCCTAGCCTTCTACTGTAAGACACTGGGGAGGAAAAAAGAGCAAGCTAAATCTAAAGCAAGCAGGAAAAAAGAAATCATAAAGATCAGAGTGAAAATGAATGAAATAGAGAATAGAAAAAAATCAACAAACCTAAAAGCTTTTTTCTTTTATGAAAATACGTTAACACTCACTGCTTAATTCGTAGTTTGTAGAAAGGATCAAGTTAAATAACGTGTGAGTACGTTAAACCACAAAGTGTTGAAAAACACTATTATCCTGATCCCAAAACAACAAAGCAAAAGCATGAAGGCTGGCTGATTAACATATAATATACAAACATAAGCAAAAGCCAAAATATGCATAATGCTTTCAGCAGCAACAGAAGCTGGTATTCATTAATTTGAGCATTATGCTACTGCTGGATCGTTTCACTAGAGATAGTAATCTTTCTCTCTAGGAGCTCCTTTGCAAGTATTTTTAAGAAACGCAATTTCACATAGAAGCACCTCATGGAATCTCAGAAATCATTTAAATCTACTGAATATGTTTATTATGTAAAGCTCAAAGAAGTGAAATGCCCTCGCCCTTCATGAAGCAAAACAATTAACAGCAACAGAGTTTTCAATTTTGATCATATTAGTCAGGAAAAAATCATTTCTGATTAATGCTATGTCTTCAAGTTAAACCTACAGTAAACAGCTTAAGTTTAACAATCAAGTTCCCTAGTAAATTTCTTTGAGTTTATACTTCTAATACATCTCCAACAAACTGTATCAATTTAATTCCATAGAATTCAAAGTAAGAAACAAAAAGTCAAAGCTAATGTGAAAAAAGCATTATAAACTTCTTCTTTACATCATGGTCAAATTCCCAATTTCCATTTGGGTAGTTTATAAGAATATGAAGACAAAAACAAGCTAAGACTGGAGGTATATGAAGAAAATGTCTACTAGTGTATTTTTTACAATTTTCAAATTTCTAAACCATTGTTACTCTCTGCATAATAGTTCAATACCTTCAGAAATATGTTTTAAATTAATTATTGTATACTAAACAATACTTCTAACATTTTAATGTGTGACTACACTACTATAAAATAATTTAGATACTATTACAGAATTATGCTACTGATATTTTTCTCACCATTTATGATTCTAGTTGTTCTACCAATTCCATTTTAAATCTAAGGAGCAATAAAAAATTGAAATAATGTACTTACGTCATTACTTCCTTTAGTGATCCAATAGCTTTTTCTAGAGTGCTTTTGTCAGGATTTTCTTCAGCTGTATGCTTCTTAAGATCTGTAATGATAAAATGTTTTCTCTATGATTAAAAAAAATTCATTAGTTCTCCAACTATGACTTAAAAATGCTGTCCACTTTGATAGATACAGGTTGATTAATTTTTAAAAAATAATATCTAACTTTTACTTGTTTTATGCAGGCTTCCCTGGTGGTGCAGTGGTTGAGAGTCCGCCTGCCGATGCAGGGGGACACGGGTTCGTGCCCTGGTCCAGGAAGATACCACATGCTGCGGAGCGGCTGAGCCCTGTGAGCCATTGGCCACTGAGCCTGCACGTCCGGAGCCTGTGCTCCGCAATGGGAGAGGCCACAACAGTGTGAGGCCCGCGTATCGCAAAAAAAAAAAAAAAAAAAAAAATGTTTTATGCAATGTTCCCTTTTAAGAGCTCTCTTCTTAAATGTATTAAAGTTTCCATGTTTTTTCATTGACTAAATTTCCAGAATATGTAACAGATTTTCTTACACTATTTCAATTCCCTTCTAGTAAAGCTTGAGGACTCCTAGATTCTTCAAACTCTCTCCATAGTGCTGAAGGAAAACACATGATTCTCCATTAGCTAAGAAATCATTATATATGCCATATTTCATAGCGGGGTCCATGGCTCCATCACAGAAAGCAGTTGGTGTCCTCAAGAGATGGTTTTGTTTAGTTTGTAGGTTCATGAGATGCTTACACTTTGACTCTTCTTATCCAAGTTGCTTATAATGTTCCATCTAACTGTTTGTTCCCCAATACCAGGCCCACCTAATCTTTTAAGTGGAATGATAGAAGAAAGACTTAGAAATCAAGTTCATTTTAGTCATGACAACATCTGATGGGATTCCTATAAGTACTTAAGGAAACAATAATGAAGATAAATTTAAAAAATACCCTGCTTTGTAAAGTTAAAAGTTCATGTGTTCATATATTCTTCTTATAATCTGTAAAACAGGATAGCTTTTAAAGACTGGGGAAATCATCTTATATGTTAGTAATTCTAAACTACATTAGATAACCTCAAAGAGAATAAAAATGATCAATTTTTGTAGTTACAACCATAACTCATAGTTTAACCAATATACTTTAAAGACAATAGATTAAAGTCACAAACTTAGCCTCCTTATCTGCTACACACACTATTGTAGTTAAGGTTTGGGGACCAAAATGCTTTATTATACTTATTCCTATTTGTAATTTAATTTTCATACTTAAATTTAAAAAATATAAAAATTGGGCTTCCCTGGTGGCATAGTGGTTGAGAGTCCACCTGCCAATGCAGGGGACATGGGTTCGTGCCCCGGTCCGGGAGGATCCCACATGCCGCGGAGCAGCTGGGCCCGTGAGCCACGGCCGCTGAGCCTGTGCGTCCAGAGCCTGTGCTCCGCAACTGGAGAGGCCACAAGAGTGAGAGGCCCGCGTACCGCAAAAAAAATAATAATAATTAAAAAAAATAAAAATAATAAAAAAAAAATTGACTGTCCTATAACTATTCACTACTTTAGTCAGGTAATATAAAAGCATATAAATATGCCTTTCTTTTCATGCAGGCATAATTTATTCATATTTATTCATAAAAATTAACTCTGCTATAAAAATCCCCTTCATTTATATCTGTAGTTTAAGTTTTAGAATAAACGGATGTATGTTTCAAGAGTGTTCTGCACAATGTAAGAAAAAAAAGCATAAAATGAAGCATAAAGAACTTTTACTAAGATTCAGAAAAAGACTAAATCACTTGAGACACATTAATCATCTCTGATCTTGTAATTTTGTGGGTGAATTTCGTGTGGATGTAAACTGATCGTGAAATTAGTGATGCACCATGAAATATAAGAAGACTTTTAGTAGACAGACAAAAAGTACAATACTAGTCAATATAATTGACATCACAACAAATAAAGCATTTTAGGCCAGAGTGAATTTTTGTAGCACCAGTGATTATTCAGATTATCCATAAAGATATTTCCTATGTAAAAGATATAAGCTTTAAAGTTGAAACCTAAGAGGATTTTGAAAATGAGAAATTTTTCAAATTTTTTAGAACAAAACAATTCCATAGAAACATCCAAAATTGTCTGGAAACAGATCAGACAAGTACCATTTAAAAGTAATGCAACACTGGGTAACCTCTGTACTGGTCGGATGAGAAGTTCAACAAGGCTTTGCCGCCCACATTCTGGTTTAGCTTGGTTTATCTGAAAGGAATTAATTTATTCAATAATTATTTAAAAGGTTTTCTGCAAAGATTAGACATTACATTTACTAGATTACACTTTTATCATTTGTGCCCTGATAAGAACTAACAGAAGTAGGGTGGCAGTTGTTCTCTGGCAGATTACTGTGGCTAAATAATCCCCCAAGGCCTGAAATGGCCTCCTGGCAAGCCAAGGATTAACACCTTAAACAGAGAGTGAGTTCTCTAAGCACTCTTATACATTTCATTTGAGTTTCTCTTACATCTACACCATTCAAAAGAAAAAAAACAAATTTAAAATATTAATTATGCTGATACCATTTGGATAAACAAAGTAAGGCACTGGTAAGAAAAAAAATCATTAAAAGCAAAACAAAACTCATTGGAAAATTTTTAGAGGTGTTTGAGAACTAAAACATGAATAAATTAAAAAAAAAAAACAAAACCACAGACAACATTCATATTCATTCAGCTGCCTCTTGGATCCTGCTTGTAGCATGTCAAAACTTGTGAAGCCAAACATCACTGCCACTCTCAGGTAAAGCTAAAGTTAACAGATAACATTAAGGTGTTCTTACATGGATACATTTTTACTAAAAGTATAATTTTAATGAACTTATTAGATTTTTATTTGAAAGAAATGCACATTACCTTCAGAAAAGCATGAAATCTTGGTTTCTGTTTTTCACATTTAATAATTGTTTCCTTGCTCATTTCAAAGAAGTTCACAAATGGAGGGTACGTTTTTACCAAATCTTTTGACTAGCAACAATTAAAAAAAACAACACATTAATTGGTAATGGATGTTACCCTTAGTCAATGAAACTTAAAGTTGAATAATCAATAGTCAAAATCTGACATACTGGACCCACATAAAAGTTTAAAATAAGTTTCTTCTCAAGTTAAATAGAGGAATTTATTTTATAAACTTTTCACTAACTACTGTGTTAACTGCTAAACAAAATGCATCAATTGGTACCCAGAGCCTAAAGCCTGAAAAGCAAACAAAGACTCAAAAAGAAAAAGAAGTATATGAAAGCTTATAGCATTGATATAAACATGACAAAGTTTTAAAACTTCTATAAGTTCAGAATATAGTAATTATAGTTGATCTATACAGAATCCAAGAACATGCTATTATCTACTGAAGGATCCAAACCACCATTAAAAGACCAACTGTACTGGGTAATTTTTAGGTAAAATGAAAACAAAAAAAAAGGAACTTGACTAATTGAGACTAACAGGTATCAAAAAGATATGGGACAATAATTTGCATATTTGGAATTCTCAACCAACCAGAAAAAAACATCTAAGGGATACAGGGTAAAGATCAAAGTTAGGAGACCTCGGAAAACAAAAGTAAATGGGCAAGAATCCAAGGCAGTGAAACTTACAAATCATATCCAAAGAGACTGAAAGAAATTTATAAATCCTATTCACAGCATCTCATCCAAAATTAATATACTTTATTTGATAAACTATGTTGTTCTTATCTTAGAGAAGAAACAGTTCATTAGAAACTTTTATGCAGACACAAAGACAGTAAAAACTGCTATCAACTAAGGAAAGAAATGACTAAAACTCGATTACTGAAAATTCCAAAAAAATCATTAATCTGTGGCTATTTATAAGAGGCAAATAACATATATATAGTAAAATGTTTGTAGCACAATACAACAATTAGTGTTCCTAATGATGATCTTGAGCTATCAAGAAAGTGTTAGACTGTATAGAGAAGGCATGTTTCAGAAGAGAAGAACACTTGCAATATATTTTACAAACACAACTATGTCAAAGTGTTTAAAAAGCTCTCACATTTAAACAGGTAACTTTCATTCCCTGTCAGTCCTTGTTGAGATGATACTTTAATCTGAAAACTTAAAAAGGAAATAAAATACTTACATATTTAAGAAAGATATCACCAATACTTTTGCTCTCATCCCAATTAACAATAAGGTCTTCAAGATCATCCTGAAAAAACACAAAATGGGACAAGGAGATTGATTTTGACAATCTCTTTAACATCTTTTTATATTTAAGATATTCATTTGAAAGATGCACTTTACAATGTATCTTAATTTGATGTGTATAACAATTAATAACATTCTTTCTCCTCAACAGGAAATTAACTTTTTGACTATGAGGAAAATATCCTTTGAAAAATAATTAAGAAAATATAAAGAATGTCAAGTCAATAAGATTTAAGTCTAGGGACTTCCCTGGGTGGCGCAGTGGTTAAAAATCCACCTGCCAATGCAGGGGACAAGGGTTCGAGTCCTGGTCCGGTAAGATCCCACATGCTGTGGAGCAACTAAGCCCGTGAGCCACAACTACTGAGCCCACGCACCACAATTACTGAAGCCCACACACCTAGGGCCCATGCTCCGCAACAAGAGAAGCCACTGCAATGAGAAGCCCGCACACCGCAACGAAGAGTAGCCCCCACTTGCCGCAACTAGGAAAAAGCCCGTGCACGGCAGCAAAGACCCAATGCAGGCAAAAACAAATAAATAAATTTATTTAAAAAAAAAAAGAAGACTAAGTCTAACTTCCCAGTATGATGTGGTAGTTCAGTATCTTTTCTAATTATTAACTATAAAGCTGATGGTGTGATTAATTATAGAATTAATTAATTATAGAAAACTACTTTCGATCTTGATGCTGAAACATCAGCCATTAGAAACTGTAATCTATAAAGGGGTCAGCAAACTTTACTTAAAGGGCCAGAAGGTAAGTATTTTAAGGCTTGCAGGCCACATGGTTTCTGTCACACGTCCTCAACTCTGTCCTTGTAGAGTGGAAGGAGCCATAGATAATACATAAATGATTATGTGTGGCTGTGTATCAATAAAACTTCCCTTACCAAAACAAGCAAAACTTTACCAAAATCCTAAATTGGCTGGATTCGGTCCACTGACTACAGTTTGCTAATCCCTGGCCTATAAAATTTCTCAATCATCATCCTAAAATACTATATATTTTCAAAAATTTAGAAGACACCCTAAAAGCTTTCTAGGATAATAAAACAAAACACAAATCAGATGATAAAATGAGATACCAAGAAATGACATGCCCTAATTGAAATCCTAAAAGTGACTTTAAAGTAGAAATTAATCAATAAACTTATACAAGAGCTTTTCAAAGTGTTATATGCAGACCCCCCCAAAACACACTTTTTTAGTGGGATCCACGAGATTAAACTATTTTTACTACACTACTAAGGCATTATTTGACTTTTTTATTCTAATTCTCTCATAAGGATACAACAGAGTTTTCTAGAGGCTATATACATGATGTGTGATACTGCAACAGAATGAATTAAGAAGTAGGCAGGAGAAATAGTCTTCTATTAAGCCAGACAGAAAAAAAACCATAAATCAACATCACTCCTCACTATTTGTTTTGGAAATTAGTTATTTTTTAAAAGAACACGTTATTTATCTATCATATAATGAGTCATTATTACTTTAAATTTATTAATGTATGTTTTAAAAACTGGATATCCACACAAAAAAAGATGAACTTAAACCCTCACCTCAGCCAAAAATGAACTCAAGATAGGTTCTAGACCTAACTGTAAGAGCTAAAACAATACAACCTCTAGAAGAAAATATAGGAGAAAATCTTCAAAACCTTGGGTTAGGAAAAAATTTCTTAGATATGACACCAAAAGCACATTACATTTTCAAAAATGGATAAATAGGACTTCTTCAAAATTAAAAATTTTGGTACTTCAAAAGACACCACTAAATAAATGAAATGACAAGCAATGACAGGGTGGGAGGAAATTTCTGCAAAACACATAGCTGATAAAGGACTTGTATCTATAGTTTACAGAGAACTCTTACAACTCAGTAAGACAACAAACAACCCAACCAAAAAATGGGCACCAGATCTAAGCACACATTTCACAAAGGTAATATATGAATGGTTAACAAGCACATGAAAAGATGCTCAACATCATTAATCATTAGGGAAATGTAAATCAAAATCACTTCACATCCCAGAATGGCTATAAAAGAAAAAGGGTAAGTATTGGCAAGAATGTGTAGAAATCTGAACTCTTATAGATTACTGGTGAGAATATAAAATGATGTAAAAACCTGGCAGTTTCTCAAAAATTTTAAATATAAGTCTACCAACATGACCTAACAATTCTACTACTCCTAAGTATCTACGGAAGAGAATGAAAGCATGCCCAAACGAAGATTTGCACATAATGTTCGTATCAGCATTATTCATAACAGCCAAAAACTGAAAACAAGCTAAATTTCCATCAGTTGGTGAATGGATAAAGAAATGTAGGTTAGCCGTATAATAGACTATTATCTGGCCACACAAAGGAACAAACTACTAACGTACTAAATCATAGTTGAAATTCAAAAATATGCTAAGTGAAAGAAGCCAGACATAAGACACCACATATTATATATTCACATTTATATGAAGTTTCTAGAAAAGGCAAATTCAAAAGAAAGTAGATTAGTGGTTGCCTGGACCAGGGCCTAGGAATGGGGTTTACTACAAATGGGTATGAAGGATCTTAATGGGGAAGATGAAATGCTCTAAAATGGATTTATGGTGGTGGTTGCATGACGTGGTAAAGTTATTAAAATCATTGAATCATATATTTTAAAAAGGTTGAATTTAAAGATGTAAAATGTACCTCAATAAAGCTGTTAAAAAAACTGATGCATCTTTAAAATACTATTAGATTTTTGTTTTAATTTCAAAAACAGTTAATACCAATAGATAAAACCCATATAGGGCTTCCCTGGTGGCGCAGTGGATGAGAGTCCGCCTGCTGATGCAGAGGACACGGGTTCGTGCCCCGGTCCGGGAAGATCCCACATGCTGCGGAGCGGCTGGGCCTGTAAGCCATGGCCGCTGAGACTGTGCGTCCAGAGCCTGTGCTCCGCAACGGGAGAGGCCACAACAGTGAGAGGCCCGTGTACCGCCAAAAAAACCCAAAAATGACAAAACCATATAAACGTAAGTTCCTCAGTCATTTTTAAGAATGAAAAGGGACCCTGAGACCAAAGAATTTAAGAACCACTACCCTATATTCTGCAGATTCAGAAAAGCCAAAAGGGAAAAAATTTACTTCCAATAGCAAAAAGGTGAACTCAAGCAAGAATAATTTAACAGCTCACAGTGTCAAGAACAAAGATTTAACTGTTTAAAACTGCACTTGAAAGAAACAAAAGAAAAAGATTATAAATAAGACTAATCTTGGAACAATATAATATAGTGAATTCTGGCACTGATTAGTTAGTTTTAAATACTGGTTCTAGAGCCTGTTAGTTTTGTGCTGTTAGGCAAGTTACTTAACCTTAAAGTGCCTCAATTTTCTATTATGAAAAATGAGGATAGTAATGACTCCTATCTCATAAAGGATTAAATTAGTTAATACTTGATTAGCACTTAGAAGAAACCCTAACCCTAACCCTACAGTAGTGCTCAATAAGCTATTATTAACTATATTTTCCTATGTATTTAATATAAGTAAGGGAGATATCTGGAAAACGGTGATGCAAAAAAAAAAAAAACCACCTTATAGCACTGCCAATATAATCTAGTGGTACATTTTTAAAGTGTAAAAAATTACAGGATGGCTGCATATACTTATATAAGAATATTGTTACCAAAGAGCAAAATAATCTCTAGGGGATCCGAAAAATAGTCTACTGTTTCTGGTTAACCTTTAAATCCTCATGCTTGTTGATTAAATAAAGATCTCTGCCCTAATCAACTGTTAGCTCAGGGACCAAGTAAAGAAACTAAGGCTTAGAGACATTAATTTGTCCCAAATCACACAGTTGTGAACGAGTATTCATACTCAGGCTTGTCTGACTCCTGATTCTATGTCATTCTACTTGATCTATACCACAGTTCTCCCCATCAGAAACGGGGAGCCAGGTGGGCAGGCGAGCCCCAAACATCATTATTCATAGTGCCACCATTTCTTACAATGTTTCTGTAGGAATATGCTTGACTCAGTTTCGGACAGACCCTGGGACATGTCTCCTCCTAGTCCATTACACAATTCTCCATCGGATGCTCCCAAAGTTACCTCCTGGCCATAAGAAAGGAGAATTCTATAGTTCTAAGACATAGAGCATAGCTCCCAAAGTGTATTGCAAAAGTAGAGGAAGTTGTAAGCAGATGGGATTAAGAAAGCTAAGCTCCTTCCTTCTCTTCTTCCTCGCTAAGATTTCTTCTGTCCTGTTACCATCTATTTTTATACAAGATAGGTTTCTCTTTTGCTTAGCTCACAATACTCCAAATTAGCAGATTTCCCAGTATACACCTGTTCCTGAAACAAGTACAAGGTACCTTAGGACTTACACTAAATTAACAAATAACAAAGCACAAACACAGAAAGAAAACATTCTCCCTCCAACCCTTTCCTTTCTCTTTTGTTTCATCATAGTTCCATACAAAAGCAGGCATTTGCAGAAGGACCAATGGTGATTAGCCCTGAAAAGGAAAAATTCACACATAGGAAAAGAGGTGTTCATAACAATCTCAAAAATTCTCAACTTAATCTAAATATTAGCATGCTAAAAGTTGGAGGCAAATTAAGAATAAGGCTAAAGGTATCCACATGATATCTAGGATGACAAAATACACTAAGTTCCAGTCCTAATTTGGACATTTAAAAGTAGCATGACCAATGTTCAGCAAATATTTACTGACAGAAATCTAAGTGCCAGACAGTGGTTGTAAACACAGTGGGTAAAAAATGATTTTAGTCCTTCACAAAACATCTAAACATTAGTTTACTTGCCTTCTGAATTTAGTTTATTGGTAATATGAATTGCTATTGTTATTTATTGAATGCTCAGTGTTAGGCACTATGCTTAGTGACTTATAAAAATGTAAAAACTGAGAATAAAAATTTCACAACCACCCATGATTCAGATACTACTATCCCCATTTTACAGATAAGAAAACTGAAGCAATTAAAGTTACCTTACTTCAAACCCAAATCTACTTTATTCCACAGTCCATATCTGAAACCACTATGCAATGCTATAAAATAGATACCAGTGCTTCTCAGGAATACCATACCAATAAGATGATATGAAAAACTGTACAAACTTAAGCCACATTTACACGGTTTATTCATTTACATATTAAAAGAATAAATCTACAGCATGATAATCAAGAAGCAATACAGCATTAGTAATAGTCAGGACATGGAAAGAAACTAAGTGTCCATAAATGAATCAACGGATAAAGAAAATGTGGTATATACAATGAAATATTATTCAGCCATGAAAAGAAGGTTATCCTGCAATCTGTGACAACATGGATGGACCTTGAGGGCATTATGCTACGTGAGGTAAGTCAGAGAAAACAAATACTATATGATCTCACTTACATGTGGAATATTTAAAAAAAAAAACCTCATAGATACAGAGAACAGATTGGTAGTTGCCAGAGGCAGGGGGAGGAGTGGGTGAAATGCGTAAAGGTGGTCAAAAGGTGCAAACTTCCAGTTATAAGAAAAATAAGTCCTTAGGCTGTAATGTAGAGCATGGTGACTATAGTTAACAATACTGTTTTGTATATCTGAAAGTTGCTAAGGGAGTAGATCTTAAAAGTTCTCATCACAAAGGAAAAAAAAAACAACTATGTGTGGTGGCAGATGTTAACTAAACTTATTGTGCTGACCATTTTGCAATACATATATCAATCCATTATGCTGTACACAAAAAACTAATACAATGCTATATGTCAATTTTATCTCATTAGAAGGGGGGGCAAGACAACATTAGGGTTTAGGAGAACAGACTGAGACAAAAAAGGGTTCAAATTCAGTGTCCAGCATTTATTATATGACTGACTTTAGAAAAATTATTTAATCTCTGTATGTAGCAGTTTCACATCTGTAAAAGTGGACAATTATAATATCAACTTCTTGGTAATGTTCAATAGATGTGACAATACTTGATAAATGGTGGGCTACATTCAAAAGAAGAAAAAAATGTTATGCATAAAAAAACCAGAAAGAAAATACAACAAAATTTTAGGAGTATTTGGGTTATGGGATTATAGGTTTTTTCTACTCCTTTTTCCTTTATTTTACAAATAAATGTTTGACAGCACACATTGCCGTCACTGTAGAAAAAAACATAGGCTTTAAAATTTTAAACGTATGACAAACCTGTAATCAGCTAAAAAACAACTACTAGTTGAAATACTGGTAATCCAAGTTTATAAAAGCTTAAAAAATTATGTTACACATTAGAAAACTAAAGGGTGACCATCGTTTTCAAAGCTCCAGTGACTCACTAGTGAATGAAACAAAAAAGCAGACTCACAGATATAGAGAACAAACTAGTGGTTACTGGTGGGAAGATGGAAGCAAGGAGGGCAATTTAAGGGTAGTGTGGAAAAAGAGGGTTATTATGGGATTAGATGACATTATGTATATGAAACTTTTGAAAACTGTAAAGCACTACAGAATTTAAAGACTCTTTCATCTAGTAAAAAAGAAATTTTTTTTTTAAAAAGATCCAGTCAATCAGAGAACATGATTTTCTGAATTGAGATTATGATCCTATACACATAAAAGTATGTAACATTTTATATTGGATGGGAACTTGCACACCCAGACTGGCTAAATGACTAACACAAAGTGATCCACAAATTAGTAGTAAAACACCAAGATGAAAACCTGCTTGCCTTTCCACTCTACCTTTATGCCTCTCAGTGTTTATGAAAAAAAAAAAAAACCATTCCAAGAAAATTTTACTCTTCAAATATTCAGAATCCTAACTGGAAATAAGGAGAAACTAGCCTGAGATTCTATAGTTTTTTTTTTTTTTTTTGTGGTACGCGGGCCTCTCACTGCTGTGGCCTCTCCCGTTGCGGAGCACAGGCTCCGGACGTGCAGGCTCAGTGGCCATGGCTCATGGGCCCAGCTGCTCCGCGGCATGTGGGATTTTCCCAGACCGGGGCACGAACCCGTGTCCCCTGCATCGGCAGGCGGACTCTCAACCACTGCACCACGAGGGAAGCCCGATTTTATAGCTTTTTAAGAAAAGACAGACTCTCCTTCAAAATTACTTGTAAATCTAGAAATAAGTGAAATGTGGTCAAGAATATTGATAAAATATACAAGCATTTGATAAATTGCATTTTTATTAACTTATAAGTCTTTTATATTTTTGTCCACAACGTGCAGTAAAATCAAAAGTAAGTTAATGTATTTGTTTGAAAACATTCTGTAATTCAGATTGATCTTTTTATTGTAATATAGAATAAACATTTAGGGAAAAGTTTTCAATTAGCAATAATAGCACGCCTCAGATAAACCTCATTGGGTATGATACTGCCACTGCACAAAGCTGGAAGAGACATTAATATGGGTTGTTTTGAGAGGAAAACTGATAAATTTTGCTCAGGCATCACATAGGTAAACTAAGAGGAAATAATGCTAAACTACTTTTAAGGGTTCAGCTAAACCTGCCCCAAAATTACTTTACTATGAGAGACTGATACCTGGAATTCATGGACCCTTTATCAAGGGAAAATCATTAAAAAGAGGATAGCATTGTCTTACACGGTTTTGGCATTTATCTGACCATAAAGATAGAGAGAAATGAAAGAAATGATCTCGAGTCCCTTCCAACTTCACAGTTTTTCAAATAAACCAAAGCAAAACAAAAACATACAACTTAGGATGAACAACAGCAGGAAAATAAGAAAAATAGTACTAGCAAACATGTCTCTATAGAAAAGACTTCATAAGGTCTAAATTCCTTATTTTCAAATTAATCAAAATCAAAACACAGGCAAACAGCAAATATTAATAAGGCACTGGAGCAAAGGGACAAATGATTCAAAGGAATAAATGAGGGATTAAGCAATTTTAAATACAAAACTTATTTAGCTAGTCAGAAGCACCTGAAAAATCGTACTAAATATACACAATGAAAAAAGAATTACTACTACACTAACACATACAAATTTACCTTTATCTTAGTGTGCACATCAAAGATATCTGGAATACTACCAAAAATAGTCTTAATCTCTTCTGGTGCAAGGATAGGCCCACCTCGTTGTCCTTCCTCTTCCAAAGGCACTTGAAATAGCTAAAAGGTAAAAAAGATTAGTTTAGGTCGATTGTGGAAAAAGAAAAAAAAATTAAAAATCTAACATACAGACAGTGATAAAGGAGAGCTATGATGTTAATGGAAAAGAAAAAAAAGTTGAAAAAAAAAATACTTCTCCCTAAATTTGAGACCTTTTCTCATAACATTTTCTAGTCTGTTTTATCCTATTTATTTATTCATCTCTGTGTGTATATACAATCTTGTAATAAAATGTTACATTAGGGCTTCCCTGGTGGCGCAGTGGTTAAGAATCTGCCTGCCAATGCAGGGGACACGGGTTTGAGCCCTGCTCTGGGAAGATCCCACATGCCACGGAGCAACTAGGCCAGTGAGCCACAACTACTGAGCCTCTGAGTGTCTGGAGCCTGTGCTCCGCAACAAGAGAGGCCGCGATAGTGAGAGGCCCGCGCACCACGATGAAGAGTGGTCCCTGCTTGCCGCAACCAGAGAAGTCCCTTGCACAGAAACGAAGACCCAACACAGCCAAAAATAAATAAATTTAAAAAAATAAAATAAAATGTCACATTAGAATCTAATAAAAGTTTATCACAGTTCTATAAATCATTAAAATTGTTAGTAGGATTCACAGTAATTTCTACTTTTTTTATTCAAGTAAGTAAGGAACAAAGCAATAAGCAGTCATACACTTAATGTAAGTACTAAATGTTTTTAAATGATAGCAAAAAAACTTGGTTTAGGGGGAAAAGACTGGATGTGAAGCTAGAAGACCTGTTTATAGCCATGTTGATCTAAGGTGGAGCTGAGGCAGTGATGCTAGCACAGGGGAGCGGCTGCAAATATAGATCATCATTAGCAGAGAGGTGTGACTGCACAGAGACCATAATAAATCAATTGCTTGCAGACTCATATCAAAACCCTGTCAGAAGTGGCAAGTGAAAACAAGCTCAGGAAAAAAACAACAACAAGCTCAGGGCTCCCACTAATTCTGCATTATGGTGAGTTGTATAATTTTTTCATTATATATTACAATGTAATAATAATAGAAATAAAGTGCACAATAATGTAATGCCCTTGAATCATCCCGAAACCACCCCCCGCACCCCCACCATATGTGGAATAATTGTCTTCCAGAAAACCGGCCCCTGGTGCCAAAAAGGTTGGGGACTACTGTATTATATGATTCCATTTTATGACATTTTCAAAAACCACAGAATTATAAAAATGGAGAATAGATCAGTGGTTACCAGGAGGTGGAAGGAGAAAAGGGTGTGACATAAAGGAATAGTACCAGGAGTTTTTGGGGGGATGGAAATATTCTGTATCCTCATTGTAGTGGTGGTTAAACAAATTTTCACATGTGTTAAAATTCATGGAAATGTACATCAAAGAAAGAGTCAATTTTACTATATAATTAATAAAATTTGACTTAAATTTTTAAATGTTCATTGACTATTCAAAGTAAAAATAATAATGTATTATTGTGTTCTTAACATATGTGGAAGTAAAATGAATGACAACAGCACAAAGGGCAGGAGGGGATTGAAGGAAGGGGGGGAAGAAAGTACATTCTAAATAGTAAGAAACTTCATTAAGATTATGAATTGTTCCTATTTTTAAGAATGACTACAATTCTACAACAGTTTATCCCCCCTTAAAAAAATATGTGTGTGTATATATATATATATATATATTCAGGCTTTCCATTTCTGTAAGTATGGTGAAAGCTACCTGCTGAAAACAAAATACTGAAGAAAAACCTCTTTCTAAATACAGCAATAAGCTGACAAGAAAGTGAGGTACCTTCGGAGGCCAAAATCTAAGTGAAAGTAGAAAGTTGAGTACTAAATCACCTTTTGCCCCAAAGACATTTGCCTAAACTGATGAAAGTTAAGCTTCACCTATAAAAGCCTCAGTGGGAACAGGAGACCAACACAAAACCTAGTTTCCAACATACTAACAACTTCCAGTAAAATTAAGTGTGTTTAACCAATGATCCAGAAATTCCAGGTTTTTGCCCGGAATATGTTCTCAAGGAGCCATGAATAAGAATATTCACAGCAGCACTACTAGTAACAGTAAAAACAAACAGCAACGAAACACTAAAACAAATTTCAATGTCAGCAACGAAACACTAAAACAAATCTCAATGTCTATTAAAAATAAAAGTTAAAGTTGAAATATTCATACAGGAAAATGAATTACTACTACGTGCAGTGACACAAATGTGTTTCAAGAACATTTCTATCAAGTGAAAAAAGCAATTCACTAAAAAATATATACTGTTACATTTGATGTTCCACACATATGTGATAGATCTATAAGGAAAATGATAAGCACAAAATTCCAGATTACAGTTATTGCTGAGAGAGGGGAAAGAAATGGAATTGGGAAAAAACACAATAGAGGATGCAAAGATATCTGTAACCATTTATAAGCATTCCTTTATCTAGTCAACATTTAATTAAAATTCCTAAACAAAAATATTTAGACACCAAAATACATCAAGATTCATTAAAACTTCTCAGTATTCTTAAGACACAATACCTTAAAACAGTTCTACTGTTTGTTTTAATCCCTCATATAAAATTAGTTAGCCAAAATACTATTGATTCTACCTTTCCAATATTTCTCAAATCTATCCTCTTTTCATCCTCACTGATACTATCATAAGAAGTTCAGGTTCTCAAAATCTCTAACCAAGATTGCCAAAATAACCTCCAAGTAGATTTCCTTGCCTCCACAATTTCCCCTTCTTCAATTCCTCCTTCAAAGTGAACCAAGTTCCCTTCTAAAATACAAGTCAAGGGATATCATCCCTCCTCCCATCAAAAATTCTTCTATAATTACACGTGACACACTGTACAAAGGCCGTCTCCAGTCTGGCATAAGCAGTCTTAACTCTCACTGTATCCATACTCCAACCCCTATCCCAGTCCACTTAACCCACCCTCAACTCTAATCCCCCTAGACTACTCTGTAATACCTTGAATGATACATATCTTCAGTTTGTACTGTTGGAATAATCTCAAATACACTTCCTACCATACTCTTTGCATGCACCAATCATAATTATGCTTTAACACTCACTTCAATTTGTATCTTCTTTATGATACTTTTCCCAATGTTCAACCATTGAAAATTCCAGACCAAACCTTCCCTAAGCTGGAAGAGGAGCAAAATTCTCACCATACAAATCTCCAAATACCTTAACTAAACCTCCCTCATGAAGTTCATAACCTTCCACTTGGTATTATAATAGGTGTGTATGTTTTAACTCCTCTTCCAGTCTAAGTTCCTTTAAAACAGGAACCCTCTTTAACACTTGTCACAAAACTTTATATTAATAGGTACCTAAGTATTATTTGGAATACATCAAGCTTCTGGATAGTCACTTAATTTGGGAGCTAAGTTAAAATTAAGCTATTCCAAATCCAAACTAAAAAAAAAAAAGACACATTAGTCCTAAAAAAAAAAAGCTTAAAAAGAACACTATCATGAATTTAGACCACAATCTTTTAAATAAACTTAGGTGAGTTTATACTAAGCACAGTGGTATGAAAGTCTGTCTACAGTGTAATAATTACAAGTGCTTTTGAAAAAGAAGTTTTAGTGAATTTAATTGATATGCAAATTAAAATTCTGAAACTCCAGTGCCTTTACCACAGCCTGAAAGGGTTTACATTTCTAGGTAATAAATGCTACCAAAGTACATGAACAGTATATGCCAAAGGGATTTTCTGCTACTCAACCACATTTTGGCTGACTATAAAAACTTCAACAAGAAACTCATCTAGGATGATTTCCCTTGAGGAAGAAGAGCAGAGCTGACTTAAAACAAGTGAAGTTTAATATAGCAGAGGGCCTCATAAAACCCTGACTACTGCTAAACAAATTAACTGTGAAGAATAATCTCTCTGTGAATACCAAGAAAGAAGTCTTTTCATTTCTTATTCATGCATTTTATCAATGGTACAAGCAACTAAAGGCCATTATATTGGACCTTAATGAGATATATTAAGATTTCAAATAGAGATCAGTTAAAAATTAAACCCAAATCAGAAACTCCCTATTATTTTTCTATTCAAAGTCAAGCTTGGTGGTATCAACCTTATTTTCCTGACAAACTGTTTCTTTCATTACCACAAAGTTATTCCTTCTTTCTACAGATTCCAAAATAATGTCCTATTGTTGTGTCTTTCAGAACCTTGAATTTTGATTTATTCCTTAATATCTTCTTCAATCTCAACCTACAAGGATTCATTAGAATTGTTTTTCTTCAGAAATAACTTCATAGTACATTTTAATATTAGTAAGCAATGAGTCAACATTTGACTACTGCATAATTTAAGAAAACTCGACACAGTAAAGGATTACTAAAAAAAATGACAACCATATTGTTATGCTTCATTGCTAATTGCTTTTCCATATATATATACAGTACTAAATAAAACAGTGACTCTAGAATACACATTATCAGAAAAAACTACCACTTCCAAATATAAATGCAGTATCTTGACATGGAAGCTGCTAAATTCTGAATTAAACTCAGTCCCCTCTAAGATTGTCTATTGAGGATCCTTCTCTCTTTAAAGTCACTATTAAAAAAAGATGCTATTTCTGCATGAATAGAACGCTACTCTTACAGTTATGCCATTTCCCTAAGAGCAGTTTTTGTCATACATTTTCATTTTTAATATCTGTTCAAATTCTATGCTTATATAATTTTCTTATAAAAAATAATACCACTTAGATTTTTTTACTTATAAACACTGGAACAGAGAACATTTTCCCAAACTCTTACCTGAATAATTGTGGCCAATATATTTACGTAATTACTTTCAGTCTGATAGAGCTCTCTTGCAACTTGCCACCTGGCTGACTGCTTTGAAGGAACTGGAGTAGAATTTTTAGATGACTTAGTACAAGACTTTGGTGTTTCTAAAAGGTAAAAAGGAGGAAAGATTTAAAATGGAAGTCAGATGTAAGTACCAAACACTGTACAAATTTAATAGAAAAAAAGGGAAAGATATCTACTCCTATAAATATACCACCATACACATTTTCATTAAAGTAGAATTTCCTCCTAGAATAAGGCCAGAAAAAAAATAATGGTCATGTACTCTTCAAAAATATCGAGGTCATTAAAAACAAAGATTGATTGAAAAAAAGAACTGTTCCAGATAAGAATAAACTAGAGAAAGATAACACAACAACCTGTGATCGTGGATTGGATCCTAAGCCAGAAAAAACTTTTTTCTTTTGCTTAAAAGCATATTAGGACATTAGTGGAATAACTGGTAAAATTTGAAGGTCTATAGAGTAGATCATAGTATTAAATGTTAATTTCCTAATTATAATACTTATACTGTACTTATGTAAGAAATGTTCCTATATTTTGGGAAATACACAATTAAGTATTTAGAGGTAGAGGCACATCATATCTCCAACTTACTCTCAAAACAGCACAGATATAAAAAATACACGTGTATGTAAAAAAAGAGAGAGAGAATGAATGAATGAATACTAAAGCAAATATGGCAGAATATTTCCATTTAGGAAATCTGAGCATATAGGAATCTTTACAGCAATATATAAAGATATTTAAGTTAAAAAAGAAGGAAAAGGTTGTTACAATTACACAATCAAAATAATGGAAAACTTTTCATATATATATGGAGAAAAAAAAAACAAAAAACCCCAACATTAACTAAATTCTCTGTTAAAGTATCTTAACATAAGATATTCAGTCTAACCCAAATTGGAGGGAGGATGCATTAGTATATTTTATATGTATCTCAAGAAAAAATTTTTAATGAAATTTCATGAAAGCTTAAAATACATTTTCTTACTATCAATATGGTTAGAATACTTAAACATTATATACAGAATCTCCTAATAGCCAAGTTCTCAATAGGAAAAGGAATGTATAACACATAATAGAATGACATGAAAGAAGACAATATATAGTCCCAGCATATCAAATTTACTCAATGATAAATAATCTTAAGCATTAATTTAAACAATCATGCATACTGTGGAGTTCTGAATGTTTAAAAAAACCAAAAAAACAGACTTCAAAGAATTTCCCACTTGCCATATATTATTTTGGGCTACACTCACCAGACTCAGGAGCCTCTGCCATTACGGTATACTTTAGGGGGGAAAAAACTGACATACACTGATCTAATTTAATTATTGTGTCTAAGCAGTGATCTACAAACTGGGTATTCTATTATTCAGAATACCTAATACATAACAGTTGTCATGTCTGTTTTCTTTAGTGGTTCATTTTCTTCTGTCCCCTCAACTTCATATTCAAGCTTCAGTCCTTTATGTTCATCTCTTACCATCTCATGCCCATTAGGTCCACCATGATCACAGAACCAGTAAATTCTTAGATCTACATATCTAATCATAATCCCCCGCCCAAGCACCTGGTTCAGCTTTTCCAAATGCCTACTGGACATTTCTATCTCAATTTAACCTGGATTTTCTCTCAAACTACACTCTTTCCTCCAAAATATAAACTTTCTATTTTTGCTAAGGAAGAATTTCTTCCTTTTAATATTTTGCCATCTTCTCCTCTTCCTCCCCATCACTCCATTCTATCAATATTTCCCCAGTGCTTCTTACTTTTCTTTCCAAACATCATCAACCCTGGTTTAGGGCCTTATTACCTTGTGGCCCAAGTCTCTAGAGATTACTTCATGGTCAGGCTATCTCTAAACTGCCTTACTTCTAATCATGCTTCAGAATAATCCACTACAAATTATTTACTCAATGAATCACTCTGCTGCTCAAGTTTCTAAAGTTCCTTGCTGATGACAATATACAGATCAGACATGCCAGTCTGATCTCAAAGTTCTCTAATATTAGGCCCCAATTAACCTTTTTCTAATGTGACTCTTACTCCTCCATCTTCCAATCAAACTGACCTATTCACTTTTCCCTAAAAACTCATTTTGCACGCTGTTACCTGTATTCTTGCTCCTCTTATAATCTCAAATCCACCTCAGTTTTCTGGGCCTACCTTAAATTGACTTTCAATTCCTTCCATGAATATTTAGTGAGTACCTACTCTATACTAGGCACTGGGAATAAAGCAGAGAAGCTAGACAAGGTTCTTGTTCTCTTCCAGCTTACATTCTGGTGAAGCAAGTAAAATAAAGCAGCAAACAATTTCTAACAGCGATAACTACTACTGAAGGCAACAACCAGGTAACGGGTTGGTAGGAAGGAGTAGTGGGACAGAGACTTAACTTTAAAGAGAACCCCGATAAGATTTAAGACAGGGAGAGCAAATATAAAGTTCCTGAGGTATGGTTGTAGTAGAAAAATCTGAAGAATAATAAAGATATTATGACTGACACCCAGAGAGGATTAGTGGAGGACAAAAGCACATGAGGTTAGAAGTAGGTGAAGAAAGATTACATAGGAACCTGAAAGCTACGGTAATACAAAGCCATTGAATGACTTCATGCAGAGGAGCGGCATGAACTAATTTTATACGTTTTTAGAGACTGGTTAGTCTGCATGTAGAAAGGCAAAAATGAGTACAGGGAGACCACTTGGGGACCACTGCAATCGTCTAAGAGAGACCATTTTTACAGAAAAGGTTGATAAAGGAAGTGTAACAAAGGAACAGAGTTGGAATGGCAGAGAGAATCAAGAGTTCTAATTTGATTATGTTAAGTTTAGGATGTGTATTAGACATGAACAAGGAGGTGTCAAGTATATTGTTGGACAGGGAAAACCTCAAATTTGGGAGTCAACAGCATATAGAAAAGCCATGGAATTAAATGAGATAATTTAGGAAGAATTCAATGGAGCAGAAACGACTCAGGAATAATATTCCACATTTAGAGTTAGAGAGAGAAGTTAGGTCAAGGAGAATGTGAAACGAGTGATATGCAAAAGCCAAAATTAAAAAATGTGTCCAGGAAGGAGTAGCTGCTAATGTGTTGAATGCTGCTGATTACACAAAAACTGTCAGCACCCCCAGCAAGAGCAATTGGAATGAATGAAATTCAATTGGAATGAATTGAAAGGAAAATAAAAAGCAAGGAAATGAGACAATGGATCAAGGTGATTCCTTCAAGAGTACCTATATGAAAGGGAAGAGGGAAATGGGACAGTAAGTGGAAAGTATTACAGAGTCGAGGGAAGGTTTTGATTGTTTCATAAATTAGAAAACACAACAAATTTGTGTGCAGACTAAAAAAACAGAGGGGAAAAACTGAAGATCAAGAGAGAAGAGCTAATTATAGGTGGCTTCCTGTATCAGCTGAGAACAAAGTAAATTCACCTTCCTCTGACTTCACTGTACCTATTTTCTCTATAATCTATGTGACATCTTCTATGATTCCTGTGTGTTAAGAACCTGCTCTTTGAACAGTTCTATCACTTTCTAGCTGTGTGACCCCAGACAAGTTTTCCTTCTCTAACCTCAATCTAGTCATCTGTAAAACAGGGACAATAAAACCTATCTTATAAATATACAAAACACATAAACAGTTAGTATATAGCAAGCAACTATTAAATGTAAGCATTTTCATGTGCCTTTTCTCCTCAGACAGAACAAAGGTCATTAAAAACAGAGCCTTTCTGGGACTTCCCTGGTGGCTCAGTGGTTAAGAATCCGCCTGCCAATGCAGGGGAGACAGGTTCGAGCCCTGGTCCGGGAAGATCCCACATGCCGTGGAGCAACTAAGCCTGCGCGCCACAACTACTGACCCTGCGCTCTACAGCCCGAGAGCCACAACTACTGAGCCTGCGTGCCACAAGTACTGAAGCCCGCGTGCCTAGAGCCTGTGCTCCGCGACAAGAGAAGCCACCGCAAGGAGAAGCCCGCACACCGAAACGAAGAGTAGCCCCCGCTCGCCGCAACTAAAGAAAGCCCGCGTGCAGCAACGAAGACCCAATGCAGCCAAAAATAAATTAATTAAGGTAAAACAAAGAGCCTTTCATATTCACTGTAGTAGGGATTTATCTATCTATATTCTAATAATTATTCTATTCCACTAAATTTAAACATCAATTTTTTAAAATGTGAATTACCTCCGTAGTTAATGCTAGATTCTGGTGTGTTGGAGATATCTAGGAGTGACCCTATAGAAAGGGAATGTTCAGCTGACGGGCGCTTACGGGGAGGGAAAGGTGACATGTCTGTCTCTCTTGAAAGCTGAGCAAGTGTCTCTTTTAAACGACGTCTTTTGCGATTGCTGTTTGGGGTATTTAGAGAAAGCAGTGATACTGATTTCTTGAGCTCAGGTGTATTAGCCTGCAATCAAAAGCACAAAAGCTCAATTTTACTTCAGTGGTTCTTTACTGAGACAGGAACAAAAGAAAAATATATTTACGAGTCTGACAAAATCGGGGTTTTGCACAAGAACTGTACATCTATATACTCTTCCATGTAATTCAGAAGCTTCATGAAACATAATAATCAAAGGAGCATTGTAATTATCTAACCCTTAACACCTAATGCTTTTTCTCCATAGCACTATTACTATTACATATTCATCTGTAAGCTTCTTTATTGTCTACTCCCCATTAGGCCATAAACTCCAGGAAGACAGAGACCATTCATATTTCATTCACCATATCTCTGGCATTTAGCACAATGCTTGGACATAGTGCTCTCCAATATTTGTCGAATACCACTTGATTTTAGGAGTTCTCTTCTGAAATCTAAGGCATATTTTTTAAACTTTATGTCAGGAACCTTACATTGAGAATAAAAGAGTCCAAAGAGAACACAACAGAGTACATATTTAGATTTTATAGAAACACAATAAATCCACACCTTCGCTTTCAAATATTCCATTCAAAATTATTAAATCTCGAACTGAAGTAAATTTTCCTTAAAGCCTGCTTCTATACCTTTATGTCACATTTTGGTGAATGATACTACTTTTCACCAAGATCCAGCAGCAAGGCTGGATTTTTCCTTGCCTATATTCCTTCTACTGCAGTCATGTTTAAAATGCCATCTCTCCCCTTAATATTCTTCAGTGGTTCCAATACGTACAGGACAAATCCAAACCCTTTAACATATTAAAAACTTGATTCTGCCTATCTAGTCAGCTTTATCTGTTGGCCTTCTTTCCCACACTCTTTTCCAAAGCCATACTAAACTACTTGCTATTTTAATGTACTTTCAAGTTTTCATTCCCTCTCCCACCTGCTATCTAACATGAATGTCCTTACCAAGTTAGCCTAGGAAGCTGGCTCATATTTATTTGCTCTTTCAATTGCGCCTGAGTCTCTCAGAGTGAAGCTAGTTAGAATACATACATTACTCAATTAGAGCACATTTCTGCACGTCTCTCTTTCCTTTAAGGTTCTAAGTTTTTGAAGATAGGGATGTTACTGTTCATGATGGTATTACCAAGAATTTGCACAGAATGAAAATCTACATAGACTATTACTCAATATCCAACTGTTTAATTATTCTGAAACCCCTAAATATGACAAAAAAGATGACCTGTGTGCTAATTATACTATGCTTTTTTGGGATAAAAAAGTGTCATCTTTATACAATCAAATTCACAGAATAAATGACAAAAGGGACAAAAAGCATACCTTTTCATATAAATACATAGTTTCTCCAGCTCGGGCATCCATCTGAATGCTTCCCCAGAACCACTAGGGGAAAGAACATTTTAATTAAGAATTTATCTCATCAGATAAGCTATCAATATTACCAATGTTTTTTAAAAACCAATCTCATTCTAGAATTACTTGCCTCTTGCTTGACAACATAAAGTTTCTTTGAAGGTTCAAATGGAAGTTCTTTTACTATATTTTCTTCAACTATAAGGTGAGTGCATCTTTCATCTCCAACAGGTAAACAGTTTCCTCCTAAAGAGGAAAGCATACAAGCATACATAAGCCCAACTATTTAGCCCCAGGCCCAAATTTTTAAAGAGGCATATTCACCTCCTGATCAGCAGGAGTAAGCAATAAAATACATATAACTTCTAAATTATGCTAAATTCTACCTTGCATTTCAGTCATTTCTTCCATATTGGTTTTCTCTTCATCTGAAAATCCCAGGAAACTTAAAATGCAATCTTGAAATGGAGGAACTTTAAATTCATTTCTAAATTCATCAAATGATGCACAGAAATCCCTAAAAACAAAACACACTCTTCTAAAACCAGCTTAACTGAAATTCAATAAGTTAGGCAGATTAATTTATAAATCTACGGTAATTCTCAAGGTTTTAGCATAACTTATTTACTGAAAATATTTTACATTTGGTCCTGAAATGTTCATAAAAACCTCAGTTAAAAAAAAAATTGACGTGTCCTCAGTCATCCCAGAAGTAACATCTCACAAAGTTTAATCACGGGTAATCTTTACAAGATGCAAATCTCTGCTCTGTACATGAAATTTTATATGCATTCCAGGAGTTCTATAGTTTCATAAAATCTTAAGTAATAACGAAGTACAATAGCAAGGAATTATGAGACTGTAAAGCTTAACAAGGTTACGAAATGCAATCACCACTTAAAACGTAACCAGACAAACAGAAAATAAGAAAAAATATGGCACATCCCAAACATCCAGATGCATTAAGCTATTACCTGATAATTTTAGAATGTTCTTAATGGTTATTAAATTATTTCACAAAGTGAAGTTCAAAGACATCATAGATGTCTTGCCATTTTCAATTTTTTATAAACAAAACTTTGCTCCTCCTAGACTTTATTCCCTAAGCTTCACAAAGACTGACTTAATTTTTTATATACTAATCTATGAATTTTGGGCATGTGGGTTTATCTTCATGACACAACATGACTGATTCACATAATTAACCACTGAATTTCTAAACACTTACTGTTCATTCCGCCTTTCCCAAGCTTTATATATCCATTCTGGTTTCATAATTGGAGTACCCAGGCTCACAGCTATCTAAAAACATAAACATGTTTATCATTACTTATATGGTGAATTTTTACCTTAAGTAACTGCATTCATGCAAGTTATAAGCAATTATATACATACATTTTGCAGTCTTAGATCATTGTTCATCTGCTTTGTAACAAAATATAAAGAAAAATTAACAGAAAAAACTATCTTTCCATCATACAATTTAGGTTAAAATAACTTTGAAACAAGTTCCATGATGTCCAAACTGTTTCACTGTATTTTAAATAAATACATCTGTGAAGTTAATTAAGTTCATCTTTATTACATTTCTATTTCTCTTTGTGTTTACCTCCTTGGAAGTACTAACCCCCAAGACAGCAGTAAGAGTAAGAGACAATTTCCGATTAAGTCATTAAAACCTTAGATATGAATTGTAAGTATACCTCCCAGGAATTCAACAATACCCTAAAATTACCATTTGCTACATAAATACACTGATGGAGGGTGGGAACAAAGTGATAAACTCTTCCTAACATATTCAAGTGCAATCTTAAACTAAGACTTTAATCCCAATGAAAGTATTTTCTCCCATTCTTTTATAATTTTCACAAGTTAAATCTTGGAACCATTTTATAAGAACAAAGTTTTGCTCTTAGATAAGAGAGAAATATCTGCCCTCATGACCTTCTGACTTCCTTATTCACCACTGCTCATAGTAATCTTTGCTAATATTATTCATCTGCCTAAACTATTATCCACCTACCAACCTCCACAATCCCCATCATCTTTTAAGACCTAACTCAAGTTCCACTGCCTCCTTCAAACCTCAGGGGCCACACTCCTATGATTTAAAATTTTTACTAAATGTTCCTATAGCAAAAATTGAATTTCTGATCCTCAATAAATTATGGGGGAAATAGACAGGATAAGAGCACTACTGTTAAATCCATCCTCAAACAGTGCTATATTGAAACATACAAAAATACCGAAGTTTACATACCCTGAATTTTTCTCCTTGTGTACAATTTGCCACCAAATGTGTAACTTTTGAATTAAAGTCTTTTCGAATAACTCCACCCATGTGATGAACCAATGTCACCAATCTGACCTCAAAAGAAAATGTAAACATTGACTTTATCATTAATTTGAACAAAATTTGAAACTATGTTTATAATTCATTTAGCATTTACTGAATACTTTCTATTTATAAGGTACATATGTGAATTTTTATAAAAATAAATTTTATGTCAAAAAAATTAAAGGTTCATTTGCCTTATTGGCACAGGCAAAATTATACAGAGATAAGCTAGTAAAGATGATCACACAAAACTAAGTTAATTAACAACTGGCTTTCACACAAGTAAGAAAGTAAATATATTACTTTTTGGAGGGGGGTGAAGTAGAAAAGAATAGCATTATTGCTTTGCCAAGCAAAGGGGGATATATCGGGCTCATGCCTGGAAAAACTGTGTGTCCCAGTACATTATTTTTTTAAAACCAGGTTGCCATCACACCAAGATTCTTCCCACAAAATTAGAGTAATACCCCATTAGCTCCAACATAAAAAATTTTATGGGTCAAAGAAAGAAGTTTCTATGAATTCTCTAGAGCAATGAGAATGCTTTAAGGCTGGACCTGCACAACAAAAAATCACAATGCGTAAACAAAAACTTCAAATAATGTGGCTGATGTGATACTTAACAAAAAGACAGTTTAAACAGATTAGACAGTCATGAAATTTTTCTAATTCACATACCAGCTATCCTAGATGAAATATGTTTCTTTACAAGGCTCTTCCGAGTATTTCTTCACAAAGTTTAAGACCTAGTATATTCATAGTAATTTCTCCTTCAATGTTTTAAAAATAAAACCATGATATAGCTACCAAAAAAAAAAGCTAATTTAAATTTATTTTGCTAGAAAAAATATTCTTTGAATAGAATGTTTTAAAATACTTACTAGTTCTTCTTTCTTCCTAAATCCAGTAAAACATAGTACTAGATTCATCATGCTTGTACAATAGAGTGGGCGACATGAAAATGGCAAAGGCTGAAGGATACAACAATTTTAAATCTGTGAGCTTCTTTACAGTAAAAATAGAACACATCTTTCGCAAGCTAAACGTATTTCCCTCTCTTGCCAATTAACTTTCCAAATCCAAAGATATACTTCCATCTTTCAATATGCAACAAATAGCAAAAACCCAGTTTCACAATAAAAATTTCCCATGATTCCCGTATCGTATTTGATACACATCATCTAGACACACTTTACTACTGGCAAGTAAAACATAAATATTCATACCCAAACCTTTATTTCCAAAATGTACTTTGACACAGATGAAGTATTATAAGGAAAGATTTCCATACGTTACTGTAAATGCTTCAAATTAAAGTTAAAAGAAGTCAAAAATAGTTTCTAATAAATACTAATAATACATACACTTGAACCAAATATGATTCCAATTTTTGAGCTAAAAAATGGAGATAATAAATAATTTAACAAATTGTTTTATCTATCTATCTATACATGAAAGAGAATGGTTAAAAATATATATTTAATTTCCACTATTATACAGGAATGTTCTTTTCCATAATTGTGGCCTTTAAAAAGTTTATGTGGTTTCTGAAAGCAACACTTCTGAATCAAAGCAGAGAATTAAAGATTATCATGTGCTCATTACTAGTATCTATAACAAAAGAAGCACAAAGACCCAAGCAATTTAAAGTTAAGGCAAGCTTAAGAATGCCAAAACTGAGCAATAAAAACCAAAGAATAGGTATTAACTCTACTACAACTCTTACATTGAAATGCTATTTAAAAACAAAAAGCTAAAGTAGGACTTCCCTGGTGGTGCAGTGGTTAAGAATCTGCCAGCCAATGCAGGGGACATGGGTTCAAGCCCTGGTCTGGGAAGAGCCCACATGCCACAGAGCAACTAAGCCCGTGCGCCACAACTACTGAGCCTGCGCTCTAGAGCCAGCGAGCCACAACTACTGAGCCCACGTGCCACAACTACTGAAGCCCGCGTGCCTAGAGCCTGTGCTCCGCAACAAGAGGAGCCACCACAATGAGAAGCCCGCGCGCCGCAACGAAGAGTAAGGCCCCTCTCGCCGCAAATAGAGAAAGCCTGCACGCAGCAACGAAGACCCAACACAGTCATAAATAAATGAATGAATGAATGAATAAATAAATAAATAGCTAAAGTAATTTCCCTAATTTTAAATCATGCAGAAACTGATAAAAATGGAATTGTGGTACCAGTTGCGTGAAGGAAAATTAAAGTTTATGTATATGTACACATCTTTAGAACTCAAGTTTAAGCAAACTACTACTTCCCAAGATACTGCAGGTATTGAGACTAAATATATGTAAATAATATTGTTTAGAATTAAAGGACTATATTAGAGTAGCCACTACTATTCCTATCCTAAATATTCACATTCTCAACAATTAATGAAATTTTTCCGCATAAAAATTCTTTAATAAAAATTTAACCTTGAGAAGTTATAATAAGCGTATATTCTTTCTTACCTCTCCTTTTTGTGCATAGTTTAATACAACTGGTGGTCCAATAACTCTACAGTCAGTCTTGTATAACTCATTAAAGACAGAATCCTGGAAGTCCGTGACTATGAATACATTTTCAAATTCTGGAGAATCCAAACTTTTAAATTCTTCAACTGATTCCATCTTCACAAATGGCACTTTAATTTCCTTGATTTTTTTCACGGAGTTATTAGAAATAAAATATTATAAAATTAATTCATGTGTCTCTCTAAATAAGACCTAAAAATCAATTCAATATCAACATTTTTGTATTTGTAGAAGTTTAAAATCATACAATAAGCATTATACTTAATAGTGAACAGTCATATTTCTTTACTTATGTTTTTATATAAACGTATCTCCATCCATATTAAGATCTTAAATTTTGAAGATTATTATAAAGGTAGTCATTATAAAGCATCTAGTATGCATACAAAATAAAGATGATGAATTTTTTAAGTACACGTAGTTATAGTAAGATGCATTAGAAAGATATCCACTACTGCTCTTTATTCTGATCAAGAAAATGATGCCACGCATATAGTTCTTCCTGCACAAACTGTTTTCAGAAAAATAGAAAAAATACTATGACATGCAACATCTACAAAAAGGATGGAGTTAACTTAATGATTTCAGTATATACAAGGGAAGTAAGAGAAATATATGAAATATGTAGGCAGTTGCAGCATGGCAAACACAGGATATAAAAAGGCAAGTTAGTGTTTAACACTTTATACTGTAGATCTATGAAAAAGAATGAAGATATTTCGGTATCTATATGCCTCCCGTTTTTAAAGAACAGAACCATTTAAAAGAAAATTCAAATGGGTCAGTAAATTATTTGGGATTTATTTGCTAGGCTGACGTGTAGGGCTGAATTGTGTATATCCAAAACTCATGCTGAGGTCCTATAGGGATACCTTAGAATGTGACTATCTGGAGATATGGCCTTTCAACATGTAATTAAGGTTAAATGAAGTCACAAGGGTGGATCCTAGTCAGATTGGATTAGTGGTGGATTGGTGTCCTTATAAGAGGGGGAAATTTGGACACATGAAAGAGCAGAGATGTGCATGCACAGAAGGCTGTGTGAAGATATATGAAGAAGGTGGCAGCCATCTACAAACCAAGGAGAGAGGCCTCAAGAGAAATCAAACCTGCTGACACCTTGATCTTGGACTTTTAGTCTCCAGGAAAGTGAGAAAATAAGTTTCTGTTGTTTAAGTTGCCCAGTCTGTGGTATTTTGACATGGAGGCCCTCACAATCTAGTATAACTGGTATAGAGTTAGATATATTTCACATGCTGAGGTAAATTCCCTGATGACTGTCAATTATTGTGATTTGTAATTCTGGAAATAAAGCAAGAATTTAGAATAAATATAAAATTATTGAGAAAAAAGAAGCTAAAGAGTTTAAAGTGTCATCTTCATAAATACATAAATGGAATGTCATTTAAATCTAACAATGCCAAATTACTTTATAAGGATTTCATTATTTATGAAACATTATATTTTTGGGTTTCAGAAACACCCAAATTTTAAAATAAATGTAATAGTTTCTATTAATCTAGCTTCAGAGTGCTCAGAGTATAACTTGTTTCTAATTTAGGTCCAATCACCATGAGTGGACTCTACAAATACAATCAAAGGAAGTGCAGCATGCCACATGCAATGAAATGCTTGACCTACCATATTAACAATACTTTTTATTAATTTTTCATCCGATTTTCCAGGACAACTTTCTTTTATCTTTATAACAGGGACTTCCATTATTTTAATAGTCTGTGGAAAAGAGACTTAAGTATGAGGTTAAGAAAACTATAAATTTATTTATACACAGATGGAAGAAAAATATTTAAAAAACCCCAAAAATCTAAAAACTAAATTCCCATACCTTTAAGGCTTTTATAAGTTCTTCTTGTTTTCCAGCTTCTTGAACCAATATTATTCTTGTTTCAATCTGAGGCATTTCTTCTATTAAAATTAAAAATGTTTAAGTAAAACATTTTTATTCACTAACATCAAAATCAACAGCACATGCAACTTTAGGAAAGATCCATTTATACAGTGAAAAAGGAAGAACTGGCTCTTCTCCTGACCAGTCATAACTGACTATATTCTAGCTAACAATGTTGCAGCTAGACTGCCCTCACATACGGAAAAAGCAATATCCAACAAGATGCTTTCACCTTCAAATTTGGGAAGCATTTATCCAAACAATAATAAAAACTCTAGTGTAAAGAGTTTCTGTTAAATTTTTACTGAATACCTGTAGCCTAGCTTAACAGTTTTACAGTTAAATCATAAGAAAGTTACTAGTCAGTAAGTTTAGGATTAAAATAGTGATTTGATATTTTAAAGCAGATAACATGTTTACCTTCAACATATGAAGTAGATCCAGTAAATAAGTTTTCCTTAGAAGTTTCAGTAACTTTAGAATCAAAAATGGAAGAGTCTGCCAAGCTTGTACTCCCAGTAGTGGATGTTAATGCACTATTTTCAGCCATTATTTGTACTCTTCTGCAATGGCTGAAAAAAACAAAATTTGAATAAAATTACATGAAGCAAACAATTACTGGGCAAAAACAAGCATTATACCTAGAACTTATAAAAAGTATCACTACCCTTTTTTTTTTTAATACTGAACCAAACAAAGTCACTCAACTTCTCTGAGCCTCAGTTTGCTCTTCTGTAAAATAAAGACACTAATAACTGACTCACAGTGATACAGTAAAAATAACAATGTACCAAAAGTACTCAGATATTACCTGACAGTCAAAAAGTACTCACAAAGGTACTCATAAATACTATGCTACCTCTCCACTCCATACCTTTGCCCTCAACCAAACTATTTCTCTTCCTGTATTCATTTATAATACCATCATCCCCCAAATAATCCCAGTCAAAAACACGATCCAGTCATACTCTTTCATCTGCCTCATTCGCCCTGCCCCAAAGCATCTCTGTATCTCTGGGACCCAGCCCCCCTTTCTGTGGCCAATGCCACAGTGGCCACTTGGTCAAATACAACAGTTCCAAACAACTTTATCACCAGTTTCTTCAGCGGTCACTTTCCACATGGTTTTCAGGGTATGCTCCTAAAAACAAATGTGACCATATTATTTCGCTACTTATAACTTCCATGAGCACTGCTCCCTATCCGATCAAGTTCAAATTCACCATCCACTTTACTTTAGTCCTAGCCTACCTATTTAGCCTCATCTCCTGTATTTCCCCCAGTGCACATCGACTGTACGCTCCAGCCACAAAGCATTTCCCAGCATTTTTCAAATACAGATCATAATTTACTCCACACCTACTTGTATTTAATAGTGCTCAATTCTCCACCTATCATGTCTTTCAACCCCTGACCCACCACTCTTGACTTATCCTCTGTAGATTCCTCCAAACCTCTCATGTATAACTGGACTCCTCCCTTACTTGTATTTTTATATTACTTTACAAATGTCTAAAAGATTTCACGAGACAATTAACACGTCAATAAGACTCTGGACTATGAAAGAAAATCTTTGTTTTTAAATTTCCAGGACTTAAAGAGTTGAAAAGTTAAGCAAGCAGGGAATAAAGAAAAAGTTGAATAGATCTTCATCAATTTAAATTGGGGTTTTTACATAAGTTTATTACCTTGAAGTAAATTTCCAGAATATTGGGCAAATATAAAGAGGAAGCCCAATCTTATCTGGAGGTCTATGCCTGATCTCTTTCCTACTTTTTCAGAATAATAAAATATACAAATAACTTCCACCAGATTTTTAGCAAAGTAATAGTTTCAGGTATCATTAGCAGCATTTCGGCATGGTGATGTCAAATAGTGTGAATATGTACATACTAATAACAACAGACCTAAGCGCAATTATTAGGTGCACACTTCAAAGACAAGCAACTCAGCTTCCTGTCTCAGCTCTGCACTTAGTAGGTTAAGCCTCAGCTTCCACATCAGGAAAAGAAATAAGAGCACAACTCAAATCCAATTGTGATAAAAACTGAATAGATGATGTCTCTAAATGAGTGACGATTATTCATTCTCATATATACTCACAATGTGGACATTTCTCATTGTCTTACCAAACATCCACGGCAATCATTATTCTAAGGCTCTCCAAAGGAGTGCTCCAATAGTTGTTAATAAGAGCCTTTACTTGGAATCAATGATAAATTCTATCCAGCCCTTATTTTTTTGTTAAGTCTCACACTTAAATGTTTCCGGTGAAAAAGAAAGGCTCTATCTAAACAGGCTTTCATTTAAAGTCCCCTTAAAAGAATGTTAAAAAGAAAAACCGGGGCTTCCCTGGTGGCGCAGTGGTTGAGAGTCTGCCTGCTAATGCAGGGGACACGGGTTCAGGCCCTGGTCTGGGAGGATCCCGCGTGCCGCGGAGCGACTGGGCCCATGAGCCACAACTACTGAGCCTGCGCGTCTGGAGCCTGTGCTCCGCAAGGGGAGAGACCGCGATAGTGAGAGGCCCGCGCAAGGCGATGAAGAGTGGCCCCCGCTTGCCACAACTAGAGAAAGCCCTCACGCAGAAACGAAGACCCAACACAGCAAAAATAAATTAATTAATATCCTTCTTAAAAAAAAAAGAAAAACCAAGAGATGAATTAACCTGCCTTAAGGAATGTAGGAGGAGGGAGACTTTAATAAATCAAAAACACCGTGAGTTTACATTTTTCACCTATGCCTCTCTGTTTAAAGACCATCAAAACAGGTAGGTGATTGGGACTTCCCTGGTGGTCCAGGGGCTAAGACTCTGCGCTCCCAATGCAGGGGGCCCAGGTTCGATCCCTGGTCAGGGAACTAGATCCCATATGTTGCAGCTAAGAGTTCGCATGCCGCAACTAAAGATCCCATGTGACCCCAACGAAGATCCTGCACAACGAAGATCCTGGGGCAACGAATATCCTGCATGCCACAACTAAGATCCCACGCAGCCAAAAAAAAAAAAGGTAGGTGATTAAAAATTAAAATTGACTGATGACACTGTATGTGATCAATTTACTGCCAAAACAGTTTTAAAATTTAGAAAAAAGCTGCATGCTAAACTCATCACATATCAACAGTCTGATTACAAACTGAAATACACTAATCACTTTTTCACATTTATGTATTCTGTAAGTTTTTATAACAAACACAAAAGGATCAGTGTTCATAAACCCATACAGATTACTTCTCACCTGAGAACATACTCAAGGAGCTTCTAACTAAATACAACTCATGGCTTTTTTCATCACAAAGATAAAATTTGTCATTTAAACAAGTTTTTCTTTTACTTGTATTTTAGGCAATCATCTTTCAGGGTGGAGGAGCTAAACGCCTTCCTGGGTGTGTTGGTGGTGTTACAATAACATTGCTAACATTACATAACACTGTGACTAACAATATTTATTTAACGCTTAATATGCGGCATTATTCTAAACCTTTAGACATTGTTCTAAACCTTTTACTTGTATTCATTTAATCTTTGCAACAATCCTAAGAGGCAGGTACTATTATCATATTCCTCTTACAGGTAAAGAAACCTAGAGCGGAGAGATTAATTCCCCCCAGGTCAGAGTGTTGTTAGTGGCAAAACAAGGGTTCAAATCCGGTCTGATTCCAGAGGCTGCGCTTTTAACCATTAAGCCATACCCGTCTGTACGCGGGGTGGGGCGCTGGAACGAGCTGGCGTTTTATCTTAAATACTAAAAACTAAAGAGAAGACGCCAAGAAGAATCCAAGGGTGAAACCACTAAGTAATCTGAGATAAGCCCCCAAAGGGCGCAGCTGCCGGCCCCCAGAGCCGCAGAGCCCACTGCGGTTTGCCAAGACCCCTTTCCCGACAACTCCCCACTTTGCCCAGAAACTCTTTCGGAAGAAATATTCAACCAGGTGAGCGGTGACGACGCACAGCAGCCAGGCGGACCTCGGGCTCCCACTCCGCATCCCGGCCCCGATGTTGGGAACGCGGCGGTGTGGTTCCCAGAGCCGGGAAGCCAAGGCTGGGAGCTCCGGAATTCGCGGTCACCGGGGCGGGGCCGTGGGACACAAGCAGAGCGGCCCACTGCTCCAGGGACGCCGGCCCTCTCCCACCTCCGCCACCCGCACCCACAGAGCCCTCACCACTCTCAAAAGACGCCCTGGAAGTTCCACCTTTTCAAGAACCGACCCTTCTCACTTTTACCGCCATTCCTCGCCGCCGGCGGCCGCAGCCAATTCAAAAAGTGACCCGCAGAGGGGCGGTGATTGGCCGCCGCTCTCCGCCCACCTCCCCGCAGGTGCCAACCGATTGGTTGTGCGTGTGTTTCAAATAAACCCAACGGCTCCGACGTCAGAACGTCCCGAATTTGTAGAGAAGTGCCCGGATGTTACCAGGAGGTGGTAGTAATGGCTCCTGGGCTTCTGTGGGAGTAGCAGGTGTGTCTGTGACTACCGCTTGTTTACTCAGTAAACATCCCGTTTCCTAAGGAAAGTTTGAGTGGATTCTTCGTCCCCTCGGCTTTTTTTTTTTTTTCCCCGCCACCAAATCCTTTAAACGTAATCAGTGCCTTGACAGATGAATTTTTCTCCAGTGATTCCTGTGAGCTGTAAGATTTTTCTGCCTGAGCTTTAGGAATTTAAAGTTGGGTTAAGGGGTTTGGGGTTTGGTGGTTGTGTTGGCGCGGCGGGGCCCAGGACACGGGAACTCGGAGTCTCTCCAGATGGACTTCAAATCAGCAGCCTCTTATTTAAATCCTGACGTATGTAAAGCACTGTGCTCTGGTCTAGGGAATTTCACGGATGATTAGAATAAATTCTTAGTGTTTCTAAGCCTTTTTAAAAAAATATATAAGCTTGCATTTGAACAAATGTAAAAATATGTCACGAGATTCTAGACTCTTCTGGAGCCAAAGTAAATTGTTAGCTGCTGCACCCGCCCCTCCCCCCTTCCCCGAGGTCTTTTGCTGCTTTCCTCTGAAGTCTAGCCAAGAATTTATCGGTTTTCCTATAATTACGATTGTTATCACGAAAATCTTTTATTTTCTTCGTTTTCTAAATATAATATCCTGTCACACAACCTCTTAAAAAGACACCTCCCGAAGGTGAGTTTTGCATAGTTCCCACCTGATCGCTGGTTTAAATAAAGGAAGAAAGGAGAATCCGCTGATGAAACCTTAAATTTCAACAAGAGGAGGAGAACTTGTACTTTGGAATGGAACACTTCTGAACGTCTCAAACAGGTCGTCAGGATTTGGAATTTTTCCTAACTTTGTCAGGCCACCTTAGAATGCCTGAAAAGTTTGTAATGCATTCCACAAAATGAGTGAACCAGTCTGGTAATTATTGGTTTCCCTGTTAATAATTGAAGAATATTTACAGTCTGCCCTTCATTTAATGCTATGATAACCGTTAGGGAGAAAGCAAAGAAAAACAGTAATTGAAATTTCACTTTGGAATGTGCTTGCATACTTAAACTAGGGTGTGCCCAGCATTCCAAAAGGTCTCCTCACTGAAAATACATTAAGCTAGTGAAGAAAGCAACCTGTTTCCTCTGTGCATTGCTCCCTGTTAAGCTTTGCACCCAAATCTATTGATTGCCTACACAGCATCACCACACAAATTGTATGCTAGCCTAACGAAAGCTATACTTGATTCCTTTTAAGGGTCGTATGGCAGTCTGACTAGCAAATAAATGGGCAATACAGTCTTCTAACATTTCCTAACCACGTGACATCCTTTTCCATTTCCTAGGCAAGTAACCTCAAGCAAATAATTTAACCTCTCTATGCCTCAGTTTGAGTCCTTATAAAAGGGCATGATAATACTTACCTCAGAGTATTGTTGTGAGGATTAAAAGTTAATATATGTAATTAAAACATATTCTAGCATATAATAAACATTCAGTAGATGTTAGCTGTTAATATTACTACTACTTTGCTGCTGTGGCTGCTGCTACTATTACCACTACTGTTACCTCAGCTGAGGCCCTATACTTGCCTGATGGGACTGATGGTCCTCTACACCGCCTTCTCACCCCTGACCACAGGAGCAATGGCAGCAGTGTTTCTGTTCCCTTTGCCCCACCCATCCCCAGCCACAAATCCCGCCACCCACCAGACAAAGCTTGGTGCAGTGAAGACCTCCATTGCATTCTTTTCCTACCAGAGAGAGGACAGTCCTTCTACACCAAACTTAATCTCTCTTCTCTTTTAAGGGAAAGCCTGCAATGCTCAAGATGTCTCCTCTTGTCTAGAAGATACGGCCTTCTTGCTGCTGCCCTTGGCCAGGCTTCTGTCCCCTTCCAAGGCAAGTCCAGCCAAGATTCTTTATGCTAAATGCAAGCCTCTTCCTTCAGGTGCCTTCACTGGAAATGTAGTTATTGAATTCATATGTCAAGGGGACAAAACTGTTTACAGTACAGGATAAATAGATAGATAGATAGATAAATCAATATGAGAAATTCCTTGAAAGAATAAACCATTTAAAAAATTCTTACATGTCATTCACAGCTCCTAAGATGCTGAATGAACAGTTTTCAACAAAAAATACTAAAGGAATTGAACTAAAGTACTTAGTATATTAAAGTACGTGACATATTTTCATCAAACAATATGATAATTTCTGAGGTGGGGAAATGAAATGTGGAAGATAGAACTACTGAGATTCTTCCTTTGGAGGATCAACTTCCCCACCTCCATCTCTGAATTGAGTGACACGCTGGACCATCTTTCCTGACTCTCATCTTAACACTTGTTCCTCTTCCAGTTTATTCCCTCCTCTTTATTTATAGTTCCTTTCTTTCCTTACACCCTCCCCTTTCCATCTCCATCTTCGTTTTCCATATGTACTCCTTCAGGGCAGCAGAGAATGGGGAGTTAGGAAAGTTAGTTTGGGGTTATGGAATATCTTTTTCCACCCTATATCCACCCGCATTCACAAGTATGCACACTGCCCACGCCATCACTCTTCAAATCAGAATGAAGAAGATTTCTCACACTTTTGTAGTTTGTTCTAATCTGCTAATAAGAATTAGTATATCTGAAAAGACTATTAAATTTTTGCAATAAATGGGCAATATTTGTTGTGGTGGATTTTGCTTTTATTACCTAAAGTTGTGATGAAATATAATTTCTAGGTTTTACTTTTTATTTTTTAAAGGAACATTTCTTTCTCTTTTTTTAAATAAATTTATTTACTTATTTTTGTCTGCATTGGGTCTTCATTGCTGCACACAGGGTTCCTCTGGTGTGGCGAGTGAAGGCTACTTTTCTTTGCGGTGCATGGGCTTCTCATTGTGGTGGCTTCTCTTGTTGCAGAGCACAGGCTCTACGTGCATGGGCTTCAGTATTTGTGGCACATGGGCTCAGTAGTTGTGGCTCGCTGGCTCTAGAGCAGAGGCTCAGTAGTTGTGGTGCACAGTCTTAGTTGCTTCGTGGCATGTAGGACCCTCCTGGACCAGGGCTTGAACCCATGTCCCCTGCATTGGCAGGTGGATTCTTAACCACTGCACCACCAGGGAGGGAAGTCCTAGGTTTTATTTTTAAGTATGAAATGTCATCGACCAATAATACCATCTACTTTATAGTAAATTTAACTATTTCATCATAGAATTAAATGTTTTACTGTAACTAAATATTAGCATTGTAATGGCACATAGAACTCATGTAATTGTTTTTCTCCTCTGTCACCATCCTTACCACCTCAAAGCATTTGTGAAATACATAGCTATGTATAAAGCCACACTAGGTACAGTTACAAAGATTCAGTCCCTCTAAGAATTTATCACTTAAGATTTTTGTTTCAAAATCTTTAATGAGTAGCCATGGAATTCTGTACTTTCTTGGAATTATTAACATTTTCCAATTAAAATGTTGTATTTCCAAGTTGGTTATAATATAGCATCTTCTAACCTGTCATCTCTGCCTGTGAAACAAGCTTTAGAAATTATAATCACTGTGAGCCAGAAGAAGCTATTTTACATACCTCAACAGTCAGTAATTAGGATATGACATTGGCAGTTTTATTCATATGAATCATTAGGCTGTAAATCACTTGACATAGATTTGCAATACTATACAAATTTACCACTTAAAGTTTCACTTGGACAAATAGAATTACCATTCCTTGATGGAGCAAGAGGTTTCCAAATATGGTGAGACCATTTTTCAAATTATGTAATTTGATTAGCAAAATTTTAGATGTAGAAAAAAAAATCTCAGTTCACTAGTGTCATTCTTTATTTTACAAATGAATTTTACTGAGGCCCGCAACATAGAGCTTATATTCCTTTACCAAGGTCAGGTAACGGGTTAATGGAAAAACCGAGATCAAAAATTTTATTTCTATTAAATCTATTTTGTCTTTATTAAATTAAAGATACTAATATTTATACTTTACATTAAACTTATAAAAGTACCAGTATCTTTATTCATACTGCTTATATATTTTACTTTTGAGGACATTAAGATGCTTTCAGGGACTTCCCTGGCAGTCCACGCAGGGTGTGTGGGTTCCATCCCTGGTTGGGGAACTAAGATCCTGCATGCCACCCGGCATGGCCAAAAATAAAAAAATTTTTAAATTAAAAAGAAAAAGATGCTTTCAGTCCCATAAGAGCCTTGTTGGTCTTGTTCACCAATGTATCTATCTCCAGCACCTAGCAACAGTTCCTGGCATATAAGATGTTCTCAAAAGTTGTTGCATGAATAACATTGTAATTGATCTTCAGAATCCATATTGCCTTCTTCTAATTAATTCTCAAGTTTGCATTTAGAGTGACATTATGCAAATCCAAACTCATCATATCACTACCTCCTTAAAACCCTTCAATACTACTAGGCCTCCAAGGCCTGACCTCTACTCATTTCCAGCTTCATTTCTCTTGAGTTCTATACCTGCCTTACTTCTCAAGGATTTTTGCATCTGCTCTTCTCTCTACCAATTCCTTTGATCCCCATTCTTTTAACCTAAGAGACAACTTCTAATCCTTTTAGCATTTGCTCACTTACTACTCCTCAGAAGATCTTTGCTAACTACCCATATCATCAGAATCCCCATTATATAGCCCCTAGCACCATGAGTATCTCTTTTGTGGTACTTATCAAAGATGTGATTATTGGATTAATGTCTCTCTCCTCCACTATCTAAGCTACTTGAAAGGGAAAATGTTTTTTTGTTTACCATTTTGTCCACAGTGAAGGCACTCAGTGAAATATTTGTTGAAATAACAAGTAAATGAATTAATGATTAAATGAACTTATTTTTATTATAATATCAGTGATGTCCTTTCTAAAGTTATTTTAAAAGTTTTCTCTTTTTTTTTCTGATTTTGTTTTTCTTTGGCTGTTCTGTGCAGCTTGTGGGATCTCAGCTCCCCAACCAGGGATTGAATCCAGGCCACAGCAGTGAAAGTCCAGAGTCCTAACCACTAGGCAACCAGGGAACTCCCCTAAAAAAGGTTTCTATTATTTTTACTTTTATCTAACCCATTATTTATGACAATTTTTCAGGAAAGATTAAGTGGCATATTTCCAAAATTAATAAATTTACAAAAGGATAAAATAATTACATCTTTTATTGACAGTTGAGTAAATTACCCAAGGATTGAATGCTTTTTATACCACGCCTATTCCAGCTATGAATGGAAGAGAGTTAATGCTAATAGTACTAAACTGATTGGATAAAACTTGCCAGTGTTTATGAACATAGGCAATTATCCATATCAAAAATTCAGTTTTTATACAACCTACACTTTCATACATTATAAACTGATACTTATAAATTGCCTCTTCCACACTGTCAACTGACTTGTAGACATCAAAGTTATCCCAAAGTGATTTTGTCTTCAGTTTAGTTTTGACAGTAACTCCGTCTTCGTAGAGTAGTACTGATATTTACTATGACAACAATTTGAATACTTTGATTGTACTTAGCAATATTTTGCTGCTGCTATTCAAATGAATGGAAAAATGGAATTGCTAATGCAATTGAAATAAAAATGGAACCCAGGTCCTCAAAAAATGGTGGATATTTGACCTCAGTTGGCATGAGGATTTAGCATAAGCAGATTAACTGTGGGTTTAATAATGAAGGAAAAATTACATGTAAATAGAAATGCATTGGGGAAGGTATTTTAAAGGTGAGATATACTGTTGTAAGTGATATTCAAGTGTATAGTGCAACTATATATAAATCCTATGCCTAGAAAAAAATTAACATTAATGAAATACACAAAATGTTCTTAGTGTCTCTATCTTGGCCATTGCATTTACATTATTTCCCCTTCTTTCCTTTTTTTTTTGGTACTTTTCAAATTTTCTATCATGAGCATTTTAGTGGACAGTTGTTGCTTTCCTGGCTGTTGAACATTTAACCATTCCTTCCTAATAATAGTCTGATATCCCTTTTGAGAAATCCCTCATTGAATATGGTTTTAGTGCAAGGTCATGTTCATCTGTTACCATAGATCTGAGTGGAGCCACATTCTCTTCCCATGCTTAAAGCTCAGTCATCATCTGCTCTTTCAAAGGATTTTGAATTTTTAGCATGTGTTAAAGATACGGGAAGGGTTAAGGATCATATATTGATACATTCTAATAGCATCAACAGTGTGCAGACCAGCTTCTTTGAGTCCAGTAATCTTTGATGGTATTTCCACTGACTACACCTCTGGAGCTCTCTAGCTCCTCCCAATTCCCAAGGCTGACCCTCATACTGATTCTGTGAATTTGCAGAATAAATTAAATCCTTTTTTCCTTCAAGATAGTTAGAATTGGTTTCTATTGCTTGTGACCAAGAATGCCCAGATGTGTTGCTTTTACAAATCCAAATCTTGTTGGCTCTACCTTCAAAATATGTCCATAATTAAACTAGTTCTTATCCCTCCATTACCCTTTTCTACACTACCATCATCTCTCACCTGAATTATTGCAATAGCCTCCTAACTCATGCCCCCAATTTTACCCATAAATCTTCACCATCTATCCTCAAAGAAGCAACTGGAATATTCCTGTTAAAATATAAGTCAGATCATGTCACTCTGCTCAAAACCTTAATTGGCTTCCAATTTCTTTCATACTAAAGCCAAAGTTCCCAAAATAGTCTTCATGGCCCTACATAATCCTCATTGACATCCTCACCCTCTCCCTTTCACACCTTTACTTACCTCTAGCCACACTGGCTTCTTTGCTGCTCCTCAAAGACACGAGGCACACTCCTAACTCAGGCTGATTTCTCTACTTTTATGTTCTTCCTTCATATGTGCCTGACTTACCCCCTCTTCTCTGTCAATTCTTGCTCAAATTCACCATATCAGCTAGGTGGCTACCCCTCCAAAAATTGCAGCTCCTCCTCAAGCTCTCCTGGTCCCCTTTGCCTTGCCCTTTTAATTTTATAGCCATTATCAACTACAAGTATATATTTATTTGTTATGTTATTATTTATTGTCTGTCTCTCCATACTAGAATGTGAGTTCCATGAAGGCAGCAGGGGGGTTTTGTCTGTTTTTTCCCTACTATATTTCCAGTGACTAAGTCAGTACCTGCCACATGATAGGTACTCAGAAATTTTTTGAAGAAAAGAATAAATGAAAGAAGAAAGGAAGGAATGAAAATAAGGAAGAAAGGAAATAAATATTTCTAAATATTACTTACATAATATAATGAAAATTTAGTTAATAGTTTATCCACTGTTTTCAAGCTTTTTGCATATTTCTTCAAATGAAATGTCACAGTGAACTCCAATATATAAAACAGATAAATGCCAAGCTGAATTGACATAGAAGAGAGGTCATGATTTATCTTCATAGAGACTGCAGGAATTTTAATTCTTCTAGAACACAGAATTTGAAAACCACTGACTACTGACAGAATTTGAAAATGATTGACCACGGTATCTGAAGGGCCAAACCCTTTATTTACAAAACAAGAAGATGAGATTTACTCCTAATAGATATTCACACCCATCTATGAAGTTATCTAGCAAAAAAAAAAAAAATTCTTTTTGAATTTGAATCTAGTTAATCTCTAGATCTGATTTTTTAAGGAATACAGAGAACAGAGAAACGTGAAAAATTATAGCTCAGGGATACAGTCAGTAAGATCTAGCCTTGTAGAAACTCTACAAGAAACCCTGATTTCTTCAACAAATAATTGAAAGGGGAAAATGATTAGTAAAGGGATAATCAATAGATGAGACTTAAAAGACATAAAACCAAATACAACATGTAGATTTTATTTGGATCATGATTCAAACTTTTTTAAAAATTATGACAACAGGATTTCTGCTTCTCCTATAGCTGAGTAAACTGCTAAACAACCAACTCTTTCACAAATAACTATAGATATAGGGGAAAAGTACAAAAAACAATTATCCAAAAGATTTGAACAGTGAACAAAAGCAGGTAGACTCTGCAGAGGAGTAAAAACTTAGATTGACATGGGGTGTTTAAAAATGTTATGACTTTTAGAATAAGAAAACTCTGCAGTTATTGTTATGCAGAGGCCAAAACTAAGAGAAAAGTCAGTCTTTCTGTCATAAGGAGCAGAGGACAGAATTTGGGGCAACCACAGCTGCTGGAAAGTAAGGGGGTACAGAGGGTCCTCTAGAGAGCCTAAGAGAAGCATGCTAAATTCTGCATATAAAATGAAACGATCTCTAGCTGACCCCTTAACCATGTAAATACAAGGAGGACTGCAAGTCATCCTGTCAAGGAAAAAAGAACAGAACTGAGATTTGAGCTGCTGCTCAAAAGACAGAGTTTTCAGTTTCAGTTCAAACAAGTAATTGCCTGACAATACAAAAATATCAGCATTTTTTGAAGAATAAAACAGAATTCAGAATCTCCAAGATACAACCATCATGTCTATGTTCTGTGCCATATCAAAAAAAAAAAAAAAAACAAAAAACAGGCATGACACATTCTAAGAAAAATAAACCAATAGAGGCTAATTCTGAGGTAGCTCAGATTTGAAGATTAGGATACAAGGACTTTAAAGCAGTTATTATAACTATGCTGAACGAGATAAAGGAAAGTATTCTTGTAATTAGTGAAAACACAGAAAAATCTCAGCAGAGAAATAGTATTAAAAAGAATCAAATGGAGCACACAAAGCAAGAATCATCATATAAATTAAGAAAAATTTTATAAATTATATTTCATAAAATTAAAAACTTCTACCCTCCAAAAGTCACTGTTAAGAAATGTCAACAGTTAAGAAAGTGAAAAGACAAGCCACAGACTGGAAAAAAATTACTTTCAAAATACCTATATGACTAAACATTGATATTCAGAATATTTAAAGAACTCTCATGACTTAATAAAACAAGCAACCCACTTTTTTCAAATGGGCAAAGAAAGATTTGACAGATACCCCACCAAAGAAGAGATACTAATGGCAAATATGCACATTATAAGATGCTTAGCATCACTATTCATCAGGGAAATACAGGTTAAAACCACATTCAGGTACTACTACACATCTATTAGAGTGGCTAGAATTTAAAATAAAAATGGTCAGTACCAAGTTCTAGTGAGGATGTGGAGCAACATGACCTCTCATACATTGCTGGTGTGGATGTCTCTTACAAAGTTAAACATAATTGCCAAATGGCCCAATAATCCCATTCCTATGTATGAGAATCATTGAGGAAATTTTATTCATAATTGCTAAAAACTGGAAGGAACCCAACTGTATATCATTAGTGAATGCATAAACAAGTACATCCAAAACATGGGAAACTACTCAGCAATTTACATGCAACAAAATGGATGACTCTCATAAGCATCATGTTAAGTGAAAGAAAACAGAAACAAAATACATGTTGTGTGATTCCACTGATGTGGTATTCTGAAAAAGAATGATAAAGGGACAAAATACAGATAATGGTTGACAGAGGCTAAAGGGTAGGAGTGGAGGCTTACTGCAAAATGGCACAAGAGCACTTTGGGGGATGACGGAAGTATGCATGTCTTGATTGTGGTAGTGGTTACACAAATGTATATCTCTGCCAAAAGTCATGAAGTTACTGTATTGAATAATGTCTTAATAAGCATAACTTAAAAAAAAGAACAAAATGGGAATTCTAGGATGGAAAATAAAATAGCTAAAACAAAAAATTAACTGGATGAACTTAATAGTAGATTATGAGCCTGGCACACTGCCTACTGTGCTAAGGAGATGGATGGACCTAACAGAAGAATGAAGAGTCAGTCAGCTGGAACATAGACCAATAAAAATTATCCAATCATAAGGACAGAGAGAAAACTTTTGGATAAAAAATGAGAGCTTTAGGAACCTGTGGGAAAACATCACATATAATTGGAATCCCAGGAGGAGAGAGAGAAAGAGGAAAAAATAATTTTAAGAAATAATGGCCGAAATTTTCTCAAATATGGGAAAAGACATAGCATTTACCAGAAGAAAAGGTTTCTATTTCCAGAAGCTCAGAAACCCAAATTAGGATAAATACAAAGAATGTCTTTCATATCATAGTCAAATTGCTGAAATCCAAAGATAAAGGCAAAATCTTAAAAGTGGCCATGGGGGAAAAAAAAAAGACACATTACAAATAGGAGAACAAGAGTTTGCAAATATACTAACTTCTTATTAGAAACTATGGAGACCAGGAGACAGTGGTACAACATCAAACAAATACTGAAAGAAAAAACTATTAACCCCAAATTCTATATCTAGTGAAAATATCCTTCCAGAATGAAGGCAAAATAAAGACATTTTCAAATAAAAGAAAACTAAGAATTAACTGCTAGCACACTAGTATTACAAGAAATGCTAAAGAAAGTTTTTCAGGCTGATGTGAGATGATTCCAGCTAGAAACTTTAATACTCATGAAGAACTTTAAGAAATGGTAAATAACTGAGTAAATATGAAAGACTATTTTTCTATTGGTTTCTTTAAAACACATGTAACTGCTTAAAACAAAAATTATAGGCTTTTTTATGGGGTTTATAATGTAAGTAGATGTAATACATATGACAACTACTGCATAAAGAAAGGCAGGAGCTCTAAACGAACCCACATGGTTGCAGAGTTTGCACATGTTGTCTTAATCTGCTGCTTTAACGAAAACAACATAGACTGGTTGGTTTATAAACAGCAGTAATTTATTTATTTTATTTTTATTTTTTGATTTTTTGACTGTATTGGGTCTTCATTGCTGCATGCGGGCTTTAGTTGCGGCGAGCAGGGGCTACTCTTCATTGCGGTGCGCAGGCTTCTCGTTGCGTTGGCTTCTCTTGTTGTGGAGCATGGGCTCTAGGTGTGCAGGCTTCAGTAGTTGCAGCACGTGGGCTCAGTAGTTGTGGCTTGCAGGCTCTAGAGTGCAGGCTAGAGCTAGAGCAGGCTAGCTAGCGCAGGCTCAGTAGTTGTGCCGCACAGGCTTAGTTGCTCCGTGGCATGTGGGATCTTCCTGGACCAGGGCTCGAACCTGTGTCCCCTGCATTGGCAGGCGGTTTCTTAATCACTGCGCCACCAGAGAAGCCCCAATGGCAGTAATTTATTGGTCACAGTTCTATAGGCTGAAAATCCAAAATCAGGGTAACAGGTGGTAAGGTTCTGGTGAAGACCTTCTTCCAGGTTGCAGACTTCTGACTTCTCACTGTGTCCTCACATGGTGGAAGGGGTGAGGGATCTCTGTGCAGTCTCTTTTAAAACAACAGTAATCCCATTCATGAGGGCTTCAGCCTCATGACATAAGCACCTCCTAGAGGCCCCACCTCCTAATATTATCACATTGGGCATTGAGATTTCACCATATGACTTTTGGGGGAATGCAAATATTGAGACCACAGCACATATTATACGAGGTAGAATATGAAAAGTTGACTGTATACTGTAATCCCTAGAGAAAACACTAAATTTAATAATTCAAAGAGACATAAATAAAAATGCAAAGAGGCAGAGAAAAAAATTAAGTAAAATTCTAAAAACATTTAAATAAACCAGAAGAAGGCAGAAAAAGGGAAAGGAGAGAATAAAAAACTGAGAATCCAAAAAACAAATAATAAATGATAGATCTAAATCCAGAAGGTTTAAACAGACACTTTACAAAAGAATACAAACTAATGGTAATGACCAAGAAGCACATAAAAAGGTGCTCAATGTCATTAGTCATCAGAGATAAGCAAATTAACAGCAAAATGAGATAGCACTATACACTCATTAGAATGTAAAAAGACTGATAATTAAAAATACTGATAATACCAAATGTTGGCGAGGATGTGAAAAAATCAGAACCTTCATTGTTGATCCGTGTAAAAAGCTACAACCTCTTTGAAAAAAGATCGGAACCATTTCCTGTAAAATAAGTATGCACCTATCCTATGACATTAATGCTTACTCAAGAAAAATCAATACATCTGACCACAAAAAGACTTGTATAAGAACTTTCATAGCAACTTTACTCATAATACCCCAAAACTGGAAACAGCTCAGATATCCATCAGAGACTATATAAACAAACTGTGGTATATTCATACAAGGGAATATTATTCAGCAGGAAAAAAGGAATGAATCACTGATTTCCACAACAATGTGGATGACTGACTCTCAAAAACATTATGCTGAGTGGAAAAAAGCCTCACACAAAAGAGTAAGGCTATTTATATAAGGTTCAAGAACAGTAAAATCTAATCTATTATGGAAAATAATCAGAACAGTGGTTTTCTCTTAGGTAATGGAGTTAGGGAGTAAATGGGGAGGGTCATGATGGCAATGGCAATATTCTGTATTTTGACAGCAGTTTGAGTTACAGATATATGCATTTGTCAAAACTCAATATATACTTAAGATTTGTGCATTTTATTGTTTGGAAATTTTATGACAAAAGAAAAAGTAAACAAATATTTTACTGTAGTTAATGATGTGCATATTGAAGTAAATATTTAAGGGAAATTGTACTGATATCTGTAATTTACTTTGAAATGTGTAAAAAAAAATAGATGAACTAATGGATACACAGAGGGATAGATATATGATAAAACCAGAAATAGAAAAACATTAATGGTATCATCTAGGTGGTCTGAAAATAGGTGTTCACTGTAAAATTATTTCGACTTTGCTGTATGAAAATTTCACAATAAAATGTTGGGGGAAAGATTCAGTAAAAATTTATTTAAAATAAGAGGATATCAAAGAAATGTGAATGCAGATGGATATTTGATGGTATTAAGGAATTATGTTTATTTTTGTGTGTGTGATAATGGTATTGTGGTTATAGTCTTTAAAGGTATCTTTTAGAGATGCATTACAAAAAAAAATCACATTTTTGAGATCCTTGCATGTTTTTCTTTGTTTGTTCCCCAAATTTATACTTTTTTATTCATGTAAATTGACCTTATGGGCTTCCCAGTTCTCTGTTTTCCTATGATTGTGATATATTGACCCTGAATATGATACCTTTACTAAATTCTGGAGCAGAAATAGAACAAAAGAGTGACTGTTAGCAGGATTCACAACTTATGGGATATGAGTTCAAAGGCACTGGGACTCGAGAAGTTTTAGACCCATGATGACTGAGCTACTAAAATTCTAGCAAGCGTTAGGGATCAAATAGTATGTAAGATGCTATAGACCAGAGCCACACACAGGAAAAGAAATTCCATACTTTGGACAACAAATGTGAATCAGAGGAAACCTAAAATTCAGGCAATTGTGTGATTCCAGAAGTTCTTAACCTTTGCCCTATAGCAAATAAGCTAATGGGTACCCCATGAAGTGGTCTGTGAGTTTTTGTGCGAGTTGTATAAAATGATGTTAGTGCTTAGAATAATGACACATAGAAAGCACTCAATCAATGCTAGATATTATTATTATTATGTATTTGACAAATATTTTTAGGTACTTATTATACATCAGGCACTGTGCTAGGCACTGGGGATAAAATTATGAAACAAATTCGTGCAGCCTTTGCCACCATACAGCTCAGAGTTTAGTGAGCTCTATGTAGAAAATCCTCATTCCATCATAGTGCTTTCCTTTTTTTACAACTGGAGTTCACAAGGCCATATAGCATGCTAACCATCCATAACAGGTAATTTTATGTTAATATGTATAAAATAGAAAAATGTTTCCCTAATGCCTACTAACATGAAAGTTGTGATGCTTGGTAGAATCGCAGATGTGAAAAAAAAACACAACTAATGCTTTACGTCTCATTATTTTTACCTTCTCTTTCACACACAGTTGAACTTATAGAGGCTATTAAAATATTAGGCTATTTTCTCCTTCATTAAGCATAATTTCCTTTAATTTTTTATTAACATTTTGCATGCTTCTCTTTTTGAAGATTAAATGGAGCTATTATGTATAGTATCATAGAGTTTATCAATATTTTCAAATTATATTGTTTCATTTTCCTAATTAAAATCCTTTCTTTGTTTTCTTTTTTGCATGAATGTGACTGACCAAGGAATTGGTATATATTAAATCACTGCTCTTGAGAACACCAATGTGAAATTAAAAGCCAATATCTTATCATATAGTAGATACCTTTAGACAGCACTTGTATGTTGATTTTTTTTAATTGTAAACATGGATTACTTATATAATTTAAAACTTGGGAAAACGAAGCAGTCCTAATTATGCCATTTTCTTTATCAAACCTTTGACTTCCTGTTACCAGTAGCATATGTCCAAGCACTTTCCCATGAACATCCAATGCCTTTTACCAACTCTCTCCCAAGCAGAAAGTACAAATATGTTTCCATGCTTTGAAAATAAGGAACATAAGTTAAAAGACCCATTTCCTGGAAACTCTTGGAATACTTTAAGGTAGAAACCACAATTCATATACTTATCTGAAGTTTTAATAATATCTAATTAGGTATTAAATCATCTACCCATAAACTTTACAAGTATAGTGTAAATCTCAAAACAAAACAAAGCTTGAGTTTCTAGTCTATTCATCTATTACATTATCTTGTTAAAATTGTGATGAATATATTTAGTATTTTACTATCTTAGGTTCCTAAAGAAAAACCAAATATGTGTTTGATTATCACAAGATTATCATAGGGAAAAGAAGTTTTAGTAAAACAGACTTTGTACTGTCTTAAGCAAGGTCTGGCTTGATTTCTTGAGCGTATTTTAGAATTCCTCAAGACAGAAAAAAGTTTATTATTGTGGCACAATTACTTTTCTTGAACCAGGAGAAGGGGGTTTAAGTATAGGCTTTGTTTCCTAGGCCATAGAAATGAAGGACTGGGTTCTAGTTCACCATCTTTGGCTTATACCACATTACTGGGCTTTACCTCCACCTGCTTCACTTGGTGGTCCTTTTTTATATCTCCTCTCAAATGTGGACACATTCACCAGGAACCAGGGATCCCACAGTGGTCTCCCTTTTCTATGGGTCCTAAATAGCTTAGGCTGGGTCAGAGTACACTGGGCTCCACTATATTTGTAAAGGATGTGAATCTGCTCCACAATCATGGATCCAAAAATCATCATTTTCTTTATTGTTCTAAATTAGATATGCATGCCTAAGCTTTCTACTCAACAGGATTTGTGGGATATTTAATCCATCTTGTTTAGCTGATTATACAGGAGAATGCATATAAGGCAGACGGGCTGCACCCCTCTCTAGTATCATAAACAATCTGGGTCATTGTATACAATCCAGAAAATTTGGGGGAAAGGATTCTGGTCTTCAGTCCATTTTGATCAGTGCTGAGATGTTAATTATTGCTGCCTGCATAAATTATTTACAGGCAGCCACCTCTACTCTTGTCATACCATGCTTGAAGAAGAGTACCATCTGTTCCCCAAATGATGACACTTCGCTTCAGTCCCCAGGCATCCCCAAGCTGCCCCTACTCAGCAGCTGCCCCGTTTCTTACTTTTCCTGGGGAGCCGCGTGGGAGTGGGTCTGAGATCTTCATCATTCTCAGGACTGCCTCCACCATGTTTCAGGAAAAATGCCCCAAAAGTCAGACCAGAATCCATCTTCACCTCAGGGAACTGGTCTCTATCTTCTCCCTCTCCTTCTTTCCACTCTTCTGAAACACAAAATGCCCTTCTTCCTTGAGGGCAGAGGTGGGAGTGCAGATGGGATCTTCAATGTTATGGAGCTTTTCACGGAAAGGAATGCTCACTCCTATATGTACTTTGTTTAATGCTAACTTACTGCACTAACTAAACATGAGTTATTATGAGACACTAAATCAAAACAAATTTAAACAGTGATTATTTATTTAATGAAACAAGTGTATAATAAAATTTCATATTTATTAATTAAAAATCATGTCTGATATATCAGGTCTTCTTAAATAATATATACACATTTATCAAACTAAAAAACACAGATTATATTGATTAAAAAACTTATTACTACTTTTATACTTCAAGCAATTAAAAAGTATTAATACTATGGATTTAAATTTGTTTTTCATTATTTCTATACTATTCTCATTCTTATTTCTCATTACTGTTAGTGGTTGCGTTCCTAGGGTTACAGAAATATTAATTACCTGGAGGGGTATAGTGCCAAATTAAAAAGCAGAAAACATCAGTGCAGGGTAGCCAAGGTTACAGTTTCTGGATTGTCGGTATGTTGGGCCTGGCTGTGTCTTTCAAATCTCAGCTGCTGATCTCCAGGCTGTACTTCCTTTTCATAATTATTTTTGTAGCAAAGACTCTAATGTGAAATTTATGATAAGGTATTGTGGGCAAAGCAGAGCCAGAATCAATAAGAACAGCAGGGGATAAACCATGGAATATTAAAGCTAGAGAACACCTTAAAGTCAGTCTCTGCTCATTTCATTTTTCAAATGAGGAAAAAGAAAAAGAAAAGATGCTGGTGGTAAGGAGACAATTAAGATGGCCTTTTTTTCCCCCCAGAAAACTGTTTATGTGATACTCTTCTTTTTTTTAAATTTATTTATTTATTTATTTATTTGTCTGTTTTTGGCTGCGTTGGGTCTTCGTTGCTGCACGTTGGGTCTTCGTTGCTGCACGCAGGCTTTCTCTAGCTGCGGTGAGAGGGGGCTACTCTTCGTTGCAGTGTATGGCCTTCTCATCACGGTGGCTTCTCTTATTGTGGAGCATGGGCTAGGCATGCGGGCTTCAGTAGTTGTGGCATGGGGGCTCAGTAGTTGTGGCTCGCAGGCTCAGTTGCTCCACGGCATGTGAGATCTTCCCAGACCAGGGCGCAAACCCATGTCCCATGCATTGGCAGGAGGATTCCTAAGCACTGCGCCACCAGGGAAGTCCAAGATGACCTTTTTAATAGCCCAGGAATTGTGACTCTATGATCTTGAACAAGGATGGCAGCAGTAAAAAAGAAGGCAGATGTCAGAGACAGGGTAAACAAAACTGAAGACTTGCTGCTGACTAAGTTGAAATGCAAGTTCTGTAATTGGTAACATGCTATGGGGAGTTGATTTGATAACAAAAGTGTAGTATATTTACAGCAGAGCTTGCCTTGTTTCTCAAAGCAGTAAAATTAGTAGAGCCAGCCAGTGAATGAGTGATTGCCACTGAACAGTGTTATATCCCCAAAAGGATTGGTTATCAAATTGGTTTTTCTTCATACTATGCAGTAATTTTAGGTGTTCTAAAACAATGTTACCTAAAGTATGATCTGTAGATCAGAACCAGTCTATAAACAGTTATCAATTCACAGCGAGATAAATACAGAAATTGTGAGTAAGCATTTAGAAACTTTAATACCAATTTAACATTGCTGTGACATTCAACTGCATGATCAGAGTAACTTAACAAAATATTGATCTGAAAGGATTGGAAAAATCCCTGGTCCTTCACAGTTTGAGAAACTCTGTTTTCAAAGACAAGGGAAGACTGGTGGCTCAGTGGTTAAGAATCCGCCTGCCAATGCAGGGGACACGGGTTCGATCTCTGGTCCAGGAAGATCCCACATGCCACAGAGCAACTAAGCCCGTGTGCCACAACTACTGAGCCTGCACTCTGGAGCCCGCGAGCCACAACTACTGAGCCTGGGTGCCACAACTACTGAAGCCCGCATGCCTAGAGCCCGTGCTCTGCAACAAGAGAAGCCACCGCAATGAGAAGCCCGCGCACCTCAACAATGAGTAGCCCCTGCTCGCCGCAACTAGAGAAAGCCCGCGCACAGCAACGAAGACCCAGTGCAGCCAAAAATAAATAAATAAATAATAATAATTTTTTTAAAAGACAAGGGAAGATACTCACAATATATGAAATTACAAAAGCAGGTGACAAAAAACTTAATATTGTATGAAACTATTTTTATAAATATATACACTTATCTATAGTAAAAATAGAAATATATTAGCCAAAAGAGAGATTAAATAAAATAATGTATATAAAATACTTAGAACGCTGCCTGGTACAGAGAAAGAAATACTCCATAGGTGTTCCTCATGATGATGATGACAATGCTGGGACCGATCTGCAGTTGCCAGTCCTATTCTGGCTGTTCTATAACCATCAAGGATTTTAATTCTATTCCATAGCTGCTGCTACTGCCACCATTGTGCTTGCTGGTCCCTCACTATTGGTACAGACCCCACCCCAGGGTCTCTGCCTTATCACTGTGCCATTCCAAACATACATTCATCATTAGTCATGGATTGTTCCCTCAGCAGCCAAGTCTCATGGCTCTTTCTCTTTCTGAGTCAGTTTCAACAGGAGTTAATAGGATGTTAAGCCTACCAAGAAACGTAACAATACTTTAGGCTGCTTAAAAATCAAAATGCATAGAGTTGCTTGTGAAAGTCAGCTTACATCTTCCTTGTGGTTCTTATCTAGACTTACAAAAGAATACATTTATTTAGAGGGGTATAGCTGAAAGAAACACAAGAGATCACCTAATGAAGGTTAAAGAGTAAAGCTTTGGTAACAATGTGTCAAAGTCCATAGTCCAGCTCTGCCATTGCCTAACTGTGTGACTTTGGGCAAGTTACTTAACCTCGCATAGCTCCTCTCTTAGCCTGAGAGAGTAATATTACTTATCACTCCTTCAGCAGTGACTAGCAAAGTATGTGCTCAATAAATAATAGCTGTTGTTATTAACACAACCCTACCATTTACAGAGGAGGAAACTAGGTCAAAGAGGCCCAAGATCACATGATTGGTGCATTATTGAACTAGGACTAGATGCCAATACTCTTTCTCATACCCCTCGCTGCCTTTCACAACTCTGTTCTGAAATTCTATAAATTCTCAGAGATGCCTCAGCATTGTGTTTATGTGTGTCTTGGAAAACATGGGCAAAAATATAGATATCAGGTTCAGCATATGTTTTTATTTTGTGCATTCATTAATTCTGGAAATGCGGTGGTATAGACCTATAGATGGATGTATACAGAGGAGGAAAGGAGAGGAGGAGAAAGAACAAATGCAACTAAGTTGTAATTCCTCTGTATCCTATGGATGTGCCACCACTGGCTAGCCTCTACATTCAGGAATTCTTATATATTAATGATCTGGGTTTATAAAATATTAAAAATCATCATAATTGTGAATTTATTCTGTAAACGATTGTATCTGGGCTTTCTGTTATAAACAACAGAACCAACTCAGTCTAGCTAGTTTTAACAGAAAAGGACCAGTCATTCTCAGAGGCTAAAGCTTCTTGAAGCAGTACCCAAAGCCATGAGACTGTCCACTGTGCCTCTGGGAACAATGAGGACAGACAGTATCACCAACCTTCACCTCTGACACCGCTGAGAGCTCTGTGCCTCTCAGCCAGACTCTTCATGATGCTCTTTTGAGTCAAAGGCATTCCATGAGTGCTGCTAATGGCAGAACCTAGGGCACATACTGGGTGTCTGAGATGTGAAAGAGACTGGAGCGTGACATTTATAGCTTCTAGCTTGCAGACCTGGGATTTACAATGTGGGAAATTACCAACATTTAGAGTGTTCAAAAGATTCTGAGAGGCCACAGATTTTCAAAATGCCCACTATGATCCTCATGCAAGTTTTTTTGGAATAGTGTCCCATTCACATGCCCCCAAACATATTTACTGTAAGATGTATGAAGAGTTAGATGATTCACCTTTTAACATGGAATAAACTGAATATTTCTGAGGAGTTAAATAGTTAAAAAATGTTTTCTTTTTGTTCTCTTTCCCTCCAACACTCCCTCTTTATCCCCTACTTTCCTTCCTATTCTCCCTCCTTTTTCTCTTGTCTTTTTTCTGTATCTGTGATTTCTCTAAATACTTATCAATAAGCTGTATAAGTGACAATTGTCATTAAATTTTAAGAAAATATTGAGTGAATTTACCAAGTTTTTTCATACTGTTAATGTTTTAAGTATTTAAATCTACATTTCACTAAGATCTCTCTCCTGAGATCCACACCTATACATTGAACTGCCTCCCAGAATCTCCCTTTGGAAGTCTCACAATTACTCAATCTTCAGTAAAACCCCAAACTGAACTCAATATTATCTTACACAGACCTTCTTCTGCTGTATTTTCTAAGTGAATGGTGCCACCTACCCAACTGTCCATGACTTTAGAAACTTTGGAATCATCTTCCACTCCTCCCTTTTTCCAAGCTGTAATAGCCCAGCAATCCTGTGTACTATGCTCCTCTAAAATCCATCCAGTTATTTCCACCCCTTCTGCTGCTATCTTATTCAGGGTCTCAGCTCTTTTCACACAGACCTTGAAGTGATGCTTCCAGGCTAACATCCTGACTTTCATCTTGCCCTACCCACTACAGCAAGCATATGTTATCAGAATTATCTTTTTAAAAATGTTGATCTGATTATGTTATTTACCTTCCATTAGACTATCTCAAACAACTTCCTTAGCCTTCAGGTCAGTACAAAGCTTAAGCTACACCTTGACAATCGAAGTCCTTCATGATGTATTTACTGTCCCCTTCTCTTGCCAAGAGGTAGGGCTTAACCTGAGTTGTATATTGGAGTCCAAGGGTCCAACTGGGGCAGGGCACTCTACCTACCTAAGGATGGCATATATGCACACTTTAGACCAAGGACAGCTTTGCAGCATTCCAGGTTACCTTCCTCAAGTTTTTGAAGGGTTGCATTTAGCAAGTGAGTGATATATATTTGTTTAGTATCTGAGACCATACAAGATTGAACATTTGTACTTACGAGATTAAGCTTAATAAGCAGGGATTTTGGTTAGTCTTAAGAGAGATAAGTGTTTTCCTGTTAGTTTGATTAATCCTGAAAGCAAGTTGTCAAATCTCTAGAAGTGTTCAAAAACGTAATCTTTTTTTGTTTTTGTGGTTCCCGGGCCTCTCACTGTTGTGGCCTCTCCCGTTGCGGAGCACAGGCTCTAGACGCGCAGGTTCAGCGGCCATGGCTCACGGGCCCAGCCGCTCCACGGCATGCGGGATCCTCCCGGACCGGGGCACGAACCCGTGTCCCCTGCATCGGCATCGGCAGGCGGACTCTCAACCACTGCGCCACCAGGGAAGCCCCCCCCAAAACATAATCTTATTTTAAGTAATTAGACATTAATCTAATACCAGGAGACATGCAGTTGTAGGAAAGAATTTTTTTTAAAACAAAACATTTTATTAACAAAGTAATGGATTTAATATACACAAAAATATTATATCTTATCACAAGATACCATGGTCCACTCTACATACTAAGGGGATAAGGCACAAGCTTAAAGTTTTATGGGGAACGTCATCCCCCCAGTCCTGCTGGAGTAGCTCTGTATTCATCCATTTGACCTCATTTGGAAATAATTCAAGGTTCATCTTTGAGGTTGTTTGTTCGTGTGAGTTCAGGGCCAAATGGCCCTCTGCAACAACCCCTCCCTCCAGTTTCTGGTTATGACTTTTATTTTAAAAGAATACTCTTTGTTCAAATAATCAGTACAAATTAACAATGCTAAAATAAATAGTTACACAGTTTCAGGCAATGCTTTCCAGAAGGGTCTCTAAATGTTCACTGATTCATCAAGGGTAGGTTCCCACATCCTCTTTTGAGGGGCTTTAACTTGCTGCAGAAGACCTTGGCAAAGTGATATGTGATGGTTCCCTGCTCTGCCCCTGAGTGTTGGGCTGCAAAAAAGAGCCAGGATCAGGCAAGAGAAACACGGATTTTAGAGCTGAGCACCAGCAGAACCTTATTTAGAGTTTGTGTCAGTACTCCATATGGGTGTCTACAGGGCATTCACTGTTCCCTAGGGAAGGGTTATATCACCTCAGCACTGAGACGTGAATGGGGTTTCAGTCAGGCCAGTGGTCACTGTCACAAAACAGCTTCGCCCACTGTGCCAATCATACTGTCATTCTTGTTGACCTAAAACAAATAGACTGCCAGTTATTTCACCAGCAGAAAAGAAGAGAGTTTATTCAGATCAGCAGAGAATTGCAGTTTGGGTTCTACAACCATGATGAGCCACGGGCAAGTCCTTGCATGGCAAGGGAAGGAGAACGCTTTGACAAAGGGGTAAAGAAAGTTGGGAGGGCTATAGTAAACAAAGAGTCCATTGCTTTTCATTTATTGGTTGAGTCCTTCCAGGAAACCAGTCTTTTTTCTTCCTGTTGGGCTCTGCTATCATTCAGGGTGTGATAGCTCCCCCTTCTGGCTTCCCAACTCAATTTTTTTGAGGTTTCTGTTCATTAATATTTTAGTTGTAATAATTGTTATCATTGGATCAATACCTTCTAATGTATACCACTCTTTACAATTTACAGCATACTCTCACTTGCATACTCTCAGATTGTTCTCCCAACCATCCTATAATGTGGGTGTTATTATACTCCCATGTGTCAAATGAGGAGACTGAGGTTTAGAGAGATTATCTCACAGCTAAGTCATTGGCATAGCTGGGATTTGAATTGAGAGTCCACGTTCTTTTTTTTTTTTTTTTTGGCCGTGTCACACAGCTTGTGGGATCTTAGTTCCCTGACCAGGGATTGAACCCACACCTTCGGCAGTGAAAGCAGAGAGTCCTAACAACGTGCGAGAGTTCATGTTCTTAACTGCTCCACTGCAACCATCTCAGCCAGAGCCTCTCCATCCCCAGAGCTGGTGCCAACCAGACTCTATTTGTTGAAATAGTCTGCTTTAGTGACTCAGCAGTCAGTGCAGTGGAGTGAAACGAGAATGGCTGTGCAGTCAGACCCAGGTTCAAATCCCAGCCATCTATCTGAGTAACCTTGGGCAAATGACCATGTCATTCTCAGCCCCAGCTTCCCGTTGCGAAATGAGGCTATTGAAAGTATGCCTCAGGGAATTGTCATGGGTGATGGATGAGGGTGGGCAGGGCAGGAAGGGCAGAATTTGCTACTTCTTTTACCTTTATTGTATCTGTGGCTATGTTGTATGTCACACATATGATCTGGTCCCCAACTTCAAAGAGGGGAGGGCCTTATGTAAAGTGGGAAATGAGTTAGAAAATTCAGAATAGGAATTAATTCTGCCAAAGGAGGCTTCGCCCAGAAGAGAGTATGCAAATAAGGCTTTGAGAGAGATGAGGCCACTGGCCGGCTACACTCACATCTGCACAGGATATGTGGTTGACAAGGAATCTCATACCTGTTATCCAGTTGATCTCCACAGTAATGCTGGGCTGAGAAGGGTCTTTAGCAGATTACACCTTTGCAACTGGGGAAACTGAAGCAGACTATATTCAGTCAAGGTCACAAGTCAGCAGGGAGCTTCCTGCCTGTCTTCTGACTCTAGACCAGTGCCCAATGCCTCTGTTCCTCTCATAATAAAGTGACCCCAGGGTACCCGACTATCCCTGAACGGCTTGACAGAGCTTGTGTGCCTTTCTTTGGTCTCTGGCTGTAGAGACCAGGGTTATTCACATCTCCCTGGATTCCCACAGGGGACAGGCCCCACTTACTTCAGAAGGGGAAGGTGCCCAATTTGTGCAGATTCTCCTTCAGTTTTCCGTAGTCCACTTCTGCAGTGTCAGTGGAGGGGGTGGTCATGGAAGTAGATGTTTGTGATGCCCATCCCTCCCTGAGGCCCAGCCCTCCCTGAGGCCCAGCCGCCCAGGTTCCTAGACAAGTTCAGGGGCCCAGCATCTCTGCAGGAAGGAGAGGCCCATTTGGTCTCTGCCCCAAAGGAGGCTGAGTTTGGGCTCCTTCCTACCCCTATTAATGATAAATGTGTCTAATTAAAAATTTGCTACCCCCTGACTTGTCAGCCCTGGGGCAGGCCTGGGCTGGGTGGACTTAGAAAGTCCACATGGACTTAGAAAGAAGAGTGGAAAGGATAACATTTTAAAACAACAAAGAAAGTCGACATGGACTTAGAAAGAGTGGAAAGCATAACATTTTAAAACAACAATAAAAGAGTTAGCATAAAAGATAACTTTTAAAAACTAGGGAGATGCAGTTATTAAGTAGATGATCAAAGAATTTATAAAATTAATGAGACCTTCATTTAATAGAAATAGACCATTATATACAGTAAAAAACATATATATATGTTTTTCAGGCTAGCCTGGGAAGTAAGTTTCTTCTTACTTCCTTACTAGGACTAGAAAGAACACAACTTCCTTTGTTGGATGCTGAGATCTCTACCACTGATTATAGAATTGATCTTGTAATTCAATTCATTAAAGCTCTATTTATAAAGTAATTAGTAATGAGTTAGTCATAAGTATTGCAAAAGCTGAATGATTCATTTTACCTAAGGAAAGGAAAAATAACTTTAGGCCAGTGAGTCTAGAAGAGCTTAATTATGCTCCATGTTTTTTCCCAATGATAGAATTTCTTGCCAAATATACATTTCTGTGGATTATGATCACCTATTGAACTAATACTGTATTTTAATGATTCCTTATTTTTTCGCACATAAATTACTTTTTTGTGTGATAGATTTTGTATTTTTCTTATAAAAGTACATTTTTAGAGCCTTAAAGTGCCTTTTGGAATATGATTAGCCTGTATTTGCATTCTCATATGACTGGTAGCTCTTGGAGCTAGAAGAAATCTTAGAGATACTAGGTCCAAACTATTATTTTACAGATGAAGAAACTAAGAGTCAAGAATGATGAGTAATTTTCCCTAGGTCATATAGGTAGCCTGTGATAAAGCCAAGTCAATAACTCCCAGCCAGCTTCCTTTCTATTAGGATAGGCTGTTTGAGGCAAATAAATTATAAAGAATTGTTTTATAAATAGAATTTTAAAACTGGATAAACAGATGTAAATAATGTAACTTTCAATGAAAGTCCAGGTTTATCTGGTATAAGATGGTTCCAGTACCAATTTTCTTTGGCATCTTTGTGACTTTTTGTTTCTAAGTTATTTTAAAAACATTATAGAGTAATGGATGAAGAAAATAGAAAATTTCAAAGTAATAAAAAGAAAATAAACGTATTCAAAGTTCTGTTATACAAACACAAATGCATTTGAGGTTTGGGTGTATTTCCCTCCGTTTGTTGTATTTGTGGTGTTTTTTTTTTGTTTTTTTGTTTTTTTGTTTTTTTGTTTTTTTTTTTGCGGTACACGGGCCTCTCACTGTTGTGGCCTCTCCCGTTGCGGAGCACAGGCTCCGGATGCGCGGCTCAGCAGCCATGGCTCACGGGCCCAGCCGCTCCGCGGCATGTGGGATCCTCCCGGAAGGGGGCACGAACCGGTGTCCCCTGCATCGGCAGGCGGACTCTCAACCACTGCGCCACCAGGGAAGCCCTGTGTTGTTTTAAACATGATTGTTGCCATAATATATATTCATTCACTTATAACTAAGCAGTTGTTTGTGGTGGTGGTATCCTGTTTTTTAAATTATTTTAAGGAGGTGTTCTATTTACATTTAGATATTTATTTTACTATGTAGAAGAAACATTTTAATATGTAGAAGAAACTTATATGTATTTATTTTAAAATAAATATTTTTCTACAAGAAAACACTTACATAGTTTCCAAGGTGTTTTTTAAGAAAATGTAGATAACTAATCTGTACTAAAGAATGTTTTCTACATAAAGATTCATAGCATCATTTATAAAAGGAAACTGGATACTGTCTATTTACCTACCTTCCCCAACATCTGTGTAATCTATTCTAACTTTATAATTTTTTGGAGGAAAAACAGGACCCTGGAAATTATTTTACATTCCTTGACTCTTGGAAGGTTAAACATTTTCCTATGTGTCTCTTTACTACCTGTGTTTTCTGCTACATGAATATAAACATTGTTAAAATGTACTTCTTTTATCAATGGAGTTTTATATTGATAAAAATTTTTAAATAACAGAAATTTTTAATGTTTAAACAAATGCATCAAAAGTCTACCATATTTTTTACTATGTGTAGTAAATTATCATACCTGAGTTATAAACTTGAGGGAAAAAAAATCCTAAAACAGAGTTGACATGATACAATGCTGCAATAGTTGAATCACTTTTCAGGAGTCTTGAAATTACAACTTGCTGAATTAACTGTAAAACTCCCCCTTTAATGACACACATGCACAAGCAAAAAATAAAATCCTGCACATTTTAACAATTTTTTCCCTTACCTTTTAATTCTTTGTTTCAAGAGTTTGTTTGTTTGTTTGTAAGGGTGGGGGCACTGATATTAATATGATGGTTCCATAGATATCCCTCATTTCTGTCTTCCCTCCCACCCCAGCAACAAAAAAGTCAGCATCCATCTACGGGCACAAGTGCCTTTGAGGGGGCTGTGGGTCCCCACATCATATGTCAAGGGACCCAGGAGGAGTCTTGCCTACCCCTGTGTCAGGTAATAGGCAGATAAACCTTGTCCAACTGTGAACCTTGCAGTGACCCATAAACTATTTCCAGCTTTTCTCGGTCAAGATCTGGGAATCCCTAGAGAACACTGACTTGGACAATCACTCACAAACCAAAGAGCCTTTGTGGAAGTCCATGTTTGCAGAGAAGTTCCCACACTCCACTGGAGAAAAAAAAAGTTGAGACACATTGAACTGAGCATTTAGTAAAGACTAGAGGAAATGAGAAGACAGCAACACAAAAACTCCAAGGAACATGAAAAATCAAGGACACATGATACCACCAAAAAAATCACAATAATCTTCTGGTGACTGAACAGAAAGACATGGAGGTCTCTGACTTACTGAACAAAGACTGCAAAATAACTATTTTAAGGAAACTCAGTGAGCTACAAGAAAACACAGAAAGACAATTCAGCAAAATCAGGAAAACGATACATGAACAAAATGAATTTAACAAAAAGATAGAAATCATCAGAAAGAACCAAACAAATTCTGGAGCTGAAGAATACAATGAATGAAATTAAAAATGCAATAGAGAACATAAGAGCAGACTTGATCAAACAGAAGAAAGAATCAGTGATTTTGAAGACAGGAGCTTTGAAATTTTCCAGTCAGAAGAGAACAGATAAAAAAGAATGGAAAAGAGGAAAGAAAGCCTATGCGAGTTATGGGATACCATCAAAAGGATCAGTTTGTGATCATTGCTGTTACAGAAGAAGAAGAGAGGGAGAAGGGGGTAGAAAACTTAATGAGAGAAATAATGCTGAGAAGTTCCCAAATTTGGGGAGAGATTTGGATATCCAAGTTCATGAAGCTCATAGGTGACTAAACAAAATCAAAGAAACCCTTCCAAGACACATTAGAGTAAAATGTCAAAAATCAAAGACAAAAAAAATCTTAAAAGCAGAGAGGAAAAAGGGAAACCCTCAAAAGGCTATTAGTAGACTTTTCAGCAGGAGCCTTACCAGCCAGAAGAGAGTAAAATGATATATTAAAAATGCAGAAAGGGCTTCCCTGGTGGCGCAGTGGTTGAGAGTCCGCCTGCCGATGAGGGGGACACGGGTTCGTGCCCCGGTCCGGGAGGATCCCGCATGCCGCAGAGCGGCTGGGCCCGTGAGCCATGGCTGCTGAGCCTGCGCGTCCGGAGCCTGTGCCCCGCAACGGGAGAGGCCACAGCGGTGAGAGGGCCGCGTACAGCAAAAAAAAAAAAAAAAAAAAAACCAAACATAAGAGGGGAGGAGTAAAGTGTAGAGTTTTTGTATGCAATCAAAGTTAAGTTGTTACCTGCATAAAATAGACTGTTATGTTTATATTTTATGTAAGCCTAATGATAACCATGCAGCAAAAACCTAAAGTGGATTCACAAAATATAAGGAGAAGAGAATAAAAGCATACCAATACAGAAAATCATTAATTCACAAAGGAAGGCAGCAAGAGCGGAAGAAAGGAACAAGGCAACTGCAAAACATCCAGGAAACAATTGATAAGATGGCATATGTAAGTTCTTACCTATTGATGATCACTTTTTCACAGTCAGGCTTTCAGATCTAAATATTAGACTTTACCAGCTATAACATTTATTGAACTTCAACTATGTGCCTAGAACTGAGAAGAGACCTGGATATAGGGCTCAGAGCAGGCACCGGAGTAGGTAATAACTTTAATTTTGCATTCAAATTTTTAAAAAGAATAACTTTCTGGGACTATGCTACAGAACTAACAAAAGTAAATGCCCAAAAGATCTAACCAATAGTTTATTTTTCCAAGATGAGTATTTAAAAACCATGAGGCAGTAGAGAAACCTAACTGTATACATAACTCACTTGATTTACTTTTAACATATCTAGTTGCTAAAATTAAAATGTCATTTTGACTACTTCACCAGACATTTTTAATAGCTAGTTATTACAAAGCATATTTTTATCAATATAAATCATTTATTCCTGAGAAGTATACACTGATTATGCTATCATTGATTTACATAAATGCAATTAAATCACTGAAATGAATTATGATTGTAAATCACTAACTCGGGTCCCACCAGTAGTTCAGTTAAAAACAGACTTGTTTATATGATTCATAAAATCAACAGAAGCTGCTCCTTGAAAGTGTCATGCTCTTGCACCCAAACCTTTGATTACACAATATGCTTGCATATGCCTTTCTGCCCTTGTCTGTGTACTTCTACTCAGATATTCTTTCTACACCTCTCCTATAGCACTTAGCAAGTTTTCTTCTGTTTATTTATTTTCTTTCCTACTAGACTGAGAACTCCTTCCCTACATGGATATTATCCCATTCCCAAGAATGAAACAGTGTTCAATACTTAGTAGGTCACCGGTAAATGTCTACAGATTTTGAAAATAAATGACATCTATGTCCAAAGATAATAAGGGAATTGTAACATATTGTGATATTATATAAGTTTAAATATTATCAATTCCTTTCTACATAGTTTCATGCATAGACCATGAAAAGATGTCTGGTTCTTGAATGCACACATAAAATGCAAGGAGCTACTTTATATCAAGAACTATGAAATCATTTTCTCAGGGTTTAAAGGAATATAAGCCTTAAATGTGTTGCCCACAGTCGTTTGCGTCAATCTGAAAATCTGAAAAAAAAATGGAAAATGGAGAAAAGATACTTAACCAGAACCCTACTAAAAGGCTAGCTTTTAAGCAGGCAAATATTCAATAATCTTTCCGAAACAAGATTCTGAAATAAGAAAATCATGTTAGTATTTCAGAAATATTGAAAATTACTTTAAAATAGGTTTTTTCAGGATACATATATCCAATAACATAACTTTCTGTCTAACTCATCCCCTTTACCCAGAGGCAGGTCCTTTAAGTTGGCTTTGTGAGAAAGGTAAGAGTCTTAACTGCTAACTGATCAGGTAGCAGTTATAGAAGGTGCTTCTATGACAAGCTTCAAGGTCCAAATGTATTACATGCTTAACATTGTAAGATATTGTCACTCCGAGGAAGTGACATTTAAACAGATACCTAAATAATAAGAATGGGCCAACTAGGATGAAAAGCAGAGGGCAGAGAGTGCCAGGTAGAGGAAATGGCACAGAATGACACAAATAAAGACCCAGAGGCAGAAGAGCCTTCATAGAAGTGACTCACTGAAAAGAAGCCAGTGGGGCTGCAGCATAGAGGACAGGTGAGGGGGGCACTAGGTGAGTTACAGAGTAGGCAGAAGTGGACCAGCCAAGGTTGGTAGGCTTGGGAAGAACTTTGGAATTTATTTGAAGATTATATTCAAATTCACAGGTGACTGACTGGAACCCTGATTTCCAACTCATCACTTTCCATCACATGCACCCCAGGACCAACAACCATGCCCAGTCATCTACCTGGGTCACACCTTTTCCGGTGGATAGATCCACCAAGGACAGCTTAATAACAATCAGTTCCTTGGAGAGCACAGAAGATTTTAGATAATGGAATGTGCCTGACTTTAAATGAGAAATACCTTTGGTCAAAGATCCCACCTTGTATCTTATTGCTGAGTACCTTTCTCCTTTGGGAGTACCTGAGCTAATGCTGACCAGATGCTGGTTTAAAAGAATGGTGTCATGTTTTCTACTGACCTTATTTACCTTCTGATTTTTAAATTTCTATCTTATTTTATTTTTTAATTTTTTTTTTTAATTTAAAAAAAAATTTTTTTTTTTTTTTGCCATACGCGGCCTCTCACTGTTGTGGCCTCTCCCGTTGCGGAGCACAGGCTCCGGACGCGCAGGCTCAGTGGCCATGGCTCACGGGCCCAGCCGCTCTGCGGCATGCAGGATCCTCCCGGACCGGGGCACGAACCCGCATCCCCTGCATTGGCAGGCAGACTCTCAACCACTGCGCCACCAGGGAAGCCCTCTATCTTATTTTAGAAGGGGTGTGTGTGTGTGTGTGTGTGTGTGTGTGTGTGTGTGTGTGTGTGTGCGTGTGAACACGCATGCACGCTGTAGATTCTTTGAGCAGTGCCATGGCCATGTTTCTGCAAACAGCCATCACCACTAGCCATGATCCTCCCCACATATACTCTTCTTCTATCAGCCTGAAATCTGAACTGGACAGTTTTTTTGTCTTTGTCAATCCAAAGACAAAAGACTGAGCTTCAGAAGATGAGCAAGGGGAACATCACCTGTATAGGAACTGCCCAAACTATCTCAGGAGGCCTGGGAACCACGTGCACAGCCACTGTGGGGGAAGGGGCAGGATGCCCAGCTAATGTGCTTCCATTACTCATCTGACTCTTGGGTACCATACTGGATTGAATAGTGCCACACACCCTTCCCAAATTCTCTTCCTTCCCAGTACCTCAGCATATGACCTCATTTAGAAATAAAGTTGTTGCAGATGTAATTAGTTAAGATGAGGTCACACTGAGATAGAAAGGACCCTTAATCCAATATGACCGATGTCCTTATAAGAAGATGAGACACAAAGACCTGTACACAGGGGGATAGTCATGTGAAGACAAGAGGCAGAGATTGGATGCATCTACAATCCAAGGAACATTGAGGATTGCCAGCAACCACAGAAGGTAGCATGAGCGAGGCAAGGAAGTATTGTCTCCTAGAGCCTTCAGAGAGACCATGGATGTCTGACACCTTGATTTTAGGCTTCTAGACTCCATAACTGTGTGACTATAACTTTCTGTTGTTTTAAGCCACTCAGTTTGTGCTACTTTATTACAACAGCAATAGGAAGCTAATACATTACTGAGGGCAAGATCTAGGAAACTGGGAGATTGGACGTCACTGTGGTCGCTGAGTTGTGTGTTTATGATGGGAAGAGGAGGCAATATGATGCTCCCAATCAAGGAGCATCACGGCTGTTTTTGTGACGTTGCCATAGGCTGGTCCATGCTGGATTTGTGTGTGTGTGTGAAGTCATAGATCTTTGGATGATACCATAATAGGATGGTTGCAAGAAAAAAGAAAAACTTCCTTTTGTTCTTTGCACACAAGCCAAGCTTTTCTGTCTTAAGAGAGTATAATGTCACAATTGGCAAGATCAAGGATGAGCTTCCAACCATAATCAGTAGAGGGATTATGAAAATTAGGCACATACATTATAAATATAGTAATTCACAAACTAATTTTCTTCAACATATCATGTAGTGGCTTTGACCTTAATCAAATATTTAACACTGAATTTAGATCATATTGATAAGGATGTTGCTGAATATAATTCTTAGTACATCACAGCACTGAACTCATCATCTTACCCTCAAACCTGCTTTGCATTCAATATTTCTTATGTCAGTTGATGACATTACTCAAACCAGAAACTTTGAAGTCATTATTAACTCCATCCTCTCTCTCCCCTTTCAAGAATCCAGTTAGGAAACTCCATAAATTTAACTTCTGAATGAGTTTCTCTCACTTTCACTATCCATCATTACTCAATTGTCTAGATCAGACAGTCCCCTTTCTGACCACTTCTTCTTGGCCTCTGTTGTCAATTTGTCCTCTTCCTTCTCCTAATCAGTAAATGTCAAGTCCCTCAGGCCTGGCTTTCTTCCTTGCACTTCCCAAGCTCTTAGCTTCTCTCTCTTCCACTGTCAGGGCTTCAGTTATAGGATGAAGACTCCCACACTTACATCTCTAGCTTGGACCTCTCCCATGAGCTCCTGACTTGTTTGTCTAGGAGTCTACTCAATATCTCTTCTTGGATGTTCCATAGAAACCTTAAACCCAAATACTCCCCAGTGAATTTGTCATTTTCCCTCAAATCTTTTACTCTTCCACCATTCTTTATCCAGTTGCTTCAACAAGAAATCTGGGAAATCACCTTTTCCCTCCCTCTCCAAGTCCTTCTGATTCTACCTCTTAGATGTCTTCGGACTCTTCAACCCCATTACCAACACTTCATACAAGTCTGAACTACAATAGCATCATCTTTCTCGGACACCTTGGAAGCAACACACTGCCAGCAGCTTCCCCTGCTCTCCTCCAGACCGCATACCCTCTCCATTGTCACTAGATCTAACATAAATCATCCAGTGCCTTCCCACTGCCTAGGGGATAATGTTCAGACTCCTTGGCACAACCCACCAGGCCCTGCATCTCATGACCTCTGCCTAACTCTTCAGGTTAATCTCTCCACCTTCCTGCATTTGATGCCCGAGAAGTATCTGAACTGCTTGCAGCTCATACCACATTTCAGGACTTTTGTGTGTGCTCTCCTCTCTGCTTGGGATGATCTTACCTAATATCCACCTGCACACTCCTGTCCAACCTGCCCAATCGCTCAGTCATCACCTTTCTTGTAGGTCTTCTTACTCCTCACTCTTCTAGAACAGATCTACTCATGATTTCCTCCTCTCTATAGCTCTGGAATTTGTATATTTCAAATAATAAAAAGTTTATCTGACTTTCTCTCTGACTAGAGTGGACATTGTTTTGTGGGAAAGGGACCATTTTTATCACGACAGCACCTACCACAGTGCTTTGTAGACAGCAGAACTCAGTAAGTGTTTGCTGAACTAAAGTTCTGCTTGTCCTTAGATGAAGAAGCCCACTTCACATGGCGTAGTATATGGCATTTTGGGTAAATTATTTCAAGTAATAAAAGTAAAAATTCTGTTAAGCAATGATATTACTATGTCATATAATTAGGAGATCTTAATAAAAACTAATTTAAGATATTCTATATAAATAGAAACATCAATTGCCTAAACATCAAATCACACATTATTTCCTTAGAAGCAGAGCATTTTATTGACTCTTCTCCTTTTATCACCCTTCACAATCTGTGAGTATGTTCTGTCTCCCCTATCTCTAAAATGTATTCTAAATCTGCCCCTTCTCTCTGTCCCACTGTTAGCTCTGCCCATCCAGGCCACCATCATCTCTGATCTGGATGACTGAAAAAGCCTCCTGTTCTCTACACTGCAGCTGGAGTGCTTCTTTTGAAATACAGATCAAATTCTCTTGCTCCCCTGCTGCAAGGTCTTCAATGGCTTCCCATGCCACCTCCTTATCATGACCTACACAGTCCTAGACGATCCACCCTTCTGCATCCGTGCTACCTCTCTGACTGTGCCTGCTCTACCGCCCCTTGCACATGACCCTACCTCTCCAGCACTCTCTCTGTTCCCTGACCTCGTAACACCTCAGGGCCTCTGCACTTGTTCCCCACCCTCTAGATTTCTGCATGGCTGTCTCCTTAGTCATTCAGCTGTCAGCTCAAATGGCATCTCCTTAAAGAAGTCCCCTTCATCACCCAGTTTAAAGCAGCAACCAGCCACAAGGTATCACACTACCCTGTTCTATTTTCTTCCCAATCCTAACCACTCGGCAGCAGAGTTGAGCAGTAAAGCGCATGAGCACAAGGGCCAGACTCCATGGGCTCAAATCCCAGCTATACTTCCCACTACCTAGGTGACTTGGGGCAAGCACTTCATCTTTCAGTGCCTCTGTTTTCAGAATAAGAAGAGCACATACTTCATAGGAATTGTTGTGAAGACTAAATGAGATAATGCATTTAAAGTGTTAACCACAGAACCTGGCTTGTGGTTAGCATTCCATGCCTGTTAATTGTTATCATTTATCTATTGTTTGGCTCTCCTTTCTCTACTTTCCTTACTCTCACCCCACAACTATCATCACTACCAAGCACGCAAAATCAAAAAGAGCAGAGACCTTACTGCCTTGCCCCCACTCCTTTATTTCCTAGTGTGGACCAGGTATATTTGTGGAATGAATGAAGTATTAGAAACAAGTGATGAAGCTGTTTAAATTTATCTCAGATTGGTTTCATTTTATAAAGACTCTCAGATCTACAGAAGCAGCACTGAGAATCATAGTGGTTTCTTTGTTTTTTCTTGGTTTCTATCTCTTAGTGCACTGCTGAAGGGAAGCTACAGAGCACTGAGAGGCAGGAGTTAATGCATTCAAAGTGTTAACCACAGAACCTGGTTTGTAAGTTCTATCACTTACAAACTAGAAGACTATGAACAAGCTGCTCTGGGCCTCAAAAGACTCATCTATAAACCAAGCTTGTAACTACTGGCTGAAGATGGAAGGATGGGTCAGGTGTGAGGTTGTTGTTGTTTGTTTGTTTTGTCATCAGCTCTAAGATCTATGATTTTATGAATATAATCAAAATCCAGGAAGAAAATATTAAAGTCTACAAGGTAAAACTTTGAATTATTTTACAGATTACCTGAAAGAAAATTATGTGAATCAATCCAGTTGTCAATTCGGTTGGTAGCTCTGGGATTGTTTGTAATTACCCGTAGAGATTAGCTTCTAACTTTATGCACATACATTCACTCACAAACTTATATATCTCTTTCTGTTTAGACTTATATGCTTAACTAGTAACTGAAAAGAAAGATAAAATGATGATCTCAAACTTGAATGCTTGAAACATCATTGAAGTGTACCCTTCATATAAATGTTTTATTCCAAACTTTGAATAGGAAGCCAACTTTCTCCCAAGAATCTCATTTTCAGTCCCAAATTTATGATTATTTCATTACTTTGGATTAGGTTAAATTTAAATTAGTATATTAAGTTGCAAAAGTATATGTACCAGGTGTTTTAAGGCCTCGATCAATAAGTTTGGAGTTATTCTCTAACCACCTCCTTAAAACAGTTCTTCCAATTTTTTTCTTCTGGATCTCTGGTTGTAATTCTGCTAGTGAAGTTTCTTTCTCTCTCTCTCTCTCTCTCATTCTATATCCCCTCCCCTCCCCCCATCTTTAATAGGAAATCTGGATTCAAATGCTTTTTCTGCTACCAGCAACCCACTTGAAAGAATTTTTTTCACGTGGTGTTTTCCTATTTATATTAGTATAGACTCCTAGATATTTATTTTATTCAATGGTTTGTAATCCATTATTATTTATTTTGATGCTAAAATTATTCCAGCTTTAGCCATGGGAGACCCTTCAAGCTGCCACCTGTGTCCTTTTGACCAGTTCCCATCATTTTTTAGCACTTCCTTATCTTACAGAGCAACAGGTTCATCCTGTACTTTACCTGTCCCAGCCCTATAATCAGGCTTTTCTCCACGGTGCCATGGCAAAGGGTCATGGTTCCTTTTACTGGAGAATGAGATCTGGAAACCAAGATTTGGGTGCTAGATGTACTACTGGCTTAGCACTGCTTGAGCTATAAGAATTTGTTACTTTCTCTTACCACATAACAGCTAGAATTTACATTCCATTGCAAATCTGGCTGAAGACAGTGGATTTTTATCATTATCATCTTGTTATCTTTCTCACATCGGACTCCATTTTGAGTCAGACTGGCCCACGTAGTTTGGACAGACAGAAACTCATCACACCGAAACTATTCCGGGCGTGTTTTCGTTTGGGAACCTTCAGGAGGGAGCCTTTGGTCACAAAGGTGCAATACACACCTGTGTCCTCCGGAGTGCGCTGTTCTGCGCCCAGCACAGCCCCAGAGCTTTCTCAGACCTGAAGCGTCTGCAACACTTTGCAAGGACACAGTGGAGGGGGCACGTCAGCGCTCCGACTTCCTCCTGACGCCGCCTCTGATTGGCTCCTGGACATGTAAGAAACCGGTGAATGAGCTGCTGGCCCTTGCAGAAACTTGCTTGAGGTCTTTGGTGGCATTATCCTTTCCTCCTCGTCAACCCGGCAGGCCAGCCGATCCGGGGGAGGATGAGGTCGTCGTGTGTCCTGCTTACCGCCCTGGTGGCGCTGGCCGCCTATTACATCTACATCCCCCTGCCAAGCTCCGTGTCCGACCCCTGGAAGCTGATGCTGCTGGACGCCACTTTCCGGAGCGCACAGCAAGTGGTGAGACGTAGCCCAGCGCCGATTCTCTCTCCCTTCTCTTAAGCAATGTTTAAAGAGGGAAACAGAATTTCCGGACCTTGTCCCACGAGAATACAAATTTTTCTAACGCAATGATGCGATCGCTTTTTAAGGTGGTTCAGACTGACATTTTCAGGGTGTCGCATTCTCTTTGCTAGCAGAGGGTTAGGTCTATGTGTGTCTCTTCTTCTGTGTTGGTAATGGAGAAGGTGAAGTTCTTGAATAGAATTTGACGACTGTTTAATCCTTCGTCTTTCCTAAATGTCCCCCTCTTTCTTGGTTTGCAGCGCCAGAAACGGATCTTCCAGCCTTTTATAAACCACCCCTCCTCCATTTTTGTTCTCCTATAGAGGGCGGCAGAGAGTGAGTTAAATGTTTTAGGAAGGCTCTGGGAAAAACGGGTTCTGGTTCCTGGGTGTGCAGCCACCTTAAAAGCAGACTCGGGCGCGGGTGACCTCCCAATGTCCCCGACAGTGGAGCCCCCCATTCCCGGGGGCAGCAGGCTGGGCTCCTCCAAGTACTTGGGGAACAGCACAGATCTCGCATTTCATGCGTGGCACTCATCAGCTCAGCAAGAAAAGAGGCCAGGAGACCTGGCTGGCGGGAGAGGCAGTGGCAGCCGGTGTGTGCATGATGCATTTCTCTCCGGCCTGCCCTGCAGAATTTAGTTTGTCTTTAACTGTCGCGGAGATAACCTTTGCCTGAGCCAGGATACCCTGGCTTACCCTGGCAGGGTGACAGTTCTCTTTACTGTGTCACGGGTGTGTATTTCTTTAACCCCGTAGACAGGAAAATGTAACTTTCTGGTTTATTCTATGTAAGAGGCATTATTTTCAGTGCCAGACAATCTAAAATCTAAGCTACAATCTGTAGTCAAGGCTGAGCCCTATGACTGAACAGTATTTCTAAGCATCCTGCTCTATCTAAACTCCTAACCCTCCTCCAAAACCGAGTCTCCTCCCTTCCCCCAACCTTGAGCTTTAATCTCGGGTTATTTTGGTAAACTCCTTTCAAGAATGACAACTAGAGGGAAAAAAAACCCCATGATTTTCCTAGAGGGTCGATGTTCCTTTTCCCTGTCCATTCTAATTGTGTGTAGGATTACATAGTTTCTGAAGCTTTGTCCTATCAAAAAGTCTCTTGGGCTTCCCTGGTGGCGCAGTGGTTGAGAGTCCGCCTGACGATGCAGGGGACGCGGGTTCGTGCCCCGGTCCGGGAAGATCCCACATGCCGCGGAGCGCCTGGGCCCGTGAGCCATGGCCGCTGAGCCTGCGCGTCCAGAGCCTGTGCTCTGCAACGGGAGAGGCCACAACAGTGAGAGGCCCGCGTACTGCAAAAAAAAAAAAAAAAAAAGAGTCCCTTAACTAGGGTATTGTAGCACATTCCTACGACTTTGCTTTTCTTGAATCCAGCATCGTTCTCCACCCCTAAGTCCCCTATTGTCTCTTAGGTATGATCCATTGAGGCTATAGAGCCTCTTCCTTCCCTCCTGCTTACTACAGTGTTGACGTGGTGCAAGAATTACCATTCCCTTCTCTAGCATTGGCTCCAAGAAAGGCAATTTTTGTACAGGAAGCCCTACAATCACTCTCTTCCTCCAGAAATTATGTAGCTGGGGAGTAAAACCCTTCAAAGATTCTCGGGTACAATGGTATTTACCTGGGTGGCTTAAATGACCCTCTACAATAAAAAGAATAATGACTAATAATAATAAGAAAAACAGGAAAAAAAAAAGAGTCAAACTACTATGGTGGCCACAGAAATTATTCTTCCTTTTCTGGTCACCAAGGAAATCTTCCCTATCATAAGTAATTTGGGAAAAGCCAGGTTTGGAAAAAAGCTTTTCTTCCCCAACGAAGCAGCCAACCCATTAAGGCCTTTGGATCATGCAGTCCTCTGCAGAGTATGCTCTCAGCTGGTGTTTGGGAATGATAATGTTTGTAATGCCAGGTCACAGAGATAGATAAGGTAACAGAGTGTCCTTACTTGACACTGTGGCCGGAGGTGGGTTAGCACAGAAGTGGCTCTCATCACTTGTCTTCTGAATTGTAAAGTATCAGAAAGATCATTCAGACCACAAGGAAGCATATTCTACCCAGGAAAGCAATTTACCAATGTCACTTCAAATTGTCCTGGGGAAAAGGAAACATGGCTTGACACTTGGTAGTAAATAGAATATGACTGTTAAAGTTAAGAGTCCTGCTTCCCTGAATCCCACCTCAGCCAGGCCACTTGCTGGCTTGAGGCCAGCCCATTTACTAACCTTCTCTGACCCTCAGCTTTCCTTGTAAAATAGGGCTAATAGCTACTTTGTAAGAGTGCTATAATGTATTTAAATGGCTAGAACTGGTTGTAGTTATTCTTCTAAGAGTTGTCCCAAAGGGCCACTATGGGTTGTGGGGAAAATCTGTGGTACTGCCCAACTTTGTTGAAACAATAAAGCAAATGCAACCTGGAAGCAGTTTACCTCCTGGAATGAAACCTGGAATGCTGTCACTAAATTGCATGGCATAACATTTGTTACCCAAATCATTTTAGTTTGAGTTGATTAGCTTAACTACAAAGGCTATCAATACTTCAAAGATGAGGCTTGGCCTACTTCCTAACACAGCAGGCACCTGCCTAGCCTCAAGAAATGTGACTGCTCAGGACTTCCCTGGTGGTCCAGTGGTTAAGACTCTGCCCTTCCACTGCAGGGGCTGCAGGTTCGGTCCCTGGTCTGGGAACTAAGATGCCACGCGGCCAAGAAAGTGAATGCTACTCTTATCCTGTTGTCATTGGCAAATGATTCACCCCTAGCTGCCCCTTCTAATCTCCTTTATCTTCTGCAGATGAGTCAGATTATTGAGATTATGTTCCTTGTACTTTTTCTTCCTTGGCATCCTCCAGTATTACGTAAGAAGAAACTACTTAGGATCTTTCTTAAGTCATCTCAAACACAGATGCTACATTAGAGTCACCTAGGGAGACTTCAGAAATCCTAAAGCCCAAGTCACACAGTATACCAAATCTATTCAGAATCTTTGGGAGATGAGTCCCAGGCAGCAGTATTTTTAACAGTTCCCAAGGTGATTTCAACGTGCAGCAAAATTGAGAACCACTGCCCTGTAAGTTAAATAAATGCATTGCTGATGTAGATAATATATTTTTGTTAAACTGCTCGAGTTATATTTCACACATGTGGCTGGAAATGAGCCCCTTAACATTAGCATGGATTAGTTTATCAGATTTGTTGGTTGATACTTTGGCTCTAAGAGGCTAAGGGGATAAAATACTAGCTAGGCAACTTTCAGTGTTATAGCAAAGCCATTGTAAGACTTGAGCAGTGGAAAAGCACAAACAAAAATAGATCTGGAAAGGACAGTGGAGAGAGGTTTAGATGAAGATCGGGCAGCAGGAGACTAGAAGAACAAAAGGAGGGAGTTTGGGGGAGGTTCTGAAGACATTTCAAAATGCTGTGCAAGCAAAGATTTTTTTAAAAATTGTAATCCCAGTACAGGTAGAGATATTGAGAAGTATACACTGCTGGAGAAAATGTAAATTTTAACAACTGTTTTGAGGGCAGTTTGGCAATATCCATCAGAAACTGTAGAAGTATTTATTCTTTGACCCAGAAATCCCTCTGGATGAATTTATTTTAAGTAATTATGCATATAGTCAAAGCTGTAGCTATAAAGATAGAAACATTTCACAGGTGGTACAGAAATCTTTTTAAACTAGTCCAAAAGCACTGTCACTTATGAGAAATATGAGGGAGCATTCAGCAACCTTTCTCTTCTTTTTTCTGCCGTTATTTAAAAGAATTTAAGAACATAAGAGATTAAGTAAATATGGTAAACCCATATTTTGGAAACTATGCAGTAAAAAAATTTAAGTTGTAAAAATAAAGTTTAATGGTCTACAAATGATTTGTACTGGGTGTTAAGTGGGAAAATGCTACAAAACAGCATATATGCTGTAATCCCATTTAAAATACCTATTTATCAAAACATACAGTTTTATATATCTATATATAGATGTATAGAAAGAGCTAAAGGATATAATTTAAAATATAGTGTTTTTTTTCTGGGCCATAAGATTATATCTTCAGTTTTCCTATCTGTATAGTCTAGTTTTTCTACAATGAACATGGAATAAGAAATTAATTTAAAACTTTTTTGTAGGAGGTTTTCTACTTCTAAAGCAGAATTGATGTGCAATGCATATCAATGTGATTAATATTTTAGTAATTGTTCTATGAAGAAAATAGATTTCTTTCTTTCTTTTTTTTTTTTTGGCTGTGCTGCGTGGCTTGTGGGATCTTAGTTCCCTGACCAGAAACTGAACCCCGGCCAAGGCAGTGAAAGCACCGAGTCCTAACCACTGGACTGCCAGGGAATTCCCAAAAATATTGGGGAAAAGTGCCTTTGGTTTTTAAGTAAAAATAAAAGACACATTTTTCATTTTCACCAAGAACTTTATTGAACAATGTATTCACTGTTTTGTTCCACTACCTTCTGTCATTTTCCAGGCAACTTCATAATTCCATCTTCCCAAAACTTTTTATCTTTTTTGAGCAAAGAACTGTTCCAGGTGCCTTTTACAGTCTTCCAGGGAATTTTCCATTAAGAGAATTTTGGGGCTTCCCTGGTGGGGCAGTGGTTAAAATCCGCCTGCCAATGCAGGGGACACAGGTTCGAGCCCTGGTCCGGGAAGATCCCACATGCTGCAGAGCAACTTAGCCCGTGAGCCACAGCTACTGAGCCTGTGTGCCACAACTACTGAAGCCCGAGCACCTAGAGCCCATACTTCGCAACAGGAGAAGCCACCGCAATGAGAAGCCCACACACCACAACGAAGAATAGCCCCTGCTTGCCGCAACTAGAGAAAGCCTGCATGCAGCAACGAAGACGCAATGCAGCCAAAAATAAATAAATAAAAGATAAATTTATTTTAAAAAAAGAATTGTGTAAAGACCAAAAGAAATGAAAATCCGAAGGTATAATATCTGGTGAATATGGGGGATGAATCTGAACTTCCCAGCCAAGCTGTAACAGTTTTTGCCTGGTCATCAAAGAAACACAGTCTTGCTTTATCCTGATGGAAGATTCTGCATTTTCTGTTGACTAATTCTGGACGCTTTTCGTCCAGCGCTGCTTTCAGTTGGTCTAATTGGGAGCAGTACTTGTTGGAATTAATTGTTTGGTTTTCTGGAAGGAGCTCATAATAGAGGACTCCCTTCCAATCCCACCATATACACAACATTACTTTCTTTGGATGAAGACCAGCCTTTGATGTGGTTGGTGGTGGTTCATTTCGCTTGCCCCATGATCTCTTCCATCCCACATTATTGTACAGTATCCACTTTTCATCGCCCGTCACAATTTGTTTTAAAAATGAAACGTTTTCTTTAGGTTTAAGCAGAGAATTGCACGCAGAAATATGGTCAAGAAGGTTCTTTTTCACTTAACTTATGTGGAACCCAAACATTAAAGCAATTAACAAAACCAAGCTGGTGCAAATAATTTTCAGTGCTTGATTTGGATATTTTGAGTATGTCGGCTGTCTCCCATGTGGTATAACATTGATTGTTTTCAATTAATGTCTCGACTTGATTGTTACCGACTTCAACTGGTCTACCTAACCGTGAAGCATCATCCAGTGAGAAATCTCCACCACGAAACTTTGAAAACCACTTTTGACATGTTTGATCAGTCACAGCACCTTCTCCATACACTGCACAGATCTTTTTTTGTGTTTCAGTTGCATATTTACCTTTCTTGAAATAATAAAGCATAATATGCTGAAAGTGTAGCTTTTCTTCTTCCATCTTCAATATTAAAATGAAAATTCACCAATTTTGATAAGTTTTTTAAAAATGCACGCTGATATGACAGCTGTCACAATACAATCTAACAAAATTGTTTCGAGTGAAGTTAAAGACAACTTAGCGCTACTAGAGCCATCTTATGGAAAAACTGAACGAAAGAACCTTTTGGCCAACCCTATATATACATTGCTTTTAAAAACACATCCTGGATCCTTTGACAGCTATCACGATAGCAGGCTTCACGCTCAGTCACTTGGATGTAACACAGATTGAAAGCTTACTGTTTGAGTCTGACCTACAAGAAATTGCAGTCTAGTACGATGAGAAGCCATGTTAATATACAGCTATTAAAAAGGCAAGGGACTTCCCTAGTAGTCCAGTGGTTAAGAGCCCACCTTCCAATGCAGGGGACTCGGGTTTGATCCCTGGTTGGGGATCTAAGATCCCACATGCTGTGGGGCAACTAAGCTCGTGTGCTGCAACTACTGAGCCCATCCCTCAACTAGAGAGCCTGTGTGCCACAAACTACAGAGCCCATGCGCTCTGGAGCCCTTGCACCACAACTAGAGAGAAGTCTGCGTGCTGCAACGAAAGATCCTGCGTGTTGCAATGAAGATCCCGTGAACCGCAACTAAGACTCAACACAACCAAAATAAATAAATAAATAAAATAAAATGTAAAAAAAGCAAGAGCTGACAAGTTTTTCAGAAGCTCATAGGAGGGAGTGGTTATGTACAGTTCAGAGGGGTGATAAAGATGGTGACTAAAGGTAATAATGGTATCTCAAAAGAATTCAGAGCCAGAGTGTGGCTTGTCTTACCTCGATCATTTCCTAGCTTTCTAGTTCTTACCCTACGTATCTTTTTGATGACATAATATAAAAGAGAGATTATTGAACCTGGTGTTTCTGCTGACTTTATTTATTTCTTATAAATGGCAGTGCTTTTGGACTAGTTGAGCCAGGTTTTTCATCCCGTAAAATATCTCCAAACTTGTTGAAATCTAATGTGACCTCACCTGAATTCTCTGTGCATGTGCCTTTGGACTGTGTGGGTATGGTTTAAATGACAGCTCAGCTGGATGCCATGCAGAATTCCAACTTGGTAACCTTTTTCATAACGATTCATGAACTGGAATGTTTACTACTGTCACGTAAATTTAACTTTAAATTAGAGATTTCACTAAGCACAATTTTTAGCTGATTTAATGGGATTTTCTTTAAACACCTGGCAGCAGAATGGCTTTAAGAATAGCTTAAGGGCACAGTATTTAATCAGCATTAGTTCTGACAGGTGCTCAATGTGAGTTGGTCTCGGTAGACAGTACCTGCCAGTGAATCCAATCAAATATCAAGGTCAGATTGAATCAGCTACAAGTGTGTAAGACAATACTTAATTTATAATTCTCCTTTTTATTTTTCCCAGAACTCTACAAATATGGCCCTGAGCACAGAAATGCCATCATTATTACTTTATTTTAATGGGACATCCTATTTCTAACATGTGGCTTGAGCTTGATATGAAAACATTTCTCTGAGGTGTGAAAGTGTAATAATTGTTCTTAAACATTCTATTAATGTACAGTTACTTCTTTTAAATTAGTGAGCATATTTTTACTTTTACTGCCAAGTGAAACTATATGGGAACTATCACTTATTTTCTTCTTCATTTATATTTATAAAGAATTAAGACATATAATTAAATTTCCAAGTGGCAAACCTAGCTATATTCCCTACCTAATCTGTCTTATTATGAAATTTTAACAATCTATCTTTCAGTGTTTCCAAAATGAAATTTAAATCCTACTTTAATATCCTATCCTTAACAAAATTAAAATTCAGAAGTCATCATTAATTCAATGAATATTAACTGAACCCTAATGCTAGGAGTTGGTGAAACAGAATAAGACACACACCTAATCTGGAGAAGTTTACAGTCTAGTGACGGGAGACAAACCTACTGACAATTACAGATCGTGCACTTGACTGATAGAGGAAGAGTTATGATGGAGGCATTTGGGGGTTGCTATAGGAGCCTTAAAAAGGACAGCTAATGTTAACCTGGGCATTAGGAACAGATGTCTCCCTTTCACATTGATTTCTACTATGAATTATCAAGGTTGAGCATTTATGGTAAAAATAACATCTATTAAGGATATAACTCAGCATTTACTCTGTGCCGGATACTGTGCTATGTGCTTTACATGCAATTCATTTAATCCATGCTATAATTCTATGAGATGGATGTTCTTATTTTCCTTATCTTACAAGGGAGGAAACTGAACTGTAAAGAAAAGTAACTTGCTCATGATAACAAAGCTTTAAGAGGTGGAGTCACGATATAACTCAAGCCTGTCTTACTGTGAGTTCAAGAGTTCAACCATTGTTGACTTTCCGTAAGAGCTAGCTGAGTGGAAGAGTTGGGGAAGAGAAGAGGGAGAGAAAGGAGAGTGAAAAAGGCATTCCAGCCAAAGCGATTGTTCCAATGGGAGAGGATGGTACAAGCTAAGTCTCTAAAAGTGGTTCAGAGTGGCTGGAGCATAAAACTCCGAAGTCAGAGAGATAAGGTAGGAAGGAAGCACAGGCCAGGTAATGAAGGGCTCTGTGGGCCAAGAAAGGAGCCACTGAAAAAGATTTTTAGTAGGGAAATCACATGCTCAGATCTGTGTTTGAGAACAGTCTTTCTCAGTGGCAGTATAGACACTAGAGTTTAAGAAACCAAATGAGGGCAAAAGACCACTTGGAAGCAATTATCCAGGTAAGAGGGGAGGACATGAACTAATAAAATGGGACTGGTTTGGAGTGAGGCTGACCAGAGTTGCTGATGGAGGGGGCATGGGAGGCTAATATGGAGTGAAGGAGAGAAAGGAGTCAAAGATGACTCTTGGGACAGACTCTGGAGTAACTGGGTGAATGGTGATGATGACCCTGATTAGGAAAAGGAGCATATCTGAGGGTGAAGGTAATAGAGTTTGGCACCTTGCTTTGAAGTGTCCATGGGACTGGTTTAAGGATAGCTGTTCATAAATAGTTTGCATATACAAGACCAGAGCTTGGGAGTGAGAGGGAGAGAGACAGCTGGGCTCGAGACATGGATTTGGCAGAGGTCAGTGAAGGGGTGGTGGTGGGAGTGGTGGGAATGAATGTGTGTGGGGTGAGAGGAGGATTGGTGATCCTACCAAGGAAACCCTAGAGGCTCACCAGTAAGAGGAGGAGGGGGCTAACCCTATTAGAAATGAGACCCTAAAGAACATAATTGGGCTTCCCTGGTGGCGCAGTGGTTGGGAGTCTGCCTGCCGATGCAGGGGACACGGGTTCGTGCCCCAGTCCGGGAAGATCCCACATGCCGCGGTGCGGCTGGGCCCGTGAGCCATGGCCAGACCAAGCGCGTCTGGAGCCTGTGCTTCGCAACGGGAGAGGCCACAGCAGGGAGAGGCCCGCGTACCGCAAAAACAAAAAAACAACAACAAAAAAAACCCATAATTTTTTGTTATACCTTATATGTATATAGCACTCCAGGTTTTACAAAGGGTTTCCCTTACATTATCTCATTTTATTTTTACAGTGAATAACTGGCTGGCATTAGTTATTTCCATTTGTCAAGTGAGGAAACAGGTTCAGGAAGGGTCGATGATATCCCCAAGGTCACATGATTAGTTATAGTGGCAAAACAGAACTAGAATAAAAATTCCTAGACTCTTAATTTTACGTTCTCACTGCTGGGCCTGGGTGACCTGAAAACAAAGTCCTCCATGATGGATTTGCCCATTTTTGTCCCTGGTGCTTGCTCTCTGACAGGCCCCTCATGGCTGTGGCCATGCACTTGGGAACGCTCATGATAACTTTATCACAACTACACTGTATCTTGACTATTTTTTGAGCTCCTACCATTAAATTAATCTACACTGGTGTTTCCCAGTCTTTTTTCATGTCAGAGACTTGATGACTTTTGTATGCCAGGAAAAAGTGGAGGAAATACCAGGGGAATCTATAAGGGCTTGAATGACAGAATTCACAAGATTCAGAAAGAAAATTATACAAATGGCTCTCAAAGAGAATACCAACTCTGATAAATTTTGAATAGTTATAAAAAATGGTTTTAAGTTTTTACCTCTGTAAAACACCTAACCATCAATCTCTTATAGCCCATCTGTATCCCGTTAGCAGCCTACCTGTTGGGAAGCTCTCTTCCTTACAGTTTGTAACTATTTAAATACACGTTTATTATTACTGCTATTAAACACAAAGATATAGTCCCCGAGTTACATATACCTAGGTAGCCACATAATTTATTGTCCAAACCATGACATTTTTGAGAGTGATAGGGGCTGCTGTTAGTAATCATGCCAAGACAACCGTCTTAAACCAGAACTATTCCCAGACAAATCTGGACATATGCTCAGCCTGCATTTATGTGACTTGCATTGATCAGCATAATCAACGCAAAGTTATGGAGTGATTCCTGTGCTCCCTGTTCTGCCCAGATTTGACTGTTAACCCTCCAGGGAACCAGCTCCCATCCATCACCCCCAGGCGGAATTCCTGTTCCCTAGGATAATGGCCAAATAAAAGTACTAAGTTCCTTAGCTGGCACTTAGGGTCTGCTCCAACCTGGTACCACGCTGCTGAATCTAGCCTCACAGTGTTCCCATGATAATCCTGGCAGTTTTCCTCCTGTTGTCACCTCTGCCTCACATGCCCTCCCACCCTCTTACTTTAGTCAACATCCCACGTGTCTTTCAACACCTACTCAAAAATCATTTCTTTTGGAAACTTCCTCTTTTTCCCCAGTCAACCCTAATTTGTCTCTCCATTATACTCTCTTAGCATTTCATTTTTCTTTTATGGCCCTTGTATGTTTCTTTCCTAATGTTGATATTTCTTTATGTACAAGCTCCCCACCAAATCATAAGCTTTCTCACCTATCATAGACATAACTTTTCTCTTACTATTTTAGGGCTTTTGTTTTTTGGGTTTTTGAGAGGGGAGGCTTGAAGATCATTCATGATAGAGGAAATAGGAATTCATAGTTCTGCTTTCTTTCAATCCTCTGTGTTACTCCATTTGCCCCAAAGGGCAGACCTGGTGCTTTCTTGTGCTTCTGACTCTGAATTTATCCCCAAATGGCTTTTTGTTGTCCTTTGCAACTTTTTTTTTTTTTGCGAGCCTTGCTGTTTTCTGGGTTTCTAACTTCCTCATAATGTTTTTGTAGATTTATGGTTGTTTTTGAATTTGTAATGAATCATGTGTTTCTAGCTAAACATTAGTTATCATTACAGGCCATCTCCTTAAAAGATCACTAGCAAATTCCCACATTCATTTGGTATCATTCTACTTTTCTCTTTTCCTCCAGAATGGATAATTGATGAATGCCCCCTGAGAAATTAATTTGACCAACACTCTTCTGTGCTTCCTGTACCATAATATTTTCTCTGCCCTAGGTACCTTTTCCTTGACCATTCTAAAGTCTACTTTTCTAAAATGCAAGCTGTTTATTTCACTATTCCTACTTTATGCCATTTTGTGGCATAGTTCTTCCCTGTTAGAAGCAAGTCCAGAGCAGCAATAATCCCTGCTTCCTTGACTTTCTTAGCAAGACAAATCAATTTTGCTTTTAAAAGATGATCTGCTTTTAATAGAATAAGATTACTGGCAGATATCTGCATAATAATGGATCCATTTATTGAAGAATAAACACAGCCACCTTGTGAAATAGCAGTTAATGCCCTCACTTAACGAGAAGGGAAACAGAAGCTCAGTAAGGTTGGGTAACTGGTTCACAAACACATGACTGCCTGGGAGGCTGGCCGTGAACCAGGCCTGCTGGACTCCACAGCCCTTTCAACTGTATTCCACAGCTTCCTGTTATGACTGTTCAGTCTCCCTTCCTCTCCTTGTCACTTGCCCACTCCATTCTAAAATCTTTTGTGTAATCCACATTGAACAAGCATCACGAAGGCAAGGAGTGTGTTATGTCATACTTACAAATTTTAGTCCTGGAGGGTTTTAATATATGTTACACATTGAAAAGTGTTCCATGATTAAATAAGACTAGGAAATGCTAAGTTAAAGAAATCAGGATTTCTTTTTTAACTGTGAAACATTTCAGAATTCCTACCATACTAACATGTATTTTGAATTTTAAAGACAGAATATTTAGTGAGTCCCATATTTAATTGACTATAGATCCTTATTTGAACCTCATGATACTCATGGTATATTTGCTAAATTTGGGGGTCCAGTTTCATAGTGTTTAAGAGCATGGATTTTGGGGTTAAGAAGACCTGTGCTCAAATCCAGGCTTGAGCTATACTAGCTGTGTGACCTTGAAGAGTTTATTTAACCTATGCGTGTTTCCTGATCTAGTAAGTGGTCATGATACTTAGCCCATAAAGTTATGGTGAAGATTGCATGTGATAATGTGTACAGAGCTTTATCGTTTGTCATCATCATCACACAGTAGTTAATACGTAAAACACTTGGAACAGTACCTGTCACATAAGAAATATATTTGGTCCAAGTCTGATTTTTGGCAATTGTCTACAGTATACTCCAATAGTAATATGCAGTTTTTTTATTTTTAACTTTCACCATCATTCTTGCTCTCAGGTTTGTGGATTTCTATACAGCTGTAGATCTTTTGCACCTGGACTGCTGTTGGCTACGGCTACTGGGCTTAAATCGTGGCTTTAGCACTTACTAGTTGTGAGACTAATTGGGCAAGTTACTTAAACTCTCTAAGCTTTAGTTTCCTTATCTATAAAAGTGGGATAATGACAGTGCCTCCCTCAAGGCTTGTTATGTGGATTAAATGTGATTGTGTATATAAAATTCTTAGCACAGTGACTGGTATACAGCAAGAACTAAAAACCTCTTCCTGCAGTTAAAATTTTGGAGTCCATGGGCTTAGTTTGCTGATGTTCTAACTGGATATATGAGTCATCGTCATCATAGCTAACTCATACGGTCTAACCATTTCACATATATATTAATTCAATCTTTATAACAGCCCTGTGAGGTAAGTACTATTATTCCTATATTAGAAATGAAGAAACTGAGGCACAGAGGGGTTAAGTAACTTGCCCAGATCATACTCCCGGAGCCAGAACGCTAATTCAAGCAGTCTGGCTTTGAAGTTAGTGCTCTAAAAGCTGAAGAAATTGAATGTCTTTTAGACTGTCATTGTCTTATGTCAAAGATCTTCATCAGACTCTGCCAAGGTATCAATTCATTTTAGAATAATATGTGTCACCTGAAAAGAGTTCTTTAGACTTTAGGTACCTAAGGTACAGTTGGTGACATGACATTTTGTTATATAAATTAAAGTGCTTTACTTGAATTCTGCCCTGATGGTGAGCTGTGTGCCACAATGTGAAGGTAGTAAAGAAGCACTTTACTTAAGGGTTGATGCTGTCCTAAACAAAGGGCTTTGGATTTGCTCAAATGATTGCCATCTGTTGGGCCCAGAGATCTGGCCTATAACCTTAGAAAATATGACATTGACCTCTAAAGATACTAAAGGCAGGTGTCTTCAGCTGACCGCCATAATAGAAGAAATTCACATGGCCTCTATCACCTGTTCAATTGAGCAATCATTAATTGCTGGGCACTGAGGTTATAGCAATTCACAAAACAAGTAGCACTTGGCCTTCCTAGAGCTACAACACTGAGCCAAAAATATGTGGCAAATAATTATATAATGGAAAATCCAGGAAATATGGCGAAATTTGTTGGCAGGTCACTGGTAACTGAAATCCCCTAAAGACATGAAAGTCCCCTAAGGAAACAGTGTTGAATAAGAGAATAGTTTTAGAGTTGAGGAGAAGAGGCGGAGCCAGCAGAGGAGATAGAGCAATCAGAGAACAAAGGAAAACTGGGGAAATAAGAGTGTCAAACAGGGCTTCCCTGGTGGCGCAGTGGTTGAGAAGCTGCCTGCTAATGCAAGGGGACACGGGTTCGAGTCCTGGTCTGGGAGGATCCCACATGCCGCGGAGCAACTAGGCCTGTGAGCCACAACTACTGAGCCTGCGTGTCTGGAGCTTGTGCTCTGCAACAAGAGAGGCCGTGATAGTGGGAGGCCCGCGCACCACGATGAAGAGTGGCCCCCACTTGCCACAACTAGAGAAAGCCCGCTCGCAGAAACGAAGACCCAACACAGCAAAAATAAATTAATTAATTAATAAACTCCTACCCCCAACATCTTCTTAAAGAAAAAAAAGAGTGTCAAAGAAACCAAAAACCACCGAAGAGCTCCACTAGGAGGGGTGGTCATCTGTGTCGAATTCTCCTGAGAAATGAGGAATCTGAAGATGGAATCAAGCCCATCAGCTCTGCATCCTGACCTCTCAGTGGATGAGCCACAAAATGTGCTTCCAGGCAACAGTGGCTTTTACGTTTCAGTGTCTCAACCTGTAGCCTCTTCATTGGAATGGTTTCAAGGATGTCTGCCAAACTAATGTTTGACTTTGGCAATGTTGTTATTGAGCTATCACTTATGACAGGAGATAGCCAGAATATCCTTTATAACTTGTGATTAAAAAACCTGAGATGGAAGTTACCAATGGATATTACTGAGGTACTAAATAGGTTTATCTATAAATATATATGATAATTATGTAACTACTTAATACATTAAAGAAGTAAATATATATTTAAAAATAAAAATGTATATTTAAAAAATAAAAAGCAAGGGGAAAGAAAAAGTCAGAAACACCCCTTCCCCAAATAACTATGTCTAAATTTGTGTTGGTTGGTTCATCTATGTGGAAACCTATTTTAAAATCTAGACTCTTACAGGCTAAGTAGCTTTTCCTGTCTGATTCCCAATGAGGTTCACATCAGATGAATATTAAACTTGCTTCCTTGCAGGTTGATGCCTATTAATCCTATAGTTAGCAGTGTACCATTTAAATGCATGTGCTATACTTTTGTCAAGGATAGTGGGCCAGTATTTTACAGGACGCACAGTGTGCCAGATTCAGGGCTTACTGGCCCCCTACTGACCAAAACCAATAACTGCTCGGCCTTATTGCCTCACATAGCTAATCCAAATGGCACCATCCTGCAACTTAAAGGAAGATATATCTTGGATGAAAAGAAGAACATTGTTATTGGTTATGTCTACAGAAGGAAGCTGTTTGGAAGTGATTTTCAGTTACTCTAAAAACAGTAACTTGATTTCCTGACTCCATAAAAGCGTATTTTGGGGCAAATCATAGAATTTAAACTGCTTAAAAAGTTGGACTTTCATTTAGGTGTTGTCATTGGTTAAATGTCTTCTGCTCTTATCTCCCCCACCCTCCTTTTTTGTTTTTGTTTTTGTTTTGTTTCATTTCCATTTTCAGATTTCAGAGAGTGGCAAGCAACCATGGGTAGCATTTTTTAAGTTCTATACACCTGTGATCCTTAAAGTTGCTGCACTACAGATTGGTTCCTGTGGTTTTTAGTGCATGTGGGAGAGCCAGGTTTCCTTAGGGTCTTTTTGTAATTATTGGGATTATGCTTAATGTATAGTGTTATGCTGTTTCACCTCTTTCTCTTTCTGTTCATGGAGGAAAATGGTGCATTGTTCATTCTCTAAAGTGCCGATATACTTTCAGCAATTTATTGAAAGGTGTCAGACACTGCAGAGACATTGAGGTGCTCACATTCTATTGTGTTTGGAAAAGCCAAGGAGGCACTTCCAACCAAACCTACTAAGTGCTGTGGTTCGTGGTACGTAGTGGGTGCTGTGGGAACCCAACAGAAGAAGCTTCTGTGTGTCTGGGGAACTCAGGCAGAGGATCCCAGAGGAAGTGCTGGCTCAGCTGAGTCTGGAAGGATGAGAAGAAAGACATCACACAGGTGTAGAAGGAAGGGCATTGCAGGAAGAGAACAGCAGGTGCATATCCCTGAGGTGGGACAGCATGACACATACAGGGAGTTATTTCTATTGCATTTCTGAAAGGTATAAAATGTTTGAAGGAGATCTTTGCATAACTGGGCCATGGGTGGAACTAGTCTCAGTCTTGTGTTGTTACGCTTAATACATTTCACTGTTTTAATTATGGTAACTTTAAGTAAGCTAATATGATTATGAAAACACACAACCAATATATGATTCTTCAAGAATAAGTACTACTTGGTGAAATAAGCTTTAATCTACTTATTAAAAATATTCTCTGTTATAAACCAGTAGAATAGCATTAAATTCTGGTGCCCAAATACATTTTTAAAAATTAATTTATTTTTGGCTGTGTTGGGTCTTTGTTGCTGTGCACGAGCTTTCTTTAGTTGCAGCGAGCGGGGGCCACTCTTGGTTGCGGTTCGAGGGCTTCTCATTGTGGTGGCTTTTCTTGTTGCAGAGCAAGGGTTCTAGGTGCGCGGGCTTCAGTAGTTGTGGCACGTGGGCTCAGTAGTTGTGGCTTGTGGGCTCTAGAGCTCAGGCTCAGTAGTTGTGGCGCACGGGCTTAGTTGCTCTGTGGCATGTGGGATCTTCCCAGGCCAGGGCTCGAACCCGTGTCCCTTGCATTGGCAGGCAGATTCTTAACCACTGCGCCACCAGGGAGCCCCCAAATACATAATTTGATTGGAAATAAATTATCTTTCTACTGTTGTTTGGTTTTAGTAGCTTTTTGTCTTAAACTGACTTAACAAAATTGTTTTTCTTGTGTTTCTACTGTGCTGCTTCAGAAAGTCTTTCTTTGTTTAAAGTTTGAAACAGACACTGCAGCTGTTGGCAGCTGTGGTGCCTTAACTGAGACAAAAACTTCTTGCGTGTTCATCAGAGGAGTTAGGTGTCTGGTTAGAGACCTCTTGTTTTAACCACCCAGTCTAGTTTCTGTCTCACCCCTATTTTCCTCTCTCACTCTACCCTGACTTTTCCCTCCACGGAACACACCGCTATTGGTGATTGTTTCTTTAATTACTCCTAAGTAATTTGTCTCTCTAAGTAATCCTGTCTCCCCTGCTAGGTTGGAAGCTCTGTGAGGGGAAGGAGCAGGTCTGTGGGCTTTGCTGCTCCTAAAAGTACCTGGCAGAAAGTAAACGCTCGCATAATTGCGGAGTGAATCGATGATGAGTGATTCAACATCCCTGGACAGCTTCCACAATAACGAGGGTTGGTGATAACAACCGGCCAGGAAGCTTTCCCTGTACATCCTACTTCTCAAATAAGGCATCATCATCAGTAGGACCAAACAGCAAAACGTATTTGCTTTTACCCTGGATTCCTGTTTCCTTTCCTTGAAGAGCCCAAGTAGGAAATGATAAGGGGTAAGCTGCCTGCTTTTTCTCAGAAAGCAGGAACTTAGAAGCAACAGTGAAAGAAAGCATAGTCAACAATATAAGCCATTCATTCAGCAATTATACTGAGCACTAATTATGTACCAGGCAGTGTGATAGACCAAGCAGAACAAAGGTGAAGGAGATAGCTCTAGAAATTCATAATGACAATACAGCAAGTATCAAAAATAGGAACTTGAACCAAGTCCTAGAGAGCACTGAGGCAGGAGCAACCGTCTGAGGAGTGAGTTCGACAGGGTGTCACAGAGGAGGGTGCATTTGAGATGGACACTGAAGGAGGAACTGGAATTTGGTCAAGCGGGAGAAATTCCATTAGCAAATGGAGCCCTGCAGTGCAGCCTTCTGTTATCTTTGAGGAAAGTAAATACTTCATGGGCAAGACAGACAAGGTTTATAGGCAAAGGTGTGTACAGGGAAGTAGTGTGTAGGAATATGAGTAGGTATAGGGTGTGTTTGAGCAGTAGGTGGATGTCAGACAGTGGAGAGTGTTCTTTAAGTTCTATAATCTCTGGCTATCACAGCCACTTAAAATTTTTTCCCATAGAAGCATATTTCCTTTAGTAAATTAGAGGACTGGATTATTTTATATACTATAACAGGTACATAATTATGCTATAGAAAATTTAGAAAATAGAAAAATTCACCTACTCTAACTGTAACACAGCCACCATTTGCTTTTTGTTATATTTCCTTTCAGTCTCTCTTTTTGTGTATATGTTGTCTTTTGGTAGATGCTGTCATATTATACAACTTTATGCACAACTTAATTTACTTGTCATTTTACCAGAAGGATATACCACATTATCACTGCATAGCATTCCTTTCTCTTTGTAATGGACGTATCAAAGAGCAGGTACCATTTTTAACATAACTATTTCCCTATTACCAGAAACTTAGACTGTTTAGTTTCTTGCTATTATAAGTAATGTTATAGTGAACATATTTGTGTCTATAATCTTTTTTGCTTTTAGGATTTTTCCTCAAGAGATTCCCCCAAATTAGAACCACTAGATCAAAGAGTATAAATATTTTTGCAGGTCCTCCTTCTTATTTCCAAGTTATTTTCCTATTTATATGATTAATAGCAATGTGAGAAAATGCCAGTTGTGCTATATTCTTTCCAGCGTGAACTGCTGTAATTGATTTTTTAAAAAACTTGTTAATTTAATAGCTTGCATGGATACCTTGTTTAATTGTAATTTCTTTGAAAACAGTTGACATTAGAAGTTTTGTTCATTCCTTCAATGACTATTTATTGCATATGTATTTTGTATCAGCTCTACTCTAGGGAAAAAGTGGTAAACAAGTGTAATTCCTGCTCTCACACTATATATTCTTACATTTAAAGAAACTTTCATTTAAAAAAAATACTTGAGAGGTAAAATATTTTTTAAAAACTCATACAGCTGGTAAGCGACTAAGAAGGAATTTTAACCTAGTCTCTTATTTCAATCCCTTGGTCTTTCCAATCTGCTACGCTACCCTTCAAAGGGAAATATAGTGACTTGTTAGTAGAGTGCCTGTTCCTCCAGGTATCTTCCTCTAAGCTTTAATCTAATGATGATGCCATCACTAATACTCAGAACTTGTCTAAAATATATATTTTTTTAATTTTATTTTTATTTATTTATTTTTGGCTGCGTTGGGTCTTTGTTGCTGCATGTGGGCTTTCTCTAGTTGCAGCAAGTGGGGGCTACTCTTCGTTGCAGTGCGGGGGCTTCTCATTGTGGTGGCTTCTCTTGTGGAGCATGGGCTCTGGGCATGCGGGCTCTAGAGTGCAGACTCAGTAGTTGTGGCACATGGGCTTAGTTGCTCTGCGACATGTGGAATCATCCCGGACCAGGGCTCGAACCCATGTCCCCTGCATTGGCAGGTGGATTGTCAACCACTGTGCCACCAGGGAAGCCCTAAAATGTTTTTTAAGAAATTTCATTCCAAGCCATTTCTTGTGGTGCATGTCAACGTCATTCTCATTACTTTATAATCTCATCTTGTTTATGAACGAAATGTGATCCTCAGCTTCATCACACACCTTGTTATCTAGAGGAACTTTGGCTTTTCCAGAAATCAAATCCAACTTCAGGGAAAGAGGATTTGTCCCCATTAAGGGTATACAGAGGAGTGAACCAAGGTCTCTGAAAGCAGTTATAAAAAAATACTTTAGTCAGTATTCTTAGTCAGTTGGATCACACATGTGAACTCCCTACTTCTTTGCAAGGGTTAACATTTACATGCTATGGAAGCTGCTTTCGTGTTTGGTTTGTGTGAGGACTGTCAGCTTCCACTCCTGCTGGAGTTATAGGGCCCTGCATGTCCAGAGCACCTGTGGGTTATTACCAAGTGTTTAACACGTCTGTCAACTTCAAGGAAAAGGGCCAGTGACCCTTAGCACAGTACTGGGCACCTATCATTGTAACACCCAGTTTTAAATAGCCCACTTCCTGGTATCCTTGGGGTGGAAGGGAGAAGAAGGACGTAGCATTTAGGCAGCTTGGACCTTCTTTCATACTCATATCTTATGTCATATCATATTATAGTCTCTTTAACATATTTTCCTTTTATCTTCTTACTCTAACCCAGCTAATTGTCTCAGAAAAATTAGTCTTTACCCCCCATTTCTTTTGTGATCTCTCAAGAATGACCATAATTACCTCTAACAAGACTATAGTCAAATCAAGGAAAAGGAAATCTGTGTGGTTTTAAAGGAAAATAATTTTTTTTATTAAAGTATAGTTGATTTACAACACTGTATTAGTTTCAGGTATACAACAAAGTGATTCAGTTATATATCTACTATATATTTTTTTCAGATTATTTTCCATTATAAGTTATTACAAGAAATTGAATATAGTTCCTTGTGTTATATAGTAAATCCTTGTTGCTTATCTATTTTACATATAGTAGTTTGTATCTGTTAATCCCATATTCCTATTTTATCCTTCCCCCCGCCCTTTCCCCTTTGGTAACCGTAAGTTTGTTTGCTATGTCTGTGAGTCTGTTTCTGTTTTGTATATACCTTCATTTGTGTTATTTTTTAGATTCCATATATAAGTGATATCATATATTTGTCTGACTTACTTCACTTAGTATGATAATCTCTACGTCCCTCCATGTTGCTGCAAATGGCAATATATCATTCTTTTTTATGGCTGAGTAATATTCCATTGTACGTATGTATTACATCTTCTTAAACCAATCATCTGTTGATGGGCACTTGGGTTGTCTCCATGTCTTAGCTATTATAAACAGTGCTGCTATGAACATTGGGGTGCATGTATCTTTTTGAATTAGAGTTTTTGTCTTTTCTGGATATATGCCCAGGAGTGGGACTAGTGGGATCTCAATTCCCTGACTGGGGATTGAACCTGGGGTACGGCAGTGAAAGCCCAGAATCCTAACTGCTAGGCCACTAGGGTACTCCCTATTTTTAGTTTTTTAAGGAACCTCCATACTGTTGTCCATAGTGGCTGCACCAATTTACATTCCCACCAACAGTGTAAGAGGATTCCCTTTTCTCCACACCCTCTCCAGCATTTATTATTTGTAGACATTTTGGTGATAGCCATTCTGACTTGTGTGAGGTGATACCTCATTGTGGTTTTGATTTACATTTCTCTAATAATTAATGACATTGAGCATCTTTTCATGTGCCTGTTGGCAATCTGTATGTCTTCTCTGGAGAAATGTCTATTCAGTTCTTCTGCCCATTTTTTGATTGGGTTGGTTTTTTTTTTGATATTGAGTTGTATAAATGCTCTGTATATTTTAGATATTAACCCCTTGTTGGTTGCATCATTTGCAAATAATTTCTCCCATTCTGTAGGTTGTCTTATTGATGGTTTCCTCTGTTGTGCAAAAGCGTGTAAGTTTGATTAGGTCCCATTTGTTTCTTGTTTGCTTTTATTTCTTTTTCCTTGGGAGACTCATCTAAGAAAATATTGCTATGATTTATGTCTGAGAATATTTTGTCTATGTTCTCTTCTAGGAGTTTTATGGTGTCATGCCTTATATTCTTGCCTTCTTTGTCATAGATTAACTGACTGTAGGTGTGTGGGTTTATTTCTGGGCTATCTATTCTGTTCCATTGATCTATATGTCTGTTTTTGTGCCAATATCATGCTGGTTTTTGTTTTTTGTTTTTTTTGTGGTACGTGGGCCTCTCACTGTTGTGACCTCTCCCGTTGTGGAGCACAGGCTCCAGACGCGCAAGCTCAGCAGCCATGGCTCACGGGCCCAGCCACTCCGTGGCATGTGCAATCTTCCCAGACCGGGGCATGAACCCATGTCCCCTGCATTGGCAGGTGGACTCTCAACCACTGCACCACCAGGGAAACCCCACCATGCTGTTTTGATTACTGTAGCTTTGTAATATTGTCTGAAGTCTGGGAGGGTTGTGCCTCCAGCTTCATTCTTTTACCTCAGGATTGCTTTGGCAATTCTGGGTCTTTTGTGGTTCCATATAAATTTTAGGATTATTTGTTCTAGTTCTGTGAAAAATGTCATGGGTATTTTGATAAGGATCACACTTAATCTGTAGGTTGCTTTGGATAGTATGGACATTTTAACAACTTTAATTCTTCCAACCTAAGAGCATGAGATACCTTTAAGGGAAAATCATTTTTAAAAAGAAACAAGTGCATCAACCTGTGCAGTCCTTGGGAGGACCCATAACTCCCATTCAGAGTCTCTATAATCCCCATTGCCTCACCTTCTAATTAAACTGCTTCTATGCATCACTGTAATTTAAAATGTAAGATGAAAACAAAAAAAGCCAAATATTTCTAATTTTATGCCTTAGTTTTGTTATTATTGTCCAGGTTTGGGGATAGAGCATTGTCAATTACACACATTGTCTGTCTAAAAAAGTGATCTGACTTTCTCAAACAGCAAGCGTGAGAGCTACAGATTGACATGCAGATATTATTTTTGGTCCACACTGCTTATTAAACATTTAAAAATTCATTGCCAACATCTAAAATTCAAAATATCTCACACAATAATCTGGACTTCCTATTTTTTGAAAAATCAAATCATCTGACAGCACTGGGCCAGACTTTCCACCTCACAGAATCACCTGGGGAGCCCCACAGCTTCTTCCTTATTCAGGGCATTGTTTTTCCAGTTTGCTGCAAGCCTCCCCACTCCCTGATGTTTACACCTGTTTTACTCATTTGCATGAGCAGCCCTGGCCCCTGAAGGCATGAGTTTATGACCTATGTTCTACAATTAACACTCATTTAATGTTTCATATAATTAACAAGTATGTTTCATTTTGCACAAGTGTTCCAAAAGGTTCCTATGCTTGAATGGTTCAGAATCTATTTGGGGAAACAAGACATAATTGCATAGCCAATAAAGTCATAACAAGAGCATAAACCTAGAGATATCAGGACTCAGTAAATACATGGGTAATTTTCAAATGGGCAGTGGAGTTAACAAGGGCTGTAAACTCCAAGATTGACTGGAATGACCTTGGGAGGGTTAAGATCAAAGCTGTACCTTAAAGAGTGGGTCAGAATAGCATTGCAGGGAGGCTAGGGGAAGGGGATGGGGGGAAGAAAAGAATAAAATATGTACAAAAGCAAGTTGATAAGAATGAGCATTTGGGGGAACTATAAGCAGGCCTGTGAGTTTAGTTGGATAAAGGAGCTGTTTAGCAGAGTATGGGCTGCCCCTCATCAGTGAATACTATCTGGCATCCATCCTTTAATTCTTCCCATCGTTATCTATTCACTTTACAGTTGTTCTGGAAATGCCCACACCAAAGGCAGCAAGCAATTTGTGCAAACACTTGGCCCACCACTGGGCCATGCAAAGCATGTTATCCACTCTCTTAAAACTCCTTCTTTGTGTTACTGCTTCCTAGCTCTCCCTCCCTCAAGAAAATATGGAGAGGAGACCTTGATTCCTGGCCTAGTAAGGTCTCTAGAATCAACTAGGAAAACTTGGAGAAAATGAAAAGGAAGCACAGAGAGGAAGGAAGGGCAGTTTGACATGCACCAGCAAATTTTTGGAGAGGCCCACGTTCACCTAACTCTTACCTAGAGACTAAGGCCCCCATCTGGAGAGTCTTACCCTCAAATTGCCTCCATGACATTTTGCTCAGGACTTGTACCTCTAATTCCCTAGAAACCCCTGAGAAAGATCCTTACGATGGCTTTGCGTGCCTGTGTCCCAGTGTTTAGTGTTGCACAAAAGTTGTATAACTGAGTAAACCCAGCCCAGTCCTATGTTGAATGGATGTAGGATCAAGCTGAAATAATATGATCAAGCATCCACCCTTCTCATCTCCCCTCACAGGCATACACTACATGAACATTTGTAGTCCATCCCGGGACAAAGGGTTGGATCTTGAGTGTGCTGAAGACCAGAAAGAATTGGATCCAGCAGAGGGGAAATAATACTTAAAGAGTAGGCCCTGGCCTGAGACTCAGAGCTGGATTGGAACCCTGGCTCTGGCCCCAAAATAGAGTAGGACCCTGGTCAGTCATTCAAATGCAGATTCAGTTTTGATTGTAAAACAAGGGGGGTGGACTAGGCAAGGCCTTCCCCAATCAGTTTTAAGGGAATTTAATAGGTGGAAAAGATGAATGACTCAGCAGAGTTAAATAAATTTCTCGTTTTCTTTTGGGATTGTCAGTGTCTTTAAAAACCTGATGTGCACTGTGAATCTCTGAGAAAAGAATTGATATGCAGCATATCCTAAGCTTAGTTGATCACACGATCACAGAACCCTTCACTCTTTGTCCTCTGTGAAATCATCACCTCAGAACTGCTGCTCCATAGAACTCAGTTTGGGAAAATGTGCTCTGTAGTTTTCCTTTCAGATCTCACATGCTAATATTCTAAGTATGTAAAGAGGCAACAAAGGCCTAGAAAGCCAGAGGTATCAAAGAGAGCTCAAGAATCATGTCTTTGGACAGTTCTGTAAAGATTGCAGATGGTGAGGATTTAGGAGTATGCTGTTGAAACAGGGATGCTCTAGCTGTAGTTCTGGGAGGCAAATGGAATGGTAAAGTGGGAGGGTGGAATTAAAACAACAAAAATAAGTGTAGAGTTAAGCAATTTTGCTAAGAAGGGGAAGCAAAAAAAAAAGGTTAGGGTCTCAGAAACTTTGAGGTAAATTGAAACTTTTTTCCGTAGAGATGTAGTCAAAGAACCTGGGACTAGGACTCTGTTGACCTGAGTTGTGGTCCAAACACGTCAGTAACTGGATGATTTGGAACTTGTCACCCCACCTCTCTGTGCATCAGTTTCCTCAGTTTTCAAAGAAGACAGTCTATATGCATAGGCCCTTAATATGTTAAAATTATATGACTTTATTGGCATCTAGTTTAAGTTAGTAAGGATTGAGTCCTTCAGAAAGGGATTTGGCGAGAAAGATGTATGAGTAAATGAGAGCAGAGACCTAGATTAGAGAGAATTAGGTCAACAGAGGCCCTTTACAAGTTCCACAGGGATGGATCTTTAATGGTACTCTGTGAAACAGTGTGTTCCAAGTCCTGGCACTTCTCTGCAGCATTGCACATAGACTAGATGGTATCTGTTCAGTTGGCTTTTTAATGTTAATGTGGTTTAATTTCCCAGCTAAACCCACCAGACATTTGAACTAGATGAGTTGTCATTAACTCTGCTGAAGAATTGATTTACTTGATTAACTTTCTCCCTGATTTATTGAGTTGGCCAAAAAGTTCGTTCGGGGTTTTCCGTAAGTTACGGAAAACCTCGAACGAACTTTTTGGCCAACCCAATATGTTTTTTTCTGTTAGTAGAGTTTCTGGATAATGACAGTTTAGTGAGCCATTGCCAATTTTCATTGTTTGTAGTCTTGTGACGTTTTCTACATTTGATTTTCTTGGGTATTTGCTAAGGTAAATTTAGTTTTAGTAATTTCATAATTATGAGACATGATAATGTATATCTTGGTAAATAGTTTAGGTATATGAGAAGTACCACTGTATTTCTTTTTCAAGCATTAAACACATACTTCTAAGTGTGGTTATGGACACCCATTTGTTCCACAAGTGTTTGTTGCACGTGTACTGAATGCCACGCAATGTACTAGAGATGAAGCAGTGCACAAATGCATTGTTATTATCCTTACAACCTGTGTTGACAGGTATCTAGCTTCAAAGAACTGTTGCCTATGCAAACATTCACTCCCTAATTCATTTTTATTTAATGATTCTATTCATTTTGTGTTATAAAAGAATGATAAAGTGGCAACTTTCAGGGAAGCATTGACGGAAAGAAAATATGCTTAGTCACCTTATTTATCCAATACTCAGTAAGACGGGAAGAACATGTTTGACAATACTAGGTTTTATTAATACCACAGTGGTAAATAACCTTATGTTTATTTAAAATAAATTTCTGAGTCACTCGCAATTCAAAACCCACAAAGAAGCTGAGTCTTTTTTTTTTTTTTTTTTTTTCGGTTCGTGGGCCTCTCACTGCTGTGGCCTCTCCCGTAGCGGAGCACAGGCTCCGGACGCGCAGGCTCAGCGGCCATGGCTCACGGGCGCAGCCGCTCCGCGGCATGTGGGATCTTCCCGAACCGGGGCATCGGTAGGCGGACTCTCAGCCGCTGCGCCACCAGGGAAGCCCAGAAGCTGAGTCTTTAAGTTAAATGCACTCTTCCTGAGAATTCTTAGCTGCTGTGTCTATCCTTGAACAGTAACGTTTTATTATTTACCATTCAGTATCTACACAGCAAAATGATGAAGGTGCAGCTAATGCAAGCAAACTTAAATCTTTTCTGCTTCTGAGCTGGGGGCGTGGCCACACACTTGGATTGGTGGTTTCCCTGGACTCGTTAACAATAATGTCTTGATCTCCATCCAACACAACCTTCTTCGAATCCATCACTCTCTTCTGAAGTGTAAAGCTGATGATCTCTGGGTTACAAAAGACAACATTTTTCTTGGGTTCTGCTTTTTCTGCACTAGGAAATTTCAGGGCTGCAGGCGGTGAAGAATTAAGCATCAAAAACATGTTCAGTTTTGGCTTGGTGTTCCATGGGTAGCATGCTGTTATGATGAATGGGTTTCAAAATGAAAATCTTTACCTTGTACCTACTTGACAACCTTTAAAAGCCTCAATTTCCAATCCTCCCAGAAGAGATCACGAAAAGGTCATCTCAAGAGTAAATCTTCTCCCACAGCTTTGGATATATTTATTGTGTTCAAATGAAAGTCAAATTTAAAACTAAGGGGCTGGCCAGGATCTGACTGCTTCCATTTCATGTATTTTAGGAATGTCTGACTGGGTTCACGTATTTTAATGAAAAACCTGGGCGTTTCTTAAGTTCACCAATACTTAAAATGCTTTAGTGTTTGTTTGTTTGTTTTTTCCCTTAGTTTTCTTTCTCCTCTTCAAGCTCTGCCCTTTCTTATTTCTCTGGGTCATCAGACACTTCAGAGTGGGGATCCTGACCATTAAATACACCTCGTTATCATCTTCTTCATCTTCCTCCTCCCACCTCTTTGACCCCTTTAGGGGTTCATCCCTGTCCCTCCATTTCGCCTGTGGGCTCGTGGATCTTGGCAAATGAGACCTTAGAGATGTCATTGTACTTGTTTCCCAGGGACTGAAATTCCTTCAAATATGGCTTCTATCTGATATTGTTGCTTCTGCAACTTTTGGAGGGCAAGGACTGGGCTGTTCACAGAGCGCATCAAGCTCTCACGGAAGCCGTTTTTAGGCCTGGTACGTTCTCCTCCGGGGCCTGGGGCTCCTCTTGCAGGTGACCAGTGCACCCTGAGTCCCCACTGTGCTCCGGCTGTTGTGCCACCGCCTCTTCCACCGTCTGGCTCGCCTCTGGGGGTCCTTTGTTCCCTGAGTCTGGGGTGTTAGAGAAGTGGCAAAGGGGAGGGGTGGCATTTGTGAGGGCCCGGCTGCAGGGAGAGAAACTGGGCCATGCCTGGGAGGGGCTGGAGGGGGCAGGCCTGTGACCGGAGCTCCTGTACAAAAGGAGGCTGGGGAGTAGAAGCCTCCCCTGTCCGGCAGCTTTGAGGCACATCTAACTCCCCCTCTGTATCCATTCATCTCTGAGCACCAGCTGCTTGGATATGCAGATTTCTTCAAATGGGTTCCTACTCTCAAAGAGTTGATGGGAGAGCAGGACACAAACCAACCCTCACACTGAGAAAGGAGAGGTGCAGCAATGGAGATACGTTCAAGCCACATCTTGACACACAGACTGTGACACACAGAACACAGAGAGATCATTTCTGTGCCGAGGAGGGTACAGTCAGGGGGTCCTTTACAGAGGAGGTGTCTTGAAGGATAAGGGGGAGTTCAGAGGAGGGATCATTCAAGCCTGAAGGAAGCCAGTGTGGTCCTTCAGACGTTCCACTGTGGCTTGTCATCGCAAGCCCCGCCCTTAGCAGCATTGTCCCAGGACTTTGACCCATTGCTGTTGCAAAGAAAATCAGTCACAACAAAAACTGCCTAATGAGAGACTGTCTCACACTTTGAAGAGTATAGGCCAGTGTTTCGCAACTCTAATGTGCAAAAGAACCACCTGGAGAGATTCCTGGCTCCCACTCCCAGAGATTCTAATTCAGTAGGCAGAGGTAGGGCACAAGAATTTGTACTCAGATGCTGCCAGTCTGAAGAACACCCTTTGAATAATCTTGGACTGGACAACTTGCCTGATTGTGTAATGGTGATAATAGAAATAAGAGACAAAAGAACTAGTTCTCAATGACCTTCTCTTAAAAACAGGTGAATTTTTAAACCGAATAACTTACTAACCTATTGTTTTGCCAAACTCCTTTAGTGTCTTCATTTGGGATTTATATCTTTTAGTGGAACCAGACTTTTGCTTCCCTAGGTTTTGTGCCTGGGATTGAAAGGGAGGGGTGCATGGAGAGGAAGAATAGATGTTCTTAAAAAGTACCATGAAGAGAGATGATTCAAAGTCATATCATAGATATGGACTATTTTCCTTATGATGGTATATCTAACCTATAAGTTCACCTTAGGACAGCAATACAGTCAGTCCTCGGTTTCCACCGTTCCTCACCTGGATGGATATTCTATGCTTCAAGCCCTGGATGTAGAGAGCCTACTGCATTACGCCACTTTATATAAGGGGCTTGAGCATCCACGGATTTTTGTATATGCTGGGGGTGGTGGTGCTGGAATCAATCCCCCACTGGTAACAAGGGACCACTATAGAGTTATCTCATCTGTTATACAGATATTTTGACTTAGACTTAATATGTTATACATTAAACACATTAGATTGTTGTGGATCATGATTAAATGTTTGTAAGGAGTAAATTGTTTCAATTTCCTGAATCTGTTAAATCGAGAAGCCTCTCCTGGGGTAAAAGTAAAACCTCCATCATTGGGGACTCCAGAATCTATCCCAACAGCCCTGCCTTCTGCTTTCCTTCTTGAGCCTGGTGGTCCAGCCTGTCTCCTAATGCCTCAGGCCAAGGAGTGACTGAGCTGTATTAACTTGACACTGCTGGCTGTAGAAATTCTAATTGCTGTCAACACTGGCTTTTGCACTGATGCCAATTTTCTTAGTCACTGTTTACATTGGCAAACTGGTCCTGCTAGCCAGCTCAGCAGATCTCCTGGCAAAGAGAGTATGTAGCTGGTAGGGTAGAGTTTGGGATACATTTCATGACCTTCTTCCCCTCTCTACCCTGATTTTACACTTTTTAGTCCTAAGTGTTCAAAACCTGTGTGATGGGAGAAACTCAGCTTTAAACAGTAGTTTGATTGTTGATTTTCTTCTGAGCTCTGAGTAATAACATTCAGAGTGATGGGGCAGCCAGTTGGGCTTTTGGGTACCCGTACTCACTTTGTAACTTGGAGCTTTACGATCCTGGGCAAGGCATTTAACTTCTCTAAGCCTCAAATGAGCAAAAAATGACTGTAATACCTGTTCTTCCTATTTCACAGGTCCTTGTGAAATTCAAACAAGTGAAAGCTCAAATGGTCATAAACTGTAAAGCATTGTACAAAAGAGTAATTATTATAAATATTGTAATTTATTATGTATTTTATATAGTATGTATTAATTTATTATAATCACATTCTGAATGTGCCAAAGGGGTCTTAATTTATTATAATTATCATCTGAATGTGTCTCTTCAGACATGAGTAGATATCTATAAAAATCACTTGCCTTTTATCTTTTGGGTTTATATACCATTTAATAAACATTTCTTCAAAGAGACATCTAATTTGCTGCTTTCTCCACTTTACATAGAGCAGAAGATTAACTCAACTCCTGGAGTATCCTGTGTAACACACTTGTGAAGTCAGGCAGAGGGCATGAGTGGGCAAGCTCTGAACTGCCGAAAGCAGAAGGGAGTTTAGGAGGTTTTGTTTAGAAGTTTAATTCTTTTGTGCTGCCTTGATTCAGCTGCTATTTGGAACACTCAGATGATGACAAATGCTGCTTGTCCTGACAGTGGAGGCTTTTTGCAGCTTGAGTGGCCTCATGAAGGACATTTGTTTATGACCATGTACATAGGACACCGGAAAAAACTTTGATCTCCAAGCCTCAGACTTGCCCCAAGGAGCTCACAATCTAGTTATTGCTATTGTAGGTAACAGAGATGTGAGTACAAAAGAACTCTAATTTTTTTTAATCAGCTGTCATGTGCGTGTCTATGGAAGATAAAGGGGAGTAAGATAGGAACAAGACTGAGACAGGTGTTAGCAGAGAAGGCTTGAGAGAGAAATGTGCTGGTGAGGAAGAGCTGGAGGACAGGGGCAGAGGGGAGTGCCTTCTCAGCCCAGAGTGGTCAAGGCTAAGCTGCTGTTCCTGGGAGAGTCATGTGCCCTTCTGGGCCTCAGTTTCCCTTTGTGTAATATGGGAGACTAAAGGGTCATTCCAGACGTAAAAATCTTCCAGTTTTCTGAAGTAGGTTTGAGAATCAATTGACTAGTGAATGGCTATAGAGGATGATGGCTGAAGGTTCTGGAGCCAGAGGGGGTTCAAATCCAGCCCACCACTTTATGCCTACGTGACGTTGGGTGATTCACTGGAGCACTCTTGGTCTGAGGCTCCAGACTAAGAACAGTGACTGGCAGAGAGCAAATGTCAGTACATGTGAGCTCTTATCCCCCTTGAACATAGGAGGCTTTTGGAGCTAAGCAAGTACGTTGGCAATACAGAAACCGTCGTCTGTGTGATAGTAAAAAAATAAACAAAAAAGTTTAGGGACTGCAAAGGGACAAGCCTCTCCTTTTTGTGTTCCCCCAGGTTGAATTGCAGTGAGAGAACACACTGAAGGCTTTAGGGTGAAGGCGTTAGGGTGTCAGATCCCTTTGAGAGCTCTTGCCTTTCTCTCTTCTAGATTACCTTATTAGTGAGTGGTGGTGAGGTTCTCCTCAGGTTTGCTTTGTAACTTATAATAAAATCTTCCATAGAGGACTAAACAAGCATGAAATTGTAATAGAGCAATCTCGTCAGAGAACCCTACTGTTACATAATCATATTTGTGCTTCACAGGTTGGCTTCATAATTCCCTCCAGTGCTTTGCTCTATGGAGAGAGTGCCCTGCACAGAACTCTTTTGGTCCCTGACTATTCTCAGAGTGTGAGCCAAAAGGTTTACTTTATAAAAATAATGCTGACTAAAGGAAATAAGGGAGAAAGGTCAACTATAAGAAGGGTCCTTAACTGGATGGGAATCTACCAAAGGGCTGAGCAAGAATCCTGCCAATTCTGGGCCTCTGGAGAGAGGGGACAACAATAGATAACGTGGATTTACTCTTCACGTGCACTCTTTTTTACTCCTTTATCTGGGAAACTTGGGCCCAGACAACTGGGGAAGCTTGCCCAGGTCACGTAGCTAATAAATGATGGAGCCAGGACTTGGCCTTGGGCTCTGTCCAAATTCTGTGCTCTTGTCTCTCTATCATATTTTGTTAAGCCTTTCTGCCCTTGCTCAAAGAATCTCAAGGCAGGATAATGAAAAGTGATTCTTCACAACCTTTTCTTCTGAGGAAGCCTTGAAGATGGGGTTTACGTCACTTAAAGGGTTCTGCTACCCAGAAGTCCTTATATAGCTCTCAGTTTAGGAACATGCAGCTGATGATTCAGCCTGGCTCCAAGCTACTGTGAGACTTACTTTGTGAGTTACCAGAGCTGAGCTAAGGTAGCAGGACTTCATTACAGGACAGACTGAAGTGCTACGAAGCCCTGACATAAGCAAATAAAAAGAGGTAACATTATGAGAACTTACGTACTAAGTTCTATGCCAGGTCTCCTTTACAAATCACTATAAAATATAGGTATTATGATCACCCCAGTTTTACAGATGAAGAAACTGAGGCATAGAGAAGTTTGTGACTTGCCCAGAACTACCCAACTAGCAAGTATCAGAGCCAGGATTGAGCCTTGGCTGACTGCCTTTATCATCCACACCCTAAAATGCTATGCTATGCTCTGGATGAGTTGGGGATGGTGAAGGATGAGGTAGAGGCAGTGGAGTGCTCTCTGGGGGTGCGGCGTGGGGAAACGCTGATTTGGAGCTATTGCTGATTTTCATGATACAAATACCCACCCTACACCCATGGTCACTTTCAAGCTACTGACCTGATGTCAACTGACTTGTACATTTAACAGTTGGTTTTCGTGGCATGGCAAGAGCTGGCTCCAGCACAGAACTGAAGGGTATTGCCAAAGAGAATAGCAGGTACTGAAAAAAATTGAGTTATGCAAGTTATGCCTGGGTACGTTTGACTCTAGAGAACTAGAAAGCACAAGGGGTGGGGTAGTGAGAAATAGAGCTGAAATGTAGAGAGGGACCAGACCAATGTGAAGTTCAGATTTTTTTTTTTCTGTAGGAAACTGGAAGTCAGTGAAAGCTTTTAAGCAGCCAGGTATTGTGATCAGTCTTTTAGGATAAGAACTCTGACAGCAGTATGGAGCAGGTTATAGAGAAAGAAAGTGCTATCTAGAATTAGTAGGCAAATGATGGAAATAATGAGCATCTAATCAAGGCAGCTATGGGAGTTGGGGTAGAGTCTTAGGGTAGAACTAGATTCAGAAAATGTTGGCAGGTAGAGTTGACATGAATTGATGATTGATTAGATATCACGTGAGAGAAGGAAGGAGCTGAAGAAAATATTAAGATTTCTAGCTTGGAAGCTAGATTTACGGTCAGTTCATTAATTGAGAATTTAATGGAGTGAGTTGCTGAGTCAGGAGTGGAGAAGCAAGTGTAGAACATGTTCATTTTGAAGAGCATATAGGCTATAATCCTGGAGATGGTTGGAAAAGTGAACCTAGAGCTTAAGAAAGACAGATCATGGATGGGAGATGTGGAAGTCATCAGCCTATGGATAGAGCTCATAGCCATTTAATTTATCAGGCTGCTAGTAAGCACTTCCTATTCGCCACGCATTATGGCATGGTGGCACATCGGTCTGCTCAGGGAAAGCAGGAATTATGTAGCTGAATAAAATAAAAAATGGAACCTTGGGGAAAACCATCATTTACAGGGCCAAGGGACAGGAAAGGAAGAAACAATCAATTAAAAACCCAAAAGAAAAAAAGGAGGAATTAATTATTAGCATGGCAAGAGACTACAGAAGTTCAGGAGGAAGAGAGCTTCAAGAAAGAGCAAGTTGGGCTTCCCTGGTGGCGCAGTGGTTGAGAGTTCGCCTGCCAATGCAGGGGACGCGAGTTCGTGCCCCAGTCCGGGAGGATCCTGCATGCCGCGGAGCGGCTGGGCCCGTGAGCCATGGCCACTGAGCCTGCGCGTCCAGAGCCTGTGCTCCGCAATGGGAGAGGCCACAACAGTGAGAGGCCCACGTACCGCAAAAAAAAAAAAAAAAAGAAAGAGCAAGTTATTAAATGCTCGCCAAGTAGGTCATTGGTATTGGCAGTGGGGGTCATAGTGTCATTGGTGAACCTAATAAGTCCAGTTTCATCAGAGATATGGGGCTGAAAGCCAGATTGTAATGGGTTGCCTTCAAAGAGGGTAGTCTTTGAAAAGTAACTGTCTTCTCTAGGGTAAAGGCAGAACTGACTCAACAGAAATCAAGTTCTATTTAGAGGCAGATCTCTGCTTTCCTCCCTGCTTCCTATACACTCCTCTCTTACAGCTTCCCCCAAGTCTAACCCTTCCTTCTGTTTTCTATATCCTATCTCTCCTTCATCCTCCAGGATCGTAATTCACACATCATTTCTTTTCTCCTCTGTAACCTTTGTTTCTCCTTGTTCACAGGCTCTTTCCCTAGAAGTGTGCTTAAGTGTCTCTCATCTTGGGAAAAAAAAAAAAAAAGGTTTTTCTTTACTGTTTCCCTCAGGCTGTTGTCCTATTGCCTTCTTTATCTCTACAGTGAAAGTACTGCCTATATTCACCGTATCTATTTCTTCACTCCTATGTACTTTGCAACCCGTTACAATCTGGCTTCCAGGCTCACATCTCTGACTAAACTGTACTTGTTGGGTTCACCAAGATCCCATGACCCCATTGCCAACACCATTGACCTACTTTTCCTCTCTGCTGGCATTTTTTTTTTTTTTTTTTGCGGTACGCGGGCCTCTCACTGTTGTGGTCTCTCCCGTTGCGGAGCACAGGCTCCGGACATGCAGGCTCAGCGGCCATGGCTCACGGGCCTAGCCGCTTGACGGCATGAGGGGTCCTCCTGGACCGGGGCATGAACCCGTGTCCCCTGCATCGGCAGGCAGACTCTCAACCACTGCGCCACCAGGGAAGCCCATGGCATTTAAAAAAAAATAAATTTATTAATTTATTTATTTTGGCTGCATTGGGTCTTCGTTGCTGTGCATGGGCTTTCTCTAGTTGCGGCGAGCGGGGTGGGCTACTCTTTGTTTTGGTGCGTGGGCTTCTCATTGCGGGGGCTTCTCTTGTTACAGAGCACGGCCTCTAGGTGCATGGGCTTCAGTAGTTGCAGCACGCAGGCTCAGTAGTTGCGGTCAGCAGGCTCTAGAGTTCAGGCTCAGTGGTTGTGGTGCACGGGCTTTGTTGCTCTGCGGCATGTGGGATCTTCCTGGACCAGGGCTTGAACCCATGTCCCCTGCATTGGCAGGCGGATTCTTAACCCCTGTGCCACCAGGGATGTCCCTCTGCTGGCATTTAACAGCTTGCTCTTTCTTGAAACTCTCTGCCCTGCTGAACTTCTCCAATCTTTGTTTTTTCTTGCCATGATAATAATTACTTCCTCCTCTTTTGGGGGTGGAGGAGGGATCTTTTAATGATCGATTCTTCTCTCCTGCCTGCTATGCCTCTAAAGGATGGTGTTCCCTAAGGTTTCATTTTTATTTTATTCAACTTTAGGATTCCTCCTTTCCCTGAGCAAATTGACTTTCCCTCTTTGGTGCAATTTACCATGTGGCCTAAAGCCTGCCAGCAGAGCCCCATCCTTTCATCAGAGTTGAGTTAGAGATCCAACCCCCAGCAAATAAAGGGATGTTTTTATCCTTGTAATCTGGGTGGGACTAGGAAAGAGGACTTTGATGCCTTCTTATCCTTACTGGAGGAGGGTGATGCTGAACACTTGCAAAGCAAAGTAAGATTGACGGGCAGAAGACTGAAGTATAGCCCACATGTCCCACAACCACAGACATCTGTGAGCCTTTCCCCACCCTCCTCTCCTTCACCAGCCTACTGATCACTCATTAAACTCATTTCAGTCAGCTGCTACTATCTCCAGGCAACCAGATGAGGCCGACTCTGTCCTCTCCTAAGCTGGTTATACTGATACATACCTTTGTACTTTAAGGTACATATCTCTACTTTTTAAGTTTCTACATCATATCATAATCATCTATTATGTCTAGGATGTTCCCACGTTTATATGTTCCTCAAAAATAGGCCATTGTGCTTTGTTCATCCTTGTACCCCCAATGAGTAGAACAGTCATGACCAAATAGGTACCTAAATGTTGGTCGAATGAATTTGTTGATTTATATAGTGATTCTCAACTTTGCTAGGTATGCAAGGAATTCCTCTAGGAATTTACCTAGAGAGCTGAAAACAATACCTATGCCTTAGGTCACATTCCCAGACATCATTATATAATAGGTGTGGAATGGGACTCAGGCATTGGTAATTTTTAAAAGTTTCCAGGTGATTCTAATATGCTTCCAGCTTTGAGAACCACTGGCTTAAAGGAGTAAAATAAGATACACCAATGCCTGCTATGTGCCAGATGTTTTAATTACATTCGCACAATAACCAAATGAAAGGGGATGAGGTTTGATTTTGTTAACACACGGGAAAAAACTGAGGCTCGGAATGACATGATAACTGCATAAACCACAAAGTTGCTAAGAGGCAGGGCTAGGACCTGATTCTGTTACCTTGCATTACCTTTCCAGCTTCCCAGGCAGCTTCCCTCCAGTGGTGAGGAATCCATTCAATCTCTTATCAATTCTCTCAGAGGTGGAGCATTGGCCAGCTGGCTGAATTGTGTAACATTAGAAGAAATGTGTGATTAGCTCTATTCGACCTCCAAAAGTGAGGTTGGATTGGAATCAGCCCATGTAAGAACTTGTCTGTGTCACAACTTGGTGTCTTTCACATTTGTAGGATAGTTATGCCTTTTTTTTCTTTTTTCCCTGGGCTGGGCACTCAATCTTGCCTCTGGGTCTCTTTCTCTGAAGGATGGCCATTCCAGTAGCTTCTTGGTCAACCCTTTACAAACCCCCTCTTACCCCTTCCATCTCTGAAATGAGCCTATAAATCTTATTTTTCTTTCCAGGTCACTTGCAATTTCTTTAAGGTTCTGATGCTAACAGTGTTTCTCCTTCTACAAGTTCTATATGATATATATTTATTACAAAGAGAACTAAAAAAATCACTTAGAGTTTTTGGAGAACTTTATAATATCTCAAATTCATTAGAAGATATGCTGGGATCTTACAAGTTAACCATAAATTACAAGTTCACATAAAAGTTACCGATAGCCAAAAGCAAGTCAAGTTGTTCTAAACATTTAATTTGTAAATTTTAATAAATTAAGCAAACATTCTCTAAATACTCTAGTTAGTCTTAATTAACAGTTAAGTTAGACCTAAATATTGTCAAGTTTGTTCTGTGGGATAAAAACTAAGTAACACTTTCACAATATTAATTATGAGTTGGTAATCATCATAATTAATAGTTACGTAGTGTTTGCTATGTGGCAGGCACTGTTCTAAGTGCTTTCTACATGTTAACTCATTTAATCTTCAGAAAAACTCTGTGAGTTAAGTACTATTATTCCCATTTTATTTTTTATTCCCATTTTATAGATGAGGAAATTAAGGCATAGGAACATTAACTAAGACATACAACCAGTATGTAGTAGAAATAAGATTCAAACCTAGGCAGTCAAGCTTCCTAGTCTTTGCTCCTAACCAGTTTTCTAGATTTGCCTAACACAAAGCTTGGAAATTAGACCAGTTTTGCACATGAGTGAGGAAGACTGATATGGTGCTGTAATTCCTGAGTATCACTTAGCCTGGACTGACACTTTTACCACTTGGCTTAAGCAACCATGAACACAGGAATTCTCTGCAGGTTGGAATGGGAGCCATGAGAAGATCTGGACAAAGCCAAAAGGTTGGTACAGCCATTAAATCTTTAAGGGAGCAGTAGTCGGAATGCAGAGCTAGCAATGATGAGGCTGTTGAAATAATTAGATTATGCCTCCGCAATGTGCCTAAAACTTCTCCTGGCTAGTAGTGATGACTTCCTAATTATGTTAATGGCCATTTTTTTAGTCCTTAGCTCCCTCAAATTGCCAAATAATCAGTCTTTTTAAAAAATTCTTCCAAATTTGACTTTTACTTTCTGATTCACTCTCAGTTTTCCTCTTGCCAATCTCTGGATTTCTCCCTCTAGATTCTTCTTTTCAGCCTGTCAAAGAATGTTTTCCTCCCTGGTCTATTTCTTTGTCACTGTGTTCTGTCTCTTCACTAAATCTCCTGAGTCTTAACTACTGTCTGAGTTGTTAACAGGTACCTCTGAGCTCTTCCTCCAGGCCTGACCTCCTTGAATCTCTGACCCTGCATTTGCTATCTGTCTTTTGGACCTATCTACCTAGATGTCCCATTGGCTTTAAATGGAATAATTTTAAAATGGAACTTTTCTTACTTTCCCTGACTGTTCTGCCTGTTCTCTCTGTTTCTCATACTCCAAGTGAGGACCCTCCAGGATCTTTCAATCCTTTCTCTGTGTCCTACCAGCCTGCCTACCTGATCCCATATACTACTCTGTGAGCAGTTACCAAGGCCTATCAACTCCGTCTCAGTGATCTCTCTTGAATATATTCCCTCCTCTATATTCTCCTGGGGCAGACCTTCATTTCTCTCCTGTGGACAATTGCCAAACTATTATAGCTGTTGCCCTCTAGTCTCTTCTCCCACCAATCTACTGTGTACACCTCAGCTGTATAATTTTTCCCAAAGTATAGTCTCATTAAAGAGTGTCCACTGTATAGCACAGGGAATTCTGCTCAGTGTTCTGTAACAACCTAACTGAGAAAAGAATTTGAAAAAGAATAAATACATTTATGTGTATAACTGAATCACTTTGTTGTACATCTGAAACTAACACAACATTGTTAATCAACTATACTCCAATATAAAATAAAAAGTTAAAAAGAATGTCCAAAATCTTTGTTGTTTAACCATTAACAACTAAGAGCATTTCATCTGCCACCACCTTTCCAGCTGCACCTGCAGTAAGACTGGATCATCCTCTACATCAGAAGTTGCAGTTCGTGGCCCTTAGTCCAGATTTGGCCTGCAGGCAAGTTTTGTTTGGTCTGTAACTTAAAAAAAATTTCATCTGAATCAATGCTTTCAAACCAGAGGATTTCCCTTAAAAGTTAAAGTCTTAGAGAAAGTTCAGAGAACTGTGAAAACTTAAAGACAGATGGAAATTTGAGGGAGTCAGGCAAGATTTAAATTCCTAGCTACTTAAGTTCTCAGTCCATCTTTCACCCATCTTTGTATCCTTGTAACATGTAGCAGAATCTTTACATACAGTAGGTGCCTAATTAACACTTGTTGAATTATAGTTACTTGACTTTTGATAGTTCCTTGGCGCAAACATTGAGGTTGTTTGTAGAACAAAAGCGCTGCATTAGTGAATCACAGGTGATCTGTACAGTGGTCTTAAGTGAAGGTCATATAATTTGTGCACCAATAGAAAAAAAATAAATCTGCATTTTAAAGTATACTCAAACTTTACAATGTTTAAAAAAATGTGACCATAAATTTTCATACAGGTAAGTGTTCTATGAAATTGTTTTCCTGTAATAGGCAGGAATAGAGCAGAATCTGGAGGGGAGAATTTAAAAGCTGCTTGACAGAATGAAATGGCCATCACTGGAAAAGTTGGGAAACCACTGGCATGGAATACAAAACTTTGAATGTGAGAAACGAAGCAGGTAGTGAGTTATAATAGATGCTCTAATTATTTAATGTGGTTGGTTCATGTTGAAATTTGACCACATGCTAAGTTGTTGATGTGTATGGAATATCAGAGTACTATGGCTTTTCCCCACCTCTCCCTCCCACTTTGACATGAGCACACAGATGAACTTTTTAGAAAGAAATATTTGACACCTTTTTCACCTGTAGTAATTTCAGAACTTGGTGATCATTGGGGTCCTAGTAACAAATGTACACAATGGGAGAAAATGATCGTCTCAGCTTCCCTGGAAACATTGAGCTCTCTGTCCCTGGGCTCACATTTCTTCATGCAGTGATCTTCCAGATCAGAGGTGTGACAGTAACGATAACCAACTCATAGAAGGCTTGGTATGTGCCAGGCACTGTTCTAGGGGTTTTTACTTTTTTAAGCTTCACAACAGTATTTTGAACCAGTTAGCATGTCATTTCTGTTTTACAGATGAGAAATTGAGGCGCAGAGAGGGTGAAGAACGTGCCCAAGACCCCACTGCTGGAAAGCGGGGGAGCTGGGCTTTTAACCAGGTATTCAGTCTGCAGTCTGTGCTGCTGACTTTGGCTTCCTACCTGCCTCCTAGACTGAGCCTTTTATTGCCGGCTCCCCCTGCCTACACTTGCCTTACTTAGCTTTTCTTCCCATAGGCATTTGAATTATAACACTTGCCCGACACTTTGGCATCTTGGATTCCTATCCTTTTCCTTGCTACTCGCACTTCGTCTTCTATTAAGGCACGATTCAGAATAGATGCCGTATCGGATTTCATCCCAGAACGAAGAGACACAAGTAATTCCTTCCTTCTCTGGGCTTGTGCAACCCTTTATCTAGGCTTCTCTTACTAAGCTTGTATTGCTTAACTAACGTCAGCTATTCATTTACAAGTCTTGGCTCTCCTCTGTTTCCCTCAGCTCCAGAAGATGGTCTTTTTCTCCCCCTTAAGTTTCCCTGCCCGTTGAATAGATTTTCTAATTTGTATGGTGAATGAATTAGCAGAGAACAACCCCATTTATAAACTAACAACGAACATATTTTAATAAGCAGAGTATAGATTCTGCTTGGCTGCCTTTGATTTTTGCTTGTCCTCTGACCTTTGGTCATCAGACCTGGGTAGGGAGCCAGTGGCCACCTATTTTGCTGTATCTGGTTCTACTGAAGTGTAATGAGTACCCTTCATCCCTTCCACCTCCTCAGGCAGAATTCCCTTCTAGAGCCTGAAATGGTTATGGGGCAAGTTTTAAGACCTCTAGTACTGCCCTGGAGTACTTCATCTAGCCAAAACTGGGTCAGTTCGCAACCTGTGAAATTCTTAACACTTGGCTTGCTTCTTTGTGCTACTGGAGTTTTCCAGCTACTTCTAAATAGGTTTCAGGAAACTTTGTTAACTAGAGAATGTTTCTTGGGTGGATCTGAATCTCATTTCACAAACTCAAGGATGCAAGAAATATAACTTGATCTATATTTTGAGCCTTCATTCTTTAGGTAGAACTTAATTCCAGTGAATTTAGGTATTCCCCCATCACTGTTTTCTTTTAGGTTTTGAAGTGTCTCATGTGATGTTGATGCATAATGCATGGGGGGAGCCATCTGGGTACTCATCCTTAGCCCACATTCATATTCCACCTGGTCCATGGTGTTTGGTTCCTACAAGTTGCCCTGGGATATCCTTTGTTCTTATTTATAAGAGCCCTTCAGGTCCATTAGTGCTCTCTTCTATTCCTGTTAGACCCTTGAGAACATGTAGTGGGCCACGGATAACGGAGAAGTTGTCTCAGACCCATCTGCAAGACATTCATGCAGCCTTCCTGTTTTTATGCCTTTCTGGACACATGGAGTCATTCTGCTGCTCCTGCACAAGCTGGAGCCTGAGGGGGGCTCTCTGAGGCCATTTGAGGCACCACCTTCCTAAACATACCTTGCGGTCACTCTTCCCTAGAGTCTTGCCTTTTTCCACGGTTCTGTCTGGGCATGGGGTACATGTCTGTTGCTCTCAGATTACATAGACATATCTGAGGGTTGCTGTGTCCCAAGGTTCTTTTCTCATTGGATCTCAGATATCAATCCGTTCATTCCTCATTTCATCTCTAATAATTTCTTCTCCCCTCTTACACCACCTAGCTCGGAGAATCACTTCCTATTCTAGGAGACTTCTTACTCATCATGTAATCTCCTAAATCAATGTCTTTTTTAATTCTCCAATTAAAATTAATTAATTCTTTGAAAATCAAAAGCAGGAGGACATTTCTGTTTCTTTGCTATTTGTTCTCATATCCCTTCCCTGAAATAACAACTACATAAAGGCTTGGCTACTGATTTTACCTGTTGGACAGTAGGGATGGGAGGGGAGTAGTAAGAGGAGCTAACGGAAACAGATATTAGGGAAAAAAGTTAGATACCATTCACAGTTTTATCATGCCACATGACAGCACATACACATATGAATGTCATCCTATCCTGGATAGGACTCAGAGCAGCTTCCTGGGCCCACACTGTTCTCAACCAGCATCTCTAGGGTAATTCTGTATGTCCTGCAGCCCTCTCATAGTTCCAGGAATCCAGCTTCTATACTGGTTACTTAGTCTCTAAACTTCTCTTCTCTCTTCTTCACAAGGAGGAAAATAACAGAATTGTAGCCAGAATTCAACAACCTCTCCTCATACTGTAGGCACTCAGGCAGTGATAACTATTATTATTAATAATAGTAACGATAAATTGGTTAATGACAGATTACTGCTTGTTTCTCTTCATTTTCAAATTTTGAAACAAAGTCATTATCGTCTGCAGGATAATGATTTTTCATTCTCTAATTTATCAATACAATTCCAAACCTTAGCATAATTTTATTTTAATACCTTTCTGGATTCTTCTTTTCCCACCCATCCAGCCTTTCTTACACTCATCTGCTTATTTTTTTCTCCTTCATAAACAAACTGTCCCTTCTCCAATCAGCACTTCTGCTCCCACACCACCCTGTCAATGTTGTGAACAATGCAGATAGTTGTTCAGAAACTCTATTAATGCAAGTGCTCATAAGCTAATACAGCAGAGGTGCTTCTGGAAAGGTATGGGCAGATTGAGGCAAGTCTGCATGCACTCAGAGCATGCAGTACACATAAAGGAAACCCGGGGTGGATTCTATGAAAATGAATACTCTTCTCTAGTCTGCCTTGTAAAGACAACTCACTGTTTTACAGCTTTCCTTTAGTTGAAGAAACTCATATGATTTGTCTTATATATTCAATGAAGTCTTCATTTAACTAAAAACAAAAAATGTAGTTCAAAAAGTAACAGAGCCAAGCCTGCCATGTCTTTGTTCATAGTTTATCATTTGACGCCTATCAAGCTACTTGGCCTGTGAGACATGGAATGGATCTTGCGTGTTCTCTGTTAATTGACAAGGGTTTATTGTGTGAACTCTAGAAATCTTCGTGAATACATTCTCGGCCATGCCCTGGCAGATCTCCATATTCCCCAAGTTAGACTGATGTGTTACCACAAAACTTAAGTGATGATTCCTTTTTCCCAATTTGCCAAAGACCTTAAACCCTTAAACTTGTGGTTAGGGTGCGCGCACACACATTTGTTTGTTTCGTATCGAGAACGTTAACAGTTGTTTTAACTTTTTCAATAAATTGGTCAATTGTACATATAGAAATTGAATTATTTTCTTAATATTCATTTGCTTTCCTGTTGCTTATATTTCCAGCAAATGAATATTAATAGAATTATTGGAAAAGCTGTTCATGGTTAGATAAATTGCCTCTTGTTCTTGTTTTTCATGAACACTCGCTAATGGTTTTATAATGCAGTCTTTCCAACTCTTCACAGCAGGGCATATGTACACAATTTTATATGGGACACTGGGGTAAACAACTCAGGAACTTGGCTGACCAGGGGCTGAGGGGATCAGTGTCACAGCACATCCGTATCCTCTTCAAGGCATACCAGTGTGCCCCATGTACATGCTGGGAAGCTGTATTATGGTGTATTGCAGACTGCATACAGTTCTCATTTCTATTAGGAACATTGTTTTCTTGATCTTATGAAGGCATTAAATATTTCACTAATCATCAGCATTCTGTTTCGTATTCTACAGAAAGGCACTGTTACTCTCCAGCTGCTCCCCTTCAAGGTTTGAGAGCCACTAGGCGATACAGTATCTGAGTTCACGCGCCTGTGCCGGGAAGGTTTCTAATCACTCTGTGACACTTCTGGGCCTCTCTACCTTAACTAGTCACGGGCTTCCAGATGGCTTCTAATTCTCTGACTTTGAAACATGGCCAGTAGGTCTTGCAGGGAGGTCAGTTTTATAAGTGTACTCAATAGGAAGAGCTTGTATAAGAAGTAGAAAGAGGGAATAACACTCCACAGGGTCTTTGCTGGGTGGATGGCCTGGGTCTCCTCTCCAACCAGATAACTTCCTGTGAACACTTAATGCAGAGCTCAATGCCCCCAGGGCTCAGAAGGGAAGAGACAACAGGCTGCATGTTTTTTGTACATTTCTGCAAAGCTCCTGGTTGTGTCTGAGCTGGTCTGCCAGGACTGCAGTTGACTCTGCTCCTTCCCTCTCACACACTCATTCCTTTCTCTTACTCTCAAAACAACCAGACACACTTCAATATATAAGCTTAAAAACACTTTAAAAATACTTATAGTAAATATAAAACTCTCCTCTCTTCTATTTGTATTCAAATAAAGTATTCTTCCTCCGTTCCTAGTATGTTATTGGAACTGTGATGTGCTGATTTAGGGTGGGCAGGGGTCGGAGGAAGGGACTGAATCCTGGAATTCACAGTTCCTAGGTTTGAGTCGCAGAACTGCCATTTATCCAGCGAAATGGGCAAGTTCAGCTAATTTCTAAACCTTCTTGATAAAATGAGACTGATGACAGATTTCCCTCTCAGAGACAATCTGAAGATCAAAGGAGATTTACTCTGATATTTTCAGATGAAAATACTCTCGAAGTTCTGAAAACGAAAGGTAAATATGATTTGTTATTGTATTAAAAGTAACCAGTGAGTCCTCAAGGGCAGCGGCAATTGCTTGTAAGAATTCGAATACGGAAGGGTTGGTGAGTGTGGCTCAGGTGATAACTTAGCTGACACACACTCTCCCTCATTCCCCCCTCATCCTGCAGAGTAACCTGATACACTACTTGGGCCTCAGCCATCATCTGCTCGTGCTGAACTTCATCATCATTTCTTTTGGCAAGAAAAGTGCATGGTCGTCTGCTCAGGTGAAAGTAACAGACACTGACTTTGACGGTGTGGAAGTCAGAGTGTTTGAAGGCTCTGCAAAGCCAGAAGAGCCGCTGAAACGCAGCGTTGTTTACATTCACGGAGGAGGCTGGGCCTTGGCAAGTGCAAGTATGTCCTGGTCACATTCAGGTTGTTTGGGGTTGTAGCTGGCCCACAGAGATGTGTGATTGAAATGACTTTCTTACTGGGTAAAGAGAAGGGAGCCATTGGACTTGCTTCCCCTGGCAGTCCCAGTTATCCCTATTGTCTCAGCAAAATTATTCATAGTGCCCCCCCTTTCCATTCTTGAAAGGGTCCTGGTTTGGATGATTGATTATATAGCTACCCTACATCAAGGGTTTTGCCTGTTTGTTTGTTGATTCAGGCAGACTGTTTTGAAAATATTTCCTGTAACCTAAATCCTAGACTAACTTATTGTGAAGTACTGAAGTTGCTTTCTGCACCAAAACAAGGTAAAGTTTCCCTGGGCCAGAATATGAGGCCATTATCTGTAGCTCTATGCCAACTTGTGTTTTGAAGACACCTTTCTATGAAATAGAACAAGTATTTCTGAATACACGTTAACTCATCAACATTTCATCTGCTTGTGAAAACAAAGATGAAAATATAAAACATATGCCACAGTTAAAAGGAAACGACCTTGCAAAGTTCAAGAACATTCTCTTTGGTATTGGAAAACTTTCATGAACAGATCACACATTAAAAATGTCAGGCAAAAAAAAAAAAAAAAAAAAAAGTCAGGCAGCCAAGGGGAGCAGCCTAGTGAGAAGCATACTAAGGAGGAAATAAGGGCCTTATCTCTGCTTGTAGTTATTATGGCGCTGCTTTCTCATCTTCAGCCCAGAGCTTTTGACATCCCCTAAGTTTAAAGGCGATGGCAACTTGTTCTAGTTTGTCTTTTTTTTTTTTTAATGCAACAAAGGCCAAAAAGTATAACTTTTTCTAGTAATCTCATTTCATTTAACTCCATATTCATCATTTATTCTTTTATTCATTGATTTGTTCACATTTCCATAAGATGATTACTGAATATGTAGGTTTGCCCAGGACTGAGTAGTTTCCCAGGGTGCAAGACTTTCAGTACAAAAACTCAAAGAGTTGTATGCAAACCTGGACCTCTGGTCACCCTAATGTGTGCTTGGTGATGGGGATACAAAACTGAGTAAGAGTCTCTGCCCTAGAAAAGGTTGCATCTGTAGCACTGGACACTTGCCAGGTGAGATAGTATCAATACGTCAGAGGCCAGGAAGTATAAGTGCCAAGAATGGTATGGATTGTGAGTCAGCCTGGCCTTTTCCACATAATTTTGGCTGATCACTTCTGCCAGAGGAAGAGCTGGAGGTAGGTGTGCAGGTGTTTATGTAGTTACTGAACTTCTGGTTCTTAGACTGCCTTGGAAAACCTATAAATAAGGTAGTATTTGGCTTTCTGTTGACGCAATCCAGCTCTTAATATATTATAAAAACATTAATATATTAAAAGAACAGCCTAAGGGATTAAATTTTTACATATTAAAATTGCTTCTGTCACTGCAAACCTGTGGAGTCTCTTTCTAAGAAATGCTAAGACTTCCTAAAATTCTATTTGTTCTGTGTTGGTTTAAATGGAATACCATATTCTTCAGATTGGTGACTTTTCTGAATCACAGCAAATGATGGTGTTAAAAGAGAAAAATTTTTTGGTTCTAAGGAGGGAACTGCTTATTTTCTGTGATTTCTGGAAAGGCATACATTTGAAGAACTACAAAATCAGAATGAATCTGATGCACTTCATATCATCCATTATGAAATAAATTTTTAGTCAGTTAAAAACACATTCAAAGGTAATCTAATATGGATTTCCTGTTATTTTATAGTAATTGCATTTTATGAGAAACCAGATTAATTTTTTACATTTGTACATGTAGCTCTGTTAATGAGGTATAAGTTCATATTTACTTTTTATTGTTTTTATTATTAATAACTTAAGTCCAAGTCCAAAAACAATCCATAGTTAGCAGAATTTAAGAACGGACAGTATTAAATAAACTGCTTTATAGTGAGTGTTTGCTCCTTTGTCTCTTTCAGAAATCAGGTATTATGATGAACTGTGTAAAGCAATGGCTGAGGAATTGAATGCTGTCATTGTCTCCATTGAGTAAGTAATTAATAATAGTCATAGAAAAACATTTAAGAAGGAATCCTAGATAACCATCTAGTTATTTTATTTTACAAGTGCTAGAGTGTAAAATGAAAGTCCAGAGAGGTGAAGTGATTTTCCCAAAGTCACAGAAAATGATTTCTGTTGTAACTTAGAATTTCTTGAACTAGCTTTATAATGCCTCAAAACTATCATTTTATTTTAGTTTTGGAACCTTCTGGAAACAGAATTAGCTGAAATTAAGAGAAATATGTAATCAGTTATTTATAGTATATAGTTTGATTACTGCCTTTTTTTTTTTTACTTTAGTGTAGCTCTGTATTATTAGACTATTGAAGTGTATGAAAGCCATGCAATGCCTTTCAAGAGGAATTAAAGTATAGCTAACTAACTTTAATAAGTTATAGTTGAATCATTAACCTTGTGAACTGCAAGGTCAGACAGTGCTTATGGAATTTCAGGAGAAAAACCCTAAAGGGAAAGATTATTTTGTTATGCTGTTATGTGGAAATAAACTATGATAAAAGCATAAGAGAGAAGGGATTTTTTCCATCAGGTTTTTTCTTAGACAGCCAAGTAAAAGCATATTCTAAAAATTACCACTATAAATTTCAACTGATGTTGAAGTTAAAAAAATTCCTGTATAGTGTGACTGTTTTCTGTGTTAATTCTCTCACTTTACCTTCACAAGTGCTGAGAAAGCAAAGGAAGTATGGACATACCAGATAATTCCTACTATTCCATCAGATCCACTCATTTAAAATTAAGTGGAAATACTGTTAAGTCCCCTAAGTTCCGAGAGCGCATTCCTAAGTCCAATTTGTTCGTAAGTTCAACAAACACAATCGTTATCACTTGGTGCTTCTTAGCAGTGTACCAGCTACTTCACCGCTGCTTTTACACTTGCTTCCGGACACCCTGGGCTTGAAATAAAGATACTGTACTACTGTACTCCAGACAGTACTATACATGATTACTGCCTTTTTAAATCTAAAAACCAATCAGCATTTTAAGAGAATCTCTCCTACACCAAGAGTTGGAGAAGTTATCCTCCTGGAGTTAGGTTCTGTAATTCAGACCTTGTAAATAATAGTGTGTTCAACCAATCTTAGTTAATGTAGCTATTATTATCACTATTAGTATTAATATTAATATCAGTGTTTTGAGTTGTTTCTACCAGTTCTATATTAGCTATTTTTCTGGGACACTAAGAAGAAAGTGAATAATAATTATAATGATTGCGGTGATGGTAATACAAAAATCACGGCACCAATTCCATGGCAGGCATTGTGCAGGTGCTATGTATATATTGTTTCTCCTCCTTCAGATCTTTGTTCAAGTATCATCCTTTCAGCAAGGCCTTCCTTGACACCCCTAAAATTGCAGTCCACTTTTCTTCTGCTTTATTTTTCTCCAAAATTATCATCAACATCTGACAGACCATATATATAACTTCTTATGTATTTATTGTATTGAATATAAATAGACAATGTAAGTTTTATGAAGGCAGAGATTTTAGGGATTTTTGTCTGTTTTGTTCATTGCTGATCATTAGTGTCTGGAAACGTCCCTGGCAGATAGTGGAAATTTATGATATTATGATTTGTAAGAAATATATATTTGGTCATTCAGATGACCAAAGTGTATTTTTCACATGTACTTGATCTTTGTCCAAAGTTCCTGGCTCACAGCTCCCCAAATCCTTCAAATTTCCTAAGTGTTCAGAGAGTTAAAGGAGTCTTTTGTGGGACTTCCCTGGTAGTCCAGTGGTTAAGACTTCACCCTTCCACTGCAGGGGGCAAGGGTTCAATCCCTGGTCAGGGAACTATCCCGCCCCGCCCCTACCCCCCTTGCATGGCCAAAAAAAAAAGGTGTCTTTTGTTATGTGAATGAGGTGACTTTTGGAAGCACCTAAGGTTGGGGGCTGGTTGCCAGGAGAACCAACCATGTGATTAGAGGGTTGGGACTTTCCCACCCTGCTGGCCTCTGGGGAGGAGAGATGGGCTGGAGGTTTTATCAATCACCATTGGCCAATGATTTAATCAGTCATAACTAGGTAATGAAGCCTCCATAAAAACCCAAAGGACAGAGTTCAGAAAACTTCCAGTTGGTGAACACATGCAGATTTGGGGAGAGTAGTGCACCTGCAGAAGGCATGGAAGCTCTGCACCCCTTCCCACCTACCCTGACTTTCGTATCTCTTCCATCTGGCTGTTCCTGAGTTGTATTCTTTTTATAATAAATCAGTAATCTAGTAAGTAAAATATTTCTCTGAGTTCTTTGAGCCACTCTAGCAAATTAATTGAACCAGAGGAGGAGGTTTTGGGAACCTCTGATTTATAGCCAGGTTGTCAGAAGTACAGTAATAACCATTGGCATCCTGAGTTGGAGGGGATTGTTGGAACCTCCAATCTATAGCTTGGGGAAGAGCATAGGTGACAACCTGGGTTTGCATCTGGTGTCTGAGGTTGGGGGTGATCCTAAAGTTTTGCAGGACTGAACCCTTAATCTGTGGAATCTGCTGCTATCTCCAGGTAGATATTGTCAGAATTGAGTTGAACTGTAGGACACCCAGCTGGTGTCCAGAGCATTGCTTGTTGGAGGTGTGGGGCACCTCCCCCATCACACACACATGTTGAAAATTAGTCACAGAACACCAAAAGAGCATTTAATACGTATTTATGGAATGAATGAATAAAGAGTCTTGCTTAACTTTCGTATAAGTCATCCAAAGTAAGTATTTTGATATTTTCCTCATAGATGAGGAAATTGAGGTCCAAAAAGTTAAGTAACCTGCAAGAGGTCACATAGCTACTTAGTCACATATGTGGAGTGGGGAATTGAGCCAGGTGGAATCACTCCCCAGGCTCCTATGCTTCTTTGGCCCAGTATCAAACTAATATATATATATATATATATATATATTTTTTTTTTTTTTTTTTTTTTTTGCGGTACTTGGGCCTCTCACTGTTGTGGCCTCTCCCGTTGCGGAGCACAGGCTCCGGACTTGCAGGCTTAGCGGCCATGGCTCACGGGCCCAGCCGCTCCGCGGCATGTGGGATCTTCCCGGACCGGGGCACGAACCCGTGTCCCCTGCATCGGCAGGCGGACTCTCAACCACTGCGCCACCAGGGAAGCCCTCAAACTAATATTGAAGGAAGCTGATGATGCTGAGTGACAGAGTTATGGCAACATCAGCCACTTTCCATGCCCTGAGCTTATGTAGCTCTCCCCTTCCCTCTGCCTCTCTCTGCCAGCTGCACTCCCACTCGTAACGCATCTCCTTCTTGCCCCTACTCCAGATCGCAGACCTAAGAGAATCCTTGCTTCTCCAGTTCCTTGGAAGGGTTGGTCTCCTAAGTCATTTAGGCAGCTCTGACCCTGTGAATGGGAGCCTTAGAATCAGAGTGATGCTGTGGCTTCCTCCTCTGCAAATGTGGCACTGGACAACTCTGGACAGCTCCCCGGCCTCCCTGGATCCTCAGCTGGGCCTCCCAGATCACTCAAGGGCCCTTGATGCAGTTTTTCAATGCAGGAACCTTCAAGTAAACGATTGTATCACCTGGCCTGGGTAGCTGGCCAGAGGAAGGCAGGGCTTCTGAACTCCATTATGGAGTTCAGAGCAGCTGAACTCCATTATGGAGCAAGGCCCTGCAGCTTGGTGCTGGTGAGCTGGTCTCAGGGCCTCTTCAGTGGTTTCCTGTGTAGCTCCAGCTCCTCAAAGGCCTGAGGAAAGGAGAGAAGGTGGGCTTGTTTTACTTGGTACCATAAGGATTCTCCACACAAGCCTTATCCTCCAGGGCTAATGTAAGCAACTGGCAACATGACTAAGCTCTTCCTACATGCCCTTCTCCACCTGTTAGCATCTGTCTCCAGTGAAACAGGTGTTCTTTTAAGTCTGTGCTTATCATAAAACAAAGAAGGATGGATAGGGTGCTTTTTTTTAAAATAAATTTATTTATTTTATTTATTTATTTTTGGCTGCATTGGGTCTTCGTTGTGGCATGCGGGCTTTTCATTGTGGTGGCTTCTCTTGTTGCAGAGCACGGGCTCTAGGCACACGGGCTTCAGTAGTTGTGGCTCATGGGCTCTAGAGCGTAGGCTCAGTAGTTGTGGCGCATGGACTTAGTTGCTCTGAGGCATGTGGGATCTTCCCGGACCAGGGCTTGAACCTGTGTCCCCTGCATTGGCAGGCAGATTCTTAACCACTGCTCCACTGGATAGGGTGTTTTTAAGAAGTTTTTTTTTTAAAAAAGAACTAAAATATAGAGGGGCCGTGCTTTCATCTTCACTTTCCACTGCGCCAAATCTGTCAATGTAGCATCCGGTTTATCAGCAGATAAGCAGCACAGCAGTGGGCAATTACTATTACTCAAGGCTGTGTAATCTCAGGCAAGTCACTTAACCTCACGTGCAAAATGGGGTTAGGAATCTTTCCTGTGTATGTCAACGTGAGCTACTGGGAACAAGAATCATGTCCTCTTTTCTTTGGGCCCACCGCACCCAGTATATGGCTTAAACATGTATGCTAATAAGTAGATACACTTTGAGTTAGGTTAATGATTTCAGAGAGTTGTTATGAGAATCAGTTTGCACATTTGAGATAAAAGGGCTTCTGATATTCTAAATCACTAGACAAGACTGAAGGGTTATTGCTCTAGCCCATAGGACAGAAAGGTCATAGGACAGAAAGGTCCAACTTAACTAATTTATTTATCAACGTGTTTGGAACTCACAGCACTTTTCTTTGCAGAAATAATGAGCTAAGGTGATTCGGAGCCATCCAGGCGAGCCAGCCCACAAAGAGCCACATAACCTGTGCTCTAGTTGAGGTATAGCCAGCATCATATGACCGTGATGCTTCTCTTGGAAAGTATGTTCAGAGGTCTAACTTGGGACCTCTTCTCACTGCTTACCTCTTTCTTTTATTCCATAAACACCTATTGAATTCCTGTTATGTGCCAGCTACTGTGTTAAATTCTGGTGGCATAACAGTGTGAGTAAGAGAGGCATAATTTCTGTCCTCATGGAGTTTACAATCTAGATGAGAAATCAAACCTTGAACAAGTAATATTAAATGTGATAAGTGATGTGAAGTAGTAATGGAGGCATCAAGTAGGTAAGATCTTACCTAGTTTGAAGGGTTTGAATCGAGCTCCTAGGGATGAGCAGAACCTAGTTAGACAGAATGAATTGGTCATGGAAGTCCAAAGTGGTGTAGTGAGAGGGCTTGGGAGGATGGGAGGAGGCAGAGAGCATTAAGGGAGTGAAATATGAGAGAAGACAGATGAGGGGACCTATGCTTCTGGCAATGACTAAGGAAAATAAGAAGTAAGGGTGGATAATCCTGAGAGCCTTCACAAGGATGGTGGACTCTTGGTTCTCTTGGAATTCCTTCTCCTAGCAGGGAGGTTGTCTGGAGACAGCATCTCCTTATCCTTGAGGCCAGCAGGAGTGGGTAGTGGTGTCATGGCTTTACTTCATGTAGGGAGTGGCCTTGTGGAAGGTTAGATATAATCTGAGGAAGCTGGTAGGCAAGGGTTGGGGGCAGCCCTGGTGATGGAATCACTTCACATGAAGCAACACCAGGAGCTGGAACTTCTGAGTTTACATCACTGCTATTGGCTCAAGATTCTGGGAACAGATCCAACAACTGAGGTAGACAAAGATCTCAAGGTATGAAAATAGGCCATGAGTTCTATTTAGTAGCTTCTACAACACTATGCTATTTTTACACATAATCGCACAGTAAGTATTTATGAAATAAATGGAAGAGTTCGTCTTATCATACCCAAGATACATGGATGTATCCTCATTTACATAATCTGGGAAGGAAGTTTATATTCATAAGCTTATTTTCATAAACTTCATTGCAGTTTAACTATAATATGGTACCTTTTTACCTGTAGTTTATATAATAAAACACAATACTAGAACCATAAGACATCAGGAAAAATGAAGATTTAATTTCTTTCTTCTTTTTTTTAAAATTAATTAATTTATTTTTATTTTTTTGGCTGTGCCGGGTCTTAGTTGCAGCATGCTAGGTCTTCGTTGAGGCATGCAGGATCTTTTGTTGCGGCGTGAGGGCTCTTCATTGTGGCGCGCAGGTTTTCTCTTCTCTAGTTGTGGCGTGTGGGCTCTGTAGTTTGCCGCCCGTGGCCTCTCTAGTTGAGGCGTGTGGGCAAAGTAGTTGTGGCGTGCAGGCTTAGTTGCCCCGCAGCATGTGGGATCTTAGTTCCCCGACCAGGGATCGAACCCATGTCCCCTGCATTGGAAGGCTGATTCTTTACCACCGGACCACCAGGGAAGTCCCTAATTTCTTTTTTTTTTAATTTATTTATTTTATTTATTTATTTTTGGCTGTGTTGGGTCTTCGTTGCTGCGCGTGGGCTTTCTCTAGTTGAGGCGAGCGGGGACTACTCTTTGTTGCGGTGCTCGGGCTTCTTATTGCGGTGGCTTCTCTTGTTTTGGAGCACGGGCTCTAGGTGCGCAGGCTTCAGTAGTTGTGTCACATGGGCTCAGTAGTTGTGGCTCGCGGGCTCTAGAGCGCAGGCTCAGTAGCTGTGGCGCACAGGCTTAGTTGCTCCATGACATGTGGGATCTTCCTGAAGCAGGGCTTGAACCCATGTCCCCTGCATTGGCAGGCGAATTCTTAACCACTGCGCCAGCAGGGAAGCCCCCTAATTTCTTTTTTTTAAAGATAAAATGCTAATGTACAGCATGGGGAGTATAGTCAGTAATATTGTATTAACTATGTATGGTGACAAATGGTAACGACTTATTGTGGCAATCATGTCATAATGTAACATAGTGCCATAGATCATGGCACTATGTTGTGCCCCTGAAACTAATATAATATTGTATGGCAATTATACTTCAATTACAAAAAGATAAAATGTGAGATAATAACAAAGTAGGCATGTCAGATATTATTAAATTCTACAAGGCATTTACATTGCTGTTTTTGGTTGTCAAAAACGGTTTCAAGTTGTGTTTTGCTTTTAACTAAGTCTGTACAACACTAAAACTCTATTTTGTGTCAGTGGAGACCTATTCCCATCCACCAAATATCAGGCGGCACTATGCACAGAGAACTTAAAACTTGACAGAGCTGTAAAGAAGAACGTTGCTCACATAGACAGAATAGAAGCTGGACCACGTATCTTAGTCTGCTGCTTAAGCAACGGGACTTTTATGACTGTGTCCTGCTCATCCATAAAATTAGATGAGTACAAGCTGACAAAATCACAGAGCTTCTAGAGGCACAATACAACACACATCTCGATAAATAGTTGTTCAAACAAGATACTCTGGAAGACACGAGCCACGGTGACCTAGCTGTGACTCTCCCTCTGCTCCTTTTCCTTCTCTTCTTCCCAGACCAGCACGCAGAAATCCTCATGCCTCACCCCAACCTGGGCAGCCCTGGGAGATGGGCAGACTGAATTCCTCAGGGTTCCCCTCCAAGAAAGGGAAAATTTGTCCAAAACTTTCCTCTTACTCAGTCCAGCCTACCTTATTAGCAAACCCAAAGGCCAGTGTTACAAATAATTTATTAATGCTACAGAAAGATAATATTGAGGCTTCTTTTAAGAAGTAGGTTGTTTCAGTTCCTTCACTATCGTTAACTAATGAATCTCCTTTTTAGACATATTAAGCTAATGTCTTCTTGGCTCTGTTTTCTACTAACATTAAAAAAAAATCTACTGGTTTCTCTCTTGTGGTTTAGGTCTTTTAGAATTTGGGGGGAGGGGGGCTTGGAGCTGTACAGAAAGCCTGTGCTGCACACTGCAGCAAGGTTGGGAAGCCTAGTTCCGCCCACACCTGAGCCCAGAGCTCTGTTCAGCTTCTGAAATCACACAGAGAAAGGAGGTCCGACAGACATGGACCCAAGCCTGCTTGGGATTCTGTAGCCACTGAGGGAACGTTTGGCTCTCTAGTCCCCCTTGAGCTTAAAGGCGAGGTTTATATCTGAATTGGGGGGGGGGAGGCCTGGGGAGCTCCCTGCCGTGTCCATAGAGACGTCTCAGGAAGTCTTAACTCGTAAACAGCGTCAGAGCATCATATCATTTTCACGGATCACAATTCTAGGTTCAATCAGTCCTAGGATTTTGGTGACACATCCTGACATCTGTCAGTTCTTCTAAATGTACTTATTATCCATTCAGCCAAGCCTTTGTTAAGCTGGGCTCTGCCTTGCTGAATGACTGGTAGTCAAAGCTATTTCGAGAGCCAATTTTGAGAGTAGAAACAGAAAGGAAGACTCTTCCTCAATCTTTATGCACAAACCTCATTGCACAAATGGAAAGAGAAACAATTATCCATTCACAGTCTTTCCACTTTTATGTAATTTTATTATATATTCTTTTAATGGAAAGGAAGCTTCTACCTATTAGAGGAATAAATAGATTCTTCCCCTGGAGTTGTCCCTCTCAAATAACACAATATGACTGTAATTGTTGATTTGTTTCAGATAACCCCTACTGATATGGGTTCTTTAAGACTGAGGAGAATGTTAACCTTTTTATGTTCTCAAGATGAATCTACTGAGCTCTTCTTGGGAGACAGTGAAAAAGGAAAAGAAAAACAAAAGAAGGTCAAAATGGAATGTGATTTTTATCTCACTCCTGAATCAAATAGGAGTATAATTTCATTCCGGAATATCACATGTACCTTTCACCTAACTGGCACTACGTGAAGAGAACTCAGTGTCCTTGCCCGCTGCAGAAGACTGTCTCAGTGTTTCCAGGCTAGGTTATTTTGAGGGAGAATGCACTTTACAGCACTCTTAGAACACTAGTATTATTCAGGGCTTCCACATCCATAGTCTTGGAAGCAGCTCACATTTTCCTTCAACTCTGGGCTGTGTATCTGCCTTTGACTTAAGGAAGAATTTGTCAGTCTTTCTGAGCATTGCTCCATCTCCCTGGTCACTAACAAAGTAGATAATAAAGTAATAGGTTGTAGAAATGGTGCTGCTTATTTCAGGTGGGTATACATCGAACTCTAGTACATAGCTGTGTGACTTTCCGTCTGCTCCTAGAGGAAGTTGACATGTCTGTTATGACCTATTGTAAGAGAGACTTTGAGGGCTTCAAGAAAGGAGAGTTACTTTTGGCTGGGCTCTTAGAAGATTTCATGGAGGAAGTGGCATTTGAGATGAGACTTAAAGAATGGCAACATTTGATGAGGAATTGCTGGGGGAAGGCCATAGGGGATGGAGAGAAGGACCAATGCATTGGGAACAGGAACAGGGAGTTGTGTTCAGAGGAGAGTGACAGTATTGTTGGATTCAGTAATATTTCTAAACACTGGCTGCACATTAGAATTACTTGGGGGAATTTTTCTTCAAATATAGTTATGCTGGGCCCCACCTCAGATCAAATAAATTGGAATGTTTTGTAGAGGAGCTCAAACCTCAGTGTTTTATTATAAAGTTCCCAAGATTATCCTATGGTGCATTTAGAGTTGAGAAACTCTCAGCTATGCAGAGCATACAGGCAGGCAGTCCTTGGAGATGTGCCCAAAGAGTAGGTGGGTTAGGAACAATTTCTTTTTTTAAATGTTTTTTAAAGGCATATAGCTTATTACTTTTCCCACCATGAGTATGTAATAAAATATGACATATTTTATATGTAAAAAGTATAAAATAAATCTCTAAAATTTTGTTTGGGACAAATAAAAATATCTTATTAAAGATGTACCATGTGCCAGGTACTCTGCCAGGTGGTTTGTTTTGAGAATATTGCAAAAACATTGAAATCATGAGAGAAGTTATGGGATGTCAGAAATCTACAGTTTTGAGAACTTAATGCTTTGGTGAGGTAATGAAAACACACACACATACATTTAAAGGCTGTGGGTTTGGAAGAATGAGAATATTTTAAAAGGAGGCGGCATGTGGATTTTGAAGTCAGTTGTGAATTCAGATCACAGCTTTGCCACTTACTAGCTGTTGTAGACTAGTTATGCATCCCCCTTGAGCCTCATGTTTTCATCCTTAAACCCACAGGTTTGTTCTGAGATTTGAGTACCTGGTGAATACCTGGTGAGGTACCTCACCTAACAGGAAAAAGATAATTTTTATAGAGTGTACATATTTATTAAATTGAGTAAACCTCATTCCTGAATTTACACCAAATTTTGTTCTTCTAGTGGGAGGCACCCGCACTAATAGGTAGGTAGAAGCTGACACTGCAGAGTCATGTATCCTGCACTGAGCTGGGCAAATTGAGACTGTATGTGCCACAAATTCATCAGGTGCTTTCACTCAAGATCTACAATTAAAAAAAAAGGCAGAATCCTCTTTCAGTACTTCGCAGGGACACAGCCTTGAACAAAAGCATCAGATAAATGTATTTATGCATGCTTTCTTTGACTACACCACTCATAAATCACCTCCTGACTCTCAGTTTTCTGTGTCTATAATGATATTACAGAACCTTCGTGATACTTCTCAGGTCAATTTCAAGCTCCTTTGAAGGCTCACCTTAAAAATATCTAGGGCTTCCCTGGTGGCGCAGTGGTTGAGAGTCCGCCTGCCGATGCAGGGGACACGGTTCGTGCCCCGGTCCGGGAAGATCCCACATGCCGCGGAGCGGCTGGGCCCGTGAGCCATGGCCGCTGAGCCTGTGCGTCCGGAGCCTGTGCTCCGCAACGGGAGAGGCCACAACAGTGAGAGGCCCACGTACCGTTAAAAAAAAAAAAAAAAAAAAAAAATCTAGTTTCACTACATCCTTCAGTCCATGAAAATAGTATCCCTTCTTAACGTATAAAACTAGAGAATGTTTCCAAAATGAACAAAGATAAGGGGAGGAGGGCTTAGGAGATAGATCTTCAAGGGCACCAGAAGGACTAGAATGTTTACTCTGTTATCTGAGCCAGTTATTAATCAACACATAAGATTTGAAGTAGTAGCATATTTTTTAGATTACCAGTTCCTCTTTTTTTTTTTTTTGCTGTACACGGGCCTCTCACTGTTGTGGCCTCTCCCGTTGCGGAGTTCCTCTTGATTCAAAGTCATTAAGACCTTTTGTAAAACAACATCTGAAAATTTGATTCACATAAGTGTTCTAGCAAAATATGTTCTGACCTCTTGGGCCACTAGGAAGATAGTCTATCATGCTATCTGGAATCTTCCTGAGACAAAATAGCCTTTATTTTCACACCTTGAGTCATAAAGTGCATTTGTTCTTATTTCATTGAAAGAATTAAGAATTCAGCTTGGTAATATTGAAAGTAACAAATTGAGACCTCATCCCAGAACCGAGGGTAAATAGAATCATATGAGATGACTCCACCTATTGGACAAAATGGTGTACTCCTACTCCTTTTACCCATTATTAATGAATGAAATAGAGTAGCAGCAGCTTCACTAAGACATTGTGAAAGTCAGCTGGAGAAAAAATATTTCAGATGATTACTTGATCATCACAGATGGAAAAAAAAAGAAATTAGAAAACTTATTTTATCTGTTATAGGGCAACCACTAAGGGAATGTCTTATTGCATTTTGTGTTTTAAAAATGTAGTCATTCCTGAAACAGCAGATCTACATTCACTACTTATCAAAGTATTTCACAAATATTTGTCGATTTGATTGTATCTGCACAGAATGTCAAGTTTTTTTTTCGGCTGCGCTGTGCAGCTTTTGGGATCTTAGTTCCCTAACCAGAGATCAAACCCGTGCCGCCTGCAGTGGAAGCACAGCGTCCTAACCACCGGACCACCAGGGAATTCCCAGAATGTGAAGATATTTAATTAACTATCTGGAATTTAGATGGGGGAAATGAATGACCTTATATAGAGTAGTATAGAAAAAACTAGTTTCTGAGAATAAATATGCTCATTACAAATTGGAAATCAAAAGACTTGAGTACTAGCTGACTATTATTAGGTTTTAATTAATTAGTTCCTATCCTGCCTTGTTTTGATTTGTGTTTGGCTTATTTTACAAATCAAGTAGTTTTTCTATGCCTCAGTTTCTTCACTTGCAAAATGAAGGTATGTTAATGCTCAGAAAAGTTTTACTAGATGCATGATTATGTGCTCAGCACATTGATAGATATACACTGGAAACCATAGTCCCTGATATCGGAGAACACACTCTTAAGAGGAAATACGGAAAGAAATCATGTTACTATGAGGCAATATGAACAATATACCCCAGCACATAGAAGTATCAAGGAATGGTAGCCAGCTGAGCCCCAGAAGCAAGTGGAGTTGTAGTCAAGGAGAGCTTCCTGGAGAAGGCAAACCCTCAAGTAAAGCTTAAAGGATGAGTGAGAAGTAGGGAGTGTGGAGGATGAGAGGGCATCTCAAGCCGAGACTACCAATGGATTTGTAAGGTGATATTATATATAGGTGGGGCGTTTGACAAAACCGGGGCTCTTGGGGCTCTTAAGGGAATCTGAATCCTACTAAGTGTACAGAGCAGGATCCCAGAGGGACTCTAATCTTGCAAAGTGGGGCAGTAGGAGAAGCCCCAGAAGTGTCCCAGCAGGCCTGCCATGGGCCATCCGGAAACTTGGTTTCCCTTTTGCTGGTTGACAGCTGACGTTTTAGTTCCAGCCTTCCAGAGAGCAGATACATTGCTTGGGTTTAATGTCGGGCTGGCATGACCTCTTCAATGGAGTACAGTTTTACTATATTTATCAAGTAAATCATGAAGAATACCACATGCACTCATTAAACTTGAGACCAATGAAGTGGTTAGTGCTGCCGAGTCACCTTCTAACCCAGAGGTGTTGTGAACGGAACACTGACTTCCAGAAATAAAATTCCAGAATCTTTTGTGGGTCTATCTATATTTTAATAATCAACATCTGCCTTTTACTTCAAAGTTTTGTTTTTGCCTTGGTGGTGGTTGTAGGTTTTTGTTTTTGTTTATTTTGTTTGGTGGCCCACAGTAAAAATTACTATGACAAAATCATGACTTTTTAAAAGTATTTGAATTGCAAGAAGATGGTTTATTTTTATATTTATTATAATTCCTTACCTGTTTGTTTCTGGCTTCAAAAGAACCAGTTTCCCCTTAAACTTTAAATGGCCTCTGAAGACTTGGTGAAGTCCTTAAATGAATACAACTTTTGTCTTCACAGATACAGGCTAGTTCCAAAGGTTTATTTTCCTGAGCAAATTCATGATGTTATACGTGCCACAAAGTACTTCCTGCAGCCAGAAGTCTTACACAAGTATTCAGTTGACCCAGGCAGAATCGGCGTTTCTGGTGACAGTGCTGGTGGGAATTTGGCGGCTGCCCTGGGCCAACAGGTAACAGAGAGCCCTGAGGTGCTGGTGGCAGGAGAGCATGTGATAATGTTCAACAGATCGTCCACTAGTCATGGCAAAGGCCTAGCTGGGTGGGCTGGTCACTTGGGGGCCAAGTAATTCAGATGACTGCGCTTGGCAAGCTCTCAGAGATCTTTTGAAGTAGGAAGAGGGGTCATTGAAAGAATTGTAATCTCTGAGTCCTTGGAAGGGCCCTGATTACAATTAAGGTGAGTAATGTGAGAGGAGGGCTAACATTTTAGAGGGCTCCCTTACTCCTCAGGGATATGTATGGAAATTAAGTATCTTCTGCTCCTTTTCCATGTTGGACTTACAAAACAAGATAATTTTGCTTAAATTCCAATTGCTAAGGTTGTTTCCTTAAACTTTGAGCCAAATTAAAAAATTTAAAAGTGTTTCCCAAAGGTTTTTTTTTTTAATATAAAAGAAAGAGTTAAATGGTTCATCCACTTTAAATGTTACAATACAAGTTAGTCTGAGCTTTAGCTGGTTAAATTCTTTGAAAACTGTCTAGCTCTAGTAGCATCTCCAATTTTGGGCAGCTGTGTAGACTCAAAGATAAGTACATTTTCTTCCTTTTCTGGATTAAATAATTTAAGAATAGCATCTCTGTCTTCTTACCTCCAAATTTCTTTTGGCATTCTCAGATAGCATCTGCCTTTTCATTTGTGTCATGTCCTGATTTCTTCTCTTTTGCTATAAATAAAGAACTTTGTCCTCCGCTTGGCATTGGTGGGTTTGCTATCCACACGTCCAAAGCGGTAAGAAGAAAGTCCTGGTACAGTGGGGAGAGCCTCATGGGCTTTAAAACTGGCCACAACCAGGATGGAATCCAGGCCCCGCTGTGAGAGCTGTGGGGCTTTGGCAAGTCCTCTCACCTCTCTGAGCCTCAGGAAAATGAGGCTTATGCCATTTGATTGCAGGGCTGTTGCCAGAATTTAGTGATATGAGGTATATACAGTTCTTGGCACACATTAATAATACTATTAACTGATCATTTCCTCCTGCTTTTACAGAGCAGTTGCATCTTCCCTCGGTATGGGTTCTAAAGTGCGGTGTGAAACAAAATTGTATGGCTAACGTTACCTTGAAGATTGTTTAGCTGCTCGTGAAACACAGTGACCTAGTTAGCTGCCTTTTAGATGGGGGTTTAAGGACCTAAGAGATCATATACCTTTGAAGTGTTCACTCAGAACTATGAGTTTCAAACATCACACCTTTCTCAGTAAATATCCAGCAGCTTGAAGGGTGCTGGTAGTGGTGGCGATGGGGAAGTATTTATTTTTTAAACTACATTCCTTAATACCATGCCTGGTAGAAATGTAACACTTATACCCCTTTGATTGAGTCAAGGTAAAGCACTGGGCTACTTTAAAAGGTATGGTTTCTGTAAAAGAAGCCATTCAAAATGAAATAATGTGTTCGCTTTTTCTTCTCCAGTTTAATCAAGATGCCAACCTAAAAAACAAGCTCAAAGTGCAAGCTTTAATTTATCCAGTTCTTCAAGCTTTAGATTTTAACACACCCTCTTATCAGCAAAATGTGAACACCCCCATCCTGCCCCGTTATGTCATGGTGAAGTACTGGGTGGACTACTTCCACGGCAACTATGACTTTGTCCAGGCAATGATAGTTAACAATCACACTTCACTTGATGTGGAAGAGGCTGCTGCCCTCAGGGCCCATCTAAACTGGACATCCCTCTTGCCCTCATCCATCACAAAGAACTACAAGCCTGTCATGCAGACCACCGGCAACACCAGGATCGTCCAGGAGATCCCTCAGCTGCTGGATGCCCGCTCAGCCCCACTCATCGCAGACCAGAAAGTCCTGCAGCACCTCCCAAAGACCTATATTCTAACCTGTGAGCACGACGTCCTAAGAGACGATGGAATCATGTATGCAAAGCGTTTGGAGAGTGCAGGTGTGGAGGTGACCCTTGATCACTTTGAGGATGGCTTCCACGGATGCATGATTTTCACCAGCTGGCCTACCAACTTCTCAGTGGGAATTCGGACTAGGAATAGTTACATCAAGTGGCTGGATCAAAACCTGTAAAGGAGTGAAATTTCTAAAAGGCTTGAGCCCCTCTTGATCTCCTGCACCTGCTCTGGAAAGACATTCACTCTTTAGGTGACTAATTTCCCCTCGTTACTTGAGTTATGGAATCTCTATTCCCTGCAGACTTTATGTTAATTTAATTTTAAAAAATGTTTTTGAGTAACATAAGTGCAAAAACATCTGAATCTGGTTCTCTAAGTGAGCCAGTCTCTCTGTTCTTGTTTTAACCAAATTTCTACTAACACCCACAGCTGCAGAAAGCAGGGCTAGGAGCTGGAAATAGCTTTGGGTCTTGCCTCCGTCAAGAAGTTCTTTGTGAAGAAATTCTACCAGCTACGGATGACCTTTGATGAGTAAAAAGAAAATGTGGGCTCTTCAACTTGCTAGAGTTTACTTTGAATTAAGAACAGTGTTAAATGTGTTCACTTCAAGGTCAGTGCTGGCTACCAAGTGCCCTCTGTTCTTTATGGATGGATGGCTTTGTTTCCTGTGGGAATTTTGGCAGAGCTGTTCTAGCAAGGACAAGTTTCTCAAATGACTTTCCTCCTTTAGAGTGTTAATTTTATGTGATAGCTGTCTCTAAGTCCAGTTGGATTATGATAATACTTGAAAGTTACTTTCTACCACTATTATTAGAAAATATGAGGTTGCATGCACTGGATACCTGTACATCATTAAGTTTTTTGGTTATGCTATCTCCCTGGTGGAGATCTTTTGGGAGTGGAGTAATTTAGATTGAGAATAAATTTTCCTTTACAGAACAAGTAAAAACAGACAAATGAACCAACCTATTGTTTTCATAATGAATACTTCTCACATAAATTACCAAGAGTGGTGTGTATATATTTGGCATAGTCAGAAAAGAAGATACATTTAATATTAAAATTATGAAAAATACCTTTAGAGGGTCTAGTTTATTCTTGAAAACTCAACTTTTTCACTTACATGGCTTTAAAATGGGGCTATTTTGGTATATATAATGTACTGTATTGTTTATTTTTTTAAGTTATTTAATGTTAATATATATAGCTAGACAAGATTTTTCAGAATAAAGTCAGTAATGAATATTAAAAATAATGATTTTTTTAAAAAACTACCTTAGGGTTTAAAAAAACAACTTTAGAATTTTATCCACATGTAATTTTATGGAAAGAGGTAAAATACCTATTAATATTACTATATATAAGGCCTAAATATTTTGATGTTTATATGCATATACAAATCACAATAACTAGAAACTATGACTACACCTAGTAAAGTCATCTAAGTTTATAGTTCAATAGCTTAGACAAGACACACATTGGTCATTTCTGCTCTCTGTGGTCGGAGGAAATACTTCCTACTCTTCTGGGTGACACCCTTCATTATCGCCTTCCAAGTAGGTCTAAAGTTACAATAGACCAGGCTTAATTTCATATGAAGCCTTCACTGCCTGTGGGACATCTTTGGCATACAAGGAAACTCCAATTCTGATTTGACTTGTGTACCTTCGCCCTCCTTCCTGCCACTCTTCGTACTGCTGCAATCTGTGCTACTTTCAGGGACTGCAGAGAGCAACTACACAGCCAAGTCATGATACAGTAAATTTATCAGTGGAAAGAAAGTAGAGCCTTTTCACTCATTTGAAAGATGGATATTTCCTACTTATGAGGATGAAATAACAAATGAATATATATGTGAAAGTGACTTGCACTATATCCCACCTCAGACCTTTCTTGAAGGTCTTCCTTGAAATTTTCCTTGGTGTAATAATTGGGAATCATGATACACAAAAACCACTAGATACAAGAGAGGCTAAACCAACCAAAAATCTGAGTGCTAAGAATTCCTTTGGGAAGCATACAGAGTTTATATTGAAGATATTTTGGCCTGGAATCAGTTTATTTTGTTTTAATTTTTGTTCTTATAAAAAATCTTTATGCTCTGCAGATTGATTTTTTTTAAGTGTTATGGCTTTGGTTTGTTTACCTATTTTAAGAAAAAATGGATAGTCTTTTTATAATATCGTTGTTGTTTGTGAAATGCGACCATAAATATATGAAGAAAAAATCTTGAAGTGCTACAAAATATAGTGAAGTGTAAATTAGTTACTGTTTTATCGTTGATTTGTGAGGAGGTTAAGACTGTTGCATATCTTGGTGGATATAATATTTTATGCATGACCTTTTAACCTTTGACTTTTTGCTTATTTCTCACTGCAAAGGGCAAGGCAGATTTTATGAAGGATTTTGGTAGCCAGTCTATTTTGTAAGATGAAAATCCACTGTGGAGGTAGGAAAGTATAAATCTGTTTTGATTCATGTTTGTAAATAAAATGTCTCCATCTGGAAATGTGCCTCTTTCACTTCCCCTCATCTCATTTTCTGGTTCCCCCCTCTCTTTCTCTTGGTATCCTAGATCCCTAGCCACAGTTCAGCCCAAATCTTCTGCCCCCTGGAGTCCTCCAGCTGCCTTTCAATTACTGAGAGGTGACTCAGTGGCCTCTCTGATGACATCCATTTCATGTCTGGATACAGTATGTGCTGCTCGTACTGGAAACCTGCCTTGGACTGGCTAGAATATTCATAAAAGTTAGGCAGTTAGGCAGGCCATGAGACAATTTGGGGACTTCCCATACACATATTAGGAAGGGTTGATCACAGTGCAAATGAATTTGGATTTGAACTAGTTCAGGCAAAGAAGTACTGATACCACTGAAGGCAAGTTTTCACATTGACTCTGTCATTACAAGCAAAGCTAATAATTTCACGCTTGAGTTCATTATACTTAGTTCACTTCAATATCATAGGAATTTGCAAAACTTTTTTTTTCAAAGTAAATTGTTTGTGTTGGTTCTAAATGGTCACATATGTGTGGGTAAATTAGATTTTCCTATTCAATTAGAGTTATTTTCATCTTCTCCAGCAAAACCTCTGGTGCGTGGCTGTATTTTGCTGAAGGGATCCACTAATGGTTCCAACAATTCTCCTTTAGGGCATTTAAAATGTACTCTATGTGTTTTAATATTGTTTTTTCTTGTGATTTTCATTCTTTTTTAATCCCCCATTTTTTTAAAAAAAACTAACATCTCATATTTTCCAGTGGATCCCCTATTTAAACATCTAGAAGATGCTGATATTAGCATCATATTCGCCAAATTTGAGATTGAAATGTAAATATGATTTCCAGTAGGCATACATGTATTGTTCAGCCCTGTCACTCAGCATTTTGTGTCATTAGAGAGAGAGGCTGGTGACATTTTGTGTCTTGTTAGAAATGTCCCTACCAGATTTTCTCACCACTGGTATTTCAGATTGAGAGCTCCATCTTCTCACATAGGCTGCCTACCCAGACTAGCTATTTGTTACTGTTTTTCTGTCGTAAGTGTAGAGTGGAGTTTTCCAGCTGCTACTTGACATGTGGTGTTGTAGTAGGTGGGCTGTAGAGGCAGATATGAGAATCCAGATGGCTCCTGTTAAGCCAGACATTAAGGAGTTGCAAACACGTAAAACAATGCCGCACTTCTCACTCGTTTGTGTTTGGAAACTTTAGTGATTTTTTTCCACCATAGAATATAGCTTAAGGTAACATGTAATTAAGTACATGAATAACTGTGTTTACAATTTCTCAGTTTTAATTCCTAATACAGTAAACATCAATAAAGTTCATATGAACAGAAGTTATTTGGGATCCTCAATAATTTTTCAGAATGTAAGGTCCTGAGACCAAAACAGTCAAGAAGTGCTGTTGTACATCATCTATGGCAAGCCCTGTATTCTGTGCTAGGCTATATAGCCAGCCAATGCTGACCTTATCATCATGTGAGACACATGCCATATTTCTCTTACCTAATACTCTTCCCTCTACCCCGATGGCCTTTCTTTGCCCTTCCTTGTCTTCCTTTGCCAGCCTGCTCCAGGAAGCCCTTCCTAACTCCTCCCGCCTCAGGATATTTAGGTGTCCCTCCTCTGGTCCCATATTGCACTCAACACATGGCACGTAATTGGCTATTAGTGGGTCTGACTCCCTCACAAGACGGTGGGATCCTTGATGTGGGGTCATGTCAGCATCACTTTTGTGACCCCAGTGCCTAACACAGTGCTTCTCACAGAATAATCACTCAATAAGTCTTTGCTGAACAAATGTTCTTATGTTGTTGCAATTAAAGCATAGTGTCCTTTTCAATGGCATGTAAAACTATGCCTGGTGCTATTGTATATATTTGCTTATTTATATTCTTAAGACACAAATCTCTGTTTGTTTTAATTGTTTTCCCCCAGCAGATGTTTTCTTTCTACTCATGCATTAAAGACTTATTTGGTCAACAAATGAAATCCCGGAGCCCACAGAGTATTTTTAAAATTCAAGGCAACTGCCAGCAGAGGGCACTCTTGAAAGTAGAAGGCGTTAGACATCCTCCAAGCTGCTGCTTATGTTTCACCTGGAATTTAAAAAGATTTCCCAACAGCTTATAAAAGGTAAATAAAAAGACATGCTATATTTAATCACAGAATAAATTAAACTGAGTATTTTTTTAAAAATAGACTTTAAAATCCTCATAAGTACCTAGAGAAAAAAAGACTGCATTTTCAAAACAAAGAAAAACAAAACTAAAAAGCACTCACATTGATTCTTTGTTAAAGCATGACTCACCTCTCTGCCCACCAAAGTGCTTTGTCTTTTTTTTTACATGTTTTTATTCAAGGTAGGTATTTGCCATCCATTTGGAAAAAGGCTGACAGAAAAATGGTGTTCTACATTTTTGAAGGACCATTTAGTACAGTGGGAAATATAGGACCTTCATCTTTTGTTGTGCGCACTGGCCAAACCCAGCACCCAGCACCAGATGAATCCTTAGTTGGGAAGAAACTACCTTTGAAAACAATAAGTAAGGTAGAGCTAGATGGCCTTCAAAAGCTAAAGCACATTTTCAATTCAAACATTCAGCAGTGACATTTTCAGTATTGCCATACTTTTTTTTTAATATTTAAAATTTATTTATTTCTTTATAGAGCAGGTTCTTATTAGTTATCCATTTTATACATATTAGTGTATATATGTCAATCCCAATCTAGTATTGCCATACTTTTAAAAACAGATATAATATGTTCCATGGTTAAGGGAAAAAACCTTGCCACTCAGCTCACGTGGAACAGAGGAAATGGAATGAACTAGAATTTAGGAAACCACAATTCCAGTTCCAGCTCTGCCAGAAATTTCTCAGTGAATTTAGGTAAGTCTTTATTGGTACCTTGGTTTCCCCATTTTAAATTTATATTTATCTAAACTTTTTTTTAACCTCTTTATTGGAGTATAATTGCTTTACAATGTTGTGTTAGTTTCTGCTGTATAACAAAGTGAATCAGCTATACGTATACATATATCCCATATCCCCTCCCTCTTGCATCTTCCTCCCACCCTCCCTATTCCACCCCTCTAGGTGGTCACACAGCACCGAGCTGATCTCCCTGTGCTATGTGGCTGCTTCCCACTAGCTATCTATTTTACATTTGGTATCTAAACTTTCTCACTCCATGAAAATACTTGAAGCAGCTTATAATGTAAAAATACAATGAAATAGAGATATAGAAATAGGAGCTTATAGCCAAGGAAAAGAACAAAAATATGCCAAATAGAAAAATCAGTTGTGGTTAACTTCTGGTTTGGCTGAGTCCCCTGGCAGTTGAGGAAAAAAGTAAAAAACATGATTAGTGATTTGGCATTTCTGTCAGTGTTTCTGAGGCATTCCAGTTTCTTAGGGTTGATGGTCTTTCCCTAAGACTGAATTCTAAACGAAAATCCCTCCATGTGACTTAATGGAAAATCTCCTCAATTATTTTAAAGCAAATACAATAGGAACTCTTACATAGCTATTTATTTAGTCCATTTCAATGAAAACTGAGGACATGATTTTAAACCTCAGTGTATCCATATGTTCACTCAATGAAAGTTAATAGTGCTTACCTTACTGCCTGCCTCAAAGGACTATTTAAAAAATAAAGCTAAAGAAGGAGATTTTTTTTTTTAAGTCATGAGTTTGTTAACCTGGAACAAATAGGCTGCCAGATATTTCTCCAGCAATGATGGGTTTATTCGGGATCAGCAGAGAATTGCAATTCAGGGTCTGCGGCTATGGTGATCCACATGCAAGTCCCAGTATGGCAGGGAAAGGAGAATACTTTTACAGAGAGGAAAAGGAAACTTGGGAGGACTATTTAGTAAACAACGAGTCCAGTGGCTTTTCCACTGGTTGAGTCCTTGTGGGGAAGAAAAGGAGGCTGTCTTCTTTTTGGGCTCTACTATCGCCACAGGGCACAAGAGCGCCCCCTTCTGGTCTCCCAACTCTATTTGATTGAGGTTTCTGTTCATTCATTTTTTACAAGTTAAATGTTAGATATTATTAAATGTATCCCTCTAGGTATAGTAATAATAAGATGATCAGCTTTCTGTTCTTTTATTGATGCCAAAAGGGAAAATATCAGGGGGCATTATAGGTAAGGTACATAGGAAAATGATTAAAGGTTATACAAGACACTTAACTGGTTACCTCTGGGGAGTGAAGATAAGGGTCCTAGGGAAAGATCTTTTTTTCTACCTTGCTTCCCTCTGAAATTTTTGAATTTTTTATAATGACTATGCATTATTTGATATTTAAAAAGCATAAAAGAAAAGGCAATCTGCTCATAAATAATATCTATACAATCTAGGGTATGCAAAATAATGCCAAATATCTATTTATATTTCCTTTTAGTGGTGATTTAGTTCATCTCTTTGCAAGTCATCTCTTGCAAGAAACAGATACTCATTCAAGCTAGCTTAAGTAAAAAAGGGAGGTTTATTATAAGGATAATCAGAAATATTCTGTACATCCAAGATAAAAAAATGAAAGAAAGCCTGCTCTCATGGAGCTTGGTATAGAAAATTCAAGGAGCCAGTCTTCTTCCTCTGTCTCTCAGTGGATCTAATTTCTTCTTCTTTCTTCTTATCTTTCTAAATAACTAACTTCTCTCAGCAGATAGGCTTTCTTGGCTTGCTTTATGAATCCATCATAACTTTGTATGATCAAAAGTGACCATCAATTCTGGATGGTCCAGAAGCACCCACTACTGACTTTCTAAAATGTTTATGCCTCTTAAGCCAGCACTTGTCAAATGTTAATCTGCATTGGAATCACCTGAGGATCTTGTTACAACACAGATCCTAATTCAGTAGATCTTTGTGGGTCCTGAGAACCCTAGGTGATCCCCTGATGCTGCTGGTAGGCAGACCACACTCTGAGTAGCAAGACCTACTAAAAATAGCAAGTGCACATTTCTGAGAGAAGGAATCTGATTGGTGGCTAGCCAGCCAATGCTTTGGGTTGGATGCAATCATCTGGCCTGGGGTAACTATATGACATGCCCACTTAGCATGAGCTATGGATGGAAGTAGAGCCTCGGAGAGAGTGGGGAGGCACCTCAAAACACAGACATTTTACTCTTGTCTGCATCTAAAGTTGCCACAAACATGACCCAGCTACATACAACAGAAAAGCCCTCTCTCCCTGTTCCCAGTAGGTAGCAATCTAAATAAAGTCAGGTCCAAAGGTAACTCTGGTTTCTTCAGAGCTCTCAACTTCATGATGAACATTCTTCCTTCAGGTTTGTTGCTGTCGGTTCCAGCTGTGGTTTCTCACCGTTTTGAACTGATGGCATGATCAGTGGTTCCCAAACTTGAGATTCTGATTCAGTGAATCCGATGTGGGACCTGGGCATCGGGATTTTGAACAAGCTTCACGGGCCATTCTGATGCATCATCGCACTCTGGTCTGAGACCAGTAAACTGAGAAAAAAAAAAGTCCTTTCCAGTGGAGTGGAGGGTGGGGGAGTGGAGGATAGCGTCCCTAACATTAAAATGCATGGGTAACCATATGTTACATCAGTGGTTTTCAAACTTTAGCATGTATTAGAATCCTTTGGAAGGCTTGTTAAAACACGGACTCTTGCCCAGATTGCTGGCTCCCAAATTTCTGATTCAGCAGGTCTGGGACTAAGCCCAATAATGTATATTTTTACAGGGTCCCAGGTGACACTGTTGCTGCTGAGGCTGCACACATTGTGAGGGCCTCTGTGTTATATGATACCACTACTGATGATCACCTACCTCACAATCCTATGAGTATAGGACTGGTGGCAAGAGTGCATGTAAAAATTTACGGAATAACTTAGAGCTATAAAAATGTCCCTTAGTTGTCAGTGAATAACAGAGGAATGGATAGAAGATGGTTTCCATTCAGCTACTGGCTAATTTTTAAGGACCTAAGATAGAAAGGCCAAAACTCACAGATGCATTATATTCTCTCTGCACACGAGGTGTATCAGTCAGAGTCCTGGCACGTGAGAGATAGCACACTTAAATTGGTTCATTTGAGAAGCATTTAACAAAGTGACTCTATGCAAAGATGTGGGTAGGGTTTAAGGAAACCAACAAGAGACAGGGCAGTACTCTGGGGCTGGTAGCAACAGGGAGCTGTTATCTAGCCCTAGAAACACAAAGGAAGGAAGTAATCCCCCATTCTAAGAGAGGGTGGCTGTGTGAAGAAAGCCTGGCATCCATTGTGTCTTTTTTGTGTGTGTGTGTGGTACGTGGGCCTCTCACTGTTGTGGCCTCTCCCGTTGCGGAGCACAGGCTCCGGACGCGCAGGCTCAGCGGCCATGGGTCACAGGCCCAGCCGCTCTGCGGCATGTGGGATCTTCCCGTACCGGAGCACGAACCTGCGCCTCCTACATCGGCAGGCGGACTCTCAACCACTGCGCCACCAGGGAAGCCCTCCCCTGTGTCTTTCGGTGGACCATCAGAGAAGGAACCAGGGGAGTAAATTCCCAAAACGTCTTTCTTCTTCGGCCCTCCGTTCTCCTGCCCGTGCCTTCCCTGTTCTAAACTGGAAGTGAGGGAGCCCATTCACGCAGTCCATATCAGTCAGATTCTGTGGGCCCCCAGCAGGATAGAGAAGGGTAGAGAATGGATCTGCAAATAGAAGACACCCAACACACAGGTTCTGTAGGCTGAACCCCACATCTAGTGCTTTTGTAGCCCAGGGTTTAGTAGCAGAGATAAAAAGGAGAGGTAGATGTTTTCCATGTCAATTTCACACAGGCAGATTTTAGCTCTTCATGCTCTCTGAAGTAATTATACTTAAAAAAATAGTAGAAGTGATATTTAATTTAGGATGGCACTTAGCAGAAGTAATAGGTGTAGCTGTATTATGACACCTAGCCCTAGTGGTTACCCTGGCTCAAAATTTGTAAGCACAGTAACTAACAAAAAATAGACTACTAGCCTTTCCTTTTAAGTATGAGTTTTAGGATCAAATGATTTTTCCTGCCTACTTCAGAGAAATAGCTTTGGCTTGTAGTAGGCAACAAAAGGACCTCATAAACTGTAATTCCAACATTCATAGGGATGAAGACTTCACTTAAACTGTCAGTTTACTGGTCAGTCAAGAAAGAGAATTGTGCTTCTCTTCTATGGCCAATGAGGACTGTTCAGGCACAGAAGGGACACAAGGATGGTACATTCAGCAAAATATTGGGTCTTAAAATACCCTCTTCTCCCGTGGTCTCTCATTGATTCATTCATTCATTTAATAACTGCTGTTTCATCCCTCCTAAATGCCTGGCCCAGTTCCAATCTCTAGGGATCACTGGTAAACAAAGCACCTCCAGGCCCTCGAGGAACTTGCAATCCTGTGACGGAAACGCAAAAGTTAATGATATTCATCTAATTGTGAAAATAACTAAACATGTTCATAATAATCCATGGTTTACCAAAGCAGTTTTTTAACAGATGTTATCTTACTTAATCCTCATTCAACTGGGAAGTAATTTTAATTGTCCTGATTTTACAGGTAAATAACTGAGACTCTGAAAAGATGGGTACTGACCAGCGATTGGCAGAGATGGAACTGAATCCCAAGTCGTAGGACATACACCTCTGTGCTGGGCATTGCTCTGTAATTGCCATCTTTGTTTAAAAGCCAAATACACAGGAAGGGTAAAGTATCAAGACAATTCCAAAATATAAGTCAACTTTAAGCGTGACAGGAATAGAGCACCTTGAGAGAACACAGAAAAGAAATAAGTATGTGATGAAAGTTGGCCTGGAAAAGAGGAAAACGGCATAAAAATAGAAGATGAAGGTCACCAACAGGCAACAGTCTCTGCGTTATAACTTCACTCAGCTCTGGCCCTGTTACCTACACAGTCTCCATGACTGCTGCCCCCAAGATTCATTTCCAGGCTTGAGTCTATAACCAGGTCAATTATAATTAAGCTGAATTACTTGTCTAGCTTTGCTGAGAGGGAGTGGGATACCAGGTTAATGTGATAAACAATGTTCTATCTGTCCTTGTGGTCAGCATTTGTTCTTTTCCTTGGGGCCATAATGAATTTGTGCCCCAAACAGCACATGAAGTTCTATGTAGCCAATTAAAATGCCCTGTAAGTAGTCCCAACAGCATGTTTTGTTTTGTTTTTTTTCCAGTTTCCAAATTGGCATGGCCTAAAAGGGAGAGTTTTGAAAACAAGTGGGAACACTTTGTTGTCCATCAATGGAGACGTGCTCCATTTCCTCCATGGCTTACCTTACCAAGTTTGGTACATCAGACACCCAGTGAAGATTCAGGATGTATCAAAATCAAAGCACATGATAGAGGAACATGGAACATACTAAGTATTAACATCATGGTCTGGTTTGATTTTCAAGACTTTACTAAAAGTTGTGGATACATTTTGGTGATTTTAAAAGAACACTGAACATACCTTAAAAAATACTACATTCAAGCTACTCTGATTCATCTTCCATCTACAAACTATTATCTATTTTACCTAAAGTACCAAGTGCAGAATAATTATTTTTTGGAACAATGCTATATAAACCTGAGGGAAACACTAATAATAGATATGATGCGCTGAATGCTTACGTATGTGATAAACACATTGCAATATTTTTCCCTAACAATCTGCAGTATCTTGTGCTTTGGGGATGAGGAAATTGAGAGGTTAATTAGCTTATCCAAGATCACATAGCTACAAAGTGGCTGAGATCAGGGATTTGAATCCAGATCAATTTAACTCTAAATCTGTGCTCTTTCATCACATCACTCTATTCCAAGGAGGTGAGTTTTCTTTTCTTCTTTTTTTTTTTTTGCGGTACGCGGGCCTCTCACTGTTGTGGCCTCTCCCGTTGCGGAGCACAGGCTCCGGACGCGCAGGCTCAGCGGCCATGGCTCACGGGCCCAGCCGCCCCGCGGCATGTGGGATCTTCCCGGACCGGGGCACAAACCCGCGTCCCCTGCATCGGCAGGCAGACTCTCAACCACTGCGCCACCAGGGAAGCCCTGGGAGGTGAGTTTTCTGATCCCAAGTTCTGACTTTAAAGTCTTAAGAGCTGCATTGATTGTTTTGGACAGTGGGGGAGATCCTGTTAGAACAACTCGTGATGGTTAATTTTATGTGTCAACTTGACTGGGCCACGAGGTGCCCAGATATTTGGTCCAACGTTACTCTGAGTGTGTTTGTGAGGGTGTTCTTGGATGATATTAACATTTGAATTGGGAGACTGAGTAAAGCAGATTGCCCTCCCTAATGCGGGTAGGCCTCATCTAAACAATTGAAGGCCTGAATAGAACCAAAAGGCTGACTGCCTGTGAATAAAAAGGAACTTCTGTCTGCCTGACTGTCTTTGGGCTGGAACATTGGTCTTCTCTGCTTTTGAACTTGGACTTGGACTAGAACTTACTCCATTGGCTTTCCTGGTTCTCAGGCCTTTGAAATTGAACTAGAAATATACCACCAGCTCTCCTGGGTCTCAGCTTGCAGACTGCAGATCTTGGGAGGCCTCAGCATCCATAATGACATAAGCCCATTCCTTATTATAAATATTTGAATATATATATACATATACATATATATATATATGTATGTATATATTCAGTTGACTCTTGAACAACACAAATTTGGACTGTGCAGGTCCACTTATAAGATACGTGGATTTTTTTCAATAAATATAGTGCCTGTATTTTCATTTTACAGATCTTTACATTAACAAAGTGTGGAGGAAAATTTGTGTTCCATTAGAACAATATGTGGAATCAACAGAACTAAGGTTTGAGTCCTGATTTTATTCAAACAGTTTCAGCTTCCTGTCCTTGGGTGTCACTGATCAATTCCTTGTTTTTGAGGAAGAGATAGCAGTACACAGATTTTTGATCGGGGGTCGGGGGCGGGGGTTGGCACTCCTAATTGCCCCGCATTGTTCAAGGGTCAGCTGCATATATGTGTTTGTGTGTGTGTGTGTGTGTGTGTGTGTGTGTGTGTGTGTGTGTGTGCGTGCATATATATCGCCTATCTCCTATTGGTTTTGTTTCTCTGGAGGACTCAGACTAATACACAGCTCTTCTCATCATATATTCTGAGGTCAGCCAGTTGGCCAGCTGTTATTTAAGTTTCATTTGGCCCATCTCCAAGCCTCTGACACATTCATCTCTGGTAATATTCTGGAAATTCCCACTACACTTCCCTGATGACAAAATCCACACCCACTTACCCTTGATGTTACTGAGATTTTCAGGAGATAAAAGTGACTCACCATCCAAAAAGAACTAAAACCTTCTATCTTTTAAATTAAATTTGTAAACATAAAATTTATTTTTTAAAAGGTCAAGTTCTTTGGTTCAAATTAGAAATTTATTTTATATTGAAGTTTGCATATTCAGTTCAACATTCTTTTTTCTTTGGCTGCATTGGGTCTTTGTTGCTGTGTGCGGGCTTTCTCTAGTTGTGGTGAGCGGGGGCTACTCTTCATTGCGGTGCACGGACTTCCCACTGCAGTGGCTTCTCTTGTCGCGGAGCTTGCACTCTAGGCACACAGGCTTCAGTAGTTGTGGCACGCGGGCTCAGTAGTTGTGGCTTGCAGGCTCTAGAGCGCAGGCTCAGTGGCCATGGCTCACGGGCTTAGTTGCTCTGCTGCATGTGGGATCTTCCTGGACCAGGGCTTGAACCCATGTCCCCTGTACTGGCAGGTGGATTCTCAACCACAGTTCCACCAGGGAAAGCCCCTCAACATTCTTAATTGATAAAATATACTGCCTAAACTACTTCAAGTATATCTCAAGCCATATGAAACTCATCTTTGGGTCAGAAAGGGGGACATTAAAAACTTGAAATGCATAAAAATCAAAATGGATAATTCACCCAATTTCTAAGACCACATTTTGAGTTAGATAGTATAATCAACTGTGCCATACCTAAGAGGGTTTTCCAACCAGTCGCCTAAATTGTATTGAGGAGTCTGTGAAACAAACCAGTTGAATAGGATGTTGCCCTGGGCAGGAGCATCCTGACCCACCTGGGAAAATGTTGGCTGCCTATCTGCCACCAACGGGCCCTGGCCTCGGCTCTCTGACCTATTTGACATTCAGGGGATTCTCTGTGACTGCCCTATCTCTGTGGCTGTAAGAGTAAATGTGCACACAAAGGAGAGCAAATTCATTTCCAGGATATTAATGGGATCAGACCCAAGGACAAGTGAGAAAGAATCCTATTTTTAAAAGCTCAAAAAATTGTTCATGAGTGAAATGCAAGCTGAATCTGCAAGTCACTGGCTACATTCAAATATCCCCAAAAGGGGAGGTGTTTCTGTGCATTATGATGTATTCCCCCAAGCTCATTTTGTAAATATATATTAAAAATGTGTACCTATTTGCCTGCCACATCATTAACTCATTTATTTATTATTCATTTATTCAATACACATCCATTAGGTATCTTCCATTTTTGAGCCATTATGCTGGGTACTATAAGAGGTTTTAAGATAAATAATAGAAGCGTAGGGGGAAGACAATTAGCCAAATAACTGAAATGCAAAACAGCTTTATATGTATAGGCGTATGAGGGAGAACAAATGGCTATCAGGATTCAAAACAGGCTAAAATTTAAATAGCGTACTGCATGAAGTAAATTAAGATATACTAAATGAAAGATGAAGAATGTGATTTTAGCATTGAAGGTTGGCAGACACTTCAGCAAAGGGCCACTATGAGCACACATGTGTAAGTGGGACAGTTCACTGACCAGCACAGTTGGTTGATGGGAAAAGCATGGACGATTGGAATGGGATGATGGACCCAGCCCTGATCAAAGGAGAAACCAGAGAAGCATATAGGAATTAAAGGTTAAACTCGACCAGAAAGAAATTGCCCTGTGCATACCATGGCCAGTATGACACGGTGGAGCAGGGGCTGCCAGGTCTGTGAGTCAGAAAATCTCAACTCTGGGCTCTTCCTTGTCTTCTGGGGGCTCTTTTCCCCTCTTTGGGTCTCAGTGTCAATATATGTGAAATGGGAGTACTAATCTGCCTACTTCACAGAGTCCTTATGAGGATTAGACAATGCAGATGATTACTGATCTCCAGTGTAGAGTGGAAGATCAGTTGGTTAGCACTATGCTATTCAATTTTTGAGAGCTCAGAACACTAATTCGTTTTTAATGTAAAAACATCCCTCAAAATTCTGCTTGGGGGCTTCCCTGGTGGCACAGTGGTTGAGAATCTGCCTGCCAATGGAGGGGACATGGGTTTGAGCCCTGGTCTGGGAAGATCCCACAGGCCGTGGAGCAGCTAGGCCTGTGAGCCACAACTACTGAGCCTGCGCGTCTGGAGCCTGTGCTCCGCAACAAGAGAGGCCGCGACAGTGAGAGGCCCGCGCACCATGATGAAGAGTGGCCCCCGCTTGCCACAACTATAGAAAGCCCTTGCACAGAAACGAAGACCCAACACAGCAAAAATTAATTAATTAATTAATAAACTCCTACCCCCAACATCTTCTTTAAAAAAAAAAAAATTTTGCTTAAACAATATAACTACTAGATGTAGAGCAAAAACAATCTAATCATATTATAGCAATGATGATAAAATTTACTTTGATTTTTTAAATAACCCTCTTGATATGGATACTATTATCACCCCTAATTCAGAGGAAACTGAAAATTAAAGGGAGTAAATCAGTTGCCTACAGTCAGTGGACTAGAAAATGGCAGAGTTGAGTCTACAAACTCAAGCAGTCAGTCATGAGCCCACACCAAGCTACACTACTTTCACATAAAGCAAGAAAGACACAACCTTGCACATGGTTTTAATAAAAGAAAAAGTATATAACTTCAGTGTCTATTGTCCAAAGGAGTATTAGCCCAAAGAGACCTAATATTCAATTCTCTCCTTTATTAAAAAAGTACACAAAAGAACCTTATTTAATGTTAATACTATAGCTCAATGAATTGGAATTAAATGAGATACTACTTTAGTTAACATAGCAGATCCTTTAAAAATCATTTGCATATATTTTTCTGATTTTAAATTGACAGGCTCATCAAAGAAAATTGAAAAAATATTGAAAAGTATAAAGAAGACCATAAAAATAACACACAATCCCATTATTAACATTTTCTTTTGTTTTTTGTTTTTTTTGGCCATGCCACACGGCTTGTGGGATCTTAGTTCCCCAACCAGTGATTGAACCTGAGCTCTCTGCAGCAAAAGCACGGAGTCCTACCCACTGGACTGCCAGGGAATTCCCTAACATTTTGTTAAATGTCTTTTCAGCCTTTTTTAAATCCAAAGATAATATTTTTAGGCTTTTCTGTCCCTAGTGAAATATAGATACTTTGTTAAAATTTAAAAATATTTGCATCTGAAGGTCTAGGTTCCTTAGCAACAAAATTTTCACTCACTGCTAGCTTTCCTTTATTATATATAGTTATATGTATATGTAAAATATAACATGTATAACATATAAATTACACCTATATGTTTAATTTACACACAAAGTGTACACATCTTAAGAGTCTAGATCAGTTAATTTTTACATACACCCATGTAACCACCACCCATGTCAAAATATAAAACATTTCCAACATTCCAGGCGTCTCACTTTTGTCACCTCCCTGTCAATTCTGTCCCCCAACCTGGGATAACTATTGTTCTCATCTCTCAACCTTCCCAGCTTGGCTTGAATGACTATCCTTGATCAACCAATCAAAATTTTACAGTCTGTCTCTTACTTATTATATAACATCTTATAAACATCTGACAATGCAAAGCAACTAGGTGGCCAAATGAAATTGCAATTCTTGCAAAAGCAGAATTTCATGACATTGATAAAAGTGAAGTTGGAGAACTGTTCCAATGTCATGTATATTCACGTATCAAGAGACTGGGTAAAAACTGAAGAATAAAAGAAGAGAAAATGGGTAAGGATAATGACACAATAAATGATTCCAAAAGGTACTGGCTTAAATACCAAAGTATTTTTAAAAATCTCTTTGGAAGATTGATTAAAATCCTTGATTTTAAAAAATTCTTAATTTTAAATTATTTTGTAAAAGTGATCCCCTTTGATAGTGTTGCACAGGGTAACACGAACTAAAGGATATTGCATTGTGCCATTCTACAATTTTGTCCAAGAAAATGTGTCTTCTCTCTCCATGCCAAATCAGCTCCCTAACATTCTTTGGACTAAGAATTTGTGCATTGTTGCAATTAATCATAAATTCTGTTAACTTTAAGATAATTATTTTTATTATATACTTTGAAATTTGCTCCTTATTATAAGAAAGTTAATTCACTTTGACCCCTTTGCTGCTACCATTTATCCTTGGATGACAAGTGTTTCTTGTAACTCTGGTCTCTGTGATGAAGTTTAGAGATGTAATTTATTTATTGCATCCACACTGTCCTCACTTGGCCAACAGAATAGAAGCATAGAGCAGATAAGTGATCTGCAAGGGCCACAGTGATGGTGTTTCCATCCATGTCTGTCTGTCTCTTTAGGTCAGAATTCCTCCCAGGACCTCAAAAGTGGAGGCAGCCGGAAACCCAGGGTGATTCCTTTTACTTTCCAATCCTCAGTCCTTTGAATGAGAAAATGATGTCTGTATTCTTACTCTTATTACTAATACCCATGCTTTATGACTGCAAGGGCAAACCACCTCCACACACATCTCATTTGGTCCTTACTACCACCCAAGAGGCGGAGGAGAAACAGGCGAGCAGGAAGCTGAATGACTCCCCCCAGAACCCCCAGCTCACAAGCAGCAGTGCTGTAACTGGAATTAACACTTTTAGACTTAGAGAAGAGCAGTACTCTTTTCTCTTTACAACTGTCTCCTGGCATGAAAAGAGGTCTGGGGAAGCTAGAAAAGAAGTTCACTGACCAAGTTAACATCTAAGCAACATCTCGACCTAATACATGGCCTTCTACTGTGACATTTTCCAGGTGAACAACCATGCTGTCTCCCCCTAAGGGCAGTGCCTGCAACCCCAGCAAGAGGGAGGCTTTGAAGTCACAATTCTCACCTTGGAGGCTCAAGAAGTTTCTAGTATTTGAATTCTGTACCAGTAAGAAAACCAACAAAAGGACCCCTCAGGGTCTCTGTCCCACCAAGTGCACTATCCAGGGGAGCCGACAGAGGGCAGTGACCCAACATAGATCCTGGGAAAATCAACCCTCGAGTCGTTTTCTTTCAAACAGCTTTAACAGTTTTACTTTCTATTTCTTGAACTAACTTCTCAATTTCCATTCTTGTCAGGGAAAGGCTGAAGACCACAGCAGCAACACACCAGGATTTATAAATCCTGTTTAGCCCTTATTTCCCGTAGAACTCTCAGCTCTTCAGACCTATAAGATTTATTCTAAAAAGCCTTGATCAACGTACACTCCCGCCCCTCTGGATATAACTGGTAATAACATAAAAAGCAACAGGGTCAAATTTGGGGACCCAACATTGCAGGGCGGGGAAAAAGCATAAAACCAACCGTTTGGTACTGCACAGCCTATGAGAGGAAGCAGCAGCTTGAAATAGAAACAAACACATTTTTAAATAAAAACAAAAACATACACATTCTGAGCTCATCTACATCTAAAGCTAGTTTTAAAAAGTTATTTTTCCTTTTTCCTTCTCTATCATGTTTATCAGGATTTTCTCTCTATCTAGGGAAAGGTAGGGAAAGGTTTTTTTTTTTTCTTTTTTAGATTAGTAAAGCTTTTGCTCAGTTTTCCAGTTGAAAAAGAACGTGAACTTTCATATCATCTTGGAGTTCTTATCTAAGAACTCCACCCAGTCCTTGGCAAATTCCAGATTAACTTCCGCTAGTTCTAGTTAATCAGTTAAGCAGTGTGTTAGCTACTCAGGGGAGCAGTTTCTAGTTGACTGAAACTGCTTAGCTGAATTCAAATGTCTTCATGTCCGCTGAACTGGCGCACACATTCTCCACCTGAGGAATGAAGTGTAAGGGTCAAAGTGAATTAACTCTCTTATAATAAGGAGCAAATTTCAAAGTATATAATAAAAATAATTATCTTAAAGTTAACAGAATTTATGATCAATTGCAACAATGCACAAATTCTTAGTCCAAAGAATGTTAGGGAGCTGATTTGGCATGGAGAGAGAAGACACATTTTCTTGGACAACATTGTAGAATGGCACAATGCGAGATCCTTTAGTTCGTGTTACTCTGTGCAACATTATCAAAGGGGATCATTTCTCCAAAATAATTTAAAATTAAGAATTTTTAAAAATCAAGGGTTTTAATCAGTCTTCCAAAGATATTTTTTTAATTCTTTGGTATTTAAGCCAGTACCTTTGGGAATCATTTATTGTGTCATTATCCTTACCACAAGATAGACAAGACATTTCAACAGCTTTCAGGATATATATGTGCAAACTATATATATTCATTTGATATATATGAATATAGACAATATGCAACATCTATCTGTCTATCTATCTATCTATCTATCTATCGTCTATATTGGTAGCTAGTTGTTAAAGTAATAATAATTCTTTACCTCTGGAGAACTCAAAGTGTAATTACAGCTATTATTCTCCTGTCTGCATTGTCTTTGGGAGGGAGGGAGGGAAGGCAGGAACGAGAGAGGAAAGAGGGAGGGAGAAATCAAAACTGAGATTCCCCCTCAGAACACCAATGCGTCCTGAGGACCAGCCCGGCACACCAGCCGGCCTCGGTGTACCCAGCCCGGGAAAGGACAGTTACGCATGGAGCCGCCCTCTGACTGGCTCCCAAGACCAAGGCAGGAGCCTGAGGCCGAGGGCGGCTCCCGCTGTGGTCGGATGCCCAGGACTCAGGGCAGTTGTATCCCCTTAACCACATTTAAAACATGATACTACAAAAAAAAAAAAGTTGAGCAGCTCTGGAGAAGGGACCCTAGGGAGGCAGTATATGGTTCCCTGGCTCCTTCCTCCAGGGCTTCTCTAGGCTTTGGTGGCTGCCATGTCCCCATTCACATAGTTGGGTTCCCCGCCGTCCTCGTGTGGGCTTCCTACAGGGGAGGAAGGTGCCTTCCTCGGGACTGGCTCCACGACTCTCACTGTTGGATGTAAGCTGAGTTCCCATAATCCTCAGAGCCCTCGTTCCCTTGGGGAATTTCACCTAGTTTGAACAAACAGGAACACCTGCCTGTTAGACTTCGACGCTTGTGGGAAAACTTCCAAAGCACATACACACTGGTCTTGATTGCCTTAAGTGGCTTAGAGTGGATTTGCCTGGGTTGAGTTCTGGAGTCTCCAGAATTTTAAGGAGAAACAATAAATTATTTCTTGGTCTTTGCTGTGTTTACAACAAAGCCAGCATGACACTCACATCCTCAGGGACATGTGGAGGAAGCTTTTTTAGGACTCTGAAGCTCTGCTTCTACCCCAGCACACATCACCATACACACATTATGGCTCAGAACTGTGTCTTCAAGGGGCCTAAAATTGCTGGGCAGGAAAGGGAACAAAACAGCCTACCTCTGGCCTCTGGACCTCTGCCCATCTTTCTACCTGCCACCCTAAACTAGGAGAGGCAAAAGCTTTAAGGAAAGTTCACCAGTGGAGATCCCAGTGTTAAAGAAAATCCACTGGGATATTTTGGACTGAACTGACGTTTCCTTTCCTTTCATACAATTGTATGGCTGGAAGTCCAAGAGTCTCAGAGAAGCCTTACCAAAGGTGAGTGAGAGAGAGGCAGCTGGACCCAGGAAAGGTATTGACTAACTCTTCCCTCATCCTATCCTAGCAAATGCAAAAAAACAAATGAAATCTTCTTTTAACTGAATGCCTCACCTGTCAAGATTTAGCTTATCCTGCTTTTAGAAAGAAAAAAAGTCACAATAATAAGGATCTGGCATCGGGCTCTGTGTAAAAGCTGATGTTTTTAAACCCCAAGGGTCTCTCCAAAGAATTATCATTATTTCAAAGAAAAAAAAATGCATTGGGGAAAATAAACATACATACTTGTATATTTAATTTGTAAGAAGAACACGTTTTCCTCCTCTTTTCTTTAGGAAATGACTCCACTGATTCTTTATAATGTTTCTTCTTATAGTAAACACATTAAAGGATATTTTTCTTATGCTCAGACCTAAATCCTTTTCCTGTGTTTTCTTTTTTTCTCTCTTCTTCCTTTCTCCACCCTCCTCTTCTGATCTCTACTCTCTTTGATTTTCTTCTGTTTCTGAAGATAAAATCAGGAAAAGAGAAGAAGGAAAAAATTTAGGTGTGTATTTACCACACTGGCAAGACTTCCATACGTATTTGTACTGGAGTAAACAAAGAGATGAGCCTGAGTATACCTAGATTAGCTGGCAAAATTTGCCTTAAATGTTCTCAGTTTAGTCTGAGAAGGACCAGTGTACTATAGTTCCATATCCCAGAAGTAAATAAATGACTGTAACACTGTCTCATGAATCCACTCACACGTTTTTTGAGCTTAAATAAAATTAGGTGCTTTCATGAGATACTTTTTTCATAGCTTGTGTCTGGGTGTTCATGTGGAAGAGTGACTGTAGGTATGTGTTTGAATGTGTAGGTGTTTATTCATGTCAAGTGTTCTTGCCAGATTTTGAGCTGATGCCTTTTTTCCTGGAGTTAGCCCATTTATAAACATGTTTCTTTTTGCTTAGCTTTCCCTTTTGCTTACGCTTACCTCAGATGAACTGTAGAGGCTTTCGGTTTCTTAGAAATTGGAGTTTCTCTTCTATTAGCCTCTGCTGATTTACATTTGTTCAGTTCCACAGATCTTGATGAATTACGGTTCTGGAATCAAGAGCTAAATCGGAGGCATTCTGTCATACAGCAACAGGTTCTAGAGCTTTATCCATTCTGTAAGTTTTCAGCATTTAACCTGGCAGTGGAAAACTATAGCCCTGTAGCCTGGTTGGAGAAGAACAATTCCCCTTCCCCTTACCCCACGTTCCACGTCATGGAATGGTTTTTACAGTGGGGGTAATTGTCATCTTTGTCAATAAAAAGAACCCAAAAAGATGTGTTAGGAGCTGAAGAATCAGACTTCTCCAGGTCTCCATCTTATGTCCAACCACATCTCCCTTTATTTGCTTTCCCTGACTTTAGTTTGGTGCAAAGAATCCAGCTTTTTAACTCTGCAAAGCTCAAGTCTATCCATCATTCAACCATATTGGATTTATGGTCATAGGCAAAATGTATCTTTCTTAGAAAAGCTATATTTCCTTCTTCTCTGCCTTTCAGGGAGGCCACACTTGATAGAAGCTTCTCACTTGTATGATTTTACTAAAGTTTTCAGGACGTAGTCAACACATCCTAACATCCTGATATTGTCCCATCAAGCCCCCCAAAATCAAGGCTTGGTACCAGGCTGTGCTATGATTTTATTTTTAAAAAACAGGTGGGGAGAAAATATTTGCAAAAGGTATATCTGATAAAAGATTGTTATCCAAATTTTATAAAGAACTCTTAAAACCCAACATAAGAAAACAAACAACCTGTTTGGAAAATGGGCAAAGGATCTGAACAGACACCTCATCAAAGAAGATATATGGATAGCAAATAAGCATATGAAAAGATGTTTAATGTCACGTCATTAGGAAATTGAAAATTAAAATAACAATGAGATACCACTACACACTTATTAGAATGACCAAAATCCAAAATACTGAAAGCACCACATGTTGAGGAGGATGTGGAGCAACAGGAACTCTCATTCATTGCTGGCGGGAATACAAAGCGGTGCAGCCATTTTGGAAGTCAGCTTGGCAATTCCTCACAATGCTAAACATACTCTTACCATGTGATCCAGCAATTCCACTACTTGTTATTTACCCAAGTGAACTGAAAATGTATGTCCACAAAAATCCTGCACACAGCTGTTCATAGCAGCTTTATTCATAATTGCCAAAAGTTGAAAGCCACCAAGGGGTCCTTCAGTAGGTGAACGAATAAACTGTGGTATATCCAGACAATGGAATATTTCAGCACTAAAAAGAATGAGATATCAAGCCATGAAAAAACATAGAGGAAACTTAAATGCATATAACTAAGTGAAAGAAGTCAATCTGAAAAGGCTACATACTGTATGATTCCAAATATTATGACATTCTGGAAGAGGCAAAGCTACAGAGACAGTTCAGTGGTTGCCAAGGGTTAGAGAGGAGGGAGGGATGAATAGGCAGAGCACAGAGGATTTTTAGGGCAGTGAAAGTACTTTGTTTGATGCTATAATGGTGGGCACACATCATTATACATTTGTCAAAACCCACACAATGTCCAACACCAAGTTTACATATACCCTAATGTAAACTGTGGACTTTGGGTGATAAGGATGTGTCAATGTAGGTTTGTCAATTGTAGCAAATGTACCATTATGGTGTGGGATATTGATAGTGGTGGAATTTGTGTATGTATGGGAGTAGGGGGTATATGGGAACTCTTTCCACTTTCTTTTTCTGGCCTTTGAGTTGTACAGAAACCCAACTTAAACTGGCTTATTCAAAAATGAGAATGTATCAACTATATAACTGAAAAGTGCAGGGATGAGACTGGATTCAGGTTTAACTAAATCCAAGTGGTTAAAAGATACAGTCAGATTCCCCTCACCTCCCCCCCTGCCACCCAGTCCAGTGAGGGCTGGCTCTCTCCATGTGGTGGCCATATGGATACCGGCACCTCTGGACTCATGTTACACTGGTTAATCCATAGTTAGAAGAAACAATGCTCCTTTCTCAGTAAAATTTAAGCTGCTGTCTCATTGGAAAGCTACTTGCTGAAACAACTTTAGTCCACTCTTTCCAAAAGTGTGTATGCATGTCACTAGTGCTCTATGAGATGATTCAGTGGTAAGCAATCATCTTTCTTAACTTCAAGAATTACATTAATTTTCATGTATATGAAAAATAACTAGTACAACAAAATTTCTTTTATGCTCTGGGTGAAGCTGAAATATTATAGAAAGGAAGGTAGTAAGCCACTTTTCATGGCTAGGATGAGTGTCAAGTAAGATGTTCAGGCATGTTCATGAACATTTCAAACCGTTGGTAATCTGAATCACTCACCAAGTCTTCATCTTTTCCATGAAGGCAAAGTGCTGCACAGGCAGAAAAATCTAGGCACGTTGTATATTGAGGGGAAAAGTTTAGGATAATTTAAGTCAAGGATTCTGGAAAGATCCTTGTGATCCATGCAATTATTCATCAGACAACTTTTGAAATGAAGTCAATAGGCCGCAAATATTTCGTATTTGATGGTGTCACATTCCATATTACAGTTGATAAATGAAAGATTTACTTCTGTGGAATGTCATAATATCATGTATGACCTAGGGGAGTTTGAATTAATGAGGTATGTCAGCCCATAAGTGTACCTTTGAAAAGTTTTACCCCACTTGAGAATAGTGTCATTTTAGTGTAAAGCAAAATTAATTACGTGATTGACTCGCCCACAGTTAAGTTCCTTTTCAACAAACATTACATAACTGATTTTTGTTCCTTCTGATTTATTTTCATGCAGTTTGATTTCCGAGATAAAGCAAGCTTCCTTCTTAAGTTTAATTTGGATTCTATTCCAGGAACAAACACAAGCTGTTTCTTTTTACATTTTCTTTTAAGGTATCACTTTTGTTTCTCTGTTGTTTCACTATGAGAAATAACCCAAGGAGGAAGAAGGCTGTTATAATATGTTCGTATTTCTATACGTGAGTGAGTTCTTAAAAATTCCTTCAGGTAAGTAGAGTATGTAGTTAAAATGTAATTTCATGAATTTACAATAATAAAAATTTATAAGGATTCATCCACCACAAAAATACAAAATAAGCTTTTATTGCTCTATATAAATGATTATTCTACATGATGACCAATATACCAAACCTAAATTGTCTATATCCTTCCTATGGTCATTGTTTCTTTTTATTCATTTTGTCATGAAAGAACTCATTGAACCCATACCCACAATCAGGGCAAAACAAAACTGAGGATACCTCTAAACAATGGTCAAAACAGAAACAGGAAAGAAGTGAAAATTAAAAAGATGCACTTGTAAACTAAGGAATGGAAGGAAATAGATATTTACTAAGCACTTTATTACACATGTTATTTATATAGTACTCACATGTGGAATATTATTTCTGTATATATACACATATATATATATACATATTTTTTAAGAGGTTAAATAATTTTCTCCAGTTCATCTGGCTTGTAAGTGGTATTTTGTTTGACTCCAAAGACGTTGCTTTACCATTCAGCCTCAGGAGGAAAATCTCACAGGCAAAATCAATGTAACTTATTTAAAACTCTTTGGAATTTCTTTTGTGCATTCTAATATTTCCTGCCACATTAGAAGGTGATTTCTCTAATAAAATAGATTGGAGGCCAGAAAAAACACTGTTTGGCTAACCTGCTTCTTGAGCACAGCAAGGGTGAAAGGTCTTGCTCAATAGTAGGAGAGGCAGACACCTGAGAACCCATAAGGATCACTGAAAGCATGGGGAAAGCAGCTCAGGAAACTGTAAAGGCCTTGCAAATACCATTATCCATGTACAATTTGCTCTTGCCCAAGTACCCTCTAAGCAACAAGTAGTGAAATCCCACGTTTCCCGTGTGGGGGAGGGGAGGGGACATTCTGAAGCCTTCTGTCTTAAGTGGAGAGTAAAAAGCAACTACCAGCTGAAATTCTACAGTGAAGCCAGGCCCACACGGACAGGCCATAGTAACAAGGAGTAGCCAGTGAACCAGGAAACAAAGAGGGACTGTTTAAAACGTAGGTGTGGCCTTATTGCCAGTCATAGGAGCCACACAGATCTACCACGCTCTGCTATTGTGATAATAACAGTAACAGTAATATATATTTTTAAAATGTATTTATTTTATTTTTGGCTGCACTGGGTCTACGTTGCTCTGCATGGACTTTCTCTAGTTGTGGGGAGCGGCGGCTACTCTTTGTTGTGTGTGCGGGCTTCTCATTGCGATGGCTTCCCTTGTTGCAGAGCACGGGCTCTAGGCGTGTGGGCTTCAGTAGTTGTGGCACACGGGCTTAGTTGCTCCACGGCACGTGGGATCTTCCCGGACCAGGGTTCGGACCCATGTCCCCTGCATTGGCAGGCGGATTCTTAACCACTGCGCCACCACAGAAGTCCCAACAGTAACAGTAATATTAATAATACTTTATCATAGGTGCTATAGATATATTTTTCTCAAAACAGCACTGCAAGGTTGGCATTAGCATTTTGCTGTGAGGTACAATAAAGTTCAGAAATGCAAACCCACCCAGCAAGGGTGGAGCTGGAGCCCTCCCAGGTCCTGGGCTACTTGATTTCTCCAAGTTCCTGCTTGTTACACAGTCATACCAAGCAGAACACATGTGTTAAATGTGTAGCCTTTCACTTAGTACATGCTAGGGCACTCAATAAACTTTAGCTCTCTTCTTCTTGCCTGTGACTTGCCTGTTGGAAAGAAACTTCTGATTTTGTTTCATCTTTGGGTCTGATTGTTGGCTGTCTTTATTAAGCATTCTATTGCTGCTACAAATTTAATGTCTTTAAACAACACAAATTTATTATCTTATATTTCTGGAGGTCAGAAGTTCAAAATCAATCTCACTGGCCTAAAATCAAGACGGTGGCAGGACCGGTTCTTTCTTGAGGCTACAGGAGGGAATATGTTGCCTTTTCCAACAGCCAGAGGCTACCTGCATTCCTTGACTTGTGGCCTCTTATCACATCTCCTTTCCCTCTCTGTACCTGTCATCACATCTTCACAACTCTCACCCTTTTGCCTCTCTCTTGTTAAACCTGTGATTGCAGTGGACCCACCTGTATAATCCAGGAGTGTCTCCTTAACTCAAGATCCTTAATTTAACCCCACAGCAAAGTCCCTTTTACCGTGTAAAGTAACATAGTCACAGTTTCTGGGGATTAGGGCGTGAACATCTTTGAGGGGCCATTATTCAGGCTATCACACCATGTGGGTGACCACTGGGTGGTCAGGCTGTGCTACAGGATGGAGTGTAACATGAGTGGGGCCCAGGCTAAAGGGCAGGCATGTCACCCAGGGAAGAAACAAATACATGATTTGAGGTCACTGAGAACAAACAACGCACACACCAAGCTCAAGTGGCACAGCATTTATTCATAGCAAGAGGAGAGAAAGCGTGCATAAGATCCAGCTCCTTGCAGAGGTTGGGCCCCGAGGGCCAGCTGATCCACTTAACTACCAATTCAGGTAGCTTGGTTGCACGTACTCTGTTTTGTGCTGCAGTCAAACGACCCAGACTCCAACCCCACACTGCGGGCTCTGACTTACAGAAAGCTGGGAGTGTGCCTGAGGGCACTGACACATGCACACAGTCCGGTCATATGCACGCACACGGTCGTGCACAGTCTTAAGCAAAACAAAGGAGCACACTGTGAGTCTGAAACAGGGAAAGCTATTCCCACACAAGGCAATAAACCCAGCACAGGTGTGTGGGCTCTAGGGCAAGCCCATTCTTTTTTCACTGTCGCGGCCTCTCCCGCCGCAGAGCACAGGCTCCAGATGCGCAGGCTCAGCGGCCATGGCTCACGGGCCCAGCCGCTCCGCGGTATGTGGGATCTTCCCGGACCGGGGCGCGAACCCGCGTCCCCTGCATCGGCAGGAGGACTTGCAACCACTGCGCCACCAGGTAAGCCCGGAAAGCCCATTCTTATGTGGCTGAAAAACTGCATGCTTGAGACTGCCTTTCCCAACACTTTTTTAAATCCCCTTCACTGGGAGCTGGTTTGGGAACTGCAACCGGGAAGTATAGGAAGAGGGGAGGCCAAGATGGTGGGGTAGGAAGACTCTGAGCTCGCCTGCTCCCACGGGAACACCCAAATCACAACTATTTACAGAGCAACTATGGATGAGAATGACCTGAAGACTAGCAGAAAAGATCTACAACTAAAGATATAAAGAAGGAGCCACAATAAGATGGTAGGAGGAGCAAAGGCACAATGTAGTCAAGACTCACACCCCCAGGTAGGTGACCCGCAAACAGGAGGATAATCACAATTGTAAATGTCCTCCCGAAGGAGCCAGGGGTCCAAGCCCCACATTGGGCTCCCCAGCCCGGGGGTCCTGCACTGGGAAGACGAGCCCGCAGAACACCTGGCTTTGAAGGCCAGGAGGGCGTACTTTCAGGAGGGCCAGAGGGCTGCAGGAAACAGAGACTTCACTCTGAAAAGGAGCTCACACGCTCTGAGACCCAGGGCAGAAGCAGTCATTTAAAAGGAGCCTGGGGCTTCCCTGGTGGCGCAGTGGTTGGGAGTCCGCCTGCCGATGCAGGGGACACGGGTTCGTGCCCCGGTCCGGGAAGATCCCACATGCCGCGGAGCGGCTGGGCCCGTGAGCCATGGCCGCTGAGCCTGCGCGTCCGGAGCCTGTGCTCCGCAACGGGAGAGGCCGCTACAGTGAGAGGTCCGCGTACCGCAAAAAAAAATAAAAATGGAGCCTGGTCAGACCCACCTGTTGATCTTGGAGAGCCTCCTGGAGAGGCAGGGGGCAATTAAAACTCACCCTGGGGACACAGATGCTGGCAGCAGCCTTTTGCGGAACTCGGAACTCATTCTACTGTAAGGACACAGGTGCTGGCTGGCACCGTTTTGGAGTCCTTCCTCCAGCTTTTTAGCAGCTGGGACCCATCCCCATCCACCAGCTGGTCTGCACCAGTTCTGGGAAGCCCCCAGGCCAAGCAGCCAGCAGGCTGTCAGCTGCCATAGGTCCCTGTGAGCCCACCTAGGGACCCCGCCTTGCCCACCACCGAGCCAACACTAGCCACAGACCAGCCTCACCCACCAGCAGGTGGGCAACAGCTCCAGGACCCACCCGGGGCCCTGCCTACCTGGGGGTACCATTCACAGAGCACACATTGTAGATCTGTATATTTATTACATCAATTTTCCAACAGATAGAAGTAAAGTGTCTTGAGAAAAGATTTCTTTTATTAATCTGCACAATGGTGTAGCGCTGGCAAGCCCTGGTCCTGCTCTGCCCTGAGAAGAAGAAAAAGCAACTCTGGGGCTGGGGGGAAGGGGAAAGAAAGGCTTATCACAAAGAAGGCTGGTTCTCATGAAGAGTTCCTTAACCACCTGCTCAAGGAACTCAGCTTAAGGATGTTTAAAAGAACAGTTATCACTTGAAGATACCAAGTAGACTAGCAAGTTAAGTCATCCCCTTATTTTGAAATTTTGACTTGATGGTCTTAATTTTCACAACATTTTACAATTTGTTTTAGTCTTGGAAGATTTGGAGCAATTCCTATGAAAATCCAGCTGAAGTAATTGCCAGATGAGAAACAGTGATGAGGTAAAGTCTTTTTTTAAAAAATAGATTTATTTTATTTATTTTATTTTTGGCTGTGTTGGGTCTTTGTTGCTGCGCACAGGCTTTCTCTAGTTGCGGCGAGGGGGTGGCTACTCTTCGTTGCGGCGCGCGGGCTTCTCATTGCGGTGGCTTCTCTTGTTGCAGAGCACGGGCTCTAGGCGCGTGGGCTTCAGTAGTTGTGGCATGCGGGCTCTAGTTGTGGCATGCAGGCTCAGTAGTTGTGGCGCACGGGCTTAGTTGCTCCGTGGCATGTGGGATCTTCCCGGACCAGGGCTCGAACCCGTTTCCCCGGCATTGGCAGGTGGGTTCTTAACCACTGCGCCACCAGGGAAGCCCCAAGGTAAAGTCTTGCTTGTGTTTTTTGCTTCCTTTCCACCCTCCAGGGTTGCCTTAGCTGGGCTCAAATCCTGAACCATATTCAGGAAAAAGTTCTGTTATCTACAGGAGGGAAAAAAATGGCTGCCTATCCATTTAACCTCTATATTACTCTGCCTCATGTGTGTTCTGTAAGATCTGTAAAAAGAATGGTGTCCAGCTTGCATCTCTGGAGTAAAACTACTTACTGTGGACATACCCAGTGCACAAATTACACAAGGAACTATAGTCAATATCTTGAAATAACGTATAATAGAAAAGAAGCTGAAAAAGAATACATATGTTCACTTTGTTGTACATTTGAAACTAACACAATATTGTAAGTTAACTACACTTCAATAAAAAAAATTTTTTAAAGGGAGCCCTACCTATGCTCATCTATGCTGGATGATTATAGTCCCCAATATGTGAAATATTTTAAAGTTTGGTATAGATAAACAGAAATAATCTCAAACTGTAGTTTTCCTTCGATAGATCTTGAAACATCTAAGGAAAATCATGGAATGGAATCATGCCTTTTTTGCCTATATGGATTGATGGTGTGTGTGTGTGTGTGTGTGTGTGTGTAGTTGGGGGAGATGAAACTTACTACCAAATACCCAAGATCTCATTGAGGACCTCAAGGAAAAAATCTCAGTGGACACCTCCTCAAGTAATTGTAAAATCCTTCTGGAAAATGGCCCCCAAGACTGTCCTCTGGTCTCCACCCCACCCTACACTTGACAGGAGTATAAGTCTGCTCAGTTAGGCTTCTCTCTTCCTCTGCTCCCCAAGTCCCCTAGACCCTCTCTGTTCTGAATCCTCAGGAGCCTCCCAGTAAACCATCCCCTGAGACTCTGTGATCTCATACATCAGGTTGCATCAGAATAAGGTTAAGCCTTCAAGGCATTATCTCTAAAATCTTGAAACAGTTAGGAAGATCCACTCTGGAAATAATGGACTCAGTATCTGGGACATTTGATCTTCATAGCTGGAAACTGGAAAGAGTCAACATGAAGTAGCTCTATCCTCAGAGTAAGCCTAGATTGCAAAAGGCAGAGGATAGAGCAATGGCTTGTATCAAAGAATCTGAATCTAGCAAGCAGCATTGGTCCTGAGATTTGAATAAGTATAACTGGAAGCAACTTGGCCTTTACATGTGAAGTAATTTTGTTTTATGGATTTAAAAAATATTTCCACAGGAGCTTAGCTATAGATATAATATTAACATACCTTATAATTATAGGATATTAAAGGCAGAATTGGTTTGCCCAGCAGGGACTCATGCATTTGAATTTTACACATACCATTCATTTAGTCACTGATGATGAACCAAATGGTGGCTTAAATGAAATTTATACACAGAACTTTGGCGATTCAGTGGCTGACTTTTTCCCTCCTATCTGTTAAGGGACTTTTGTTTTCCTCTGAAGTAAAACTTAAAATCTTCTAAAACCTGAGAATGGTCACCATAAGAATATGAACAACCTCAAACTGAAAAAGAACAAACAATCGCACATTAGGTAAGTGTTTCTATAACATGTAGAGATGAAGGATCGTGAATGACTGTAGACCAAAATAAGTTGACAATACATCCATAATGAGATGTATTCTAAGGACAAAAACAAGTGAAAGAAAATTTCGAACTTCATCCTATCATCTTTTAGTTTGTATTAATGGTGTTATTGTTTTGGAGTTATTTTCTTTTTATTGTTAGGTAAAAACTAATCAGCAATAATATTTATTTTGTTAAAAATCAAGATTTTTTTCCAGCATAAAAGAAATGGAGGTACAATTATAGAAAATAATTTAAGTAATAGCACAATAGTGTTAGAACTGAATGAGAAAAATCAATATAAACTCACGCGTTAAGAGGAAAAAAATGTGTCTTTACTAGAACTATCCACTAAAATTGTTTTCTAACAATGCCATCCCAGGTGGAATACAATGACTATGTATGTTTAGTATACATATTATGGTTTATAATACCATATTTCCACAAAAACAAACCAGGACTCCTTGGAAAGATAGCCAATTCCATGTCTGGGTCTAGAAAGGTGTAAGGCAGAAGAGAGGAAAACTTTCCAAGAACAATCTGCATAGGTGCTTTAAAAAAATTTTTTTTTCATTTTGATAGAATTTCTGTCTTACAGAGAAGTTGCAATGTTATTACAAAGAATTCCTGAATGCTCTTCGTTCAGATTTCCCAAATGTTAACATTTTAGTGCATTTGTTTCATTTTTTTCTCCCTCAATATATATTCTGAAATATTTGAAAATAAATTGCAGGCATGCTAGCCATTACCACTAAATACCTTAGTACATTCTTTTATATAATCACACAACAATAATCAAAATCAGGAAATTAACACTGATATAATTCTTATCTAATATCAGATCTTATTCCAATACAGCAAATTATTCCAACAATGTCTTTTATAACAAATGAAAATCTTGGATCATGCATTGCATTCAATTATCATGTCTTTTAAGTCTCCATTAATCTGAAATAGTTCCTCAGATCTCCTGTGTTTTATGACACTAACATTTTTGAAGCACACAGGCCAGCTATTTTGTAGAATGTCTTTCAGTTTGGATTTGTCTGACATTGTCTAACCATTAGATTAGGATTATTTGTCTTTGTCAGGAATATCACTCAAGTGTTGCTGTGTTCTCACTGCCTCACACCAGGAGATACATGATGTTGATTTGTCCCTTTACTAATGATGTTGACTTTGGCCAGTTGCTTAAAGTGGTGTGATAAAGGTTCTTTTCTGTATATTTCTTCTATATGTTTCAGTTTGCTTTGTTGGGGGTTATAAAGGAGACAACTAAGTCATATTTGTTAGCAACTAAAAGTAAAAACATCAGAAAGTATTTCAGCAGAGATTATATTTGAGAAACTATTATATCAATATACACTGGGAAAGCACTTAAATGAATATAAAGGATTGTTATTATTTTCAATAATTATTCTACTTTTAACATTTCCTAAGAAAAAAGTTATTTAATATGTGAAAGGGTAAGCCACTCAGCTTTTTTATCTGGATTTTGTCAAGTAAAACAATCACGTAAAAGTAGTATCAATCCAAAGTCAAATGCCCTAGAACTCTTGATGAAGGATGACTTCTATGTTTCTCAAAGTCTTATGATCTCAGCTCATTCTCCTACACTTGGATAAATTACCTAGAGTCTCCACGTTTTAACTTCTTTTTCTAGAAAAGGGGGGGGGGAGAGAGAAACCCTTAGTTTCCAGAATAGTTGGGAGGAACATATATAAAGTACAAGGCACTTAGAGTAATGCATAATGCTTGGCAAGTCACTGTGAAAAAGAAGACATATTATTGTGGAAGTTGTCCCTATCCTTATGCCCTGTGGGTCCCCATGAGATAGGTAGGAAGCATTTGTTATTATCTCCATTTTAGATGTGGTAACTGTCTCCAAGATGACCTAAATCAAACTAGATGTGGGGCTGGTGCCTGCTTTTGGGTTACTATTTTATTGTTGTTTCTTCTACATTATGGCCATGACCTTGTGTTTATGCTTAAAGAATTCGTTTCACATTTAATGCATATACAGTTTTGCTTACACTTTTCATAGATTTCATGCAGATCAAAAAGTGATCATGCAGGGAATTCCCTGGCTGTCCAGTGGTTAGGACTTGGTGCTTTCACTGCTGTGGCCCAGGTTCAGTCCCTGGTCAGGGAACTAAAATCCCACAAGCTATGCAGTGCGGGCAAAAAAAAAAAAAAAAAAGATCATGCAAAAGATAATAATAGCCTCTATTTAATATCAATTAAATCATTTTGTTCACTTATCTCTTTTGTTGAAAAGAAAGTTCTCAATAGAATGAAAGGTGACCTGAGTATGACTGCAAAACCAAGTCATATATCAGTGTTGGAGGCAACAGCTGTAAACATTTCTCTAATCTGAATTCAGGGGCATTCTCACCAATCATGCTGGCAGAAAGCAAAGCAACATTGCTTTTACCAAGAGCAACCTTCCATCTGACTAGTAACCATAAAAACATGTGATACATTCTGCTGAAAATATATTACCTTGAAACCTCACCCAGGAAAGACCAATAAGTCTGTTTCTGTGGTATTCAGTTTTCTAATTGCAACTTGGCTTTTATCAAACTGTTTGTCAGATCTAGATCTTTAGCTAATAAATACAGTTGCCAAAATGTGAAGAAAAAAATTATTAGTTTTCTTTGGTTGGCCATATTCTTTGGTTTGGTGTTATATAATCCAGAAATGAAAGAGAATCAGAACACTGCTAAATAGTTAAACAACTTCAATTGCTTAATAATTTGAAAAAGGTCCAATTAGTAGGAAAAAATGCTAATAGCAGGCTCCCAAGACAGTGTCTATTCCTGGAACTTTCCCCACCTCAGGGAACCCAGGAGCAGGGTAGCAAATCCACCCAAGCATAACCACCTCATTCCTATCCCCCAGATCATATTCTCCCCCTTACCCACCCACCACCTTTCTCTCTCTCTCTCTCTCTCTCTCCCTCTCTCTCTCCTTTCTGTTTCCCAACTAATACCTTTTTTGTGAAAACAATCTAACATTAATTTAAAAAGTGAAGACTGGATGCTGACAATCTTAAAACAAATTTTGAGAGAAAACCTCTTTGGTCTTCTTCTTATATGTAAATGCAGATAATATTGTGATGGTTTTGTTCTTCTTTACCAAACTGTAAAATGGGTAAATTTTTGTTTCATTTCCCCCCTCTCAAAAATATGTTTTCCATTTGACCTTGATGATTATGGGTATTCAGGTTGTGTAGATGTTTTTAATCAATTGTGAAAGCACTCAGACAAACCCATTCCAGATCCAGGAAGCCTAGAGAGTTCCAAATAAGATGACTAAGATTAATCCAAAGAAATCTACACTGAGACACATTATAATTAAATTGTCAAAAGTTAGAGACAGGGAGAGAATCTTAAAAGCAGCAAGAGAAAGACAGCTCATATGTACAAGGGAATCAAGTTTTTTAGCAGAAAATTTGCAGGCCAGAAGGGAGTGACACACTATATTCAGAGTGTTGAAAAAAAGAAACTGCCAACCAAGAATACTATAATCAGCAAAATGTTTTTCATGCTTTTTTCAAAAGTGCAGAAGAGATAGACTTTCCCAGATAAACAAAAGCTGAGGAAGTTCATCACCATTAGACCTGCCTTACAAGAAATACTAATGGGAGTTCTTCAAGTTGAAATAAAAAGATGTTAAGGGCTTCCCTGGTGGTGCAGTGGTTGAGAGTCCGCCTGCCGATGCAGGGGACACGGGTTCATGCCCTGGTCTGGGAAGATCCCACATGCTGCGGAGTGGCTAGGCCCATGAGCCATGGCTGCTGAGCCTGCGTGTCTGGAGCCTGTGCTCCACAACGGGAGAGGCCACAACAGTGAGAGGCCCATGTACCGCAAAAAAAAAAAAAAAAAAAAAAAAGATGTTAAACAGCAACATGATAGCATAAGAAAGTATAAAATTTTTGATAAAGATAAATATATGGATAAATACAGAATATTGTAATGATGGTAGGTAAGTCACTTCTAATTCAGCTTAAAAGTTAAAAGACAAAAGTATTAAAAATAATTATAACTTTAAAGATGTTAATGGGTACTCAGTACAAATAGATATAAATTGTGACATAACAAAGTGCATGTGGTAGAGGGAGAAGTAAAAGTGTAGAGTTTTTATATGTGATTGAAAATAAGTTCTCATCAGCTTAAAATAGACTTATAACTATAGGAAAATTTATGTAAGCCCTATGGTAACTACAAAGAAAATACCTATAGAAGTTACACAAGAGAAAAAGAGAAAGAAATCAAAGCATATTAATATAAAAAAATAAATGAAACACGAAGACAGCAAGAGAAAAAAAGAGATGAACAAAGTACAATACAAACAGAAAACAGCAAAATGGCGATATTAAATCCTTCTCTAACAGTAATTACATTAAATGTAAGTGAATTAAACTCCCTAATCAAAAGACACAGAGTGGCTGAATGGATTTAAAAAACAAGGTCCAACTATGTACTATCAACAAGGAACTCACTTTGGATCAAAAGACAGACAGACTGAAAGTGAAGAGTTTTAAAAAGATAGTCCATGAAAATTGTAACCAGAAAACAGCATGAGTGGCTATACTTTTATCAGACAAAATAGACACTAAGTCAAAAACTGTCACAAGAGACAAAGAAGGATGTTATATAATGATAAAAGATCAATTCAACAGGAAGAAACAACAATGATAAATATATATCCATTCAACATCAGAGCACCTATATATATGAAGAAAACATTGACAGAACTAGGGAAGAAATAGACAGCAATACAATAATATTAGGAGATTTATTACCTCACTTTTTAAAATTTATTTATTTATTTATTTATTTTGCGGTACGCAGGCCTCTCACTGTTGTGGCCTCTCCCGTTGCAGAGCACAGGCTCCGGACATGCAGGCTCAGCGGCCGTGGCTCACGGGCCCAGCCGCTCCGTGGCATGTGGGATCTTCCCGGACCGGGGCACGAACCCGTGTCCCCTGCATCGGCAGGCGGACTCCCAACCACTGCGCCACCAGGGAAGCCCATATTACCTCACTTTTAATAATGGCTAGAACAGCTAGACAGAAAATCAACAAAGAAACAGTGGACTTGAAGAACACTACAGAGCAAATAGACTTAACAGATGGATATAGAACATCCCTCCCACCCAAAAGCAGCAGTATATGCATTCTTCTCAAGTGTTCACAAAACATTCTCAAGAATAAATCCCATATTAGTCACAAAACAAGCAGACAACTTATCTGATTCCACAGGTTCACAGCTGGAGAGGAATTTTGCTTCAGGATGAATCATACCTCGTCTCACGCATACTTGATTTAGATATTTAGATGAGATTTGGAACTTAGAGTTGATGCTTAGAGTCAAGACTTTGGGGCTATTGGGACTGGGGGTGTGTGTGAATGTATTTTGCATGTAAAAGAACATGAATTGAAGGAGACAGGATATTATGAGCTGGATTGTGTGCCCCCCCCAATTCATATGTTGAAGTCCTAACACCTAACACCTAGTGCCTCAGAATGTAACTGTATATGGAGATAGGGCTTTTAAAGATTAAGTTAAAATGAGGCCATCTGACTGTGCCCTAATTCAATCTGACTGGTGTCCCTATGAGAAGAGAAAATTTAGATGCACAGAGACACCAGAGATGTGTATGCACAGAGGAAAGACCATGTGAGGACACAGCAAAAAGGCGGCCATCTGCAAACCCAGGAGAGAAGACTCAGAAAAAAATCAAACCTGCCAACATCTTGATCTTTGAGTTCTAGTCTCCAGAACTGTGAGGAAATAAATTTCTATTGTTTAAGCCACCCAGTCCATGGTGTTTTGTTAAGGTAGCCCTGGTGGACTAATACAGGAGTCCACTGTTGACCAGTGTCTCACCAGTTGACCTTAGCAGGACCCTCCTGCTCTCCAGGCTCTGGATTCCACATCTGAAAATGACAGTTCAGATTAGATGGTATATGAAAGTCCCATACGTTTTTATGGTCAACCATTCCAGAATTATCATTGATTTTGATCTGACAGATTTTACTGTGAGAGGATAATCCCTAGAACAGGTGTGCTTTTGTTTTTTAACTTCCCATTGTTCCTCATCTCTAAAAGAGGGAAGGTTATAATTAGGCACAGGTGCCTCAGCATCTGTACTAGTTTGCCAGGGCTGCTACAACACAGTGTCACAAAGTAGGTAGCAAAAACAACAGAAATTTTTTGTCTCACAGTTCTGGAGGCTGGATGTCTGAGGTGTCAGCAGGGTTGGCTCCTTCTGAGAGCTGTGAGAAAGAATCTGCTGCTGCCTCTCCCCTAGCTTCTGGTGTTTTGCAGGCCACCTTTGGCATTCCTTGGTGTACAGAAGCATCATCCCGATCTCTGGTCTCTGCCTTTGTCTTCACGTCTTCACTCTTCTGTGTGCATGTCTGTGACCAAATGCCCTGAGCACTAGTCATATTGGATTAGGGCCCACCCTAGTGACCTTATATTAACTTAATTACCTCTGTAGAGACCCTGTCTCCAAATAAGGTCACATTCTGAGGTGCTGGGTATTAGGACTCCCCCATAGGAACTTGTGGGGGACACAGTTCAACCCATAAATAACAGCATCCCTAAAGGCTCACCTCCCACCTTCCAAAGAAAGGATCACAGCAATCTTCCAGGTCAGCCTCCTGTCATAGTTCGTCTCACACCCACATGCTCATCCTGGGTTCTCTTGTCTGCTGCTTTGTGTCTATTACCTGGTTCTCTCTCTCTGGAAGCTCCAGAGCTGACAACAACTTAGAGAATCTGTTTGATAATCACCTTCACCTTCCATTGGAGGTTACAACAGTGTAGGTGCATATTTTCCCAGCCTCCCTCAGATCCATATTCTCAAGCCCATGACCACGCCCATTTTCAAAAACCCATGCGGGCCAAAAATCCCCACCTGAGTCAAACCCTAGATCCCATCCCCCAACCCTACAGTCGTCTGAGAGGGGAGTGTGAACAAGAAAACTCACAGATCCTGAGATGGTAGATTAAAAATGATCTCTAAAACAATAAGCAGAAGAAGAAAAAGGGCAATAGGGCAAGGAGTACCACCCCAAATTGTAAAAACATTTATTTTGCCACACCCCATCTCCTTCCTAGCAGACTGCTTTCATGTTCTCAGAACTTTTGCAGGTCAACAGCAGCCTCCCTGCTTTCGTAAACAGTAAGAAGTGAAACCCAGGACCAGGCAAGAAGACCAATTCACATGCTCTCAACCCTTTGGAAACCCTGGTTTAAGAATTAATTCACTCCACTGGGAAAGCACAATTATCATTTGTCACTTAAGGATGTTGGTACGCTGAAGGAGAGTAATTAAATAACATATGTTAAAAAGATGATTCCTTAAAAAAAATTGATCCCTACAGAAATGTTCCTTGAACCTCGGTGTACAAAACACAATTAGAAATGGCATTTTCCACAGCCAGCACTGAGGTTGCCATGGTAAGAACAATTTTTTAGAGCTACCTAGGAAAAAAAAATCAGAAACATGTACAGTTTGTTATGTTCTAAACACTAGCATAGAGATGTTTTTCTTTTTCTAAAAAGGCGAATTTAATGGAAGATAAAACTTTCTATTCTAGAAACTTTCTATTCAATTCTAGACCATGATTCCCCACAAAGCTTCCTATTTCAAGGAGAACTGTAAACATATTTGAATGCTGCATTGTATGAAATGTCAGTAAGGGAGCGGCTAGGTTCCTTGAGTATGTCCTGAGGTGCTGGAGAAAACACCACCTCCCTGTCAGGGTTGTTCCAGACACGTGCAGTCATCGGCTATCTCCTTTTCCCTTGGCCCTTTTGTCTGTTACGTGTTATCTCTATTTCATGCTGGGCTGAGCTGGTCTCACAGTTTAACACCTCTCAACTCTTTGAAATTGCTAAAGAGAATTCACTTACACAAAAGTATGTAGACTTTCTGAAAATGTCAAAGGGTAAATGAAGAAGACAGTTTCGCATTGCACAACTCCCCTCTCTTCCCATCCCAATTTTTTAAAAAAAATCTCTATTTGGTACTTTTTTCTCTAATGTTTCTTCTTTGGCTGTTTTAGCGACTAAAAACAGGCTACCTGCACACACTGCTCACTGGCCCAGGCTTACCATCCACACTTTCTGTTTCTCCCAAATCCCTCCTCACCATGTCCCTCCTCCCTTCTATTTTGCTGAAGAATTCAGTCTGTCTTTACTCCTAAATCCAGAGTTGCACAATCCAAACCATTACGAGATTCAGGAAAAGCCCTCTGTTATGTAAGGATAGAAACACCCCATGTTAGGGACTATGTACTCTCCCCAGCCCATGGTAGGCCCTCAAAAGCCTAGGGTTAGTATAACTCTCATCCTGTCCTTGAAATTCAGCCTCTTCTCACTTCTTCAGCTGTTTTCCTACCTTACAACATTCCCTGCAGCTCCTGGAATGAAAGACTGCTAAAAGCTTAAAGCTGAGAAAGACTTCAGAAGCAAATTTCACGCTCTCATTTGACAGAGAAGATCAGTAAAACCCAGAGAAGGAAGGAGATTTACTTGCCCAGGTCACAGGGGAATGATAGTGACAGAACTGTGATTATAGCCCAGATCTCCAGGTTCCTCACATCTCCCAACACTCTTTCCACAGCATCAGTGACATTCAAAATATTTTTGACCACAACCTGCAGTCACAAATACACTTTACATTAGATCCCTGAATATCCATATGTGTGTAAATATATGATGTAAGATGCTTAGCCATACTACATGTGATGCATGTCGATATTTTCTATTTTGTTCTATTGAATCTCACTTTTTACTTTTTTGTCTTTTATTTTTTAACATCAAGTATAATTGCTTTACAATGGTGTGTTAGTTTCTGCTGTATCACAAAATGAATCAGCTATACATATACATATATCCCCATATCCCCTCCCTCTTGCGTCTCCATCCCACCCTCCCTATCCCACCCCTCTAGGTGGTCGCAAAGCACCGAGCTGACCTCCCTGTGCTATGTGGCTGCTTCCCACTAGCTATCTACTTTACATTTGGTAGTGTATATATGTCAATGCTACTCTCTCACTTCGTCCCAGTTTACCCTTCCCCCTCCCCATGTCCTCAAGTCCAATCTCTACGTCTGCATCTTTATTCCTATCCTGCCCCTAGGTTCCTCAGAACCTTTTTTTTTTTTAGATTCCATATATATGTGTTAGCATACAGTATTTGTTTTTCTCTTTCTGACTTACTTCACTCTGCATGTCAGACTCTAGGTCCATCCACCTCACTACAAATAACTCGATTTCATTTCTTTTTATGACCGAGTAATATTCCATTATATATATGTGCCACATCTTCTTTATCCATTCATCTGTCGATGGACACTTAGGTTGCTTCCATGTCCTGGCTATTGTAAATAGTGCTGCAATGAACATTGTGGTACATGACCCTTTTGAATTATGCCTTTCTCCAGGTATATGCCCAATAGTGGGATTGCTGGGTCATATGGTAGTTCTATTTGTAGTTTTTTAAGGAACCTCTATACTGTTCTCCATAATGGCTCTATCAATTTACATTCCCACCAACAATGGAAGAGGGTTCCCTTTTCTCCGCACCCTCTCCAGCAATTATTGTTTGTAGACTTCTTGATGATGGCCATTCTGACTGGTGTGAGGTGATACCTCATTGTAGTTTTGATTTGCATTTCTCTAATGATTAGTGATGTTGAGCATCCTTTCATGTGTTTGTTGGAAATCTGTATATCTTCTTTGGAGAAATGTCTATTTAGGTCTTCTGCCTGTTTTGGGGTTGGGTTTTTGTTTTTTTTTTTATATGGAGCTGCATGAGCTGCTTGTATATTTTGGAGATTAATCCTTTGTCAGTTGCTTCATTTGCAAGTATTTTCTCCCATTCTGAGTGTTGTCTTTTCATCTTGTTTATGGTTTCCTTATGGTTTCCTTTGCTGTGCAAAAGCTTTGAAGTTTCATTATGTCCCATTTGTTTATATTTGGTTTTATTTCCCTTTCCCTAGGAGGTGGGTCAAAAAGGATCTTGCTGTGATTTATGTCATAGAGTGTTCTGCCTATGTTTTCCTCTAAGAGTTTTATAATGTCTGGCCTTACATTTAGGTCTTTTATCAATTTTGAGTTTATTTTTGTGTGTGGTGTTAGGGAGTGTTCTAATTTCATTCTTTTACATGTAGCTGTCCAGTTTTCCCACCACCACTTATTGAAGAGGCTGTCTTTTCTCCATTGTATATTCTTGCCTCCTTTATCAAACATAAGTTGACCATATGTGCGTGGGTTTGTCTCTGGGCTTTCTATCCTGTTCCATTGATCTATATTTCTCTTTTTGTGTCAGTACCATACTGTCTTGATTACTGTAGCTTTGTAGTATAGTCTGAAACCAGGGAGCCTGATTCCTCAAGCTCCGTTTTTCTTTCCCAAGATTACTCTGGCTATTCGGGGTCTTTTGTGTTTTCATACAAATTGTGAAATTTTTTGTTCTAGTTCTGTGAAAAATGCCATTGGTAGTTTGATAGGGATTGCATTCAATCTATAGATTGCTTTGGGTAGTATAGTCATTCTCACAATGTTGATTCTTCCAATCCAAGAACATGGTATATCTCTCCATCTGTTGGTATTACCTTTAATTTCTTTCATCAGTGTCTTACAGTTTTCTGCATACAGGTCTTTTGTCTGCTTAGGTAGGTTTATTCCTAGGTATTTTATTCTTTTTGTTGCAGTGGTAAATGGGAGTGTTTCCTTAATTTCTCTGTCAGATTTTTCATCATTAGTGTATAGGAATGCAAGAGATTACTTTGCATTAATTTTGTATCCTGCTACTTTACCAAATTCATTGATTAGCTCTAGTAGTTTTCTGGTAGCATCTTTAGGATTCTCTATGTATAGTGTCATTTCATCTGCAAAGAGTTACAGCTTTCCTTCATCTTTTCTGATTTGGATTCCTTTTGTTTCTTTTTCTTCTCTGATTGCTGTGGCTAAAACTTCCAAAACTATGTTGAATAATAGTGGTGACAGTCAGCAACCTTGTATTTTTCCTGATCTTAGTGGAAATGGTTTCAGTTTTTCACCATTGAGAACGATGTTGACTGTGGGTTTGTCATATATGGCTTTTATTATGTTAGGGTTAAGTTCCCTCTGTGCCTACTTTCTGGAGGGTTTTTATCATAAATGGGTGTTGAATTTTGTTGAAAGATTTTTCTGGATCTATTGAGATGATCATATGGTTTTTCTCCTTCAGTTTGTTAATATGGTGTATCACATTGAACAATTTGTGCATACTGAAGAATCCTTGCATTCCTGGGATAAGCCCCACTTGATCATGCTGTATGATCCGTTTAATGTGCTGTTGGATTCTGTTTGCTAGTACTTTGTTGAGGATTTTTGCATCTATGTTAATCAGTGATATTGGCCTGTAGTTTTCTATTTTTGTGAGATCTTTTTCTGGTTTTGGTATCAGGGTGATGCTGGCCTTGTAGAATGAGTTTGGGAATGTTCCTCCCTCTGCTATATTTTGGAAGAGTTTGAGAAGGATAGGTGTTAGGTCTTCTCTAAATGTTTGATAGAATTTGCCTGTGAAGCCATCTGGTCCTGGGCTTTTGTTTATTGGAAGATTTTTAATCACAATCTCAATTTCAGTGCTTGTGCTTGGTCTGTTTATATTTTCTTTTTCTTCCTGGTTCAGTCTCAGAAGGTTGTGCTTTTCTAAGAATTTGTCCATTTCTTCCAGGTTGTCCATTTTATTGGCATATAGTTGCTTGTGGTAATCTCTCACGATCCTTTGTATTTCTGCAGTGTCAGTTGTTACTTTTTCTTTTTCAGTTCTAATTCTATTGATTTGAGTCTTTTCCTCTTTTTTTCTTGATGAGTCTGGCTAATGGTTTATCAATTTGTTTATCTTCTCCAAGAACCAACTTTTAGTTTTCTTGATCTTTGCTTTCATTTCCTTCATTTCTTTTCATTTATTTCTGATCTGATCTTTATGATTTCTTTCCTTCTGCTAACTTTGGGTGTTTTTTGTTCTTCTTCCTCTAATTGCTTTAGGTGCAAGGTTAGGTTCTTTATTTGAGATTTTTCTTGTTTCTTGAGGTAGGATTGTATTGCTATAAACTTCCCTATTAGAACTGCTTTTGCTGCATCCCATAGGTTTTGGGTCATCATGCTTTCATTGTCAGTTGTTTCTAGGTATTTTTTGATTTCCTCCTTGATTTCTTCAGTGATTTCTTGGTTATTTAGAAGCATATTTTTTAGCCTCCATGTGTTTGTATTTTTTACAGATTTTTTTCCTGTAATTGATATCTAGTCTCATAGTGTTGTGGTTGGAAAAGATACTTGATACAATTTCAATTTTCTTAAATTTACCAAGGCTTGATTTGTGACCCAAGATATGATCTATCCTGGAGAATGTTCCATGAGCACTTGAGAAGAAAGTGTATTCTGTTGTTTTTGGATGGAATGTCCAATAAATATCAATTAAGTCCTTCTTGTTTAATGTATCATTTAAAGCTTGTGTTTCCTTATTTATTTCCATTTTGGATGATCTGTCCACTGGTGAAAGTGGGGTATTAAAGTCCCCTACTATGAATGTGTTGCTGTCGAGTTCCCCTTTTATGGCTGTTAGTATTTGCCTTATGTATTGACGTGCTCCTATGTTGGGTGCATAGATATTTACAATTGTTATATCTTCTTCTTGGATTGATCCCTTGATCATTATGTAGTGTCCTTCTTGTCTCTTGTAATAGTCTTTATTTTAAAGTCTATTTTGTCTGATATGAGAATTGCTACTCCAGCTTTCTTTTGATTTCCATGTGCATGGAATATCTTTTTCCAACCCCTCACTTTCAGTCTGTATGTGTCCCGAGGTCTGAAGTGGGTCTCTTGTAGACAGCATATGTATGGGTCTTGTTTTTGTATCCATTCAGCCAGTCTATGTTTTTTGGTTGGAGAATTTAATCCATTTACATTTAAGGTAATTATTGATATGTATGTTCCTATTACCATTTTCTTAATTATTTTGGTTTGTTATTGTAGGTCTTTTCCTTCTCTTGTGTTTCCTGCCCAGAGTAGTTCCTTTAGCATTTGTTGTAGAGCTGGTTTGGTGGTGCTGAACTCTCTCAGCTTTTGCTTGTCTGTAAAGGTTTTAATATCTCCATCAAATCTGAATGAGATCCTTGCTGGGTAGAGTAATCTTGGTTGCAGGTTTTTCCCTTTCATCACTTTAAGTACGTCCTGCCACTCCCTTCTGGCTTGCAGAGTTTCTGCTGAGAGATCAGCTGTTAACCTTATGGGGATTCCCTTGTGTGTTATTTGTTGCTTTTCCCTTGCCGCTTTTAATATTTTTTCTTTGTATTTAATTTTTGATAGTTTGATTAATATGCGTCCTTGGATTTATCCTATATGGGACTCTCTGCGCTTTCTGGAGTTGACTGACTATTTCCTTTCCTTTGTTAGGGAATTTTTCAACTATAATCTCTTCAAATATTTTCTCAGTCCCTTTCTTTTTCTCTTCTTCTTCTGGGACTCCTATAATTCGAATGTTGGTGCGTTTAATGTTGTCCCAGAGGTCTCTGAGACTGTCCTCAATTCTTTTCATTCTTCTTTCTTTATTCTTCTCTGTGGTAGTTATTTCCACTATTTTATCTTCCGTGTCACTTATCTATTCTTCTGCCTCAGTTATTCTGCTATTGATTCCTTCTAGAGAATTTTAAATTTCATTTATTGTGTTGTTCATCCTTGTTTGTTTACTCTTTAATTTTTCTCTGTCTTTGTTAAACGTTTCTTGTGTTTTCTCCATTCTATTTCCAAGATATTGGATCATCTTTACTATCATTACTCTGAATTCGTTTTCAGTAGACTGCCTACTTCCTCTTCATTTGTTTGGTCTGGTGGGGTTTTACCTTGCTCCTTCATCTGCTGTGTATTTTTCTTTCTTCTTATTTTGCTTAAGTTACTGTGTTTGATGTCTCCTTTTCACAGGCTGCAGGTTCATTGTTCCCATTGTTTTTGGTGTCTGCCCCCAGTGGGTAAAGTTGGTTGAGTGGGTTGTGTAAGCTTCCTGGTAGAGGAGATTGGTGTCTGTGTTCTTATGGATGAGGCTGGATCTTGTCTTCCTGGGGCAGTTCCACATCCAGTGGTGTGTTTTGGGGTGTCTGTGACCTTATTATGATTTTAGGCAGCCTCTCTGCTAATGGGTGGGGTTGTGTTCCTGTCTTGCTAGTTGTTTGGCGTGGGGTATCAAGCACTGTAGCTTGCTGGTCAATGAGTGGAGCTGGGTCTTAGTGTTGAGAAAGAGATCTCCGGGAGAGCTCTCACTGATTGATATTACAAGGTGCCAGGAGGTCTCTGTTGGACCAATGTCCTGAACTCAGCTCTCCCACCTCAGAGGTTCAGGCCTGACACCTAGTCAGAGCACCAAGACCCTGTCAGCCACACAGCAGATGAGTGGTTTTTTACTGAGGATATTAAAGCACAGGAACCAACAGCCAGATGAAGAGATTAATAGCGTGAGGTTGAGAAACTTCAGTCCTCTTGGAGTTTGGAGCCCAGCATGGTGACATGTGGAGGCATTCTGCTTCACCAACCTGGAATCTCTCTGAAATCCCTCCTTTTGGATTTTAATGGTCGAATCTCACTTTTTAAAACGTTGATCCTAACTCTCCAACTTGATTTCAAACTCTAGTAGCGGTTGTAACAAAGAGATTGAAAAGTGCTGTACTAAACCCACAATCAATGTCATTTGAAGTGAGGGAAGTTTCCATAGAAAAGTTAAGGCTTGTGTTGGAACTCAATATGTGGACTGAATAAGTCGAGATGGGCAGATGAGATAGAACAAGGATGAGGAAATGTGGTGGCTAAATAGACGTATGTAAACATCTCCTTAGATAAAACAATTTGAAGAAATGAAGAGAATAACTTAGGAAGCAGCATGTAGTAAATTCTAGTAACAAGTCTATCAATGACAATTAATAAAAGATGGAGGGAATAGTTCAAAAATAAAACAATTTTATACTATAGAGAAAATCTTATTTGTAAAAATTATGTACAACTGTATACAAATGAGATGAGTTACAACCACAGAATTTCATGTAATTCACAAACTTGTCATAGATTTAAAGCATGGAGCACTGCTTTACTGTCTTCACTGACCTTGCCTGCAAAAGCAGCCTCCATCTTCCTCTTTTCCTCCCTATTCTAGACGAAGCCAAGATTTCTCTCAGCTGCCTATATCTCTTCGGATTAGGGTTCTTTAATGACAAGGTCTCAGGAGGGTCTTTCTTGGTTCAGAACTCTCTCTCTAGACATGTTCATCCCAGCACATGACTGCTGGACACTTCCCACAGAAATGTCCAACCAAGCCTTACTCTTAGCTCTGCACCCTCAGCCTCCAACTCCTCCTCCTGTACAGAGCCTCCAATCTGCAGCTTCTTTCCTTCCCCAGTCTCTAAATATGCTCCTCTTTTGTTCTTTTTTTTTTTTTTTTTTTTTTTTTTTTTGCGGTACGTGGGCCTCTCACTGTTGTGGCCTCTCCTGCCATGGAGCACAGGCTCTCGACGCGCAGGCTCAGCGGCCATGGCTCACGGGCCCAGCCGCTCTGCTGCATGTGGGATCTTCCCAGACCGGGGCACGAACCCATGTCCCCTGCATCAGCAGGCGGACTCTCAACCACTGCGCCACCAGGGAAGCCCTCCTCTGTTGTTCTTGATGGTTCCCAATGGGCTGCATACACACCCTACTCCTCTTTTAATCCACTCATTTAACCCCTCTTGACTTTTGAGCTCCCAGAATTCATTAAAGGACTATGTTCCTTCACAGCTCACTACCCCATTCTAGATCCCTTGCATCGACTGCTTAGTTCAGCCTCCATTTTGGCCCATCTTCCTACCCCAGCCCTCATTAGGAGGGCCCTGGAAGGCCCAAAGCTCACATCTACAAGCTCAGATTTAAAACTCATTTGACTGCCTCAACCTGTCTTTGGATATTCCAGCATTAATCCTGCCCTTAAAATGGTAGTAGACACTCTACAGCTTAACTCTGCCCAAGACATTTCTCCATCCTGATTAGAATTTAAGCCCCTTATAGAAGCAAGACAGGAGTCCTAAACTAAGGGCTGGGATATGAGGAAGCTCTGGTTTTGATAGCTTTTCTCTTTATTGACAAAGTCCAATCTGGTCTGTTTAGCCAGAGTTTCCTTCCTCCCTCCTTCTCACTATGCTCCAGGTGCATCCTTCCCAGAGCTTTGAGCTCCATGGAGGAAAACCTTCTGACATAGATGAAGGGGAAGTTGCTGCTGGTGGTGGGGTGGGGGGCATGGAGTGGGAACAAGTCAGAGACTTACTGGTGTCCAGGGGGCCCATAGAAGGACCTTTCCATGTCTTTCTGGGGACAGTGGCATAGAGATCCCTGCAGAAGCAAACCTAGGAGTTCTCAGAATGAAAGAATCCTAGAACCAGAATCAGGAGTAGAGAAAGAGCAGAGGGGACCACAGAACAAAAGCCCTAAGACTCTATAGCAGCCAGGTGGGAAAAATTCTGAACACATCTGTCTTTCCTTCATATGCCTTCCTTCTAATCTCACCCCATCACTCCAGCTGAAATTAATTGTTGCATTTCTGCAACATTGCCTCTGTACTAAACCACTTCTTTCACTTAAATTTTAATTACAGATATTTAGGTTTACATCTCAATGCCTATATATGTCCCTATGGCCATCAGGACCTGGCCCCATGCTATATACATAGCAGGGATGTAATCAGTGACTGTCGAATTGCAGCTATGACCCCATACGCATCCTGGGTTGGTGCTACACTCTACTCAGTGTCTCTGACATAGCCTAACCCACATTTCCCTAGATAATGCTCTTTCCAAGATGAAAGGAACCAAATTTCCCAAATAAGATTGATCAGTGGTCTCTTTCTGGACATTTTCCATGATACATAACTCAAGGAATATTCTACCAAACCCAGAAATGTGATCACTCTGCCTTTTAGGAAACTTTACAGCATCATAAGTTTGTTAGGTAATGAGGTGAAAAGAGAATGTCAGTTAACTATGATATTAAATGGAATTTATACAGCTACCTAGACCATGCAAATGCTATTTCTAAGTGTACTTGCTTTACATTCTTCAATACATAATGCCAATGCATTTGGTGTACTATTTAGTGCTTACTATTTTTCTTATGAGTTTTTAATTCTCAAGCATATTTATAATTACTATTTGAAAGTCCTTATATATTAATTTAATTTCACTATTATTATTTTTAATTTTAGATTTTTCTCCTCCACATAGCTTATATTTTCCATCTTCACATGTCTAGTAAATCTTTTATTGTATGTTAGATATTGTCAGTAATAGTGTTGAGGGGGTCAACTTTGTTTTTCCCTTTAAAGAGTTATTTTGTTCTTGTGAGCACTTAGTATTCCTGCAGATCAGCCTGAATTTTTTGAGATTGTTTTTAAGCTTTGTTATGGATGATCCGGAGTTGCATTTACTCTAGAGCTCGATTAGCCCTATTCCTAGGGCATCACATTTCTACGGTCTCCACTGAATGCCCAGAGGGTACAGATGTCCCTTCATTCAGGGTAGTTGGAACAGAGACATTTTCCAGCCCTCTGGAAACTCTAGTAGCTGTTTAGCTCACAGTTCCCTGGTAGTTTTTCTTTCCTCAGTAGTTCTTCTTTGTCTACCCTCATGAAGTTGCATCCAGGGAATGAGCCGATTAGTAGTAGGCAGAGACCAAGGGACCACTGTGTTGGTTTTTCCATGCAGCTCCCTTCGCCCTGGTACTCAGCTCAGGAAGATGGCCATGCTGTGCTTGGGTTCTCCCTCCTTGTGCCACAGTCTCAAAAGTGCCTCCAGGCAGAAAGCTGGGTGATCACCAAGCTCACCTTGTTTGTTCTCCTTCTTTCAGGGATCACTACAACTGCCTGTTGTTCAACATCTGAAAACAATCATGCATACATACATCCAGTTGTTTAATGGTGGGAAGACTGGTCCATGTCAAGTTACCCCATTGTGGTTGGAATAGAAAGTTATGTTAATTTAAGTCTACACTCAATCTGAATTAAGAATACACTCCTGGGATTTATAGTAACATTTAAAAACCTACGACAGTTGGGTGGGATGGGGGCGGGAGAGAGGTCCAAGAGGGAGGGAATGTGTGTATGCGTATGGCTGATTCACTTTGCCGTGAGGCAGAAACTAACACAACGTTGTAAAGCAACTATACTCCTATATATATATATATATATATATACTCAACAAAACAAAACAAAACAAAAACTTACGACAAGTTCTTCTGCTGTCTCTCTTTTAGATCAAAAAAAGAGGTCCGGTTAAGTTGCCTAATTAACTTGTAGAAATAAATTTTTCTTTGGTGGAACAAGTGGTGGTCAAGATGTTCAGGCTCTCTGGGGATTTAGTACCTGCATTTCTGTGCCAGTCTGAACAAGGTCTAAATATTGAGGCCAGTAGTCCACACCCTTTGTAATGGCCCCTTAGGTTTAGGATCCCAGCGTACTCCTTGTTCAGTAGGTTTCCCTAAGGATTATTGTTCATTTGCTCTCACTAGGAAGTTAGGCTGAATTCTGTTGCTAGAATTTATTGCTTTTACCTGAAGTGAGCCTTTTATGAAAGATGTGGGTTGGGCACATGATAGAACAGAGTTTGGACTTCATCAAGCTAACCAGGGCAGGTTCTATGACCATAGCTGATAAGTGTTTGTTTGTGTAGCAGAATGCTAACTGACCCTTGACTTCATCGTTACCTGGAAGCCAGGTTATGAGAGGAGAAGAGTTCTAGCTCTTAACTCCTTCTAAATATTGGAGGTTCCCCAAAAGAATCTGATTTCTATAAGCAACCAAATATGCTTAAATCACTGCCATAATAAGCTACCATTACTGATAAGAGCATATTGTATTTCTCACTGTGATGAGAAAAAAAATTAATGACTAGTGATGTAGAAGACAAAGGAATACTGAGATATTGAGAGCAAACTTTGTTTACTATGTTCAGTTATTACAGTGCTCTATGTATTGTTTCCCCTTTGTTTACTATGTTCAGTTACTACAGTGCTTTATGTATGTCAACTAATTTAGTTTTCACAATAATCCAACAAGGGGGTTATTTATTATTACTACTACCATTTTATAGAGAAACCGAGACACAGAGAGGTTAGGTAACTTGATTAGGTCACACAGCCAATGAATGGCCATGCTGGTATGTAAACCCAGGCAGCCTGGCTCTGAAGTTGGTGCTTTTATTAGTTGCTGAGTACAGAAATTAGTAGTTAAAATGATACTCATTTATGTTATAATACCTGCCCACATGAACTACTTAGTAAATCACCTGTGTTTTTCTCTATTCCTTGTTTTATAAAACCGTAGGAAAAAACTTCCTTCATGATCATTGAAATAGGAATTCTGAAATCCTGGATGGATCCAGCAGTTTATCTGGAGGGCCCTAGCAAAGAACTATCTTGTTTTAGTCTTGCCACATGAAGTAACTTGCCAAATGACAAAGTAACTAAATTTATGCTTTGAGATGTCACATGTATTGAAACAAGTATGGACTTATTCATATTTGTAATCATTTACCCTAATGTTTTGACATGTTTTTACTGTCTCCAGTGAATTATGGAATTTAGTCCAAATAGATTTCTCAACAACTGGATCTGAACATAAGTACTCAGGGGAATACCAAGATCTTTCTCTAATTCACCCCTCATATCCCCAAATGAAGCACTATTAGAGAGTCATTGCTCTTGTTTTTTCTTTAAATTAATTTTATTGGAGTATAGTTGTTTTACAGTGTTGTGTTAGTTTCTACTGTACAGCAAAGTGAATCAGCTATACGTATTCATATATCCCCTCTTTTTTGGATTTCCTTCCCATTTAGGTCACCACAGAGCACTGAGTAGAGTTCCCTGTGCTGTACAGTAGGTTCTCATTAGTTATCTATTTTATACATAGTATCAATAGCGTATATATGTCAACCCCAGTCTCCCAATTCATCCCACCCCTCCCCTTCCCCCTTGGTATCCATACGTTTGTTCTCTACGTCTGTGTCTCTATTTCTGCTTTGCAAATAAGATCATCTGTACCATTTTTCTAGATTCCACATATATGCATTAATATATGATATTCATTTTTCTCTTTCTGACTTCACTCTTCTTCTTTTTATCTTCTTATTTTTCTATTGCTCTTCTGTGATATAGAGTAGGTCTGCAGTGGCACCAACCTATTTTTTTTTAACACTTTTTAAAAAAAGTTAATTAATTAATTTATTTTTGGTTGTGTTGGGTATTCATTGCTGCACGAGGGCTTTCTCTGGTTGCCACAAGCAGGGGCTACTCTTCGTTGAGGCATACAGGCTCGGTAGCGTGGCCCGTGGGCTCTAGAGTGCAGGCTCAGTAGTTATGGCGCGCAGGCTTACCTGCTCCGCGGCATGTGGGATCTTCCCGGACCGGGGCTCAAACCCGTGTCACCTGCATTGGCAGGCAGAGTCTTAACCACTGCACCACCAGGGAAGTCCCAGCACCAACCTATTCTTTCTTCAGCCTTCTCTGCCCTGCCCCATGTACTGCTCTCACATTGGCCTTGACTACTCAGCCATTATGCACCAGCTCCATGCCCTTCCCCCAACCTAATGAGAATTTTACATCTCGGAGAAGAAGGCTGTCCTGAAAACTTTTCCTCTGTTAAAGATATTTCAGCCGTCTCAGAAGCACAGGGAATGTTTTTTTCTGAAGGCACATCTCCCCTCTCTGAATTAACTGTCTAAACTGAAAGTCAACCTTGATTTAAGGGTAGACAATAAATTGTTTTACATCCATGATGGTCTGCCTAGTTGCAGATGAAAATGGACCGATGACAAGAATTTTGGAAAACTGTGAGGGAAAGCAGAGTGCAGAGCTAAAATGGCATGGAAATATACTGCCATATTTTTTTACTGATGTGTATGTTGGTAGTATTTAGTATATGTTTATGATTTCAAAAACAATACATAATTACCACAACTATTTGGAAAACGAAGTCACAAAGGTGAATGTAAAATAATCCATAGTTCCACAGCCAGAGATAAATACATGTCAATCATTAATTCATAGATGTATATCAATCCAGTCACTAAAAGGACATGTCCTGTTCACAGTTTTGTTATGATTTTTTTCCTCTAATCAGTATGTTATGATGTTTTTCACATCATTAAGTGTTCTTTTACTACATGATTCTTTATTGATATATCTGGTCTAAAATCAGATCTACCATAGTATCTTTAATATATATTTAAGTTGAAATACATAAAATTGCCATTTTTGCAAGTCATAATAGTTGAATATCATCAACTTTATGTGTTTCAACCGAATATTTTACTCTTCCTGGATTCCTAGGTTATTTCCAATTTTTTATTTAATAAATATTGATGCAATGGATATTTTGCAGATAAATCTTTTGCAAAATGATGACTGTTTTCTTAGGATAAGTTCCTAGTAATGAAATTGCTAGATCAGGATGGATGAACATTTTTTGGCCTTTGATAGGTGTTGCCAACTTTTCCTCTAGATAGTGCTGATTTTGTAATTTCTTTGGCATTCTCACTGCTTTTTTTTTAAGCTATTTTGTTATTATGTTCAGCTAATCCTCATACTAATACTGTGAAATCATGTGACTATTAGTCACCTTCCCAGCATAGTCTTCTAGTTTAAATTTTAGGAAACAATATTTTTGCGTGTCCAGAACCTTTGTAATTCCTTAGTTAATGTAGGTGTGTGGATAAAGCTTGCTCAAATCCAGTCACTCGGCTCTTTAGTTCATGAGAGCCTAGTTAAAGAACTGGAAAACTGACCTACCTTCCCTTCAAGTCATTTCCTGTAGACTGTATTACTGGGTATGATTCTAAGCACAGTGTCCAATGCTTAATTTATGGTTATCAGGTTAACCTGCACTGGAAGATGCAGAAGCCATACTTTTGGCTTGTTTCTTGGATGTCTTAAATGGAGAGTAATGATACAGTGAAGGAAGGTTGAGTGGGACATGGTATGAGGACGTGTGTGCACATATATATGTGTATGGGAATCCTGAAGTTCATTCTTCTATAGGTAACAATTGATTGGGTATAAAGAAAAGATGTTATTCTCTCTAAAGTACCAAGTTCTAAAGAAATTTTTTTGAAGTGTGAACCTGCCATAGTTAGTCAAACGCTTGGGTGACGAAACCTGTGTCTAAAAGGTTCTTGCTTTAAAATTTCATGGCAGTTTGGAAATTATAGTAAGAGACTTAAGGGACATGGTTGTACTTGACTTGAAAAATGTTATAAAAAACATTCTTACTGTGTGGACATCCAGACAATTTAGAATCAGCATCTTTGTAAAGAAAGGAAATCAAAAGCAATTTCTTTTCCACATGCTGTCTGGGTTAGTGGTACTTTAGTTGCCACTTGCGGAGATTTCTGAAATCCTTTTCTACACCACTCACATAACTTATCAGCCCCAAACGTCTTATTTTGCCTGTGGACCTTATCTAGTAATTGCAAGTTTTATAGCTTTCAGTTGATTTGCAGGAAATTGCTTTTTGGAGACAAGAAAAACTGTTATGATCTTTAGACTCAAATTAAACTACGTAAGTTTGAAAGAGACACTTCACTGCAATAGACACTTTACAACCTGATACAATATTTATCTATATAATCTACTCATACAGAAAATAGACAATACGCACATGGAGTTACCCAGTCACACAAAGGAATTAGTCAACAGAGTCTTTCTCCTTTCCTAGAACAGGCTAACTCACATTAGATATTTTTCTGATAAAGAATATGTTTTTAACATCATCTGTACCTCTCTCCCAACAAGCTGTGCATTTGTAAATCTGAAATAAAAGATGAGTGACAGCTCTGATCATCAAAGCAGAAACAGAATTTATATCTCAAAGTTGGTTAAACCATCATTGAGATAACTATCAAGTCAGTAAAGGTTTTTAAAAACTGCAATATTGAGATTGGATTGGTACTCTTATGCCATGCTGGTGAGACTATGAATTAGTATAACCTTTCTGAAAATAATTTGACAATATGTTTTAATAATTTCACTTAAAATTTTTATATCTCTTAACCTAGTAGTTCTGCTATGAAGCAATTTGGTACAGGGGAAAGATTCATGAGTAAATGAAACATTCACAATATTATTTTAGTTGTAGTATTTGGAAGCAATCCAAATGTTGTTAGAGAAATGTATAAAAAGTTAAATCATATGATAGAATATTATGTAATGAAAATGATGTCTTCAAATAGCTTTATAAAATGGAAAATAAAAATATTAAGTGGGTAAAACAAAATATACTATATGCATATTATTATATATACATATATTGTGTATACATAAATCTTTTCCTACATTGTTAATTCCTTATCACAATTTTGTTACTATAGACTTAAATGAACAGGGAAAATGTCTTGAAGGAAATATACCAAAGAAACAAAAACAAAAGACCTATGGCAAGTACAGTTACTGATTATTGCTTTCTGTTTTACATTTTTTGCCTGTTCTAGTTCCTTTAAAAAGAATATATATTAAATTTCATAAAATAAAGTTTATAAAAGAAAAAAATGAAGAACGAAAGGAAGAAAGGGAGGAAGGGAGGGAGGGATGGAGGGATGGAAGGAGGGAGGAAGGAAATATTGATTTCAGAGTGGTTTGGAAGAAAATATCTTTTTAAAGAAAATTATATTCTGGAAAAGAAGAAAACATGAAAATTTTGGTTGAACTGCTAAATGTGGCAATACAGATATGATTATTTCTCCTTTTCAAACTATTTCACGGTATGAGGAGGAAAGGCACATGAATTTAAATGAAATGAGAACCGATAGATGGACTTTGGTCCCTGGAGTTTACAAACAAAAGATAATGGGGGCAAATATAGTGCCAGTGTTTTTTCTTAACTTCAGTAACAAGATATCAGCTACCCTGAACATAGTCAAGTCTCTTCCCTTTAATGAGGCCCTTCCCTACCTGGCCAAGTTATGTGAATGCCTGTCACATGGATTCATCTACTTACACTATCTTGGCTTGGTATTTCTCTTTCTAAATGTCATGGTTTATATCCTTCTGTGTCTGTTACTTAGCACTATCTACCTTACCAGTTGCTTCATTGATGCTAACAAAGGGGTGGATGTTAGTCCTGATTCTTGCAAAACCAGAAACTGATTCTGGATAACTTAATAAGAAAAGGGAATCATTGAAAGAGTCTGGGTTGCTGAGAGCATTGGCAAAAAGACCAAAGATCCAGATCCCAGCAAAACCAAGGGAAGAAAGTACAGCCAAGTCCTTTTCACAGGAACTGCCTCGTAGGACATCATCTCTATGGTTGTCGCTGTGGATACACACTGCTGGCCAACTCTGATCTCAGCATTGCTGCACTGCAGGACTCTTCCACCCCTGGCCTCTGGAATCTAGACTCCGTGGCTATAGCCACAGTGACTGATAGCTGTCTGAGCCTACCTTGAGAGTCAAGAACTGGTAGAGGCATCTGCTCAGCTGCTCTAGCTGCCAGGGCTAGGCTTCTGTAGCCGGAGTTGAAGCCTGAGCTCTCACTATTGTTGACAGCCCCCTCAAATAAGAAGGGTGTTTGGATAGTGGGCAGACAAAATATCAACCATCCATTGTGAACCGTGATGATGATGAACACAGACCATAGCACTTGCTATTGTAAAATAATATTGTCTGACTTAAGATGGTATGAAAAAGATACACAAGGATGTGGTGGTTGGATCATCAGAGTATTAGAAAGAGAGTGGAGGGGGAACATCCTCCTGATGGGCAGGGATCCAGAACCCTTGCTCCTGGTCACAAACGTTGTGTGAAGAGAAAAATGATGTGGATTAAGAATATACACAAACTGACTGGGAATATCAAATGGCTTAGCTAGTTGTTAGGAACCTGGAAGAAGCAAGAATGTAAAGTCAAGAATAAAGTCCAGAGAAGAAGTACGTGGATGGATCTGTGGGAGGATGAGGACTTTTGTGCCATGGGTTAATGTCCACCAGAGAACATCCACCACAGAGGAAGCGCTAAACAAACAAGTGGACGAGATGACTGAGCCAGTGAATGTCAGCCAGCAACTGTCTCAGCCATCCCAGCTGTGCAATGGGCTCATGAAGGGAGTAGCCATGATGGCAGAGAGGGAGTTATGCATGTGCCCAAATGCATGGACTCCCTTTCATCAAACAGACCACTGCTGAATATCCATCCTGTTAACACAGATGAATGCTGAGCCCCTGACCTGGCACCATTCCTTGAAGGGGACCACCAGTCACTGGACCACCAGGTGGCAAGTTGATCACATCACTTTTGCTTATGCTATTTCAATCAGTACCACCACTCAAGGACTAATCTACCAACATGGGATCCCATATGACATCACCTCAGACCAAAGATCTCCGTTATAGCACAGGGGGTGAATTGGGTGACCCTACCACATAGTGCTCCATCTAGAAGATGCTGACCACTAACAGGGTGGTAGGATGGCTTCCTGAGCCACCAACTTGGAGGGGACACCCCCCACAATGATGAGGCACTAAACTTCAAGGTGCAATAGATACCCTAAATCAATGGCCAGTATGTGATGCTGAACTCAACAAGGAGAATACACTAGTCTGGGAAACAAGAGGTAGAAGTAGGAAAGGTCCCACTTAGCACCACTTCCAGACTCACTTGGGAAATTTATACTTCCTATTCCTGCAACTTTAGTCTCTGTGGGTCTGAATGTCCTGGTTCCCAAAAGGAGGTCAATTATACCATTCACATAATAAGAGTACCACTAAATTTAAAGCTACAGCTGGGCCCTGGTCGTTTTAGGCTTCTTTCACCAACGGAGCAGCTGGTACAAAAAGAGTTAGCACACTGGCAGGAGTAATTGACTGACACTCCTGAGGAGGCAGAGTTTATACTACATAATGGGAATCTATTTGGCTCTCAGGTGTTCCACTGGGGCATATATTAGCACTCCATGCCCAGTTTCAGCTGTATGTCGCCAAGGTCAGCAACCACATCTTGTTTTGGCCATAGTCACCAGTGGCTCAGATCACCCCAGAGATGATGGTCTGGGACACTTAACCAGACCAGCCTAAGTACTAATAGACACGGATGGTAATCTAAAATCAGTGGGGGAGGAAGGTAATTGAGCATCAGTTACTGCCCCGGGACCAACCACAACAGTGGGTACTATAGTCCATCCTACCAAATCTTTTTGTAAATTTCCCCAGGAATTGTGATCAGTGAGGATCCTGAAGAATCTATGCCTAGACAGAGTGAACTTAATATAAGGATCAAGTGGATTTGACCAGTAAGTGGGGAGGACAGAGTGGGTGCTATTGATGTCTCATTCAGAGCCCCTCTGTGGAGCTGGTGCGCCAGTCATCACCCAGCTGCCTTATTGGCTGCTCAATCTTCAGAGCATTTTCTTTAGCCAATAGGAGCTGCCTCAAGAAACTATGCCCTCCCACCCCTCCTTTCCATAGGAGCAGTGTGAAACCAGTGGCTGACCAACACACAGTACAAAAAGGCAGTCCCCTTGTCTTAGTGTGAGATAAACGATATGGTGAAATTCATGTTCCAGAGCTCCTCTTGGGAACAGCTCAAAGCTAGGCCCCTGCTGAGGCCTCATCCTTGCCTAGCTTTCCTCTCCTGTTCTATCCTGCATGGTCAGGGCAACCTCCCTGCCCCAACCCCGAGAACACACCCTCAATAAATTCCTTGCCCAAGAATCCCCATCTCAAGCTCTGCTTCTAGAGCTTCCAGTCACCATTAAACATTACTTTAAAAAGACTTTCTTATTACAAAGAATTGGATGTCTCTGGTGGCACTTTAATTGTACTTCTATAAAAAGATGCTTGTCACCAATTAAAACTGGTATATTTGCATCATTTTTTCTCCATTTAAAAATTTTTCCAGGGTGTGCTTCACGGAAAACAAGTTTCTCAGGATAATTTGCCACTGAAGAAAGAAAAAAATTGGTAAAAGATTTTGTATTAAATGGCAGATTTGTGTTCAAATCCTAATTCAGCCACTAATCATTAGTTAGGATCATCACTTAACTTTTCTGATTCCAAGTTTCTTACACATAAAATTGATTAGCACATGACTCATAACTGCATTGCAAGAATTAAATGACAGAATGCATAAAAGTACCAGGCACAAAGTAATCTTCAATCAGTCATAACAAGTACATAAATAAAAATAAGTGCCTTGGGTTGCAGGGGCAAGAGAGAGGACTGTTTACTATTCTTGACCACAGAAACCTTTTTCTTTTTATATACGACCCAGAGAAAATCCATGAGTTGCATTTTACAAAATGCTGATTTGGTGAAATTGAACCATGCTTACTCATCACCAAGTGGAGAGTATTATATAAGGAATTTGAACTGGGTAAACAGTTAAGCAAGATGACTTCGGGCAAATATCCCTATTGACAATCCAGAGATCTCTGCATGAAAAAAAAAAGAGAGAGAGAGAGTCATTATTTTAATTCTAAGAAAATTAGCATCTGCCTTGCTAATATTTTCCAAATCAACATCATTTTTCCTCCTTGACCACATGATATTCTGGCAAAAATACTCTTGACATTTGTTTACTTAATAACATGTGTTGACTTGAAAAACTGCAGTCCTCCTGCATCTCAGGTCTGGGTGACCCTACTTTTACAGCATCACTCGAACTCCTGAGAGGAATTCCAGATGGAATGAGGACGTTCCACTCTCAGACGGAAGGGTTTGGCCCAAGATTCAACCTCGGGAAAAGCAGCTAGCCAGAGACAAAAACAGGTCAAGGTGCTTGTGCTTTGTTTAGTAGAGAAGGGAAACCTCAGACAGAATATTTTTACAGAATTAAGACAACAAAACATTTAGAAGAATTATGAGTAATTTTCAAAAAAGGAGATTCAATATATATTGTATTCAGTTCTTAGGGCTGCCATAACAAAACATCCTAGACTGGGTGGCTTAAACAACAGAATTTTATATTTATATGTAAATTTGTATTCTCATAGTTCTGGAGGCTAGACATCTAAGATATTAGCAGGCTTGGTTTCTCCTGAGGCCTCTCTCCTTGGCTTGCAGATGGCTGCCTTCCCATTGTGTCTTCACATGGCCTTTTCTCTGTGTGTGCCCATCCCTGGGGTTTCTTCCTTTTCTTTTAAGGACACCAGGCATATTGGATTAGGGCTCCATTCTTATAAGCTTCATTTAACTTTAATTACCTCCTTAAAGCTCCCATCTCCAAAAATAGTCACTTTCTAAGGTACTGGAGATTAGGTTTCAACTTACGATTTTGGTGGGAACACAATTCAGTCCATAACAGGTATTAATTTAGATCAAATGTATTTTTTGACATACTGCCAAAAATTCTATCTCCTGAAAAATATTTATTAACCTTGAACTCAGACTATGAATATTTACTTCTGTGGTGTACTGCAAGGCATGATTTCCCTCTCTGCACTCCAAGGAAAATGCTATCTGCATTTGGAATAATCATTTTAAAATCATTTAGGAGAGAGTGCATCTCCTCTCTCACAAAGCCTTCCCCAAAATGCAATACGGATCAGATTTATACTTTTCTATGTGGAGGAAGAGCCAATCTGGAGTCTGGAAATCAGAATTCTAATCATGGTTTTACCTCTATCTAGTTGGATAATCTAAGGAAAATTACCTCGCCTTTTTAGGGCAAGGCAAATTCACCCTGCAGCATTCACTGGGGAAAGAGGTTCCCTTTCAGCCTTTTTTACTTAGGTTCAAAATATGTCAAAGATCATTTGTGCATTACTGTTTTCATGAAATTTCTTTGTCATCATAGCTAACATTTGGATGGCATACAAAGTAGCAAACGGATCACTTTGGCAAGAGTCCAGAGTCCCTCATTAAACAAGATAAACAACTTAATATAGACTCTGATTTCAAGGGAGAGAAGAAGAGAACACAAAGATTTTTTTTTTAATTGGCACAAATGTTGTGGGTTATTTTTCCACTTCCTAACTAAATGTTTCTTTAAAGAAGAGGGTATCTCTTCCAAGTTTTGTTTTGTTTTGTTTTTTTCCCTGAAGGAGTCACTTTGCAGATTATCTGGGGGCTTTTGTTGTTGTTGTTGGTGGTGGTGGTGGGTTTTTTTTCTTTTGTTTTTTTAATCTTAAACAATGAACATTTATTTCTCACAGTTTTGGAGGCTGGGAAGTCCAAGATCAAGGTCCTGGCTGACTTGGTGTCTGGTGAGGGTGTTCTTCCTGGTTTGCAGATAGACATCCTCTTGCTGTGTCCTCACATAGTACAGAGAAAGAGCATCTTTCTTGTGCCTCTTCCTTTTTTTGGTTGCAGTATAGTTGATTTACAATATTGTGTTTCAGGTGTACAGCCAAGTGATTCATTTATATCAATACATATATATTTTTTCTGATTCTTTTCCATTATACATTATTATAAGATATTGAATATAGTTCCCTGTACTATACAGTAAATCCTTGTTGTATATCTATTTTGTATATAGTGGTGTGCATCTGTTAATCCCATACTCCTAATTTATCCCTCCCCACCTCTTTCCCCTTTGGTAACTACAAGTTTGTTTTCTACATTTGTGAGTCTGTTTCTGTTTTGTATATTCACTTGTAAAATTTTTTAGGTTCCACATATCACACAATATTTGTATTTCTCTGTCTGACTTATTTCACTTAGTATGATAATCTCTAGGTCCATCTATGTTGCTGGAAATGGCATTATTTCGTTCTTTTTTAATGGCTGAGTAATATTCCATTGTGTATATGTACCACATCTTCTTTAACCATTCTTCTGTTGATGGACACTTAGGCTGCTTCCATGTCTTGGCTATCGTGAATAGTGGTGCAGTGAACATTGGCGTGCATGTATCTTTTCAAATTAGAGTGCTCATCTTTTCTGGATATATGCCCAGGGGTGAGATTGCTGTATCATATGGTAACTCTTTTTAGTTTTTTAAGGAACCTCCATATTGTTCTCTATAGTGGCTGCACCAATTTACTTTCCCACCAACAGTGTAGGAGGGTTCCCTTTTCTCCACACCCTCTCCAAGATTCATTATTTGTAGACTGTTTAATGATGGTCATTCTGACTGGTGTGAGGTGGCACCTCATTGTAGTTTTGATTTGCATTTATCTAATAACTAGCAATGTTGAGCATCTTTTAATATGCCTGTTGGCCATCTGTATGTCTTCTTTGGAGAAATATCTATTTAGCTCTTCTGCCCATTTTTTAATTGGATTGTTTGGTTTTTTTGATGTTAAGTTGTATGAGCTGTCTGTATATTTTGGAAATTAAGCCCTTGTTGTCTGCATCATTTGCAAATATTTTCTCTCATTCTGTAGATTTTCTTTTCATTTTGTTTATGGTTTCCTTTGCTGTTCATTTAAGATTTTTCTTATTTTTTGAGGAAGGCCTGTGTGGCTATGAACACCCCTCTTAGGACTCCTTTTACTGCATCCCATAGATTTTGTATGGTTGTGTTTTCATTGTCATTTGTCTTGAGGTGTCTTCTGATTTCCTCACTGACCCATTGGTTTTTTAGTAGCATGTTGTTTAGTCTCCATGTAATCTTTTTTGTTGTTGTTGTTCATTTTTCCTTCTGTGGTGGATTTCTTGTTTCACACTGTTGTGGTCAGAAAAGATGCTTGATATAATTTCTATCCTCTCAAATTTGTTGAGGCTTGTTTTGTGTCCTAGTATGTGGTCTATCCTAGAGAATGTTCTATGTGTGCTTGAAAAGAATGTGTATTCTGAGTTTTTTGGATGTAGTGTCCTGTAGATATCAATTAACTCCAACTGTTTTATTTTTCATTTAGGGTCTCTGTTGCCTTATTGATTTTCTGTCTGGAAGCTCTTTCCATTGATGTCATCAGGATATTAAAGTCTCCTCCTACTATTATTGTATTCATGTCAATTTCTCCCTTTCTGTCTGTTAGTATTTGTTTTATGCAGTTAGGTACTCCTATACTTGGTGCATATATGTTAGCGAGTATACTATCCTCTTCTTATATTGACCCCTTTATCATTATATGCTATCCTTCTTTATCTTTCTTTATGGCCTTTGTTTTAAAGTCTATTTTGTCTGATACAAGTATTGCTACCCCTTCTTTCTTGTCATTTCCATTTGCATGAAACATCTTTTTCCATCCTCTCACTTTCAATCTATGTGTGTCTTTCACCCTAAAGAGGGTCTCTTGTAGGCAGCATAGTGTAGGTTCTTGTTTTAGTATCCAATCTGCCACTGTGTCTTTTGATCAGAGTGTTTAGTCCATTGACATTTCAAGTAATTATTGATAAGTATGTACTTATTACCATTTGAAACCTTGTTTTCCAGTTGATTTTGTAGTTCTTTGTTCCTTTCTTCTTTGTATTTTCCTTTTGTAGTTTGATGGTTTTCTTTTGTATTATGCTTGAGTTCCTTTCTTTTTGATTTTTGTGAATCTATTGTATGTTTTTGATTTGTGGTTACCCTGGTTTTCAAGTATGTGAACCCATAACTATATCTACTTGCTTTAGACTGATAGTCGTATAAGTTCAAGCACATTCTCAGAGATCTACATTTTCTCACTCTCTTCCACCACATTTTGTGATTTTGATGTCCTATTTTATATCTGCATGTTTATCATTTTGCTGTTCATTGTAGTTATAATTGCTTTCAGAAAAAAAATTTAATTGTTTTTTAATCTGTGTACTGGCTTATTTAAGTGATCTTCAATCCTTTTGTATATTTGCCTTTCCTATTGTGATTTGCCCTTTCCTATAGATTCTTGCTTCTTTTCCATTTAGAGAGGATCTTTCAATATTTCTTTTAGTTTAGGTTTAATATTGCTGTATTCTTTTAGTTTTTGCTTGTCTGAGAAATTCTTTCTCTCTTTTCTATTCTAAATGATAATCTTGCTAGGTAAAGTGTCCTAGGTTGCATGTTTTTCCCTTTCAGTACTTTGACTATATGTTGCCACTCCCTTCTGGCCTTCAATGTTTCTATAGAGAAATCAGCTGATAGCCTTATGGGAGTTCCCTTGTAATTAACTGTTTTCCTCTTGCTGCCTTTAGCATCCTCTTTATATCTTTAACTTTCGACATCTTAATTATAATATATCTTGGCGTAGGTCTGTTTGGGTTCATCTTGTTTGGGACCCTCTGTGCTTCCTGTACCTGGGTATCTGTTTCCTTCTTTAGGTTTGGGAAGTTTTCAGCCATAATTTCTTCAAATACTTTTTTGATCCCCTTTTCTCTTCTCCTTCTGGAATCCCTATTATGTGTAGGTTGGCATGCTTTTTTAAAAATTGAGGCATAGTTGATATATCATATTATATTTATAAGTTTCAGGAGGTTATCTGTGTTTTGACAGCCTTCTTACGTTCAGGGTATAGAGAGAGGTGTTGTATGGCAATTCATCAAATATTAGAACCTAAAAAAGGGCCTTCATTTTTTATAAAGGACAAACACAAAAACCTGATGTCCTGAAAATTTGCTGACCAAATCCAGATATAGTCAAAGATAGTACTAGGTCATTGCCATGTCTCCCCAGCTAAAGTATGTGCTATTTCCCATCAGAGACAGTAATTGAGTGAAAGAAGCAAGTCACAAAAGAACATTTACTATATGATCCCATGTACATAGAATTCAGGCAGTAAAACTATATATTTTTTAAAGCAAGAAACTAAGGATCACAAAAGTCAAGATAGTTCTTTTCTCTGGGAGCAATGAGAGTACACAGGGAGTGTCCAAGTTACTAGACAAGGTAATTTATAGAAAAATGCTTAATACCCAGAAGACTTACTTATATGAGAAATAGTCTCCTACATCTTTCTACAAACTATCTGCACAATGGGAGAAAAGACAACATTTCTGGGAAAACAACCGAGACAGGGAATCCATCCAGTTGTTTAAAACTACCGATCAAATCCAAATTGACAAACACTTTTTTAATAGAAACGATTTTGAAGTTAAAATATTATATTAAATGGAATCATAAACTAAAGGTATTTTGGGGAGAAATGCAAATGAGAAAAATTATTAATACCAAGTTGCTGTTTTTTCCTAACACCCTTCCACAATGTTGCTGTCTCTCTCTCATTGCTGAGGGCAAAGCTGACATGGTCTTGGTTCATTCCTTTCCTTTATCCTCCTTCGTTTCTTATTTGGTCAACATATAAGATTACATTCAGTAAGTTTGGAAAGGACCTGTGTAACGCCACCAATAACCCTTGTCTTTGAAGAATGGAGAAACAAGCTGATTAGCTCAGTTATAAATACACTTTCCAACAAAAACAAATGTGTGTCCCATTTCTTGTTTATCAGGAATTGTTTTTGTTTCATAAAATGTAGTTTTATGACATCCAATTTTTTCCAGCTTTATTGAGAAATAATTGACATACTTCACTGTATAAATTTAAGGCATACAGCATGATGGTTTGATTTACATATACTGTAAAATGACTACCGTAATAGGTTCTGGTAACATACATCTTGTCATATAGATACAAAGAAAAGAAAAGAAAGGGAAAAAGAAAAAAGGAAAAAAGTTTTCTTCTTGTGATGAGAACTCTTAGGATTTACTCTCTTGACAATTTTCCAATTTATCATACAGCAGTGTTAGCTGTAGTCATCATGTTGCACATTTCTTCCCTAGTACTTATTTATCCTATAACTGGAAGTTTATACTTTTCAACTACCTTCTCCCAATTCCCCCTCCCCACACCCTCCTCCTCTCGTAACCACAAATCTGATCTCAATTCTCTATGAGCTTTTTTTTTAAGATTCCACATATATGTGAAATCATACAGTATTTTTCTTTCTATATATGACATTCAATTTTAATTAAAATAGAAATTTATTAAAGTGGACTGATCAGTTCTAAAAATAATGTGGATAAAATATAGACCTTTTATGTTGTTTTTAAAATAAATTAGCATTTACGCATTCATAAGTGAAATAAAATATAGTAATACTGTGGTATGTTTTACTCCTTGATACAGTTTGTATAGAACATGATTTTCTTCCACTAAACATGTAGGGTAAATTGACCATTTCTGTCTATATAAAGGTGAGAATATTGAATAATCTCCTCTGAACTGAGAAGGGACTTTGAGACTGAAATATGAAGCAGGCAACTACATAAAGTGCAATTATGAAGTTTATCGTGGGTAACTTACATACAGGCAGGATCAGGTGGAAGATGATCTAGAGACATTCCATGCCTCTGAAGGGGATACGGGGGGATTCAAAGGGGCCAAAACTAAAGATAGAATCTAACTACCAGTGGGAGTCAGAAGCACCAACATGAAATGGGGGTTTTTCCTCCCACCCTGGGGGGGTCTCATAACCATTAATCATCTGCATCAGCTATAGGTATATTTCCAGTTTTCATATCAGATGAAAGCAAGGGTAAAAGTTGATAGGCAACTTCCCTGTGGGCGCATTCCTTGTGACTAGGCTAAAGCTGTCATGCAAAGAGGGAGGGGGTAGGACTTTGGGCCTAACGTGGAGCTAACAAAATGGGGTTGTCACCCGTACATATCCCAGGGAGGTGAAAGGTCTCTGTTTTAACCTATTTCTAGTCTTTTTCCAAAACACCTGATGTTTGTCAAAGATGTTTATCAGTTACACCTCAAAGGAAACTCAAGAGTCAACTGCCCTGCATGGTTCCAACCTAACTGAAAGAGCAGTTCCTATGCAGAGGAAACCTACAAGTCTCCTCAAGGGGCCCTTGCTTCATTATCATGCTAAGATCTCTGACCAAAGTGGGGACTTGTACTTTTCTAGGCACAATGAGTGCTGGGTGCAAGGGAGCCTGAGGGACTGAGATGCTCCCCAGCTGTTCATGGAAACCTCTGCCCTTTTCCTCAGTTTCTGATGAAGCATGTGCCTCTCAACCCTCAGAAGTCCCCCACTTCCCTCCCTTCGGGGAGAAGATGTCTAAGATGTCTTTAGAGCACAAGCTCTCCCTTCTCCATCCTTGATCGATGAATAAATTTTCCACTCCGCTTTGTTGAAGCTGGTCTCATTTAACTGGCATGAGCTACTCCAGGCAAGGGAAGGACTCAGCTGGGGTCCACATGGTCCAAGAGGGTCGGTAACAGAGTCAGTGTGGTTCGGCCACATACTGTCTTTCCAGACAGTGCATTCTTCAGTAATGGCATAGTCTTGATATTGCCAAAAGAAATGGATTTTTCCTGTCTTTAGAGCTATTTTACTACTATACCTAGAAACATTTTGATTTTACAATCACTGTATTATGTGCATGGGTGATATGTTCATCGTATTCCAGCGGTATTGGAAATCAACATACTTCTTTTTAAAGGAACCCATTCATCTATTATTAAAAAAAGATGACTGAAAAGTAATTAAAATCACACTCATCTATTACAGAAATTTACTCGTTTCTTTCATTGAGAGATTAACTATTGGTTTGGCCGCAAAGTTCATTCGGTTTTTTTCCATAAGCTGGCTCTAGTAGCGCTTAGCTATCTTTAACTTCATTTGAACCAATTTTGTTAGATTGTATTGTGACAGCTGTCATATCAGAATGCAATTTTTAAAAACTTACCAAAATTGGTGAATTTTCATGTAGCCGTTTTAATATTGAAGATGGAAAGAAAAAAGCAACATTTTGGCATATAATGCTTTATTATTTCAGGAAAGATAAAAACGCAACTGAAACACAAAAAAAAGATTTGTGCAGTGTATGGAGAAGGTGCTGTGACTGGCCAGATGCGTCAAAAGTGGTTTGCGAAGTTTCATGCTGGAGATTTCTCACTGGAAATCGATGCTCCACAGTCGGGTAGACCAGTTGAAGTTGATAGCGATCAAATTGAGACATTAACTGAGAACTATCAACGTTATAGCACGTGGGAGATAGCTGATATACTCAAAATATTCAAATCAAGCGTTGAAAATCATTTGCACCAGCTTGGTTATGTGAATCGCTTTGATGTTTGGGTTCCACATAAGTTAAGCGCAAAAAACCTCCTTGACCATATTTCGACATGCGATTCTCTACTTAAACGTAATGAAAATGTTTCGTTTTTAAAACAAATTGTGACGGGTGGTGAGAAGTCGATACTGTACAATAATGTGGCACAGAAGAGATTGTGGGGCAAGCAAAATGAACCACCAACAACCACACCAAACGCTGGTCTTCATCCAAAGAAGGTGATGTTGTGAATACAGTGGGATTGGAAGGGAGTCCTCTATTATGAGCTCCTTCCAGACAACCAAACAATGAATTCCAACAAGTACTGCTCCCAATTAGACCAACTGAAAGGAGCACTCGATGAAAAGCGTCTAGAATTAGTCAACAGAAAATGCAGAATCTTCCATCAGGATAACGCAAGACTGCACGTTTCTTTGATGACCAGGCAAAAACTGTTACAGCCTGGCTGGGAAGTTCTGATTCATCCACTGTATTCACCAGACATTGCACCTTCAGATTTCCGTTTATTTCGTCTTTACAAAATTCTCTTAATGGAAAAAATTTCAGTTCCCTGGAAGACTGTAGAAGACACCTGGAAAAGTTCTTTGCTCAAAAAGATAAAAAGTTTTGGGAAGATGGAATTATGAAGTTGCCTGAAAAATGGCAGAAGGTAGTGGAACAAAACAGTGAATACATTGTTCAATAAAGTTCTTGGTGAAAATGAAAAATGTGTCTTTTATTTTTACTTGAAAACAGAAGGAACCTTTTTGGCCAACCCAATACACCTCGGTCTGGAAAGGACTCAGTCACAACCTTGCCATTTTGTTTTACCTCTACTTTACTGTGGAGTCTCCTGCTACTATCACAAATATGACTGCTAACCGCCTGATTTGCATTATGACTTTCCTGGGCCCCAGGTACTTTTGCTTTCCCAGACTCCTTATTTTATTAAAAAAAATATTATGGTTTATGACTATATTGGTAAAAAGACAATTATAAGCCAGGTTGGATTCATTATTATTACATTCATATTTTTCCTTCTGATTCTAAAAGAAATTAAAGTTAAAACATTTTCCTGGGCCCCTAAAAGCTTTGTGGTCCTTAGGCACTGTGCCTGCTGTGATTGGTAGCTAAGTCAGCCCTCCTAAAAGCAGCCAGTCCTTGTAAGTGCAGGTATTGTGTTAACTCAGTTACATGCTTTGTCTTATTTAACCTCCACACAAATCATATGACGTAAATGTTAGTGCTCTTCCCACTTTACAGATGAGAAAACCACCGCCTAAAGAAGTCCCAGAGGAAGTAACCACAGTGCCCTGAATCAAATCTAGCTCCTCCTTTTTAGGAAGCCGAAGGCCTTTATCACTACACCAGAGGACCTTCCAGGGATTGAAAGCGCAATAGTTTACTAACCCAGAGAGTGACCTGGCTAGACCAATAGTGAGGCACCAAATAGGCTGTTTATTCACTTCTGAGATCAACCTCTATGTCGGCTTCTTCACCAGCTATAAAACCCTGCAATAACAAAACACAGACTGACTACCAGTGATTCAGACACTGGATATGATTCAAGTGCGATCAACCTGGCTTTTCACACACCAGAAGTCTTCCTTGAGAGACAAAGCCTAGAGTTGCTGGATTTTAAAATAATCTTAGAATTGTTACTATCTTATGAATAAATTCTCCTCAGGCATCCTAAATTAAATTCACTTTGGAAAACAAAAGACATTTTCAATGTGTAGTCATCAGATTCCAGATATCCCTCTTCCCATCCCCCCATGGAAGTTCTCTGCCTCATTTTTTGCAAAGTGATCCAGGTCGAGAAGAGAAACAGATCCCTGTGCAGAGCTGTAGAGGTACCTGGCAGGAAACATCAGAGCGGTGTCCAGGAAAAAGAAAAGAAAAGAAACCTATTAGGACATAATAAATTGGCTTCCATAACCCAAAGGAAATGAGACCACGATCCATTTCAGTCAAGGGGCAAGCAAAATAACTCAGCCTGAGTCTCCACAGGTACATCTGACAGAATGATTAACCTTGGTCCCCGTCGGACATAGTGACCTCCATTAGTTAGATAATGGAGGTGCAAACAGATCGTGCGCCTTTATTTCCTGGCCAATTACACAGCCCTATTTTCCTCTGTTCAGTAGAAGTGACCTAAAAGCCTTTGAGGCACCAGTCAACAAGGTGTCTGGATACAACAGCCCTTCAAAATGTATTCTATTCTCTGTGGAGAAAATATCCTACAGCCAAAGGCGGCCGTTTTACACACCGGCAAAGGTTGTTTATCTAGACTCTTGAATGCAAAGAGGAAGCCTATTTCCTTACTGGCATTTGCAGTGGAATTTCCCCTTTCAGACAACAATGGATGTAGTCCACTAGGCAGAATACATTGTGGGTGGGACTCTTTCTATGGTGGACTCTGTATTTTCATTTCCATTGCTTTGTGAGTTTGAAAGTTAAACAGGACTTATAATTTGGTTACTTTTTAAGGTAAAATATTATTTTTTAGTTAAAATTCTATCTGTGAATGTCTGTGAAGATAAGAAAAAATTGGGACAGGGTAGTTCCCCACAGAAGACCAAGTGTTCTTTCCTGGAGAAAGAAGAAAGTTTGCAAAACCCACTGAAACATAGCAAGAGCCTTGGTGAATGTGAAAAACGTTATAAACAGTGCCAGAATTATACTCAGTGCCAGCTTAATGCTGAGATCAGCACCAAAGGTCTCTGCCCTCAAGCGTCTCACAGCCTGTCTGGCAGGTGTTTGAGGCTTGGTTCTGCCTTCCCATGACAGAACAGAAAAGGGGCAGGGACTAACTTATTGAGAAAGCAGGCTAGCCGCAGACCTCCTTTCCCATACATATATGCCTATCGCCTGCTTAAAAACAGACTTCCTGGCCTTAGATTCTCCACCAGCTTTGCCTGGGACACTGCCCAGTTGTGGTATCTGGGACCTGGTGTAGGCTGAACTGTCGCATGGGATACATTATGGAAACTCCTCACCCTCTCCAGAACCATTTGCTTTGCCTGATTGACCTTTTAGGCCTGCTCTCCAGGGCCAGGGCCTGCCAACTAGGCACACCTCCTCCAGGAAGCCCTCTAGGCATCCACACATGCCCACTTCCTTCCAGCACCAATGCCACAGCATGGGGCTCCTGCCAGTCCCTTTGTCTCTCTCTCTTCCTTCTCATCCCTTCATACAAACATGTACTGCTTACTTACTACGTGCTAAGAACTCATAGCACTGGGAGCTAAAGACACTAGGATGGGCCTCTGACTATACAGGAGACAACCTTGTGAGGGAGTGCAACCCATAATAAATTTTAAATGCAATAAAGCATCACAGGTTCCTTGAAAACAAAGGGACAAAGAACAAAGCAAGGAAGTGTATATTCTACAAGTATGGGGAGGAGGATAAAAACTGTTCCCCCAGCAGTATGGAGGTTCCTTAAAAAACCAGAAGCAGAGCTACCATATGATCCTGCAATCCCACTCCTGGGCATATATCAGGAGAAAAACATGACCTGAAAGGATACATGCTCCTCAATGTTCATGCAGCTCTGTTTACAATAGCAAGACATGGAAGCCACCTAAATGTCCATCGACAGATGAATGGATAAAGACGATGTTGTATATATGTGTGTGTATATACATAAATATATGTATAATGGAATATTACTCAGCCATTAAAAAGAATGAAATAATGCCATTTACAGCAATATGGATGGACCTACAGATTGTCATACTGAGTGAAGTAAGTCAGGCAGAGAAAGACAAGTATGTACAATGTCACTTATATGCGGAATCTAGAAAAAAAGATGCAATGAACTTAATTACAAAACAGAAACAGACTCACAGACTTAGAGAACGAACTTATGGTTACGGGGCGGGGGTGGGAGCGGGGAGGGATAGTCAAGAAGTTCGGGTTTGACATGCATAGGCTGCTATATTTAAAATGGATAACCAACAAGGACCTACTGTATAGCACAGGAACTCTGCTCAATATTATGTAACAACCTAAATGGGAAAAGAATTAGAAAAAAAACAGATACATGTGTATGTATAACTGAATCACTTTGCTGTACACCTGAAATTAACACAACACTGCTAATCACCTATACTCCAATGTAAAATAAAGAGTTAAAAAAAAAGAACTGTTCCCCCAGGAGTTTACACTTGCATTGCCTTCTCCCTCTTCCATCATGTAAACTTCCTGGTCCTTGTTTATCATCCTCTCAGGATTAAACTTACTGACCCTGTCAGTCTTCTGGGCAGCAGGGCTAATGGCAAAAAGCCCGGAGGAAGGAGAAGAAGCCACTCGTATCTCATTTGCATCCTCGGGCCTACCCTGAATACTACACAACTGTTAGAACCCCAGCTTTCCAGAGAGAAATTTCAATCAGAGAGGTTAACTGGCCTGCCCAAGAGCACACAGATCTCCTTCTGAAATGCATGACCAAACACACCTCGACAGTCTCACAGGGCTACTTGCTCTTTTCCTACTCTCCAGTCTGTGGCTCTTCTGCTCTGAAATGGGGAAAGAAGACAGCTGCAGCCAGGGCAGCAGGGGCACGGCCAGGTTCAACTTTCAGACAGGAGTGAGAACATAGGGTCTAGGCCTGGGGCCTGCACGCTGTGTGGGTAGGGAAGGTCAAGCACAGAACTACTTCCTCAGGTCCTGGTGGTTTCACTTTCACACTGCTTCTGATTGTATCTCTTTAAACATACATTACTATTTAACAAGAGCTCGTTTCTTTTTTTTTTTTTTTTTTTTTTTGCGGTACGCGGGTCTCTCACTGTTGTGGCCTCTCCGGTTGCGGAGCACAGCCTCCGGATGCGCAGGCTCAGCGGCCATGGCTCATGGGCCCAGCCGCTCCGCGGCATGTGGGATCTTCCCAGACCGGGGCACGAACCCACGTACTCTGCATCGGCAGGCGGACTCTCAACCACTGCGCCACCAGGGAAGCCCCAAGAGCACGTTTCTTTAAAATCAGTGTGAAGGGGCCGCTTCTGGTTGCTGTGCTCAGGGAGAGTCACTGTGTTTGCTGCTCCCTGATGCCCTCTCCTATCTGAGTTCATCTCCACTTCTGCTTTTTGCAGAGGAGCTGGAAGTCTTCACATCACCCAGCACAGCTAATGAGGGCTACCTGAAGGACTGAGCCATACCCTAACCCTCTACTGGCAGTAGCCCCCTTCTATCTGAGAAGGCCTTTCCTTCTGTTTGATATACCAGTTGGTGATGTTCATTTATTATTTCCACTTAAAAAGAAGCCACCTTATTCATCCACCTACGTACTTACCCAAGATTCATTGCTAGGAAAACTGTAGCTCCCAGGTTGCCCAAAATGGTCCTGGTTTATGCTTCTGGTCCCAGCATAGTTATAAATGGTACCATCTTTTACCACCAAAAACAACCCAGTTTGTTTGTTGATAAATTATTCGGTCACCCTATGTATTGAGTATGTAATACGATCACTGTAATAGATCCTAATGATGCAATGACACATAAAACAAGTTTTCTCCCTCCTGGGATCTCACAGACTCAAGAACCTGATCTCTAGCATGTACAGGGACCTCTGAGCAGGTATTGTCATTGATGGCTCACCCCAACCTTTCTTTCCTTCTTGGTACCTCAGCCCTAGTTACTCAGTGTCTCTGTGGTATTCTCTCACCCACTTGGCTGCCAAGCCTTTCTCCCTCAGTGTCCCACAAGAACCCACACACCTTTCAGTGTCTCATGGGGACATTCCTGTGTGGTCCTTCCATGTCCTACATGGGCCTGTGTGCCCGTCCATTACCCACATGGGTGTCATTCTGTGCTCCACTAATGTCTCCTGTGAACAATTCCATGTGCCTCTTCAGTGTCCAACTGGACCAGTGTTTTCCATGTGGTTACCACCTTGTACCCATCCATTATCCCATGTGGATATTCCTGTGGGTCCTTCCAGAGATGCATGTGGACCTATGAATACCCCTTCAGCAATGAAGACTCCGCTAGTGGTCCCCAACCTGAAGGCTGCAGGTCCTGGAGGGTAACAGAGTAGCAAGGGGTCCTTGGGTGTATATGTGTGCAGGGGAAATTCTGTGAATGGTTAAAAATGGCTCCTCTTATTTAAAAAGATTCTGCCTCAGAGCCATCTGGTAAATCTGTTTAAAAAAAAAAGTAGATTCCTAGAATTCATACTAGACCTACTGAATCTGGATTACTAAAATTGAGACCAGGAATTTTCATTTTAAACATGCTCCCTGGTGCTATGCTCTGAATGTTTGTGTGACTCCCAAATTCATATGTTGAAGCCTAGTACCTAATGTCATGGTATTAGGTGTGCCTTTGAGAGGCCATTAGGTCATGAACGCAGAGTCTTCATGAATGGAATTAGCATTTTTATAAAAGAGGCTCAAAAGTACTCTCTCCCCAAGGGGGGTGCACACAGAGAGCCCCCTGTTAGGGAAGTACTCAGCAGAGTTATGGAAGTAGTGTCGCTCCTGCGACCCCAAACAGGCAGAGGCACCATCATTGCAACGGGAGCTTCAGGCACACCGCCCAGGCACAGAGATCCCCAGGGGCAGGACCACTCACAGCCATGGGGTCAGGGCCACCCAGAGCCTTGGCAGCCCAAGCTCTGCCCCAGTAGAGTCAGAAGATACTGGATTTTAATTGGTATTTTTAAAAGGATGATTTAAAAAAAAAACAAAACGATGCTTTTGATGTGCAGTTTGGGTTGAGAACCACCAGTTTGGCCCTCTTGTCTTCTATTACCTCTCCTCTCTATGATATATCTTCTCTTTTTCTTCCTAACAAAATTCTGATTTTGTTCATTTATCTATCCTTATTCTCCATGCTCCATGCACTTCCCTTGCTCAGAAGAGGCTAATCCCGCTCTTGACGGCAGGAGTTATCTCTTGTTGTTAATTAATGCTTTTTGTTATAAGAAATCTCAGAATCTTGAGGAAAGAACATGTGGCCAAAATAATAAATACACAAATATATATATGCATACACACACAAAGGTCAGCATAAAAAGATGCTCAACATCATTAGTCACTAGGGAAATACAAAATAAAACCATAATGAGACACCACTTCACATCCACTTGAGGGGCTATAATCATAAAAACTGGCAATATCAAATGTAGGTGAAGATATGGGGCAACTGGAACTCTCATACATTGCTTATTAGAGTGAGAAATGCTACAACCACTGGGAAAACTTCTGACTGTTTCTTAAAAAATTAAACACATATGCTGTGACTGGAAATTATATTCTTAGGCACTTACCCAAGGAAAAGCTTTTGTGCAAAAAGGCTTGTATGAAAAGATTCAAAGCAGCTTTATTCATAATTACCCCAAACTGAAAACAGTCCTAATAGCCATCAACAGGAGAAAGGATAAGCAAATTATGGAATAGTGCTCATCAATAAAAGGGATCTACTAACACATGCAAAACAGGATAAATCTTAAAAACATTATATTAAGAAAAAAACATACAGAGTGAAGTAAGTCAGAAAGAGAAAGACAAATACCATATGCTAACACATATATATGGAATCTAAGCAAAAAAAAAAGTCATGAAGAACCTAGGGGTAAGACAGGAATAAAGACACAGACCTACTAGAGCATGGACTTGAGGACAAGGAGAGGGGGAAGGGTAAGCTGTGACAAAGTGAGAGAGCGGCATGGACATATATACACTACCAAACGTAAAATTGATAGCTAGTGGGAAGCATCCGCATAGCACAGGGAGATCAGCTCGGTGGTTTGTGACCACCTAGAGGGGTGGGATAGGGAGGGTGGGAGGGAGGGAGATGCAAGAGGGAAGAGATATGGGAACATATGTATATGTATAACTGATTCACTTTGTTATAAAGCAGAAACTAACACACCATTGCAAAGCAATTATACTCCAGTAAAGATGTTAAAAAAAAAAGAAAAAGAAAGTCTTAAAAAATAAAAAATATAAAGTGATGACAGGTGTAAACTAGACTTATTATGGTGATCATTTCACAATGTATAAAAAAAAATACAGTGACTTTAGAAATAGTGCTCCATGTAACTATGAAGATATAGGAGGCATTTAGTTAATGAAACGACAGTGATATAGGTGTAGTGGTTCCCTCTGATTTGTCTTTCTTCCTTTAACAGCTAAGGAGTAAGAAATGTGAAAATTAAATTTACCTTCATATAATTACTGAATACTCTTATAAGCCAATTATGGACCTAAATTGCAAATGTGGTGTTATGATCCTGTCTTCTGTGGAGAATTGTTTCCTGAAGCTCTTTGAAGTGTTTTCACCTCTACTATGCTCATCCCTAGAAGTACACTCCCCCTCAAAGAAAATATGTTTTCCGTATTAAAGATATTTCAACTTAAAAACAAAAAAACGAAAGAAATAAACCCAGAAAGCAGCTGCCTTGGGTGGGTGGGGTTTAACTGGAAAAGTGTATAAAGGGACTTTCTGGAGCAATGAAAATATTCCATTGTTTGGAGTAGTGGTTACACAGATGTATACAAGTCTTTCAAAACTTACCTAACTGAACATCTGGATCTGTGCGTTTATTTTAATGCTAATTACACCATACACACAAGCACACGTGCACACACACACACACACACACACACACACACACACACACATTCTGTTCATTTTGCTGTCTAAAACAAGCCAGACACAAGAATACATATTGTATGATTCAATTTATATAAAATTCTAAGCTGGAAATTAATGTGTGGTGATAGAATTCAGAAATAGCTGCTATGGGGGTGGGGTAAAGAGTGACTGGAAAAGGATAAGGATAATTTTCTGGGGCTATCACATTGGTTTATATCGTGATTGGAGTGATGGACTTCCGGGAAGATGGCGGAAGAGTGTGACTCGGAGATCACCTTCCTCCCCACAGATACACCAGAAATACATCTACGCGTGGAACAACTTCTACGGAGCACCTACTGAACGCTGGCAGAACCTAAGACCTCCCAAAAGGCAAGGAACCCCCCACGTACCTGGTTAGGGCAAAAGAAAAAAATAAACAGAGACAAAAGGATAGGGACGGGTCCTGCACCAGCGGGAGGGAGCTGTGAAGGAGGAAAAGTGTCCACACACTAGGAAGCCCCTTCGCGGGCGGAGACTGCGGGTGGCGGAGTCGGGAGCTTCGGAGCCGCGAGGAGAGCACAGAAACAGGGGTGCGGAGGGCAAAGCGGAGAGATTCCAGCGCAGAGGATTGGGGCCGACCGGCACTCACCAGCCGAGAGGCTTGTTTGCTCGCCCGACGGGGCGGGCGGGGCTGGGAGCTGAGGCTCCGGCTTCTGTCGGAGCGCCGGGAGAGGACTGGGGTTGGCGGCGTGAACACAGCCTGCAGGGCGTTGGTGCGCCGCGGCTGGCCGGGAGAGAGTCCGGGGAAAAGTCTGGAGCTGCCGAAGAGGCAAGAGACTTTTTCTTCCCTCTTTGTTTCCTGGTGCTCGAGTAGAGGGGATTAAGAGCGCTGCTTAAGAGAGCTCCAGAGACGGGCGCGAGCCGCGGCTAAAAGTGCGGAGCCCAGAGAAGACATGAGACGCTAAGGCTGCTGCTGCCGCCACCAAGAAGCCTGTGTGCGAACACAGGTCACTATCCACACCCCCTTCCGGGGAGCCTGTGCAGCCCGCCACTGCCAGGGTCCCGGATTCCAGGGACAACTCCCCTGGGAGAACGCACGGCGCGCCTCAGGCTGGTGCAACGTCACGCCGGCCTCTGCCGCCGCAGGCCCGCCCCGCACTCCGTGACCCTCCCTCCCTCCGGCCTGAGTGAGCCAGAGCCCCCGAATCAGCGGCTCCTTTAACCCCATCCTGTCTGAGCGAAGAACAGACGCCCTCCTGCGACCTACACGCAGAGGCGGGGCCAAATCCAAAGCAGAGCCCCTGGGAGCTGTGAGAACAAAGAAGAGAAAGGGAAATCTCTCCCAGCAGCCTCAGAAGCAGCGGATTAAAGCTCCACAATCAACTTGATGTACCCTGCATCTGTGGAATACATGATTAGACAACGAATCATCCCAAATTAAGGAGCGGTGTGGATGAAAGGCTCTTGGTGCTGCAGCCAGGAGTTAGTGCTGTGCCTCTGAGGTGGGAAAGCTAACTTCAGGACGCTGGTCAACAAGAGGCCTCCCAGCTGCACATAATATCAAACGGCGAAAATCTCCCAGAGATCTCGATCTCAACGCCAGCACCCAGCTTCACTCAACGACCAGCAAGCTACAGTGCTGGACATCCTATGCCAAACAACTAGTAAGACAGGAACACAACCCCACCCATTAGCAGAGAGGCTGCCCCAAATCATAATAAGTCTACAGACACCCCAAAACACACCACCAGACGTGGACCTGCCCACCAGAAAGACAAGATCCAGCCTCATCCACCAGAACACAGGCACCAGGAAGCCTACACAACCCACTGAACCAACCTTAGCCACTGGGGACAGACACAAAAAACAACAGGAACTACGAACCTTCAGCCTGCAAAAAGGAGACCCCAAACACAGTAAGATAAGCAAAATGAAAAGACAGAAATACACACAGCAGATGAAGGAGCAAGATAAAAAGCCACCAGACCTAACAAATGAAGAGGAAATAGGCAGTCTACCTGAAAATGAATTCAGAATAATGATAGTAAAGATTATCCAAAACCTTGGAAATAGAATAGACAAGATGCAAGAATCAGTTAACAAGGACCTAGAAGAACTAAAGATGAAACACACAATGATGAACAACACAATAAATGAAATGAAAAATACTCTAGATGGGATCAATAGCAGAATAACTGAGGCAGAAGAACGGATAAGTGACCTGGAAGATAAAAGAGTGGAAATAACTACTGCAGGGCAGAATAAAGAAAAAAGAATGAAAAGAACTGAGGACAGTCTCAGAGACCTCTGGGACAACATTAAATGCACCAACATTCGAATTATAAGGGTTCCAGAAGAAGAAGAGAAAAAGAAAGGGACTGAGAAAATATTTGAAGAGATTATAGTTGAAAACTTCCCTAATATGGGAAAAGAAGTAGTTAATCTAGTCCAGGAAGCACAGAGAGTCCCATACAGGATAAATCCAAGGAGAAATACGCCAAGACACATATTAATCAAACTGTCAAAAATAAAATACAAAGAAAACATATTAAAAGCAGCAAGGGAAAAACAACAAATAACACACAAGGGAATCCCCATAAGGTTAACAGCTGATCTTTCAGCAGAAACTCTGCAAGCCAGAAGGGAGTGGCAGGACATAGTTAAAGTGTTGAAGGAGAAAAACCTGCAACCAAGATTACTCTACCCAGCAAGGATCTCATTCAGATTTGATGGAGAAATTAAAACCTTCACAGACAAGCAAAAGCTGAGAGAATTCAGCACCACCAAACCAGCTTTACAACAAATGCTAAAGGAACTTCTCTAGGCAAGGAACACAAAAGAAGGAAAAGACCTACAATAACGAACCCAAAACAATTAAGAAAATGGGAATGGGAACACACATATCGATAATTACCTTAAATGTAAATGGACTAAATGCTCCCACCAAAAGACACAGATTGGCTGAATGGATGCAAAAACAAGACGCATATATTTGCTGTCTACAAGAGACCCACTTCAGACCTAGAGACACATACAGACTGAAAGTAAGGGGATGGAAAAAGGTATTTCATGCAAATGGAAACCAAAGGAAAGCTGGAGTAGCAATTCTCATATCAGACAAAATAGACTTTAAAATAAAGACTATTACAAGAGACAAAGAGGGACACTACATAATGATCAAGGGATCGATCCAAGAAGAAGATATAACAATTGTAAATATTTATGCACCCAACATAGGAGCACCTCAATACATAAGGCAAATACTGACAGCCATAAAATGGGAAATCGACAGTAACACATTTATAGTAGGGGACTTTAACACCCCACTTTCACCGATGGACAGATCATCCAAAATTAAAATAAATAAGGAAACACAAGCTTTAAATGATACATTAAACGAGATGGACTTAATTGATATTTCTAGGACATTCCATCCAAAAACAACAGAATACACATTTTTCTCAAGTGCTCATGGAACATTCTCCAGGATAGATCATATCTTGGGTCACAAATCAAGCCTTGGTAAATTTAAGAAAACTGAAATTGTATCAAGTATCTTTTCCGACCACAACGCTATGAGACTAGATATCAATTACAGGAAAAGTTCTGTAAAAAATACAAACACATGGAGGCTAAACAATACACTACTTAATAACGAAGTGATCACTGAAGAAATCAAAGAGGAAATCAAAAAATACCTAGAAACAAATGACAATGGAGACACGACAACTCAAAATCTATGGGATGCAGCAAAAGCAGTTCTAAGAGGGAAGTTTATAGCAATACAATCCTACCTTAAGAAACAGGAAACATCTCGAATAAACAACCTAACCTTGCACCTAAAGCAATTAGAGAAAGAAGAACAAAAAAACCCCAAAGTTAGCAGAAGGAAAGAAATCATAAAAATCAGATCAGAAATAAATGAAGGAAACGATAGCAAAGATCAATAAAACTAAAAGCTGGTTCTTTGAAAGGATAAACAAAATTGGTAAACCATAAGCCAGACTCATCAAGAAAAAAAGGGAGAAGACTCAAATCAATAGAATTAGAAATGAAAAAGGAGAAGTAACAACTGACACTGCAGAAATACAAAAGATCATGAGAGATTACTACAAGCAACTCTATGTCAATACAATGGACAACCTGGAGGAAATGGACAAATTCTTAGAAAGGCACAACCTGCCAAGACTGAATCAGGAAGAAATAGAAAATATGAACAGACCAATCACAAGCACTGAAATTGAAACTGTGATTAAAAATCTTCCAACAAACAAAAGCCCAGGACCAGATGGCTTCACAGGCGAATTCTATCAAACATTTAGAGAAGAGCTATCACCTATCCTTCTCAAACTCTTCCAAAATATAGCAGAGGGAGGAACACTCCCCAACTCATTCTATGAGGCCACCATCACCCTGATACCAAAACCAGACAAGGATGTCACAAAGAAAGAAAACTACGGGCCAATATCACTGATGAGCATAGATGCAAAGATCCTCAACAAAATACTAGCAAACAGAATCCAACAGCACATTAAACGGATCATACACCATGATCAAGTGGGGTTTATTCCAGGAATGCAAGGATTCTTCAATATACGCAAATCAATCAACATGATACACCATATTAACAAATTGAAGGAGAAAAACCATATGATCATCTCAATAGATGCAGAGAAAGCTTTTGACAAAATTCAACACCCATTTATGGTAAAAACCCTGCAGAAAGTAGGCATAGAGGGAACTTTCCTCAACATAATAAAGGCCATATATGACAAACCCACAGCCAACATCGTCCTCAATGGTGAAAAACTGAAAGCATTTCCACTAAGATCAGGAGCAAGACAAGGTTGCCCACTCTCACCACTCTCATTCAACATAGTTTTGGAAGTTTTAGCCACAGCAATCAGAGAAGAAAAGGAAATAAAAGGAATCCACATCGGAAAAGAAGTAAAGCTGTCACTGTTTGCAGATGACATGATACTATACATAGAGAATCCTAAAGATGCTACCAGAAAACTACTAGAGCTAATCAATGAATTTGGTAAAGTAGCAGGAATCAAGATTAATGCACAGAAATCTCTGGCATTCCTATACACTAAGGATGAAAAATCTGAAAGTGAAATCAAGAAAACACTCCCATTTACCATTGCAACAAAAAGAATAAAATATCTAGGAATAAACAAGACCTGTATGCAGAAAATTATAAGACACTGATGAAAGAAATTAAAGATGATAGAAATAGATTGAGAGATATACCATGTTCTTGGATTGGAAGAATCAACATTGTGAAAATGACTCTACTACCCAAAGCAATCTACAGATTCAATGCAATCCCTATCAAACTACCACTGGCATTTTTCACAGAACTAGAACAAAAAATTTCACAATTTGTATGGAAACACAAAAGACCCCGAATAGCCAAAGCAATCTTGAGAACGAAAAACGGAGCTGGAGGAATCAGGCGACCTGACTTCAGACTATACTACAAAGCTACAGTAATCAAGACAGTATGGTACTGGCACAAAAACAGAAATATAGATCAATGGAACAGGATAGAAAACCCAGAGATAAACCCACACACATATGGTCACCTTATCTTTGACAAAGGAGGCAGGAATGTACAGTGGAGAAAGGACAGCCTCTTCAATAAGTGGTGCTGGGAAAACTGGACAGGTACATGTAAAAGTATGAGATTAGATCACTCCCTAACACCATACACAAAAATAAGCTCAAAATGGATTAAAGACCTAAGTGTAAGGCCAGAAACTATCAAACTCTTAGAGGAAAATATAGGCAGGACACTCTATGACATAAATCACAGCAAGGTCCTTTTTGACCCACCTCCTAGAGAAATGGAAATAAAAACAAAAGTAAACAAATGGGACCTAATGAAACTTAAAAGCTTTTGCGCAGCAAAGGAAACCATAAACAAGATGAAAAGACAACACTCAGAATGGGAGAAAATACTTGCAAATGAAGCAACTGACAAAGGATTAATCTCCAAAATTTATAAGCAGCTCATGCAGCTTAATAACAAAAAAACAAACAACCCAATCCAAAAATGGGCAGAAGACCTAAATAGACATTTCTCCAAAGAAGATGTACAGAGTGCCAACAAACACATGAAAGAATGCTCAACATCACTAATCATTAGAGAAATGCAAATCAAAACTACAATGAGATATCATCTCACACCAGTCAGAATGGCCATCATCAAAAAATCTAGAAACAATAAATGCTGGAGAGGGTGTGGAGAAAAGGGAACCCTCTTACACTGTTGGTGGGAATGTAAATTGATCCAGCCACTGTGGAGAACAGTATGGAGGTTCCTTAAAAAACTACAAATAGAACTACCATATGACCCAGCAATCCCACTACTGGGCATATACCCTGAGAAAACCATAATTCAAAAAGGGTCATGTACCAAAATGTTCATTGCAGCTCTATTTACAATAGCCCGGAGATGGAAACAACCTAAGTGTCCATCATCGGATGAATGGATAAAGAAGATGTGGCACATATATACAATGGAATATTACTCAGCCATAAAAAGAAATGAAATTGAGCTATTTGTAATGAGGTGGATAGACCTAGAGTCTGTCATACAGAGTGAAGTAAGTCAGAAAGAGAGAGACAAATACCGTATGCTAACACATATATATGGAATTTAAGAAAAAAAAATGTCATGAAAAACCTAGGGGTGAAACAGGAATAAAGACACAGACTTACTAGAGAATGGACTTGAGGCTAGGGGGAGGGGGAAGGGTAAACGGTGACAAAGCGAGAGAGAGGCATTGACATATATACACTACCGAATGTAAGGTAGATAGCTAGTGGGAAGAAGCCGCATAGCACAGGGAGATCAGCTCGGTGCTTTGTGACCGCCAGGAGGGGTGGGATAGGGAGGGTGGGAGGGAGGGAGACGCAAGCGGTAAGAGATATGGGAACATATGTATATATATAACTGATTCATTTTGTTGTGAAGCTGAAACTAACATACCATTGTAAAGCAATTATACTCCAATAAAGATGTAAAAACAAAAACAAAAACAAAAAAAATGAAAGAAATAAACCCAGAAAGCAGCTGCCTTGGGTGGGTGGGGTTTAACTGGAAAAGTGTATAAAGGGACTTTCTGGAGCAATGAAAATATTCCATTGTTTGGAGTAGTGGTTACACAGATGTATACAAGTCTTTCAAAACTTACCTAACTGAACATCTGGATCTGTGCGTTTATTTTAATGCTAATTACACCATACGCACAAGCACACGTGCACACACACACACACACACACACACACACACACACACATTCTGTTCATTTTGCTGTCTAAAACAAGCCAGACACAAGAAGAATACATATTGTATGATTCAATTTATATAAAATTCTAAGCTGGAAATTAATGTGTGGTGATAGAATTCAGAAATAGCTGCTATGGGGGTGGGGTAAAGAGTGACTGGAAAAGGATAAGGATAATTTTCTGGGGCTATCACATTGGTTTATATCGTGATTGGAGTGATGGTTACAAAATTTCATATGCCAAACTCATTGTCCTTTGTGTGTCAACTTGGCTGGGCCACAGTGCCCAGATATTTGGTCAAACATTATTCTAGATGTTTCTGTCAACGTGTTTTGGGGATGAAATTAACATTTAGATTGGTGGACTTTGAGTAAAGCAGATTGCCCTCCATAATGTGGGTGGGCCTCATCCAATCAGTTGAAGTCCTTAATAGAACAAAGACTGACCTCCCTAAGCAAGAAGGAATTCTGCCAGTTGATGGCCTTCAGACTCAAACTGCAACAACAGCTCTTTCCTGGGTCTCCAGCCTGCCAGCCCACCCTGCAGACTTTGGACTTGCTGGACTTCCTCCATAATCACATGAAAGCCAATTCCTTGAAATAAATATATATACACATCCTTTTGATTCTGTTTCTGTTTCTCCAGAGAACCCTGACTAATACTAATACTAATATTTTCTTATACTGAAAATCTACACATTTTATTATAATTGTAAAAAGATCAGGGAATATTCAGAGTGTGCAGGAAAAGCATGTCTTTCTCACTTTTAGAGATGAACAAAATAGCATATAGCCTGATGACAAATTGAAATTATAATAGCGTCATCACAGTTCGGGTATACAAAAATGAAGTCTGGTGGCCATTGAGGATCTGGTCTCAGACAGAGCTCTGCAACATTGAAACTTGAACTTTCTCTGAGCTGTCTGACACCCAAGAATGCCACCAGCGATATTCAGAACAACACCTGCCAGTTGCAAACTTCTGGTCTCAAGGTCTCCCCTTGGAACTATGCAACTATTACGGACCCAACCAATCCTTACTTAACAAGCACTCTTACTTTTTGTCAGCTCCAATTATAATTCTTAATAAACAGCTCATGTAACTAACTGCAACCTTGAAGTTTTTGCCTTTATAAGCGTCCCCCATTTTGTAGTCCAGTGGAACACAATTCAGGTGCTTCTTGAATCTATGTCTCCCGGGCTGCAGTCCTAACAAATCCCAAATAAACACCTTCTCATTTCAATCAGTTCTCTGTCTAAAATTTTGGTTAACAAGCTCCAGTTTCTGTGGCATCCATTATATAACTGTCCTAGTCCATTTGGGCTGCTATAACAAAATGCCACACACTGGGTAGCTTGTCCACAACAGAAATTTACTGGTCCCAGTTCTGGAGGCAGGGAAGTCCAAGATCAAAACGCCAGCATGGTCATATTTTGGTAAAGACCCTCTTCCTGGTTCAGAGTTGGCAATTTCTCTGTGTCCTCACGTGGTGGAAGGGGCTAGGGAGCTCTGTGGGGTCTCCTTTATGAGAGCACTAATCCCATTCATGAGGGCTCCATCCTCATGACCTAATCCCCTCCCAAAGACCTTATCTTCAAATACCGTCATCTTTGGGGGTTAGGATTTCAACATATAAATTGGACGGTGTAGGGGGGAGAAACAAACATTCAGACCATAGGCATAACTTTGAGGGGAGCAGCCTTAGGGTGAAGCCAGACTATGGAAGAATGTGAGGAGAAAAGAAACTGAGTCTGAATGACACTGTGAATTTCCAGGGCCAAGCATTGCGGAAACCTGCCCTACATCTTAGATGTACTGTTAGATGAGCTGATAACTTCTGTTGTTTGAAGTGGACGTTTATCTTTTACGTTGGCTACCCAGCATGCCACCTCCTCTTTCCTATGTTAGGAGTTTCCCACTTTATGAACAGCTCACCTCTCACCAGAGAAGCTGTAAATATCAGATACTCACCTTGTTATTCTCCCTTGAAGTTAGGGTGTAACATGCACCAAACAGATGCATAAACACACACAAGAATCAGAATCTAATGGTGAATCACGGAGTTGCACGGAGCTAAAGCAGAGGCTGAGCATTTCCGTTCTGTGGGTTTTGGTCAGTGGCCACTGCGTTCAATTTCCAGAAACAGCAGTATCACTGGCATCTGATGTCTAGTGCACGTGGCATCTGTGGTGTATGTATCCTGTAGCACCAGCAGTTACACTGCAACCAGAAGGGCTGTGTGGTTAGATTTTGGTGATCCTGTCTGACATCTCCAGATCCATTTCTGGCTACCCCACCTCCACCAGGAGTCTAGCTATCCAATATCCTTTTAATAAACTGCTTTTTCTATTTCAGCTTGTCTCAATTGGCTTCAGTTGCTTGGTACTAAAACCCCAGCTGAAATTTTGGTGAAGCTCTCGTAAGTCACATTCGCTATTAATTGCGGTTAAAAGTATTCTATTGATAAATGATGCCCAGTCCTATATTCTATTAATTATCTATTGCTACAATGCTCTGTGGCCAACAACCCAGTGGATTAAAACAATTATTTATTCTTGCTCACTTGTCTGTGAGTTGCCTGAGAATCAACTGATCTAGGCTGTGTTCATCTGACCTTAACTCCAAAATGTAGATTGAGCCTAGCTCAGCTCCATACATCTCTTGTTCTCCTTGGACTACCCAGGGCTTGTCGTCTTATGGAAGTGACGGTGGTCAAGATGGCAAGACCAACTGTGCAATTCTAATTCAAGCCTTCTCACGTTAGGTCTACTAATATCCCAATGGCCAAGGTCCACAACCAAGCCCAACATCAATAAAGCAGGGAAGTATAGTCTCTACTGAAATGAACTGCAAAGCACAGGGCAAAGGGCATGAATAGAAGGTGGAATAAGGAATTGGGAACAATAATGAAATCTACATCAACCTACACCCCATCCCTACTCCCCGCCCTGCCCCCAAACCAAAGTGTCAGCTAGCGGCTGGTGGTGGTTTAATAGTTTCTGCTTTATAGCTGTGGAAGTCTTGTCAGAAGAGATCTTAGACACACTGCCTTCAGGTAAAGAAATGAATCTCTATTATGTCTGCATGATGAGGCAATGATAGAATCATAAAGTGATCAGGTTGTTAGGGATCTTAAAGGCCCCTGATGACATATTTAAGATCATTTAAAAGTCAGAATGGAGTCACTGTGGTTCAGGCATCTAAAATGGAGCTGGGTGGCCATTGTGGATGTGGTTTCAGACACATTCCTGCATCACTGAGAACTTGAATCTTCTGAACAGTATCAAACTCAAGGACACCACCAGCCATTTTCAAAACAATATCTGCTGGCAGATGCACACAACCACACCCACACACCCCTCTGCCCCACCAGCGCCACTAATCCTTGCTTACCGAGAACCCTTACGTCTTGCCAGCTCTAATCCTAATTCTAGACAAAAAATGTATGTAACCTTGTGGGGTTTTGCCTTTATAAACCTCCCCCATTTTGTAGTCCAGCTGAACACAATTCAAGTGCTTTCTGGGATCTGTGTTTCCAGAGCTGCGGACCTAACAATCCCCAGATAAACACTTTTTCTTTTTTGCCTCAACCGTTTCTCCATTCTTGGAATTCTTGGTTAATGCCCCTTAGTAAATCCTATTGCTTGACTGATAAGGAGACTAAAGGACCAAAGTGTGAGTGACTTGGTCAAGGTTGTACAGATTGAAAATGGCAGAAGAATGAATATAATCAATATATTATAGATATACATCAATATAACAATAGAATGCACATTGATTGACTCCCAGATACATGCCTCTGACCCTTAGCTATTTTACTTATATTATATTGGGGCAGAAAGTTTTCTGTATTCCTCAAATCATTTATTCCTCCCTCCATAACATACCAGATATAAGATTGGATATGTGTTTTTGGATACCTCTGTCCAACTGCCTACACGCCAGCACTCAAAGTTGCTGATTCAGGTTAGAAATCTAATAGGTGTCAGGACAGCTGAGGACCCAAACTGATGTGGCAGAATTCTGCCAGGTGAGTCCTCTTGAGCAATACAAGGTGTCTGTGGCCTACTTACAAATACTTGGGGAATTATAGCTCTTATGCAAACTGCTCCCAGGTGAGTCTTCTTAAGCAACACAAGGTGTCTGTGCCCTATTTACAAATGAGTTGAAAATTATAGCTCTTATAATAAAATCCTATGTGAGAGAGAAATTTTTAAAAATCTTTACATATCTTCACAGGACACTCGCAGTAGCAACAGCTTCTGTTTCTCCTTCCTAATTAAAATTGTACAGAGCCAACGCTTTGCAAAATTAAGTGAGAGTGGCATGGACATATATACGCTACCAAATGTAAAATGGATAGCTAGTGGGAAGCAGCTGCATAGCACAGGGAGATCAGCTCGATGGTTTGTGTCCACCTACAGGGGTGGGATAGGGAGGATGGGAGGGAGACGAAAGAGGGAGGAGATATGGGGATATATGTATACGTATAGCTGATTCACTTTGTTATAAAGCAGAAACTAACACACCATTGTAAAGCAATTATACTCCAAAAAGATGTTAAAAAAAAATTAAGTGTGGGAAACAATGGACCTTTTAAAGAAATTCCCCAGATGGGCAGGTAAGGCAATATAGATTGTGCTAAAGGACTGAGAATTTGAGGACAAGGGGAAGATTTTGGTGTGTTTTAAGCAGGGGAGGGTCACGGTCTTATTCACATCCCCTTCGGGCTTGTCCAGCTCTCTCTAGCACTGGGGAACAGGATTCCTCCTTCGCAGGCCCCTGCGGCTGTGCATCCCGGGGGGCTGTTTGCCTTACACTTCACATTCACAAAGAAGTTCCAGTGGAAATTTCGATGTTATGTTCCTATAAACTTAGACATGCAATCCATCAATTCTCTTCCATGTTAAAAGCATTAACTTACTAAAATTATTATTTAAAATATACCATAATTTGTGAAACCCTATTTAGCCTTTTCTTCATATTTGAATACAATTTGGAGCCTCAAAAGATAGAGGGGCTGAACCTCCCCTGCCTCTTGTAACCCTCTAAACACCTCCACCCCTTACCTTCTCTCCTGACCTGACCTCACTGGGCCTCTCATCCTTATGTTTCTCTTGCGCCCAAGATGTAGATGCTGACTTCCAGCACGTTTAACCTCCCTTTCTTGGTATATCCTGCCTTTAACGTGTATCATAACCATATTTCTATTCCTGGTTTGTAACAAAGTAGTTAACACAGTTTTTCTTTGAATGTCTCACCTCTTTCTTTGCTGTCTCCCATCTCTTCTCTCTTCCCTGCCTGGCTTTGTCCTGTCCATTTTAGTTATCCCACTCATCTTTCCCCTGATTCTAAAAACTCATTCACTCCAGGACCTAGAGTTTGTAAGCATGTTTAAAAAGTGTCAGATTCACATAATGTCTAAAACTTTTAGGGGGAAAAAAATGCTACCTTGGCAATTCACCTGTGTCCAAACGAAGCTTCCATTTTAAAATCTGTCATTATGACAGAGGCACAATTAAGATTTGAAAAATATTCTCTTAAATGTAGATGGTTGATTCATCTACAGCTAGAAGGCCAGGTAGGAAGTGATGGTTTGGTGGTGACTGACCTGAGGGCAGTAGCTGGGGTTCACCCAAGAGCAGGCATCTCAACTTTAGGTTCTGAGGGATCTGTGCTTGCTAAAAATGCAGATTCCTAAGCCTACAGCCAGAAACTCTAATTCAGTGGATCTGGAATAGTCAGGAAATGCTGAACAAGATATAGGGACCCTACCTATAGCTGGGTACATGTGTGACTCTTAATAGCCGGGATCTTGGGCTGGATCCTGATTCCGAGGGTAATTAACTGTGTGACCTCAGCAGGGCAAATTAACTTCCCTGAGCCCTTATTTCCTAGTCTGTAAAGGAAACGTAGGAACCATGAGACATAGAATGTGATGGGGTTAATATTTTGGAAAACATCTGTGTTTTTCTCTTCTGCATTTCTGAGTGTTAATTACTGCCTACCTCTCTGGACTGACCCAAGTGTCTATATCTATCTATATGTCTATATCTGTCTATATCTATATCTAATCTCCTTGGTGGAGGTGGAATAGGAGTGGGGATAGGGGCGGGAGGGGAGGAGATTATTATTTGTTCCAGAAAGCAAAAGGAACAAAAGAATTTATATTCAGACACTGACATTCGAAATAAGATTGTGCAGCAAGACAATAGCTATGAGAGAGTATTTCTACTTTCCTTTCTCCACTCCAACCCCATTCTCTCCCCACACCTCAAAGTAGCATAAGAAAAATCGAGTACGGAAGTTTCAAGCCTCAAAAGTTCTCTTATTTAGAAAATAGCCCTTCTGCCTATGGCAGCTGGGCCATGAGGCTTGGAGTTCTATGGTAGAATGAGGCTCTGGTAGGGAAAATAGAAGTCCCACCCTTCTTTGGCTGAGGGGATGATAGAATGATAGAAAGAAGGAGAGAGAACAAGGAGGACTTTGGTGAGTGAGGAGAAGGGGCTACATAAATGCCGAGGGGGCCTTGTGTCCCCCTCAATTTCCAATAACCCCTCCCCACAATTCCAGTAACTGAGACAACAGATGAAGACCTGATTAATCAGTTAATGCTGCCCAGGCAGCAACGCTTTTCAATAGACTTCCCGGTGGTTTTAAATGTGCATTCGGTTGAGAACCACTGGACTAAGAATTAAACAGAGTGAACATTTAGGTTCCCCCGCCCTGCTTCTTCACATGAAGCCCTCATGAGAATAAACAGGTTAAATATAGGCAAAATAAAGAAGTTCATATTCCTCAGAACACCCGAGCATAGTGTGTGTTCATTTGTCACATCAGCACACAAATGAAAATACTCTATATGTCATAAGGCGCTCTCCTCTGAAAACTTCCATTGTTGTGGCCAGGTTGCAGCCGAGAGTAGAAAAACAGCGCTCTAGTTAAGGTTCCAGGAGCCTGGGAAAGGAAACTAGATGAAGGTTTTAGCCAAAATGACTACAGAAGTGGTGCGTGTTCTCTCTGTAATAAAGTAAAGTGGCTTTCCCCACAAATCAAAGTGAGATGAGCCAATTCACCAAAAGCACTTTTGTAAGTAGCTGGCTACTCTGGAGTCAGAATGAGTGGGGTTAGAATCCTGGATCTGCCCTTACTAACTGTGTGATGTTGGCAATTTTACCTAACTCCTCTAAGCCTCAGCGTTTTAGTGGGAAAAATGGGCCTTATTACACAGTCTCTCTTCACAGGGTTGTTATGAGGGAAGACAATCTGTATCACATGTCTGGTGCTAGGGTGGGGCTGTTAGGAGTCCCTTTATCTAAGAATTCTGCTGTAATTCTTAAAAGCAGAGAGACCTCGGCACTGAATAAGGAGGCCCAGAGGTATGCTTCTAACAGCTACGCAGGACGTTCCTGCGCACGCAGAAGGATTACTGTGGCGCAGTGGGCCTCAGATTTCAGCATGCATCAGCGTCACCTGGAGGGCTTGCTGGGCCTTCCACTGGAGTTTGTGATTTAAGAGGACGGGGGGAGGGCCTGAGAATGTGCATTTCTAGCAAGTTCCCAGGTGACACGGATCCTGCTGGGAGTTACGGCTCTAGATTAGAGGTCAGCCAACCAGGCTCTCAGCACAAGTCTGGCCCACTCCCTGTTTGGGGAAATACAGCTTTATTGGTACACAGCCACATTTGTTTGTTGTTGTTTCATCTGTGGTTGCTTTTGTGCTGCCATGGTGGAGTTGTCACTGCAACAGAGACCATGACGTTTAAAATATTTACCATCCAGTCCTTTACAGACTTTTCCCAACCCCTGTTCTAGGGTGAAAGAGTTCAGGTAATTTGGGGGAACAAGGTTGCCGTGGAAAATTCCCAGAGTTAGACTAAATTAATCAGGGCTTGATAAAGGGTAAGGTTTGGTCAGGACTGTGTGTGTCCTTCAAATCTTGTGTTTTTGCAAATCTTGCTCTTGTTCTATTTGTAAATGTACACATTCTTAGAGTGAGTAGGGACCACTTGGCTCTGAAATTTTAATAAAACGTTAAAAGATTAGCATTGATTATACCATCGACTCCATTTTACTTTATTTTCATGTCTAATATTAGCTTATCTACCTGTTATGATGTCAATAATTTACTTCAGAGGGCTTCATCACAGAATAGTGGGTCTCAACCCTTACACATAAGTCACCTGGGGGGACTTTAAAAAAAAATACCTGGGTCCTATCTCTGGAACTTCTGATTCAAAGGGTGTGGGATGGGACCTAGGCACTGATGTTTTTAAAACCTTCTAGATGATTCCACTATGCAACCAGGATTGAAAATCGTAGACAGAGTGTGTACTAGTTAAATTATCTCCTAGGTCCTGTTACCCTAACTACGAATTGACAGCCACCGGTGGCCTCTGGCATCCTCATTAGAGAGCTTGCCCACCAGACATGGAGCTACCAACTTTCTCTTCTCCGTGCCACACGCACAACATAGGCTCTGCTCTCCACAGAATGGAGGCCAGAGGTTGGTGTTCATTGGGAAAAGTAGTGACTTTTTAAACAGTGAATGTTAGAAATGGTGTCTCTTTGTTGGAATGAGTGATATTTAAAGTATGTAAATGGGGTAACATATTTTAGAAGCATTCACCTTGCTCCCACGAAGAAAGTATAAGAATCTAGTGAAACATCTAGGCCAGGGGTTAGCACTCTTTCTGTAAAGTTCTGGATAATAAATCTTTTAGGCTTTGTGGGGCAACCAGCAAATCGAGTTATAGCTGCACCACAGAGATGTGTAGTGCTCTGAGCAGCAGGGGGAAACCATGAAAGCACCATGTACCGTCTCAGCCCAACGATTCTGTCCCATGGTTTCTGCGTGATGCTTATATAATGCAAAACAGCCCTAAGCAATACACAAACAAATGAGCAAAGCTACTTGGGTTTTTATCATTGTCATGTGTCACAAACGGATATTCGTCTTTTGATTTCTTTTCAACCATTAAAAAATGTAAAAGTTAACAACAAAAAAAAGTAAAATCATTCTAAACGTGTGGGTCATACAAAAAGAAGTGCTGGGTCAAACTTGACCGGCAGGCAGTAGTTTGCCAACCCATGTTCTAGACTAAATCCTTAGGGACAACATCCTAGGCTAAATTCCTAACTCCATGTTCTATGTCTAGCTGTGATTGCCTGGTGCCAACTAAAAAGATAACAGAATCCAGCCAATAAAATATAGTCACTGCTGCTTTCAATAAACCTTTCGTGTAGGGTGACAGTCTGTGAATCTAAAACTTTTAGAGGTCAGTTGTTCTCAACTTTTGTGGTACATTGGAATCATCTGAGGAGATAAAAACCTCCCACACCCAAAGCAATCACATCAGAAACTCTGGGGTGGGACCCAGAGATCAGTAGTCTTTAAATCTCCTCAGGTGATTTCAATGGGCAAATAAGGCTGAGAGCACTTTTCTCAAGAGGAACAAAGAACTGGGCTTCATCAAGCTGCAGAACAGGTAATATGGTTATTTCTGTTTGTTAATAAATGTTTGTTTAGTAATACTTTCATGTGTGGGAGAAATTGGTCTGAGCCTTGCTTTCATTGTATTAGGATGACGAGGCTTCTAGAGGAGTAGCTAACATACACGCAAAACTCGTCCACAGCAAAGGAAGCCATCAACAAATGAAAAGGCGACAACCTACGGAGAAAATATTTGTAAATGATGTGACCGACAAGGGCTTAATCTTCAAAATACACAAACACCTCATACAACTCAACAACAACAAAACAAACAACCCAATCGAAAAATGGGCAGAAGACCTTAATAGACATTTCTCCAAAGAAGACATACAGATGGCCAGTAGGCACATGAAAAGATGCTTAACATCACTAATTATTAGAGAAATGCAAATCAAAACTATAATGAGGTACCACCTTACACCAGTCAGAATGGCCATCATTAAAAAGTCTACAAATAACAAATCCTGGAGAGGGTGTGGAGAAAAGCAAACCCTCCTACACTGTTGGTGGGCAAGTAAGTTGGTGCAGCCACTATGGAAAACAGTATGGAAGTTCCTCAGAAAACTAAAAATAGAATTACCATATGATCCAGCAATCCCACTCCTGGGCATATATCCGGACAAAACCATAATTCAAAAAGATACATGCACCCCTACGTCCATAGCAGCACTATTCACAATAGCCAAAACATGGAAACAACCTAAATGTCCAATAACAAATGAATGGATAAAGAAGATGTGGTACATATATGCAATGGAATACTACTCAGCCATAAAAAAGAACAAAATAATGCCGTTTGCAGCAACATGGATGCAACTAGAGATTATCACACTAAGTGAAGTAAGTCAGAAAGAGAAAGACAAACACCATATGATTTCACTTATATGTGGAAGCTAAAATATGGCGCCTACCTACAGAACCTGTCTATAAAACAGAACCTACCTACAAAACAGAAACAGACACACAGACATAGAGATCAAACTTGTGGTTGCCAAGGGTGAGTGGGGAAGGGAGAGGGATGGACTGGGAATTTGGGGTTGGTAGATGCAAACTATTTACATTTAGAATGGATAAACAACAAGTTCCTACTGTGGAGCACAGGGAACTATATCCAGTCTCTTGGGATAAACCATAATGGAAAAGGATATTTAAAAAAAGAATGTGTATATGTGTACAACTGAGTCACTTTGCTGTACAGCAGAGATCGGCACAGCATTGTAAACCAACTATACTTCAATAAAAAAAATGAAAAGGCAACCTATGGGACGGGAGAAAATATTTGCAAATTATATATCTAATGAGGGGTTAATATCCAAAATTTATACTCATACAACTCAATTAAAGAAAAAAGCAGTGCAATTAAAAAATAAGCAAAAGAGGGCTTCCCTGGTGGCGCAGTGGTTGAGAGTCCGCCTACCGATGCAGGGGACACGGGTTCGTGCCCCGGTCTGGGAAGATCCCACATGCCGCGGAGCGGCTAGGCCCGTGAGCCATGGCCGCTGAGCCTGCGCATCTGGAGGCTGTGCTCCGCAACGGGAGAGGCCACAATACTGAGAGGCCCGCATACTACAAAAAAGAAAAAAAGCAAAAGAAATAATTAGACATTTTTCCAAGGGAGACATGCCAAGTGTCCAACAGGTACATGAAAAGATGCTCAATATCACTAATCATCAGGGTAATGCAAATCAAAGCCACAATGAGCTACCACCTCACACCTGTTAGAATGGCTATTCTCAAAAAGAAAAGAGATAACATGTGTTAGTGAGAATGTGGAGATAAGGGAATCCCTGTACACTGCTAATAGGCCTGTAAATTCGTGCAGCTACTATGGAAAAAAGTATGGAGTTTCCTCAAAAAATGTAAAATAGAACTACCACATGATCCAGCAGTTCTACATCTGGGTATTTATCCAAAAGAACAAAATGACTGTCTTGAAAAGATATCTGCACCCTCATGTTTATTGCAGCATTATTTACAATAGCCAAGACATGGAAACGCAGATGCATGGATAAAGAAAATGTGGTGTATATACACAATGGAATATTATTCAACCATAAAAAGAAAGGAAATTCTGCCATTTGCAACAACATGGATGGACCTCAAGGGCATTATGCTAAGTGAAATGAGTCAACCAGATAAAGACAAATACTGTATGATCTCACTTACATGTGAATAATTTTTTAAAAACCCAAACTCACAGATAGAGAGAACAGACTGGTGGTTGCCAGAAGTCGGAAGTAGGGGAGGAGGGTGTGAAACAGTTGAAAGTGGTCAAAAGAAACAACCTTCTAGTGTTAAGGTCAATAGTCCTGGGTAGACAGTGTACAGCGTGGTGATTATAGGTAACGATGCTGTATTGTGTATTTGAAAGTTGCTGAGAGAGTAGATCTTAAAGGTTCTATAACTATGTGTAGTATGGATGTTAACTAGACTTATTGCAGTGATCATCTCGCATGATGTACAAATATTGAATCATCATGTTTAAATACCTAAAACAAATACCATGTTATATGTCAATTATATCTCAATTTTAAAAAAATAAGCCTGATATTGCAGATGAGGAAACTGATGCATAGAAAATGTTACACATTTCCAAGAGAGGAGCTGGAAACCTAAGTCTGTCTGATGTGACTACAGGCTCTTACCCACTAGGGTCTGCCACATTCATGTGCTACATCAAGAATGGGGACTCAAGGCAAATATTCCTGCCCACAACACAGCACCTCATTTTCTGAAGTATTGGAAGAGCCCCTAGAAACAAATCTGTTCCAGTATTCTTCATCTACAAGAGCAGAAACACATCCAGAGAAGTAATGTGACTTTTCCTAAAACCACCCAGAGAGTCAATGTTCGAAAGGCCATGAAAGGCAATCAAGTGTCTCCAAACAGAACTCAGGAAAGGGCCATTCACGGCCTGGATCTTCCAAGGTACATGAAAAGAAAGAAAAACATAGCAATCAAATTTTTTCCTTGGAACCAAAAATGGGGGCTGGGGGGGGAGAGAAGAATTCCTTTTCAAAAATCTATAAATATGATATTCAAGTGTGTCTAAATGCATTAAAGGTAAAGTGGTTTTTTATAACCCTCACCATTCTTCCAGGGGTCCCCAGCTGATGGCCCACAAGCTGAATCTAGGTGCGCTTTGGTTTCCTCTGCAGAGTTCTGGCAATAAATGTCCAGGGCTGAGAGGGAGTGATCCTTTCTTAGTTGACACATGCATGCCCAGTCCACTACAGCCCCGAGCTGCCCCCCGTTTTTGTGTTACTGAACTTTAATTATCTGTGTGTCCTTGGCTAAGTCCCTTCCCCTCCCTGTAAGCCATAATCTTCACCTATCGAATTGGGATGGGGGTGTTGATGACATTGTATTTTGTTTATTGCCTGCCCCCTCTCCCTAGAAGGTAAGCTCTAGGAGGGCAGGGATTTTTGTCTGGTTTGTTCAGTGATGTCTCCCATAGCACCCCGAACCCTGCCTGCCATGTAACAGGTGCTAAATAAACATTTAAGGGGAGAATAAATAGTCCTAAACACCCCAAAAAAAAGAACTCAGGCAAAGGGGATGGAAAACTTTTAAGGCACAGTAACCATTCTATATCATGATGGTGATGGTTACACATTGTATATAATTACCAAAATCAATCAAACTGTTCATTTAGAATTGATACATTTTTATGTATGTAAATGATAACCTAAATAGACAAAGAAGATGAAGCTAATATACATATATAATTAAAATTAATTTCACCCACTTCCTGTTATTTTTTCCTGACCTTAGTAATTGCTGCCATTCTGGGGGGTTTCTACATGTCAGGGACGTGCTGAATGCTTTACATTCCTTATCTCATTAATCCTTGGGTATGAGTGTAGTTTGTCTAAACCGCTCAGGTGCATTTCCTTAGTCTTTCTGGGTGACACATTCTGGAACTCCATATCTATCACTGGCAGTAAAATCTTACTTAGGACTAACTAGGATTTCATTTTTAAGTGGATGAGTAGGCTGTGCCCACTGCCTATGACTAGAAAGGTTACAGCATGCATTTATTAATTGCACCCAGGAAGCCAGTCATCCTCCCGATGACCTGTGAAATAGGTGTTATTATCATTCCCACTTCCCAGATGCTAAAGTCAGAATAGAGCCCTGATGTGCCACCAGCCAGAGTGACACAGCAGGAAGCAGCAGAGCGAAGACCTGATGCCAAGTGGTGGGAGCCCCTGAGGTTGTTTGCTTAATCCCCACACCAGATGGCCTCCCAACCAGTGACCCCGGGCACGCTGCTGAGCTGGTGTGTGGGGGCCAGGGTGTGACCCTTGCAGAGATGACAAAAGATGATTTTCCGATGCAGCGGGCATCTCCGGACCAGTGTGGGCTCAGACAGTGGTCAGAGCTGTGGTATGTTCCCCGCAACAGGCTGCTGGGGTGAGATGCGACATGAGAGCCTAGGAATTCGCACCGCCACTGGGCAAAGGCCCATCTGCAGGACCCAAAAGGCCCTGAGCATTGGGGAAGGGGCTGTTTGGCGTAAGCCTCACATAGCCCTTCTGATATTGAAGAAGTTTTTGAGGTGCGTTCACCTCCTTGGTCCCTGACATTGCTGTAGACTGGAGAGAACCTCCAGGAATTTCACTAGTGCTCCTCTGGCCAACCCAGCATGTTGTTTCAGTCTCTTTTTCTTTATTTTTCTGTAGAGTTGAAGCACTGATTGAAATGCAGACCAATCCCTCTGCAAGAGAAAAACGCAAGTTACCACATCTTAACTCCTTATGAAGGTAATTGGGACAAATTAAACATGTATTGACTTTCTCAAGATAACTTGAGATTTCTACACCCTTTGCAATTACCAGAAATAATACTACAGTGACTCAGTCTTCTGGTAATTGAAAATGCACAGCTGCAGAAGAAATTGCATGTTAATATATGATATTATCAGTGCAGGAGGGCCACCATATACAAGAATGCAGAGACTCAATTAAATACCCATTATTCAGCTTAATAATTCAGAAAGATCAGGAAACATTATCCCTGGTCAAACAGGCTGAATTTAATTGAGACCTTCCTGGGTTCACAGAGTATATCAACTCCGGATCAAACTAAAGCAATCTCATTTGACACAATGTAAAAGATTAATACAAGACAAAGAGGACAAATGACTGATCAGTCAGGGAATTAGTGTTACTGAACCAGACTTGGGTCCGCTTACCCTACATGCAGTAAAGCCAATCTACTGACACCGGCTTGTGGTGAAAGAAAGTGCAGCATTTATTGCAGAGAACCAAGCAAGGAGTCCAGGCAGCTAGTGCTTAAAAGGCCTGAACCTACCCCCCAACCCACCCCCACCAAGGCTTTCAGAGAAAGGTTTTTAAAGTTAGGGTGAGGGAGGGAGGGTTTGAGGTGTGTGATCCGCTCATGGACATTCTTCTGATTGGTTGGTGGTGAGAGTCAACGTCATCAACCTTCTGCTTCCAACCAGTATGGGATCTAGGTGCTTGCGGACAGCATACAGTTAACTTCTTCCTCCTGGTGTTTTTTTTCAGTAACTGCAAAACAGCTAAAGGACCTGGCTCAGAATATTATCTATAGCCCTTGAAAAGCAACTGAATGTCCTTGACTTTGTTTAATGGCTAAAGTATTATTATTTTGTCTTGCTTGACTGTTTTCCTTTCTGCATTTTCTCACTTTTCTGATTAAATTTATTCTTTAACCAAAGTTTTTCTACAGACAAAAGGCAGACGGAGGACATATGGGTGGAGAGGTCTGTTCTGGGAAGGCCCCATAGGGTCCTGCTCTGTTACACTATGACTTATTTTGCTTTGAAGAGAAGATATGTACCTTTTAGTTACCATGTATGCTTTTCTTTTGTGGATTTAATTAAAACATTCAGTTACTCAATAAATACTTCCTGAGCACTAGCTATGCACCAGGCACTCAGGTACTAGGGGTTCAGCTGCAAAATAAAGAGACAAAAATATGTGTCTTCATAGAGCCTAAACTCTAGTTGGTGGAGACAAGCAATCAATGAGTAAAATATATCAAATGACAGAAAACTTAAAGTGCTGTGAGGAAAAGTAAAGCATGGAAGCAAGATGGGGACTGCCAGGGCAGGGAACAGCAGACTGCAGTTATACATAGGATGGCAGAGAAAGGGCTGGATGAAGAGACAATAAAAATATAGTCATTAGAGTATCGTTTGTGATAAAGATAAATATTGGCAGCAACCTAGATATCTGTCTATAGGAGATTGGTTAAATATTTTATGATGCATCTATATAGTAGAATACTATATAGCAAACAAAAAAAGTCCTACAAATACAAAATGAACTCCCAAGATATATGAAGTGATAAAAACAAGGTGCAGAATGATGTATAGCAGGGGTCCCCAACCCCCAGGCCACAAACCGGTACTGCTCTGTGGCTTGTTAGGAACTGGGGTGCACAGCAGGAGGTGAGAAGCGGGCGAGTGAGCAGAGCTTCATCTGTATTTACAGCCGGCCCCCTTCGGTCACATTACCACCTGAACTCCGCCTCCTGTCAGCATTATGGTGAGTTGTATAATTATTTCATTATATATTACAATGTAATAATAATAGAAATAAAGCACACAATAAATGCAATGTGTTTGAATCATCCCAAAACCATCCCCCCACCTTCCCCCAGTCCGTGGAAAAATTGTCTTCCACAAAACTGATCCCTGGTGCCAAAAAGTTGGGGACCACTGATATATAGAGTATGCTACCATTTACGTCTATCATATACATGATATATATATACACACATAATATTTTTATAAATGCATGGAATCAGTGGAAACACACATAAAAAACTGTTAGTAATGGCTGTCTTTGGAGTGGAGAACAGGATGATTCATGGACAGGTGAGGGTGAAATACTTTGTATCCCATTACTATGTATATGTACTACTGTATGGTCAGGCCATTCAAGATGGCTGTTCTCTTGCTCTGGGTCCATCATCTGCTTGACCAAGCCCTGCTTCACTCACATGACTACCCAATCCTCTTAATTATAGGGCTTAATTAGTCCCAGGAAACTGATGAGCCCATCTGACATCAATTCCCCTATAAATGGTAGCTTTTTTCTCTCCCTGAGTAGCAGAGACTATTGCCGTGACCTGCTGCTGTCGGCTGTACACAGTGGGGATGTCGCTCCAGGACTTTTTGCTTCAGACACGTAAGATCCCCTGTCCCATAAACTGTTGTTGTCTCTATCACTGTCTCCTGGTTCCTTCTTTGGTCTCAAGGCTGGACAACTACCAGGCTTTCAGGCCTGCAGGGTGCAGCCCAGTAACTGATGAGCCAGCCAGGAGGCCAAGGAAACTCTCGTGAGTGCAGAGATGTCAAGAAATGAGGACAGGGGACGGAAGGTCGCAGATGTGACCCTGGGGTGGCCGCCCACTAGCCTGTGAGGCCCTGTGGCAGCTGTCTACCGTGACAGATGTCTTTCTCTTCCATTAGAGTGACGATATCCTGTTAACCTCAGAGTCTCCCTGCACTTTAAAAGTAGCAGCCCCGCGCTCGTGGCTCATCTGACTGCACGGGGATGGCTGGTGAATGCAGACAGAACACAAGGACCTGGATTATCTACAAAATGGCAGCGTACCCCCGACCCACCCCCGCTCAACGACTACAGGCACAGGCTTTAGGGATGTTAACTGAGGGACAGGATCGGGAACTGGAGTGGCCAGTTACCCGGAGGGTCTGCTTGGGCCTGTGGCAACGGCGTCATCATGAGGGTGCCCTTGGGCTTCTGGTCCCACCTGAGGAAGGAGGCAGAGCCCTGACACAGTGTGAAGGAACAGCAGCGACGTGTGTCTACAGTGCCGCGCAACAGGCGGAGGACGATACCAAAAGGCCCACCCGAGTCAGGGAGCAACGCGAAACGCCACTCTTCGGGGTCGAGAACAGCTGTGTGTGGGACCTACGGGACCCACGGACGTCGATAGTGACCAAGGAACCCACATTACTGGCCGTGAGGTTCAGGAAAGGGCCGATGCAAATGAAACGTGCTGGCGTTTCCACGTGCCTTCCAGCCCCACTGCTGCCGGGCTAATGCAGAGGGTGAGTGGGCCGCGTCAGCAGCAGGTGAGACGGGAAAGCCGCTCTCAACGCGTGGACACAGCCCAGGAGCAATGGGCCCAGTGCCCATGCCACGTGAACCCAGAGGCCGCTAGTCCACGTCAGCCGAGTTCAGCTGTTGACCACCGAGGGGTGTTGCCAACTATCGGTCAGGACGATAAGTCGCTTTCGCCCTGGCCACGGCGTCTACCCCCAGGGAACACATTATAAAACCGGCCCTGAGACTGGCAGGTAAGTCCCCGCGGGTTTGGGTTTGCTGCCTCGTGGGGAATAGGATTAGAAAGGGATTTACAGATCTCACCTGTCTCCTGCCCGGCCCCACCTGAGACCACTGAGGTAATGAATCCAGGCCCTGCCTGAAGGAAGGCACCATCATATTAACCCCGTGGGCCTCTCCAGGATTCGGCACTGGCTGTAGGGCCTGAGGTGGAGAGGCGGGATGGTACTGCCCCCCGGGACAGGAGCCACAGGCAGGGGTGGTACTATCTCAGGCTGCTGTTACTGCTTGTATTTTGTTTAATGGTCATGATCTTCCCTGCACTGTGCCTGTTATGAACATCTTACATTTTGTCCCTGATCTGAGTGGAGGGAATCTGTTCACGAACTGGGCACAGTGGTGGCCTCACTGCAAAACGAGTCTGAGTGCTGGGTCGACAGCGAGACGCCATTGTCATTCTCCTCTGGACTTTCATGAAAAACTGACCTTAGAAGCAGCGGGCTCCAAAGTTTGCCCACTTCTTGGACTCTCGATACTCCTTAGCTGCTATTGCCTGTATCGCATTTGTGGTATTTGGTTGCAGCGCCCTCTCTGTACCTGACCCCAGGGGTATCACGGAAGAGAGGTGGGCCAAGAGTGCAAGGGTGGTGCAGGGTCTGTAGGGGTGGAGGGTATGGTCAGGCCACCCAACATGGCTGTTCTCTTGCTCTCCGTCCATCCCCTGCTCCACCAGGCCCTGCTTCACTCACAGGACTCTCCAATCCTCTTAATTATAGGGCTTAATCAGTAACTGCCTGCATGCTCACCCCCTGCCCCAGCCCCTGGTTTCCCTGGCAACTGATGAGCCCACCTGACATCAAGTCCCCCTCCCCCATAAATGATAGCCTCCTCTGCTGAGTAGCAAAGTCTGCTGTCATGTCCTGCCAGCCGTCTGCTGCACATGGTGGGATGTCACTCCAGGACTTTTTGCTTCAGATATGTAGGATCCCCTGTCCAATAAACCATTGATGTCCCTGTTGCTGTATCCAGCCTCTTTCTTCAGTTTGGAGGCTGGGCAACTACAAGGCTTGTAGACCTGTGGGGTGCAGCCCAATAACTACTTAGTCAGAATAAATAAGACGTAAACTAAGAACATGATGACTGTGCAATTAGAAAATGATGTAAAGACACGTATTTATAAAACCTGGTGACCTAGATAGCCCTCTAGCCTAGGTAGTGAATGAATGGGGTAGTTCATAGAAACATGGATTCACTTCTGATGAGGTGATGACCTTGTTGACAGTGACCCTTTCAAAGCAATTTTATTTTTTTAAATGGAGATCTCGGCCTTTTTTTAAAAAAAAATAAATTTATTTATTTATTTTTGGCTGTGTTGGGTCTTGGTTGCTGCGTGCGGGGTTTCTCCAGTTGCAGCACGCGGGGGCTGCTCTTGGTTGTGGTGCGTGGGCTTCCCATTGAGGTGGCTTCTCTTGTTGCGAAGCACGGGCTCTAGGCACGCGGGCTCAGTAGTTGTGGCTCGCGGGCTCCAGAACACAGGTTCAGTAGTTGTGGCATGCAGGCTTAGTTGCTCCACAGCATGTGAGTTCTTCCCGGATCAGGGATCGAACCCGTGTCCCCTGCATTGGCCGGTGGATTCTTAACCACTGCGCCACCAGGCAGGTCCCCCAAATCTTATTTTGATTAATGGATTGTAGTTATTGTGATTGCAACACTTAGATTTTCTTCACCTTTCTAATCAAATAGAAGCTGTATTCATTTACTAGGGCTGCCACAATGAAGCAGCACAAATAGAAATGTGTTGTCTTGCAGTTCGGGAGGCCAGAAGTCAAAAACCAAGGAGTCAGCAGGGCCATGCACCCCCTGAAGCCTGTACTTGGACATTCCTTGCCTCTTGCTAACTTCTAGTGGTTTGGGATTCCTAGGCTTGCAGTTGTGTAATCCTCACATGTATTGTTTTCTCCGTTTGTCTTAACTTTCAGTTTCATTTTGATTCTTTTTCCAGTAAGCAAAGCTCAGACTCCACACCCCACCCACTTCTCCTCTCGCGCCAACCATAAGCTGCTGCCTCGTTCACTCTGTGGCAGTCAGACTCTGACAGGACCATGGCCCTGATGCAGGCTCCAGGGGGCCCCAGCCCTGGGCAGACCTGCGCACTGATCCTGATCTTCACCGTGCTCCTGCAGGCCCTCTGTGTGGCCGTGACTTACGTGTACTTCACCAACGAGCTGAAGCAGGTCAGTACGATGCGCACGCTCTCTGAACAGAGGCTCTGGGCAACCCTCCGGTTAACTGCCTTTATTGGCTCCTCTGGGAAGACTTTACAGAGGAAGAGAATCCTCTCTTTCTCTGTCTGGGGACCCCAACTGCTAATGCATATCATTACTGAGGACTTTGCAAAAGCGAATTGAAGGGACTCTGTGCACAAAGTGCAGTTACAGAACTGGCTCCACCAGTTACGAGAAGATGCGGGCAACAAAACTCCTGAGGTAGTTTTGTCTTCAACAGAATGTTATAATATAAACAGCTGCCATTCACTGAGTGCTTTCTGCTTAATGCTTTATAGTTCTTGACTCAAATTCTTGGGAGTGAGAGGAACTGCATCAGGGCAGGACTGTATCTGCTTTTGCTTTCTGTGACACGTCTAGGTGCTAGCACAGAGCTCCCACATAGTAGGTGTTCACTAAACACCTGTTGAATGAATAACCAGCCTTCACCAGTGTACTGCCAGGATACAGGGAGTAAGGTAGAGTTGAGGCTTAACCCAAAGTCAGGCTCTAAACCACTTGTAATAATGCTGTTTTGTGTTCCAAATGTGGCTAATTCCAGTGGATTTTGAATGCAAAATGACTGAAAATAAGCCAACCCCAGGTTTTGGCTTTCTGTGTACATATTTTTTTCATTTAATTTTTTTTATTGGCACATAGTTGATTTACAATGTTGTGTTCGTTTCCGCTGTATGGCAAAGTGAGTCAGTTACACATAGACATATATCCACTCTTTTTTTCTTTTTTAGGGTTTACAAATCTTTCTTTAATGACTCTTTAAAAATTAGCAAAACTGGTTCTACTCAAATAGAATGATATCCACTCTTAAAATTTTTTTAAATTTTTATTTTCTTTTAAAGATTTTTTTTTGATGTGGACCATTTTTAATGTCTTTATTGAACTTGTTACAATATTGCTTCTGTTTTATGTTTTGGTTTTTTGGCCACAAGGCATGTGGGATCTTAGCTCCCTGACCAGGGATTGAACCCTCACCCCCTGCATTGGAAGGCAGAATCTTAACCAGTGGACTGCCAGGGAAGTCCCTATCCACTCTTTTAGATTTCTATTCCCATATAGGTGATTACAGAGTATAGAATAGCATTCCCTGTGCTATTCAGTAGGTTCTTATTAGTTATCTATTTTATATACAGTAGTGTGTATATGTCAATCCCAGTCTCCCAGTTTATCCCTCCCCCCCATTCCCCCCTGGGTTGTTTTCTACATCTGTGACTCAACTTCTGTTTTGTAAGTAGGTTCATTTGTACCATTTCTTTAGATTCTACATATAAGCAATATCATATGATATTTGTCTTTCTCTGACTTCACTCAGTAAGACAATCTCTAGGTCCATCCATGTCACTGCAAATGGCATTATTTTGTTATTTTTTATGGCTGAGTAATATTCCATTGTATACAGTACCACATCTTCTTTATCTATTCCTCCACCGATGGACATTTAGGTTGCTTGCATGTCCTGACTATTGTAAATAGTGCTGCAATGAACACTGGGATGCATGTATCCTTTCAAATTATTGTTTTCTCCAGATATATGCCCAGGAGTGGGATTGCTGGATCATATGGTAGCTTTATTTTCAATTTTTTAAGGAACATCCGTACTGTTCTCCATAGTGGCTGTATCAATTTTTTCTCACCAACAGTATAGGAGTTTCGGTGTATATTTTGACTAACTGTATATTGTATAGTAGGGAACTTCGAGCTGGAAGGAATTTTGGATACCCCTCGTTGTATAAATGAGACTAGAAACTGCCAGAGAAATGACTTATCCGAGCTCAGGCAGAAATTTGGAAGCAGAGCTGGACCCAGCTCAGCTCATAGGGAATGCTTCTCCCATCACAGCAGGGTGTCAGCAGGGTTAACCTATCTCCCCCTTGTGCTGAACAGCACCCTGCTGCATGGTGAAACATCAGATCTGTCAGCTGGGCAGAAAATGCAAGGCTAAGGGTCTTGGACAAATATAAAATAGTGTTTATCTGTTAAGGAAATAAATGCAGTTTGCATATCCTGTGGAGTATAAACTTTGCTCTCAACTGGTTGGGAATTTCCTTTGGAAATGAAGTGAATAAAACAAGGGTCAACAAGTAATTATACAAATGATCACTACCATTAGATGGCCAGTAAAGTCAGCTTTGTTACAGGGCAATTTCAAAGAGCCTGTATTTGTAAGAAAAAAAAATCAACGTGATTATAATCATGCCTTTTAGTTCTACGTCTGCCCGAGAGACTGGAATGCTGCTGTGTTTCCCAGTTTGGAGCCAGCATGTCCTAAGCTTTGTTAACTTTGCAGTATAAATAGTGAGTCTGTGTCTCCATATACAAGAGGTTCCCTCAATTTGCTAACGTTACAAGTTGGCCTCATTTTAAGACTGAAGCAACTCGTTATTTACTGATCTGAGTTATGCAATTGTCTGTGTACGTGATCAAGTTTCTTTGAATTCTATAAAAATGGAAATTTCAAAGTTTAACATCTCCCCACTTGCACACGTTTTTCCTGATTGCATGTTTATGTGTGTACACTTCTGTATAGACATGCAGAAGAATTTATTAAGAGTATCAGAAAGAAGAGAATTAAGAGATACTGAGCAAAAACTGTTCCAGAAACTTTCAAAATACTGCCCTATTTAATCCTCATAACAATTCTATAAAGTAAATACAATTATCCCATTTTATAGATGAACAAACTAAGACTCAGGGAAGTTAGGTAAAAGGTGAAGCCCAATTTTGAACCCAGGCATTAAATAGGGGCTCAGTAAATGGTAACCATTGTAATCAGCATTGAGAAGTCTCTTAGAGTTGTCACCCTCTTCATCAGGAATTTATGCAAGGGAAAATGAATCTGAATCTCTTTGGGTGACTGTGTAGAGTTTGGAAAAGCATATTCAACACAAGTATTAATTTTCTAAATCAGATCACAGGTTTCACTCTGGCAAGCAAAAATTTGCAGAAGATAACAGTGGGCAAGGATTATAGGGAGTGTGGGTTGAGCCGGGCTGAGGGATGTTGGATTGGACCCTCACAATTAAGCCTGTAGATCTGCGAGCATGAACAATAAATATGGGCTTAGCCTCTAAAGTCTATGACTCTGAGAAAGTTTTATGACAAGGGGACTACCTATTGCTGTGGCATTATAGACGGGGAGGACAAAGGAGAAGGAGACCCTAATCCACTGATGTCCGTAAATGATCCTTTATGCTATTTGTGGTTTGCAGAAACTGATTGTCAGAGGCTAATGTCTGGGCAGCAGAGAGGGTCAGGGCTGCCACCTTGAAGTCTCTGAGCCAGCCAACCAGCAAAGGAGTCCACCCTGCTGACTTCAAGCCCTGCCAAGGACTGGTTGGCCCTGGCCTAGACAGTCCCACTGTTTGTGATGGCAACAGCAGCAGTTGAGTGGAATCCACTTCTCAGAACCAAAGGCAATAGCCATCTCTCTCCTTCTAGAGTGGTCCAGATAAAAACAGCACACTCATCCCCCTGCACCCAACACCCGGATGTGGTTAGCAAGAGAACAGCCCCAGCCTGAGAAGTGCTGTAGGAAATTCAACCTCAAAGTGTGAAAGGATGTGAAAATGAAAGGGGGAGAGAGACATCATATTAATCATCATTAATCATTCTTGGAATAACCATAGCACCACCTTGCCCATGTGTCAGTTACTTGTGTTGGCCTAGGTCTGTAGAAGAAACTGCTAAATATGAAACATGTGGGGATGGGATGCAGAGTGGCTGGGGCTTTCTGTTGTTCAGAAGTCAATATGGGTTGGCCAAAAATTTCGTTCAGGGTTTGCTGTGGAAAACCCTGAACGAACTTTTTGGCCAACCCAATAGAAGCATAAAAATATCTAGAAGGAGAAATAAGTTGTGATCTTTAGAGGGTAGAATTATGGGTGCCTCTTTTTAATTTTTCTATATTTTATCAAATTTCTACGGCTAATGTTGTAAAAACATCTATGCTATCCATATGATTTTCATACAGATCTAAAGAGCATGCCATTTTTGTATAGTCTTAAGAGAAAACAACCATATACAAAATTGCCCACACCCAGTCTAATCTCAACCCTGTAAAAAAAGAGATCAGGGCTTCCCTGGTGGCGCAGTGGTTGAAAGTCCGCCTGCAGGGGACACGGGTTCGTGCCCCGGTCTGGGAAGATCCCACATGCCGCGGAGCGGCTGGGCCCGTGAGCCATGGCCGCTGAGCCTGCGCGTCCGGAGCCTGTGCTCCACAGCGGGAGAGGCCACAACAGTGAGAGGCCCGCGTGCCGCAAAAAAAAAAAAAAAAAAAAGAGAGCTCATCCAAAGGTTAACTAGGAGGTGGAATGAGGGTGAATCAGAGGGTTTTATTTGTTTTACTTTTAGAAAAGTATTCTATAATTTTCTATATTTTCCAGGCTGCCTGTGTATCCTCAGCGTCTTTAGGCTTCATTCAATCTGGTTAACACTGGAGTCTCACTAGCTTGTCAGACTCCCTCCCACGTCTAGTTAGGACCTTAGTTTTCAAGGTTCTCCCTCCCCACCTCCTGAAAGTGTTTCTGGAAAATCTCCAGAGGGTCTCCAGAGGCCAGCAGTTGGTCCTGACCTGGGCTGGCCCCTGCTCTCTTCCACTCTCTCAAACTCCACTTGACTTCACAGGGGCTGGCAGCTACCCTGACCGCCTGATCCCAGCACCTCTCAACTCTGCCCTGTCCTGTCCCCAGCCTCAGCCTCCAGGGCCTCAGCCCTTTCATGCTGAGACAGCTTCCAACTGCTGTGAAGTAAGATGACAAGTTGCTCCCTCCCTTCTGTGTCATGCACATTGTTTGGTCCCAACAGGTTACGAAAATCAGTTAAGCCTGTTTATTCAGTTTCATCAGTCAACGCCCGGCCAAGGCACACCCAGTCCTGCTGGGCTGGGAAATGGCAAATCCAACTGTTCTTCCTGGAACTACCCTCAGGCCTCTTTGGTGAATCCAGCTCTTCTTCCCTGATCCTCCCCTCAGTTTGCTAGACATGCTCTTCTATTTCTAAATTGAGTTCCTTCCTTGGAAAGGCTTTTTAAGCTCACATAAATTGCAGATGAAAATTAATGTCTACAGTAGAAGAACATGGAGGTGGGTAGGATCAAAGGAATGGTGTCTGATTTCATCGCCAGTCATAACTCAGGTGGTCCCAGCTGTCACCCCCACTACATCTACTAGGCGAATGTTTTACTCTTGGAATTTTAAAAAGGAAGAAAGAAAAGAAACATTTACCTAAAAGTAAATGAATGTTCTATGCCAGAGTGTGGGGAAGGAATTAATTATCTCAGGTTTGTCACTTTTATGCTTGAGAGACCTGAGCAAACGTCCAGGGAGTACATGGCTGACAGTACAGACCTGCATGATTCTGGCTGAAAGCTCTCGTAAATATTTAAGTTATTTTGATTTGGAATGAGATCATCTTTCTATAGGAGGGAGCAGATCATCGTTAAGTTTGATCTTTCCTTCAAGCTTTGAAGTCCCCTAAGTTCAAATAACAGATGAAAATGGCTATTTTCCCATTTATTTCCCCAGAGAAAGGCAATTCAATGGACTTGTAGAGAGAAATAACATCTCCTGAATCCCAGTTGTTAAAAATGAAAACAGGAAAAAAAAAAAAATCTGACCTTGCATGAACATCCTGTTTTTCTTCGTAAGATTAATCAGTTGTCATTCTAGAGTGCTCTGGGTGGTTTGGGGTGTGTGTGTGTGGGGGTGTGTGCGTGTGTAACATCAAGCACAGACTTTGTTGGCAAGGATCTAGCCATTGTAAATGTTTACCCTCAATCAGAAGAAGGGAGCAAACCTTCAAATGGTGTTCCGAGTCTCTGCAGGTAAATCCCTAGCTGGTGTGGACATTCAAATGTCTAGTGGTAACGTAGTCTGGCTTCTGCCATCCAGAGGAGTAGAAATCACAACAATAACTAGAATCTACTGAGACAATCAAGGCTCAGATGAAGAAACAGAACATTACCTGCACCCTAAAGGCTTTGGCTAATTTTTTATTTAGGATCCTGGAATATAAACAAACTCCACTGCCTACTTTGTACCTGGTGGGTTTCTAGCTGTAGGATGGGAGTCACGCTATGTCAGAGCTGGAAGGAACCTCAAAGATCACCACAGTGAGCCAGCTCAAATGCAGATGAAGAAGAGATGTCGAAGAGTAGAAGCAATTTGTTGAGGGACATACGACTGCTCAAGGGCAGGGGCAGCAAAGGGCATTGTGACCCTGGATGCCTGGCCCACACCTGTTTCCCTTCCACCACATCGAACTGCTTACCTGTATTCAAAGGACAAAGGACGGCATCCTTACTTTTACTTCAGGCAATGAGCTTTTCCAAGGTGCTAAGACTTCTCTGAACCCGTCATCAGCTTCTGTTGTTTTAACTTGTAAATGAACAAAAAGAAAAAGCACTTGTGCATAATATTGTGTTATATTCATCTCAATCCAGATGCAGGACAAGTACTCCAAAAGTGGCATAGCTTGCTTCTTAAAGGACGATGACAGTTCTTGGGATGCCAGTGATGACGAGAGTATGATCAACCCCTGCTGGCATGTGAAGTGGCAACTCCGTCAATTTGTTAGAAAGGTAAGTGAACCACGGGGTCGCTTTACCGGCAGGCATAGAAGGTCAGAGGAGAAGGACTATTTTAGATAAAGTCTAGAGTCCTTATTTTGTAAGGGAGGAAACGGGGGCCCAGAGTGTTTAAGTGATTGTCCCCAAATTCACTGAACTAGGAAAAGATGGGACAGCCCCAAACAGTGGGTCCTGATCAACTCGTGGTCTAGAGTTTATTCCTCTCCTCCAGAGACCTCCTTCATCTAGTCTAAACTTTTTATCTCACCTTGTGGAAACTGAGGCACGGACAGAGCAATGTGTTCAAGGTCACACGACGATAAAGGACGTGTGTGATTTCTTTTTTTATTCAGAAGACAAAAGAAACCAAACAATGCTGTTTTATATTCTTCCCACATTGTTGTTCTCTGTTATTTTTGTTTTTTCTCTTCTTTTTTTTTTTTTTTTAACAAACCCTTGTGTCGCCACATTGTTGTTCTCTGGAATTAAGTCTATTTATTTTTGTGCATATAGAGATGAAGAAAGAGGAAAGGAAGAGGGAAGAAAGAGATACTTTGAGAAATTGAAGGTGATGACATCTCAATTTACAGTTAATAAATGACACATTACGAAATATTATTTTCTGTTTGTGAAAGTTGCTTAAATAGGCTCTCCAGCAGAAACTTTGTTAGCTAACAGTTTATTTCACTAAATATGATTACTTAATTATACTTTCAGTGACAGGACATGTCAAATATAGTTTCTTCTCTCAGGCTGCTTCCTTATTTGTAAGATGGCATTAATAACATTTACCTTCTGCGTATCCGGAAAGGCCAGCTGTGAACACAAACATGAAAATTGTCAACTTCATTGTTTAAAAAAATTACTGGGGACATTCCCAGGGTAGGAGGAGGATGTGTTTTAAAGAAATGATTGTAAGTCTATTGTCTGGTACTCAGTGTGCCCTTCCATAGAAACAGTGTTGTGTCGGTGGTTAGGCTCTGATTTATAACCCTAAGCAGTCCTCGCGGTAAAGCCCAGCATCACCTGTGATGCTATTCCTATGAGAAATGAAATCAGACTTCCAGCTGGTTGTCCTAGAAACACATCTGCTCCACGGCTGCCCTGGAATCGTGGGCAGGATACCTGCTGCGCACAAGCTGTCCTGGAGCAGCTGGGACTCCACTGCCCCAAGTGAAAAACACCAGGAAAGACCCAGGGTTGGGGAAGTGTCCTGAGGAACCTGAGGAATGGGTCCCCACGGTTCCTAGGACTAGAGGGAGGATGGCGAACCCACTGGTGGCAGAGGAGAGAAACTCAGAACTAGAGTAGAAATCTGGAGACCGAGGAGGGGGCTGGATGCTGGGCCTGGGAGTGGGGAGATGAGAGAAGCCATGTGGGTGGGTTTTACAGGTCTCTTTCCTGCTCTTCCTCCGTCCCTCCCATTCTCACATCCTGCCACTGACTAGAAAAGAGAGGGCGCACAGCGGTGGATGAGAGTGTAGGAGGGGAAAAGAGTTCCCCATTTTTCCAGGCACTGTGAAGTGAACAGACAATTTCCCATAAACATCCTATGCCCATTAGGTGTATTATCTCCCTTAATCCTCAAACAGCTCTGTGAGGAAGGAATCATTATTATCTTCTTTTTTTAAACAAATAGATGAAGAAATTAAAGTAGCTCATATCAGTTAAGTAACTTGAGTAAAGTTTCCCAGGGCTGCTAATGAACAGATTTGAATCCAGTCCATCTGATTGTACTACAATCTTTTTTTTTTCTTGGTGGCACTGTGTTAAGGACCACACTGTAGGACTTACCCTGTTCCCTTTCCTCCTCCTCCTTTTTCCTTCCTTCCTTCCTTTCTGGCCCAGAATGAGAGTGAGAGAGCTAATGTGCTGAGGCCACCCCTTGCTTCCCTTCCCACACACCAGTGTCCGTTGCCCTACAGGCAGCCCCCCATTATCTGGGGTCAGAGCTTTCGACAGAGGAAAAAGAAGAGAGCTTCTGATTTGGAGCAGGAGTGCAGAGGAAGGGAGTTTCTGACGGTTGTATAATTAACAACAGTGACGGGAAAGGTGGGCAATGATGGGCAAAACCCCCAGGGGTGACAGAACTGAGTGGAGAGGCATTTAAAGCCATGGATGAGTCATGTCAGGGTCGGCTCATTTAACAGAAATGCTAGATTTCGTTCTTTATTACTGGTTTTCCCCACTGGTTAGCACAAAGAAAGTGATATGAAGTGTTTAGTAAGATATGGGAATTTGGTAAAATATCTTTATGTTGAGAATGTCTCAGCCACATTCTCAGAAATGAGAGAGTGACATGGTGCTACCAGGTCACCGCTGGATGGGCTGTGCGTGTCTGTGGGCACCATGAGAGAGAGGGAGTGTGCCTTACACCTTGAGTCTTGGGGATATCCGATAATTTAAAGCTCCTGGACTCTGACACAGTGCCTTTATACACGTATGCATGCAGCTACACACACAATGCACTATACACACACATACATGCAGACACACAGACAATGCACTTATACACACGCGTGCATGCAGACACACACACTCAGAAAGTGCGGTGACATGGCTACCGCATCCGTCAGCCAGAAGGAGACCTGGAGAACATTAGGCTGACCTAACTTGGAGAAGGATAACTCCTTGCTCCTGTGCTGCTCCAGGTGTGGCCTTTCAAAGACTTCATCCAGAAACAGAAGTCTCCCAGACAGAGGACCATCCTTCCATCCACAGTAGGGACAGCTGCCTCCATATTCATCCCAGCTCCCACCCTGCCCCACACACTCTATGCTTGGACAACTTAAAGCTGCCTAGGTTGATATCTTAGGTGGAAATTTTCTGTTAGACATCAGCAAGAAGAGCCACAGACATTCTATAGTCAGTCTAAATGCTTAGGGAAATTAACAAGCTTTATTCAATACTATTTGCAGATCATTTTGAGAACCTATGAGGAAACCATTCCTTCAATTCCAGGTAGTATTCTTTTTGTTGTTATTTTAATTTTCTACTGTCAGCCTTGTGATAGGGTGAATAGCTCTCCATCCTCTTTCTCTCTGCTCCCATCCACACATCCCACCTCTGACCACTGCTCAGTGTCTCAAGCTGCTCGATTCTATTTCCCTGTTTGCATTGGCAGCTAGAAAGCTCAGAAGCAAATCTGTGACCCACCTATGGTCTGAACTTTGTTTCATCTGAATTTTATTCTTCCAATGTGGATTTTCCTTTCACCTCAACTTCTTCGATTATTTATTTTTACCTTCTAATGTGGGTAGCTTTTTGGAGCATAGCTGGAAAAAAAGGGCTCCAAAGTTACCCATCTTCTCTGCTTCAGACCGCCCCGAGGCTTGAAGCCTTTCTTTATGCAAAAGCCTCTTGCTCCGTCATCTCTTTCCCAGCAATCCTTCTACGCCCCCGAAATCCTCATCCTGTAGTCCTCACACCTTGGCTATCTCCACTGATGGTCACCAGCCTGCTCTTGACCCACAACGCCCTTCATTGTTATTGCCCAGGCCGGCTTCTCTAGTCCTGCCACTGGCTTCTTCCATTCCTGGATTTTCACGTAAACACCTCCTTCTCATCCTCCATCCTCATCACCTACTCATCACCTCTCAGAGAGAAGTTCCCTGACCAACTTTCTAAGTAAGTTCACCCACATCCTATTTTTTCTATCACACTTACCTTGTTCATTTCCTTTGATTGATATATATATAAATCAAAGGAAAATATATAAATATTCTGTTTGTTCTGTCTGATTCCCTACTAGATTAAAGATCCACAAAGACAGAAAACATGCCTCTTTCTCTTACCTCTCTATTCCTAGACTTAACTGTACACCTCAAGCCTAGTAGATTCTCTCTTATCCCCCTGGTCCTTACCTGCACCGCCTTTGGTGTGTGTGTTCATGTGCATGTGTGTGTGTGTATTTTGACTGAGATGAAATTCACATAACATACAACTAGCCATTTTGAAGCACACAATTTGGTGGCCTTTAGTACATTCACATTGTTGTGCCACCATCCCTCTCTACACAGAAAGTTCTTAATACATATTTTTTAAATCAATACATAAGTAAATACAACTGATGAATTAAATTTACTGCTGCTTTGCATTTGGCTCACCATAGCCCCATTTTCCCCTGTTAATAATCATACCAGCCTGCATACGTGTACCAGAGACTTACAGTCCTGGGGTACACCAGCCTGGCAGAGAAGAATCAGTTTTTTAATAAATATTTTATTAATGATGTCTTCCTAATTTTCAGCTATCCTTTTCCATTACAATAAGCTTCCTCATCACTTGACAATACCCACCATCCTTTATTAAATGGGCTTTATTAAATATGAAGGCAAGACCTGGTCCCAGGGTCTAAGCATTCTTTCTGGTCATTTCCCCGAAGGCAAAAACAGTATTAAGAATGTTGAACACTACTTCTCTTCTAATGAGGAACACCAGATCCGTGGTCTACAGTAGATGCATGTACTATTTTCAGTGTTGGAAGAAAAATACTCTTTTTTATTCATCCCAGTGGGGCATAGAAATCATATACTCCTCAGTATACCAAGATGTATCCATGACACCCAAATGTACATATTCACAGACTTCTTTTCCAGGAGCTGTTTGCTATAGCCAGTAGGAAATGTCCTCTCTTCAGAATTTGCTTTTAAAGCTAGGCTTTCCCATATACTTGCAATGATCTCAAATGCAAGATATTTGTCACTGGATTCCATTACTGAATATTTTAAAATAAAGTGTTATGGTCTAGGGGCAGTCAAGGCATTATGAATTATTCATCAATGGTGGTTAAAAGTAAACCTTGAAAGCTGAGCATTCTGAGAGTAACATGTACTTCCGAACTGTGTTTGGTTTTCAGTATCCTGCACACACCCACCTATCCTGAATAAGTAACAACACCAGATAGATGGCGAGACTCGTTAGCATTCCTTCCTTGCCTATGAAATTTTATCACCTCCTTTCAGTTTCTTCTACTACTAGCCTAGATTAAATCTTCCTGTTCTCAGACCTGATCAATTACAGCTATCTGCTAACTTGCCAATCTCCAGCCCTCTCACTTTCTACCCATCAAACCTTACTATGAGGTAGTTTAGCCTAAAGCACAACACATATCTTTTTGCTTCCCTGATCAAAACCTTCCAGAGTCTTCCCATGTCTGTAAAAATTCAAATCTCTTAGTCTAACATTCAAATCCTCTATAGTTTAAATCCTCATTCAAGCCTGAAACTGAACTCATCTGATGCCTGTGTCCCAGGAATGCTTTGTGCATCCTGCCTTGGGGACACTATTCTAGATCTCTGGGAATGCCCTTTTCCCATTGCTGTGGGTCCCAAGCCTCCCCAGCCCCACCCATTTCAGAGACTTGTCCTGCCCCTCAAATGCTTTCTTGCATTCCTTTGTTTATAGTTCTTTCTCCATCTTCCTAGAAGAGTGTCAGGTATAGATGTGATGGGCACTTTGGTTTGCTGGAGTGAATGAAAGGGCCTTAGTCCAAACCCCCTCCCCTGACCTCAGCTCTCCAACAAATAGGAATTTTTCCCTCCCCTGAACACCCATCACCCTTCATTTCTATTTCTTATAGGTTAATTTTCACTTTCTAATTTGTGTCTTCCCTAAAAACTGTAAGTCCCTTGCGGGCTCAGTCAGTGTAATTAGTGATTAATCTTTGAAGTCCCTGCGGAGCACTGCCTTGTCCCTGGACGTATTTGCTTGATGAAGATGTACAGTTTATCTCAACAACCAATGTAAACATCCTGGGAAGTTTGAGCTGATTTTTTTAAAGAGTAGTTTGCTGAATTTTTAGTCTTTCAGTCTGCTCCAAAGTACTTCGGATGGTGGTCAATAAATGTTATTTATTTGTTATGATCTAGTGAATCAGTGATTTTTATGCTCATATATTTGTTATCATGACAATTATGTCATTTCATATTCCCTTTGGGAGGTGAGGGAAATGACTGTTGGATACCAGTTTGTAGCATCTCTGGACAATTGTTATCACTGCTACTCCTTTAGAGTAGGTAGTATCTAGCAGGAGGAAAAAATAATTGAGATGATAAAAATTGGTATCACTCTGTTTCTATATATAACTCAAAGTGGAAATTTGCCATTAGTTCATTTTAAATGCCTTAGCAGGAATATTATAAGTCCACAGTTTTGTTGTTATTATTGTAGTTTAGGAAAAGGGTCAGAATCTTCACTTTGTTATATTCTAGTTGAACCTTACCCCTGAGATGCCGATAAATTTTAGCCCGAGTTACTGCTTATCCTTCCCATCTAAAGTACTTTTCAAATTCAACATAGGCTGAAGTGGACTGATTATAATACTAAAATGTAAATTGGTTTTATGAAAACCCATATAATCAACTTTGGGAGCCCAGTGTGCTTACAATGATAAGATTGATAAGAGCTGTGAACAGCAATGTATCTGAGACGTGTTTGACAAGTGCTGATGATTCTTTGTCATTTCTCTTTTAGAAAAGCAGCAAAATATTCCTCACCTAGAAAGAGAAAAAGGTCCTCAGAGGGTAGCTGCTCACATAACTGGGACCAATCGGAAAAGCACATTCTCAGTTCTAAGTAAGAGAAACAATGAATATATGGTTTAAAAGAAGGGAATGGAAGAACTTGTTCCAAATAATTTATTCTTTGAACTTGTATCGGAAATGTTTATATGGCTATCTACAAAATGCTCCGTAGTAATCAAGTCTCAGATTGACTCTTTTCAGAAGCAAGATTACAAGATGAATAGCTTAGTTACTGCCCTGGCATAACTGGCTTCAGGAAAATTCTGAAGTGGAAGTGGGAGAACTTTGAGTTTCCCATGCCCCCATCTTTGCTTTTCTTCTTCTTTTTTTTTTTAAAGTAATTTTTCTCTCTTTCATCAACTCTTTCTCCACTTCAAAGGTTCTAAATCAGTCATCTACTTTCCCCATGAGTCACCAAGGCCTCCCAGTGGCATTTGTATTAGGTTGAACTATAAAAAGTTGGCCAATATTTGACCACTTTGCATTTACAGAAATGTCAGTTTCATATGGTTTAACCAAATAGGTTAAGCCTAATTATTAGCTGTAGAACAGGTGTCCATATACTGCTGTGGTTAGTGCATGGGTCTTGTAATCTAAATACCCACATTGGAATCCCAGCTACTCCTTACCTAGTTCTTTGTTTTGAGCAAATTACTTAACACAATCAAGCTTCATCTTCTTCATATACAAAGTAGAGATAATCTTTAACTCATAAAAGAGTGAAGATTAATGCAAAATGCTGTTGCACTGTAAGTACTCAATAAGTAGTGCTTTTATTTTTGTAAAAAGTTTTGTCCCGGGTTAAAGAAATTTCAGTCATCAGTTAATGAATGAAAGGTTGTTGGGGGTTTTTGTTGGTTGGTTGGTTTTTGTTTCTTTTTTTCTGGGCAGTTGCCTTCATGGTATTCCTGAACTCATGTTTTGTAAATCATTGACATGTTCTGCCTATGAGTGAGATCGTTATTTCACTATTCCTGTTTACTATTCATCAATTAATATGATAGTTGTTTTCAACTCTTGAAAAACTCAATTTTGCGTCAATCATGGAGATGAGCCCAAAGTTTAAAAGAGTATCATATCTTAGTAAGGCCCATCTTCATTCAAAGTCTTTGGGATCTGAAGATCTTTAAATCTGGGCTCTTTTTGCCAAACCTTGTACCCTGTCTTATTGGGCAGTCATTTCTAGCCTTCTGCTTGGATGGTGCTTTTGACACTGGGTTAAATTAAGACCAAGGAGGAATCCAAAAAGACCTAAAAGAATAGCAGGAATTTATGAGCTCTAGACTTGAGGAAATAGATATGTTTCTTTTGGTTTCCTTCTACATCGTTGATCTGAGCTCACCAGCACAGGAAAGGAGGCAGGGATTCTGGACAGAAATTCTTCGCAGGAGTAAAGATTACCATCTTAGTGAACAATTCCCGTGCTACTATACAAAGTAGATGAGGTACAAAAAAGTATGGGACTTCCAACAGATCACAGTGATATGGGAGCCTCCAGATTTCTATATGACTAGAATTTAGAATCCTTGGAAGATCGAAGGAGCAAGAAGTTTTATAATAGATTAAAATTCTTTACAATCCCAACCAAGAATTGGCTAGCCACAGCTATTGGGAAACTTCTTGTTTTGCTACAAGCTAACTTTGTTTTTCTCTAAACTTCATCCCAGGCTCCAAGAATCAAAAAGCTTTGGGCCAGAAAATAAATTCCTGGGAGTCGTCAAGAAAAGGACATTCATTCTTGAATAATTTGCACTTGAGGAATGGAGAGCTGGTTATCCACCAAACAGGGTTTTATTACATCTATTCCCAAACATACTTTCGATTTCAGGAAACTGAGGAGGTTTTGGGAACAGTTTCAACAGAAGAGAACAGAAAGAAAAACAAACAAATGGTACAATATATTTACAAATGCACGAGCTATCCTGACCCCATACTGCTGATGAAAAGTGCTAGAAATAGTTGTTGGTCTAAAGATTCAGAATATGGACTCTATTCCATCTATCAAGGTGGAATATTTGAGCTCAAGGAAAATGATCGAATTTTTGTCTCTGTCACTAATGAGCAATTGATTGACATGGATCAAGAAGCCAGTTTTTTCGGGGCCTTTTTAATTGGCTAAATGATCTGCAAAGAAAAAACAGTGCCCCCAGAGAGACCTTTCACTTTTCAGAGTGATACACTGTGAAAAGACTGCAAAAGAGCTGACAAAATAAGGCAGCCTGAGCAGAGCAGCCTCAATCACGAGACTCTACAACACAAGCTTTTTTGGTATCTCTGAAAAGTGACCAACGTACTCCCAGACAGAGAAACTGACAAAAGACCTTCTGAGACTCTACCTGATATCAGCTTGCTAGCAGAAATCTAGAAGGTTCTCAGTTTACAAACATTTGCGTAGCAATTAACGTCTTCCGCCTTAACCGTCTACTCTTGCGAAGATACCAGAAGACTGAAAGTTCACGGTCAGGGTATGCAGTGTGCCAGGGGAGTTGGTGCAGTGTGGGGCCTTGTGGGAGTTGTCCTGTACCCTCGTACTCTTGGAAGTAAGAAAATTCCATTCGAAATCGTATCATTTCACTAAACAAATTAAAGTTATGTTTAGTGAACAAGGAACTATTTTCAGTTGGCCAAAAAGTTCGTTCGGGTTTTATGTACTCATATGTAAAAATCCGAACGAACTTTTTGGCCAACCCGATATTTCTGAATGGCTTGTGCTTTTCATTCCCAGAAGTCAGGCTGACCGAAAGCACTGAAGGTATTTTTGATAAAAGACTCTAAAATGAATGATAAGCTAATCAGAAATCGGGAATTTGGCCCCTTGTGAGCAGGAGAACTGGGAAAGTGGGGGAAAAAAAAAAAAGAACTGTTTGATAGTGTAACTTAAGGATGGGCAAGAATTAATTATGACTTTATATTTTTATACTAAAATTTAAAAATACATGTTTCTTTTTCAATAAAAATGACGTTAAAATATGTAGTTTTTGTGTATCTCATACTTATGTTTTATAGTAACAAGATTACTAATGATGGGGAAAAGGAATTCTAATCTCTTTTTCATGGTATTGTTTATCTGACATGTGTTACTGAAGAAAGAAAGAAACTACTCACTTTTTATATAATGTGATTAAAATATATCAGTCCTTTCCTTTATAGTTAATGCTTTTGTTATAGGTTGAATTGTGTCCCCACAAAAGGTATGTAGAAGTCCTCCTCCCCAGTACCACAGAATGTGACCTTATTTGGGAAGAAGTTGGTTGCAGATATAATTAGTAAAGATGAGGTCATAGTGGAATAGGCTGGGTCCTTAATATTGTATAATGTGCCTGGTGTCCTCATTATTTAAAGAAGGAAATTTGGAAACAGGAACAGAGACACACAGGGAAAACTCCATGTGGCAACAGAGGCAGAGATTGGAGTGAGGGAGTTGCAAGCAAGGAGCTCCAAGGATTGACGGCCATCATCAGAAGTTCAGAAGACAAGAAAATATTCTACCCATAGCCTCAGAAATCTACCGACACCTTGATTTTGGACTCCTGGCCTCAAGAACTGTGAGAGAATAAATTTCTGTTGTTGAAAGCCACCCAGTCTGTGGCACTTTGGTTCAGCAGCCCGAGGAAGCTAATACAGCTTTGTACACTATGTTCAAGAGATCTATTTTTACCGATGCGCACAGATATCACCATCTATATTTTTTTCTGAAATCTTTAAATTTGGCCTTTCATAGTTTGATAGTGGGATTCAACTGTAATTTAATTCATGTGTGATGAGCTAGGGATGGAATTTTATCTTTTACCATATCAGGGACCAGTTGTCCAGCACTGTTCATTGGCTAGTCCACTCTTTCCCCACTGATTTTAAGGTTTAATATCATATACCAACATCCCAGGGGGTCTGCTTCTGTGCTCACTGTCTTTTCCTATTGGCCTGGTTGTCCGTCCTTGCACCCATACCATCCATTTTTAAAAACTGTGATAAAATATAAATAACATAAGATTTACCATTTAACCATTTCTGAGTGTACAGTTCAGTGGCATTAAGTACATTCACACTCTTGTGCAACCATCACCCCTATTCATGTCCAGAGCATTTCATTATCCCAAACTAAAACTTTATAACCATTAAACAATAATTCCTCATTTTCCCTTCCTCCCGCCTCTGGTAATCACCATATTACTTTCTTTATGAATTTGACTGTCCTATGTACCTCATGTAAAGAGAATTATGCAATATCTGTTCTTTTATGTCTGGCTTATTTGACTTAGCATAATGTCTTCAAGGTTCAATCCATGTTGAAGTATGTATCAGAATTTCATTTCTTTTTTTAAATTTTTTTAATTTAAGTATAGTTAATTTACAATGTTATGTTAATTTCTGCAGTTCATTTCTTTTTAAGTCTGAATAATATTGCATTGTTGGAAAATACATACCACATCCTGTTTATTCATTTATCTGTTGATCATACTCTGGCTTTAGTGGTTGCTATTTGCTTTTCTATAAATCTTGATGTCTTGTATATATGTTCTTCTTTAGTCCTCTGTTTCAAAATAGCATGGGCATTTTGGTTTTTAACTCACAAACTTTGTGCAACATAAGTATCTTTCATTATGACATTTTCAGGCAAAGTTTAGAAGGAAAAAAGTTACATCTGGCAGTTTAAATAAATATTCTGGGAAAAGCCTCAAATTACATTCCAAATACAGTTGATACAGTGTCAGAACTACATGTAAACTTTTTTTTAATATAAATTTATTTTGTTTATTTATTTTTGGCTGCGTTGGGTCTTCGTTGCTGTACGCAGGCTTTCTCTAGTTGCGCCAAGCAGGGACTACTCTTCATTGTGGTGCGTGGGCTTCTCATTGCAGTGGCTTCTCTTGTTGTGGAGCGCGGGCTCTAGGCGCACGGACTTCAGTAGTTGTGGCACGCAGGCTCAGTAGTTGTGGCTCGCGAGCTCTAGAGCACAGGTTCAGTAATTGTGGCGCACGGGCTTAGTTGCTCTGCAGCATGTGGGATCTTCCCGGACCAGGGCTTGAACCTGTGTCCCCTGCATTAGCAGGCGGATTCTTAACCACTGCGCCACCAGGGAAGTCCCTACATGTAAGCTTTTTGAACAGTCTGAATAATGACTATTGCCACCCAGAAGGAAAACAGCCCATTTGAACTAACGGGGAAGGAGACAGGAAGGAATGAAGGAAAGCAGTCAGACTTCTTAGACTTTATAGGACGGGCTCATAGAGCTATTGAGCTATGGATATGTGATATTCTTTAAGACAAGGGAGGAAGGACCCCAAAGACGATTTAGAGCTCATTAAGCCTTCTTCCTTGGTATCAAAAGGTGGGAATCTATCACTTCAGTTTTAACAGACCAATTCTTGCCCATTGCTGTGTGAGTGGTGCCACCCAAAGCCATGGGAGCAATGCTACCAAAGCTATGGAGGCCAGACCCCTGCCCAGCAGAGCCCTTGGGCAAGGCTGCCTCTGCCTAGATGTCAAAGAATGGAGCCGTCTAGAGCTGTGGGCATCCAGCCTAGGCAGAAGACCACAGAGTGGATGAGGTTACTGCAGAGAGCCCCTGCCAGGGAAATGCCCAATGGAGCCATGAGGGTGTGGCTGCTCCCATGACCCCAAATCAGTAGAGCCACTGGTATGCAATTCCAGACAGGGAGAGCTGCAAGCATGCAAATCAAGGCAGTGAGAATTGCTCCCTGGACGGCCCCCAGCAAAGCTGTGGGGCAGGGATGCCCCAGTGTGCACGAGAGGTCATTCCCATATCCCAGGGGCTCTGGCAGGCAGAGTATCGGGTGAAAGATTATTCTCAAGCCTTAAGATTTGACGTTTGCCTCGTTGGGTTTGGACTTGCTTGGGCCCTGCCACCCCCTTCTTTCCTATTTCTCCATTTAGGACTGGGAGAGTTTACCCTATTGCCTGTCCTGTCATTGTATTTTGGAAGCACATAACTTGTTTCATTTCATGGATTCATAGCTGGAGAGCAATTTACCTCAGAGTGAATCGTACCTTGAGTCTCATGCACATCTGATTCAGGGGATATGTATATGAGACTTTAAACTTGGACTTTTGAGTTAATGTTAGAAGACATTAAGACTTTGGGGGCTGTTGAGATGGAATGAGCATATTTTGTAAGCAAAATGGACATGAACTGGGGGGAGCCAGAGACATAATGCTGTGGTCTGAATGTTTATTTCCCTCCAAAATTCATATGTTGAAATCCTAATGCCTTATGTGATGGTATTAGAGCTGGGGCTTTTGGAAAGTGATTAGGTCATGATGGGTCCACCCTCATGAATGAAATTAATGTCCTTATATAAAAATAAGCCTGAGATAGGTACCTTATCCCTTCTGTCATGTGAGGATACAACAAGAAGTCTGTCACCCAGAAGAGGGTCCCCACATGACCATGCTGGCTCCCTGATCTTAACTTCTAGCCTCCAGAACTGTGAGAAATTAATTTCTTTTGTTTATAAACCACCCAATCTGGGGCACTTTGTTATAAGAGACCAGATGGACTAAGACATTCTCCAGTCAGAAAACAAAAAGTGGTTGAATGAATTAAAAAATAAAATCTGGCAATATGCTCTCTACAAGGGACTCACTTTAGATTTAAAGATATACGTAGGCTGAAAGTGAAGGAACGGAAAAAGATATCCTATGCAAATGGTGACCAAAAACAGCAGGGTTGGCTACACTTATATTAGGCAAAATAGACTTTAAGTCAAAAACTGTCTCTATAGACAAAGAAGGTCATTATATAATCATAGAAGGTCAATTTAACAGGAAGATATAGCAATTATATGTACATATCCAACATCAGAACACCTAAATGTATAAAGCAAATACCAACAGATCTGAAGGGGGAAATTGACAACAATACAATAATAGTAGAGACTTCAATATCCCACTTACAATAATGGACAGAACACCTAGACAGAAAATCAATAAAGAAACAACTGACTGTTGTTTGACAAAACACTGATGAAGGAAATTGAAGATGATACAAAGAAATGGAAAGTTGTCCCATGTTCTTGGATTGGAGAATTAATATTGATAAAATGTCCATACTACCCAAAGCAATCTACAGATTTAACGCAATCCCTATCAAAATACCCATGACATTTTTCACAGAACTAGAATAATCCTAAAATGTAAATGTCTATAAAAGACCCCAAATTGCCAAAAAGATCTTGAGAAAAAGAAGAAAGCTGTCAGTATCACACTCCTGACTTTAGACTATACTACCAAGCCACAGTAATCAAAACAGTATGGTACTGGCACAAAAGCAGAAACGTAGATCGATGGAACAGAATAGAGAGCCCAGAAAAAAACCCACACATCTATGAGCAATTAATATATAATAAAGGAGGCAAGAATATATAATGGAGAAAGGACAGTCTCTTCAATAAAGGGTACTGGGAAAATTGGACATCTACATATAAAAGAACAAAATTAGAGTATTTCCTCATACCATATACAAAAATAAACTCAAAATGGATTAAAGACCTAAATGTAAGACCTGAAACCATAAAACTCCTAGAAGAGAACATAGGCAGGACACTCTTTGACATAAATCACAGCAATATTTTTTTGGTTATGTCTCCTAAGGCAAAGAAACAAAGGCAAAAATAAACAAATGGAACCTAATTCAATTTAAAAGCTTTTGCACAGCAAAGGAAACCATGATGAAACGAAAAGACAGCCTATTGAATGGGAGAAAATATTTGCAAATGATATGACCAAAAAGGGGTTAATATCCAAAATTATATAAACAACTCATACAACTCAATATTTTAAAAAACCAAACAACCTGGTTAAAAATGGGCAGAAGACCTGAATAGATGCTTTTCCAAAGAAGATATACAGATGGCCAACAGGTACATGAAAAAATGTTCAACATTCCTAATCATCAGAGATATGCAAATCAAAACCACAATGAGATAGCACCTCACACCTGTCAATGCTTCTATTCAACATAGTACAGGAAGTCCTAACCAGAGCAATTAAACAAGAAAAATAAACATTAAAAAGCAACCAAACTAGAAAGGAAGAAGTAAAATTTTCTCTGTTTGCAGATGACATGGTCATATACGTAGAAAATCCTAAATACTCAACAACAAAGCTTTTAGAACTAATAAATGAGTTCAGCAAATTTGCAGAATACAAAATCAACATAAAAAAGTAAGTCACATTTCTATACAAAAACAACAAACTATCCAAAGTGGAAATTAAGAAAACAATTACATTCCCAATAGTAACAAAAAGAATAAAATACTTAGGAATTAACCAAAGAGATGAAATATTTAATATTGTTAAAATGTCACTTTTATGCTAAGTGATCTACAGATTCAGTGTAATCTCTATCAAAATCCTAATATCATTTTTTACAGAAATAGAAAAATATTTTTTAAATTTTATGCAGAACCATAAAAGACGCTGAATAGCCAAAGCAATCTTGAGCAAGAAGAACCATGCTGGAGGCATCACACTTCTTGATTTCAAAATATATTACAATAACCAAGAACACTGTGGTACTGGCATAAGGATAGACAGGTGGACCAATAGAATAAAACTGAGAGTCCAGGGCTTCCCTGGTGGCACAGAGGTTGAGAGTCCGCCTGCCGATGCAGGGGACACGGGTTCGTGCCCCGGTCTGGGAAGATCCCACATGCCGCGGAGCAGCTAGGCCCGTGAGCCATGGCCACTGAGCCTGTGCGTCCGGAGCCTGTGCTCTGCAACAGGAGAGGTCACAACAGTGAGAGGCCAGCGTACTGCAAAAAAACCAAAACAAAACAAAATAACAAAAAGATAACTGAGAGTCCAGTAATAAATGCATACATCTTTGTCCAGGTGATTTTTGACAAGGGTGTCAATGCCCTTCAAGGAGGGAAAGAATAGCCTCTTTAATAAATGGTACTAGTACAACTGAATATCCATATGCAAAAGGATGAACTTGGACTTCTACCTTAACCCATATAAAAAATTAACTCAAAAATGATTATAGACCTAAATATAAGATCAAAAACTATAAAATTCTAGAAAACATAGAGGTAATTCTTCTCTTGTATTTGGCAATGGATTTCAGATATGACACCAAAAGTAAGAGCAACAGAAGAAACAAATAGACAAACTGGACTTCATCAAATTAAAAACTTTTGTACATAAAAAGAACATTATCAAGAAAGTGAAAAGCCAACCTATAGAATGTGAGAAAATATTTGCAATTCACATATCTGATAGGGGGCTTAACAGCAGGACCACATAAAGAACTCTTACAACTTAACAACAAAAAAACAAACAACACAATTAAAAATTGGACAAAGATCAAAACCACAATGAGACATCAATTTATACCCATTAAGATGGCTACTATTGAAAAACAACAGCAACAGATAATAACAAGTGTTGGTGAAGATATGAATAAATTGGCACCATACATTGCTGTTGGGAATTTAAAATGGTGCAGCTGCTGTGAAAAAATTGGTGGTTTCTCAGAAAGTTAAACATAAAATTACCATGTTACCAAACAATTCCACTCCTGAGTGTATTTCCAGGAGAAATGAAAATAGATACTTAAACGAATACTTGGACGTGAATGTTCATAGAAGCACTATTTACAATAGATCAAAGGAAGAAAAAATCCAAATACACATTTTTATTTAGATGAATGAATAAACAAAATGTGATACATACATACAATGAAATATTACTCAGCTAGATATATATTGTTTAAGGTGCATATGTATGAATCCATAAAGAAAATTACCAGTATGAAAAAGACATAATTTCAGAGTGAAGGGAGGGGATGGAAGTGCGGAGGATCTAAAAGGAGCATCAGAGGTAACAATAATGCTTTGTTTCTTATTCTGGACGTGGGTTCAATGTGTTGGTTCTCTTTAGCATAATTTTTCATACCTGTTGCATATATTACTAATATTTTATAATTTAAGTATACTTTATCTGAATGGTATTGGTAATCATGCCAAACCAGAGATCTGGGGAGAGAATACACTACTCTTTGATCTACGAATGTGTTTTTTTTTTTTTTTTTTACATCTTTATTGGAGTATAATTGCTTTACAATGGTGTGTTAGTTTCTGCTTTATAAAAAAGTGAATCATAAAAAAGTGAATCAGTTATACATATACATATGTTCCCATATCTCTTCCCTCTTCCGTCTCCCTCCCTCCCACCCTCCCCATCCCACCCCTCCAGGCGGTCACAAAGCACCGAGCTGATCTCCCTGTGCTATGCGGCTGCTTCCCAGTAGCTATCTACCTTACGTATGGTAGTGTATATATGTCCATGCCTCTCTCTCGCTTTGTCACAGCTTACACCTCCCCCTCCCCATATCCTCAAGTCCATTCTCTAGTAGGTCTGTGTCTTTATTCCTGTCTTACCCCTAGGGTCTTCATGACATTTTTTTTCTTAAATTCCATATATATATGTTAGCATACGGTATTTGTCTTTCTCTTTCTGACTTACTTCATTCTGTATGACAGACTCTAGGTCTATCCACCTCATTACAAATAGCTCAATTTCATTTCTTTTTATGGCTGAGTAATATTCCATTGTATATATGTGCCACATCTTCTATATCCATTCATCCGATGATGGACACTTAGGTTGTTTCCATATCTGGGCTATTGTAAATAGAGCTGCAATGAACATTTTGGTACATGACTTTTTGAATTATGGTTTTCTCAGGATATATGCCAAGTAGTGGGATTGCTGGGTCATATGGTAGTTCTATTTGTAGTTTTTTAAGGAACCTCCATACTGTTCTCCACAGTGGCTATATCAATATACATTCCCACCAACAGTGCAAGAGGGTTCCCTTTTCTCCACACCCTCTTCAGCATTTATTGTTGCTAGATTTTTTGATGATGGCTAATCTGACTGGTGTGAGATGATATCTCATTGTAGTTTTGATTTGCATTTCTCTAATGATTAATGAAGTTGAGCATTCTTTCATGTGTTTGTTGGCAGTCTGTATATCTTCTTTGGAGAAATGTCTATTTAGGTCTTCTGCCCATTTTTGAATTGGGTTGTTTGTTTTTTTGTTATTAAGCTGCATGAGCTGCTTATAAATTTTGGAGATTAATCCTTTGTCAGTTGCTTCATTGGCAAATATTTTCTCCCATTCTGAGGGTTGTCTTTTGGTCTTCTTTATGGTTTCCTTTGCTGTGCAAAAGCTTTGAAGTTTCATTATGTCCCATTTGTTTATTTTTGGTTTTATTTCCATTTCTCTGGCAGGTGGGTCAGAAAGGATCGTGCTGTGATTTATGTCATAGAGTGTTCTGCCTATGTTTTCCTCTAAGAGTTTGATACTTTCTGGCCTTACATTTAGGTCTTTAATCCATTTTGAGCTTATTTTTGTGTATGGTGTTAGGGAGTGATCTAATCTCATACTTTTACATGTACCTGTCAAGTTTTCCCAGCACTACTTATTGAAGAGGCTGTCCTTTCTCCACTGTACATTCCTGACTCCTTTATCAAAGATAAGTGACCATATGTGCGTGGGTTTATCTCTGGGCTTTCTATCCTGTTCCATTGATCTATCTTTATACTTTTGTGCCAGTATCATAATGTCTTGATTACTGTAGCTTTGTAGTATAGTCAGAAGTCAGAGAGCCTGATTCCTCCAGCTCCGTTTTTTGTTCTCAAGATTGCTTTGGCTATCCGGAGTCTTTTGTGTTTCCATACAAATTGTGAAATTTTTGTTCTACTTCTGTGAAAAATACCAGTAGTAGTTTGATAGGGATTCCATTGAATCTGTAGATTGCTTTGCATAGTAGAGTCATTTTCACAATGTTGATTCTTCCAATCCAAGAACATGGTATATCTCTCCATCTATTTCTATCATCTTTAATTTCTTTCATCAGGGTCTTATAATTTTCTGCATACAGGTCTTTTGTCTCCTTAGGTAGGTTTATTCCTAGATATTTTATTGTTTTTGTGGCAATGGTAAATGGGAGTGTTTTCCTGATTTCACTTTCAGATTTCTCATCATTAGTGTATAGGAATGCAAGAGATTTCTGTGCATTAGTTTTGTATCCTGCTACTTTACCAAATTCATTGATTAGCTCTAGTAGTTTTCTGGTAGCATCTTTAGGATTCTCTATGTATAGTATCATGTCATCTGCAAACAGTGACAGCTTTACTTCTTCTTTTCCAATTTGGATTCCTTTTATTTCCTTTTCTTCTCTGATTGCTATGGCTAAAACTTCCAAAACTATGTTGAATAAGAGTGGTGAGAGTGGGCAACCTTGTCTTGCTCCTGATCTTAGTGGAAATGCTTTCAGTTTTTCATCATTGAGGACGATGTTGGCTGTGGGTTTGTCATATATGGCCTTTATTATGTTGAGGAAAGTTCCCTCTATGCCTACTTTCTGCAGGGTTTTTATCATAAATGGGTGTTAAATTTTGTCGAAAGCTTTCTCTGCATCTATTGAGATGATCATATGGTTTTTCTCCTTCAATTTGTTAATATGGTGTATCACATTAATTCATTTGCATATATTGAAGAATCCTTGCATTCCTGGAATAAACCCCACTAGATCAGGGTGTATGATCCTTTTAATGTGCTGTTGGACTCTGTTTGCTAGTATTTTGTTGAGGAGTTTTGCATCTATGTTCATCAGTGATATTGGCCTGTAGTTTTCTTTCTTTGTGACATCCTTGTCTGGTTTTGGTATCAAGGTGATGGTGGCCTCGTAAAATGAGTTTGGGAGTGTTCCTCTCTGTACTATATTTTGAAAGAGTTTGAGAAGGATAGGTGTTAGCTCTTCTCTAAATGTTTGATAGAATTCTCCTGTGAAGCCATCTGGTCCTGGGCTTTTGTTTGTTGGAAGATTTTTAATCACAGTTTCAATTTCAGTGCTTGTGATTGGTCTGTTCATATTTTCTATTTCTTCCTGATTCAGTCTTGGCAGGTTGTGCATTTGTAAGAATTTGTCCATTTCTTCCAGGTTGTCCATATTATTGGCATAGAGTTGCTTGTAGTAATCTCTCATGATCTCTTGTATTTCTGCAGTGTCATTTGTTACTTCTCCTTTTTCATTTCTAATTCTATTGATTTGAGTCTTCTCCCTTTTTTTCTTGAAGAGTCTGTCTAATGGTTTATCAATTTTGTTTATCTTCTCAAAGAACCAGCTTTTAGTTTTATTGATCTTTGCTATCGTTTCCTTCATTTCTTTTTCATTTATTTCTAATCTGATTTTTATGATTTCTTTCCTTCTGCTACTTTGGGGTTCTTTTGTTCTTCTTTCTCTAATTGCTTTAGGTGCAAGGTTAGGTTGTTTATTGAGATGTTTCCTGTTTCTTAAGGTAGGATTGTATTGCTATAAACTTCCCTCTTAGAAATGCTTTTGCTGCATCCCATAGATTTTGGGTCGTCGTGTCTCCATTGTCATTTGTGTCCAGGTATTTTTTATTTCCTCTTTGATTTCTTCAGTGATCACTTCGTTATTAAGTAGTGTATTGTTTAGACTCCATGTGTTTGTATTTTTTTACAGATCTTTTCCTGTAATTGATATCTAGTCTCATAGCATTGTGATCGGAAAAGATACTTGATACAATTTCAATTTTCTTAAATTTACCAAGGCTTGACTTGTGACCCAAGATATGATCTATCCTGGAGAATGTTCCATGAGCACTTGAGAAAAATGTGTATTTTGTTGTTTTTGGATGGAATGTCCTATAAATATCAATTAAGTCCATCTCGTTTAATGTATCATTTAAAGCTTGTGTTTCCTTATTTATTTTCATTTTGGATGATCTGTCCATTGGTGAAAGTGGGGTGTTAAAGTCCCCTGCTATGAATGTGTTACTGTCCATTTCCCCTTCTATGGCTGTTAGTATTTGCCTTATGTATTGAGGTGCTCCTATGTTGGGTGCATAAATATTTACAATTGTTATATCTTCTTCTTGGATCGATCCCTTGATCATTATGTAGTGTCCTTCTTTGTCTCTTGTAATAGTCTTTATTTTAAAGTCTATTTTGTCTGATATGAGAATTGCTACTCCAGCTTTCTTTTGATTTCCATTTGCATGAAATATCTTTTTCCATCCCCCTACTTTCAGTCTGTTTGTGTCTCTAGGTCTGAAGTGGGTCTCTTGTAGACAGCATTTATATAGGTCTTGTTTTTGTATCCATTCAGCCAATCTGTGTCTTTGGTGGGAGGATTTAATCCATTTACATTTAAGGTAATTATCGATATGTATGTTCCTATTACCATTTTCTTAATTGTTTTGTGTTTGTTATTGTAGGTCTTTTCCTTCTCTTGTGTTTCTTGCCTAGAGAAGTTCCTTTAGCATTTGTTGTAAAGCTGGTTTGGTGGTGCTGAACGCTCTCAGCTTTTGCTTGTCTGTAAAGGTTTTAATTTCTCCATCAAATCTGAATGAGATCCTTGCTGGGTAGAGTAATCTTGGTTGCAGGTTTTTCTCCTTCATCACTCTAAATATGTCCTGCCAGTCCCTTCTGGCTTGCAGAGATTCTGCTGAAAGATCAGCTGTTAACCTTATGGGGATTCCCTTGTGTGTTATTTGTTGTTTTTCCCCTGCTGCTTTTAATATGTTTTCTTTGTCTTTAATTTTTGACAGTGTGATTAATATGTGTCTTGCCATATTTCTCCTTGGATTTATCCTGTATGGGACTCTCTGTGCTTCCTGGACTTGGTTAACTATTTCCTTTACCATATTAGGGAAGTTTTCAACTATAATCTCTTCAAATATTTTCTCAATCCCTTTCTTTTTCTCTTCTTCTTCTGGAACCCCTATAATTCAAATGTTGGTGCATTTAATGTTGTCCCAGAGGTCTCTGAGACTGTCCTCAGTTCTTTTCATTCTTTTTTCTTTATTCTGCTCTGCAGTAGTTATTTCCACTCTTTTATCTTCCAGGTCACTTATCCGTTCTTCTGCCTCAGTTATTCTGCTATTGATCCCATCTAGAGTATTTTTGATTTCATTTATTGTGTTGTTCATTGTTGCTTGTTTCATCTTTAGTTCTTCTAGGTCCTTGTTAAATGTTTCTTGCATTTTGTCTATTCTATTTCCAAGGTTTTGGATAATCTTTACTATCATTATTCTGAATTCATTTTCAGGTAGACTGCCTATTTCCTCTTCATTTGTTAGGTCTGGTGGGTTTTTATCTTGCTCCTTCATCTGCTGTGTGTTTTTCTGTCTTCTCATTTTGCTTATCATACTGTGTTTGGGGTCTCCTTTTTGCAGCCTGCAGGTTCATAGTTCCCGTTGTGTTTGGTGTCTCTCCGCAGTGGCTAAGGTTGGTTCAGTGGGTTGTGTAGGCTTCCTGGTGGAGGGGACTAGTGCCTGTGTTCTGGTGAATGAGGCTGGATCTTGTCTTTCTGGTGGGCAGGTCCACGTCTGGTGTTGTGTTTTGGGGTGTCTGTGGACTTATTATGATTTTAGGCAGCCTCTCTGCTAATGGGTGGGGTTGTGTTCCTGTCTTGCTAGTTGTTTGGCATAGGATGTCCAGCACTGTAGCCTGCTGGTCGTTGAGTGAAGCTGGGTGCTGGTGTTGAGATGGAGATCTCTGGGAGATTTTCGCTGTTTTATGTTATGTGGAGCTGGGAGGTCCTTTGTGGACCAGTATCCTGAAGTTGGCTCTCCCACCTCAGAGGCACAGCACTGACTCCTGGCTGCAGCACCAAGAGCCTTTCATCCACACGGCTCAGAATAAAAGGGAGAATAAGTAGAAAGAAAGAATTAGTAGAAGTAGAAAGAAAGAAAGAAAAGAAAGAAAGAAAGAAAGGAAGAAAGGAAGAAAGGAAGAAAGAAAGAAGGAAAGAAAGAAAGAAAGAAAGAAAGAAAGAAAGAAAGAAAGAAAGAAAGGAGGGAGGGAGGGATGGAGGGAGGGAGAGAGGGAGGAAGGAGGGAAGGAAGGAAAAAAGAAAGAAAGAAAGAAGATAAAGTAAAATAAAATAAACTAAGATAAAATATAATAAAGTTATTAAAATAAAAAAATAATTATTAAGAAAAAAACAGATGGATAGAGCCCTTGGACAAATGGTGGATGCAAAGCTATACAGACAAAATCTCACACAGAAGCATACACATACACACTCACAAAAAGAGGGAAAGGGGTAAAAATCATAAATCTTGCTCTCAAAGTGCACCTCCTCAGTTTGGGGTGATTCGTTGTCTATTCATGTATTCCACAGATGCAGGGTACATCGAGTTGATTGTGGAGCTTTAATCCGCTGCTCCTGAGGCTGCTGGGAGAGATTTCCCTTTTTCTTCTTTGTTCTCACAGCTCCCAGGGGCTCAGCTTTGGATTTGGCCCGGCCTCTGCCTGTAGGTCGCCGGAGGGCGTCTGTTCTTCTCTTAGGCAGGACAGGGCTAAAAGAGCCGCTAATTCGGGGGCTCTGGCCCACCCAGGACGGGGGGAGGGAGGGGCACGGAGTGTGCGGCGGGCCTGCGGTGGCAGAAGCCGGCGTGACGTTGCACCAGCCCGAGGCGCGCCATGCATTCTCCCGGGGGAGTTGTCCCTGGATCCCGGGACCCTGGCAGTGGCGGGCTGCACAGGCTCCCCGGAAGGTGGGTGTGGATAGTGACCTGTGCTCGCACATAGGCTTCTTGGTGGCGGCAGCAGCAGCCTTAGCGTCTCATGTCCGTCTCTGGGGTCCGCGCTTTTAGCCGCGGCTCGCGCCCGTCTCTGGAGCTCCTTTAAGCAGCGCTCTTAATCCCCTCTCCTCGTGCACCAGGAAACAAAGAGGGATGAAAAAGTCTCTTGCTTCTTCGGCAGGTCCAGACTTTTCCCCGTGCTCTCTCCCGGCTAGCCGTGGCGCACTAACCTGCTGCAGGCTGTTTTCACGCCGCCAACCCCAGTCCTCTCCGTGCGCTCCGACCGAAGCCCGAACCTCAGCTCCCAGCCTCGCCCGCCCCGGCGGGTGAGCAGAGAAGCCTCTCGAGCTGGTGAGTGCTGGTCGGCACCGATCCTCTGTGCGGGAATCTCTCTTCTTTGCCCTCCACACCCCTGTTGCTGTGCTCTCCTCCGCGCCTTCGAAGCTCCCCCCTCCGCCACCCGCAGTTTCCGCCCGCGAAGGGGCTTCCTACTGTGTGGAAAGCTTTCCTCCTTCACGGCTTCCTCCCACTGGTGCAGGTCCCGTCCCTATTGTTTTGTCTCTGTTTATTCTTTTTTCTTTTGCCCTACCCAGGTATGTGGGGGTGGGGGGTTTCTTGCCTTTTGGGAGGTCTGAGGTCTTCTGCCAGCGCTCAGTATGTGTTCTGTAGGACTTGTTCCACGTGTAGATGTATTTCTGGTGTATCTATGGGGAGGAAGGTGATCTCCACGTCTTACTCTTCCGCCATCTTCCCGGAAGCCTCCCAATGTGTTTTTAAAATACACACTTTGTTGGGCCTTTTGAATTGCAAAAACAAAAAAAAAAACATGTTGGTTGTGATGAGTGAAATGTAGAAATGTATGAAGGAGAGTTTAAAAATCTTCCCTCTCTCCTCCCACCATGAAGATTCCAATGATAAAATGATGTGTCCTTTTACATCTTTCTGCTGACACAAGCATATATAGTCAATATTCCAGCTTTATTTTTTCTTTTATTTTATAAATGGGAATATATATAATTATATATATGTGCACACGTGTGTGTATGTGTATAAAACTCAGCTACTCATTGATTTAACAGTATTTGGACCCCTTTCTATGTAAAAACATTCAGGTCTAGTTGATTCTTCTTAAATACTGCATAATACCTCATTGAATGACTAGATCCTAATTTAGTCCGCCATCAGTTTGTTCGCAGTTGTTTCTCACTACACCTAATGGTACAATGAACTTCTTTGTCCTTGGTCCTTATATTCGGGGTCCTAAATTGGGATTACTAGGCCGATTTAACATTTTAGATGTTAAAAATAACTGTCTGATTACTTTCTTAATCTTTTGCTGCAGTTCGCAGTCTGGGCAGCAGGAACGAGAATGCTCTGTTCCCCACGTCATCATTAGAAGGGGATATTTACTACTTCTCCTCTTGTTTGCCGACCTGGTGAGTGAAAACTATCTAATTTGTGTGTAAAGCACCAACGCTCTTTATTATGGTCAGCGAAGCTGAGTTCAAGGTTTATCAGTACTTCCTGGGGAGCATTTAGAAATGCTGATGCCTGGGCTTCACCACAGACCTACTGAATCAACATCTTTGGAGAGTAGCCCAGGAATCTTTTCGTATTTGTGTTTTAATTTCCCCAAGTGACTCTGGTATAGCTGGGCACATATCCATCGACAGGCAATTGGAAATCATGAATAGAACCTCTATCTAGAACTGAGAAACCTAAACTTCAAAAGCTGCAATTTATTAGTTAAGTGTTTAAGAAAACAATGTACCCAGGTAATCATTACGGTTAGAAATTCAAAAATTCAATTTACATGCAACATTTTAATTCCATGAATTGTTTAAAACAAGGGATACCTACATGTACCTTTCTTTGCTTTAGAGATTAAAGCCCAAGATAGGAGGCAGCTATGAAGTGGATATTTTAGAATGACAATTTCCTGGCCAGCTGTGAATCCCTTCTTAAAGAGCATGAATACTGAATGTCTGATCTTTTTGAAAATGAAATAAAATTAGGGGTGTTCTGGCCCATCATTGCTGAACTCTGTCTCATGGAACTTCCTCACTTGAAGAATAGAGAAAAAAACCCTGCTACTTCAGTTTTTATTAGGATGTATCTGGGCAGAGCAAGGCAAGGGATTGTTAAAGACAGTGACTCTGAAGGAGAGGCCAGCACAGTTGTTTGAGAGGTGCCTTGAGAGACTTGAGTAGCAAAGGCGGAGTCATTCTCTCCTCTCTCCTTGAGACCAGAAAGGGGCTGCCTTATTACCACAAACCATGAGCAACCACCAGGTGGCGAGGTTCTCTTATTTTCCTCAAAGCCTAAAGTGTTTAAGGGTGGGAGAGAATAAATGACTTCAAATTCTCAACTTGGATAAAACCAAAAGTGAAGGGGGCAAGGATGCAAATGGCAGACTCTCAGTGTCTCAGATAAGAGCACCCACCTTGCAGGGGGAGTTGTGAGGAAATGCTTAATACATGTGAAGTGCTGAGACCCTGCCTAGCTGTTTTTAAGGACTCAGTAAGCTCCTTTTAAAATATGAAAAGTGAAAGAAAACCTCTAGTATTATAACCTCATCTTAATTGTTTTTATGCTGAGTTCCGTTTCAGTTCCTGTTTTTTCTTAAAATCCTCTACAAAGTCATATCTATGTCAAAATTAAAAATGACCTAGTTAAAATAGATATGTAACTAGAAAACAGGGTTCAAATACTTCCTCTTTTGAGTGAAAATCAATGTACGAAACCCCCAAATTTACAAAATGGATAAATTCAAGAGATTGCAAAAGAGTCTTTATTTTAAAAAGAGACTCATCACAAACTTCCTTAAAAGATAAGTTTCCTTTCTACCTTAAGAATTTGATTCAATTTACTAAATTTAATTTGCTCCTGACTGCTCTGTGAACTGAACGTATCCTCAGAATCAATTGTGAAGTTGGTCATTTGCCTTCTGCATCCTTTGCTTCCCCTTCTGTAGATTTTCTCCTTTCCTATACGCTTCCCATGCTTCTGTCTCCCGATTCCCTCAGGAGAGGTGCAGACAGTAGATGAAGATTGGGAGGAAATACAGTACAAAAGCCCTGGAGGAAATACAATACAAAAGCAGAAGCTGTTTACACTTGGGCAGCCTTCTCACTGGGGGCAGCTTTCACTCTAGGGAGATAATAATGTGGAAGAGGATGAGGAACCATTTATTGAATATTTTCTCTATTCTGGGTACTCTTGTTTGCATGTTCACTTATTTCCCACAGAAACCTTGTGATGGAAGGATGGGGATAATTATCCATTTACATATGAAGAAACTGAGGGCACAGAACTAGTACGTGAAAGAGCCAAGTCTTGACCTTAGGTTGGTCTGATTCCGTAGCTCAAGTGTTGAACTGCCACTGGGCTGGAATATGTTAGAACAGAAGCAGGGGGTTAGGTGAAAATGAGCGTCTCAATGTAATTCTGGGAAACAAACAAAAAGCAGTGTTAGCAAAGCTCCACCAGCTCGACGATGAGCATAACCTACTTCTGTGACACTTGCCCCCAATCAAAAACAAAGTCCTTTCATATTATCTCTTAGAAAATAGGTTGTTTAGTTCAATGTGCTAGCATATACATTGGCATCAGATAGATCTGATTTTCCATATTCTTTATACTAATGAGATAATTATTTTTACTATTCTTTGTGACAATGAAATATGAAGTCATAATCACCACATTCTAAGGACTCTAAAACGTGTCCAAACAAAAAAGAATAAAAGCAAGTATTTGACATCTACAGCATGAGAGAAGAGGCTTTGTAACAAACTGAAAACATTTCCTGCTGGTAAAGATGGGACAATAAGAACAAAACTACTTTACCAAAAACTGGTTCTCATATTTTGACTTGACAGTTAAGGAATGCTGAATTAAGTAACAACAAATCACCTGAAAATGTGAGTGAAGCAATGACAGAAAATTATCTCATAATAAATTTTCTAAATTTATTAAGAGACGTCATTATTTTAATATAATCTCTGGTGCAAATTTTAAAGTGATTGATTTAACAGCCTGTACTCTAAAGTATATACAAATGTGGATTTGTCCTGGAAGTATAAAACACTCTGGCTTATTTATTAGGCTGGCCTAATATTTTATTTATTTATTTATTTATTTATTTGTGGCTGGGTTGGGTCTTCGTTGCAGTGCGTAGGCTTCTCATTGCGGTGGCTTCTCCTGTTGTGGAGCACGGGCTCTAGGCACTTGGGCTTCAGTTGTGGTGTGCAGGCTCGATAGTTGTGGCGCATGGGCTTTGTTGTTCCGCGGCATGTGCGATCTTCCCAGAGCAGGGCTTAAACACATGTCCCCTGCTTTGGCAGGTGGATTCCTAACCACGCCACCAGGGAAGTCCCTAGCCTAATATTTTAAAATAAGTCTGCAGCCATACAGCCTTCATAGATTCCCTAAAATCACTTGCCAGTGCATCTCTCAGAGAGAGATCAGTGCAGAAGTAACATCATGCTCTTCCTTCTTAAACTGTTTAGGCAAGTGGAGGAAACCAGATGAAATCTGCCCAAAGCAACTTTTTAATGAGTGTTCCAGTTGGTGTGTTTTCAGTAGCTTTTAAGAGATCAACTCAGTTGGCACCAATAGCATAAAAATCCTGAGGTAGGGTGATTCCAGGCATGGTTAAGTCAGTGGCTCATTGCCATCACTGAGGAGCCAGGTCTCTTCATTCTTCTGCTGTGCTTTGCTCATAATGTTGACTTCTGACCACGGGCTTGCAGGATGACTGCAGCAAGTTTAAGTAAGTACTTCACAACATTAAAGGCTCCCTTGTATCCCTTTTTAAGAGTAAGAAAAACTCTTCCACACTCACTGTTCAGAATTATAGACATGCCCATTCCTAAATCATCCCCTGGCAAGGAAAATGGGATTTCCATGATTGGCTGAGATAAATTAAGATTATCCTCCCTAGGGGTGGGGAAAGGTCCAGCCTTTTCTAAAGTATGCAGTCTCCCGACAACTGAACAATGTCAAAATTTTGATCTCAGGGAGGATGAGTGTGTGGAACTGCTGCAAAGTAAGTGTTCGACAGTGTCCGCCATGTTGAGTCAGGAAGACCCTGGAAGGAATGGCTCCCAAAGCAGGGCTGGGACCTTCCAGGTATTTGCCTTGTGGAAGGAGAATACATACTGAAGAATAACTAGATAATATTATCCCTTTTTTTCTGATTTGACATGGCAGTCTCAACCCCTGATGACTTTCAGGGAAAGAGAAAATGTTGTGATTATGCCTTTTAAAAGAGACAAGAAATTCCCTACATGGAGGAGTCAGTGGTTCAGTATTACATTTGTAACTAAAAGAAATTTGGGGGGAAGGGGGAACAAAACTGAATCTTTTAGTTCAATTTACAGAAACCCATCTGTGACAGACATACGCAATAGGAAACTTCATCTTTCATCACAGGAAGTCCAGAGGTAGGGAAGGCTCCAGGGTCAGTTGATCTGGCTCGTTCCACCTCTTGGCCCTGCCTTCCTCAGTGTTGGCTTCATCCTCAGGTTGGTGGTTGGAGTGATTCTAGGTGTCACAGCTAGTCAAGATAAAGTCCAAAAGGGGCAGAATGACAGCTGCCCATGAGGAATGGGAAGACTTTCCCCAGATGCCCCTCAGCATACTTCCTCTCCTGTTTCACTGGCCAGAGTTAGGTCACATGTCCATTCCTGAGTCCATCACTGCTTGGAGAGCTGACTAAATAAACATCTAGGCTGTGAGGATTCCAACTGCAAGTTGGTTTTCACTGTAGTTGGAATAATCAATATTCCTTACCTCTATAGCTCTAATTAATCTAATTAATCTACATCAGCAGTCAGCAAACTAATCGGCCCACCACATATTTAAAGTTTTAAAGTTTTATTGGAGCACAGCCCCATCCATTGTTTTCGATGTATTGTTGATGGCTGCTTTTATGCCACAATGACATTTCAGTTGTGACAGAGACCATATGACTTACAAAGCCTAAAATATTTTCTATGTGATTCTTTACAGAAGTTTGCCTACCCTGATCTAAAGTTAACTGCAGTACTTTCTTTTATTTGCTTTATCCTACCTTCTGAAAGTGGCAACTTTTAATTTTATTATTCTAGGAAGGAGTGTGTGATGGTTAATTTTATGTCATCTTGACTGGCTATGGAGTGCCCAGATTAAATACTATTTCTGCGGGTGTCTGTGAGGGTGTTTGCACATGAGATTAGCATTTGTATTTGTGGTATCAGTAAAGAAGACTGCCCTCCCCACTGTTGGTGGGCATCATCCAGTCCATTGAGGGAGGGTGTGAATAGAACAAAAGGCAGAGGAAGGAGGAATTTACCCCCTTTTCCTGCCTCACTGTTGAGCTGGGACATCTCATCTCATCCTTTCCTTCCACTCAAACTGAGGTTTATACCACTGACTCCCCTGGTTCCCTGGTCTTCAGACTCAAACTGAATTATACCACTGACTTTCCTGGGTCTCCAGCTTGCAGATGGCAGACTGTGGGACTTCTCAGCCTCCATAATAACATAAGCCACTTCCTCATAATAAGTCTCTCTCTCTCTCTCTGTCTGTCTCTGTCTGTCTCTCACTCTCTCACTCTCTCTCTCATTTATATATACTGTATCTATTTGTCTATCTGTCTATCCCTATTGGTTCTGTTTCTCTGGAGAACCCTATCACAGAGTGAAACCTATGTTCATCTTATCCATAGTTGTATGATTAGATATATTTTATCGATTTCCTTTGTGAGTTTTTAAATTGAAGACACCTAGTCTACATAAGACACCTACATAAAGTCAAGTCAATGACTCTCCCAACAGGTTTATGCTGTTTATACAGGATCCAGTCAGTGGCGTGTTGGACCCAGTTTGTACTGACTTGTAAGAGCTATTTGCTAGCATGGCTTTCAAACTCTGCCTTCAGCGACCTTGGTGGTGTGAAATTGACCATGGTGGGGAGTAGGTACACCACAGAAATTGGCAGACACTTAAATTGAGATTGTTCGCTGTTCTTTTTTTTTTTTCCTGAAGATCTGGTTGTTAAATATTTACCAGCACACCATGGCTCCAGCCATTATACACACCTGTCTCTGCTCTATAACTGCATAACAGAGAATGCCAATGGTGATCGGGGCTTTACCAATACATTCAGCTTCAAATGATTTGTAATCTGAAGTAGTCAGTTAAATCCCTCTTGCAATGAGATAATGTAGCCTGTGTTTTAAGTGTTACATAGCTTTTGATTTGTATAGGTTTTTCTCTAAGTAAATATTTCTCTTAGATAAAACATACAGATGAAATAAATGAAAGCAAAATATCTTCCCCTTAAACTATCTAAAATTACAAGCATATTTATATTTTATAATTTATGTAAACCACTTGTGTGTGAATAAAGCGGAATATAGCTATCAGTGTACAAGGATCAAGTGTTCTGAATTCTCACTTTGTTCTGGAGTGAGTGTAGCGTTCACTGGGATCCGAAGGGAAGCCCTAGGTTTGGAGAGACTTGCCTTAATAAAAAGTGCACTCATTCATTTAAACAAGCATTTATTAAGCATCTATTAAATCCCAGGCAACAATGACTTGCAAAAGACCTGGGCCCTGCTCACATAAGCCTTACAATCTAATGAGGAAGATAAATGTTAAACAAATAATCACATAAATGAGTACAAAATTAACAGCGGAACAGTAGGAAAGAAATGTAAATCTTTGTAAGCATGGAGAACTTGACCCATCTGGGTTGCAGAGAGTAAGAGGGAAAGAGTTCCAAGTTGAAATCTATATTCCAGGGAAATCTACTGGGTTAGCCAAAAAGTTCATTTGGGTTTTTGGAAAAACCTGAATGAGCTTTTTGGCCAACCTAATATTTTCCAAGAGATCCTGAAAAAACTTGCCAGCCATTGTGGGCTCAAGAACGATGGGGGACCATTTGAAGGGTTTTAAGCACAGGAGTGTCAGGATTAAATATGTATTTTCAAAAGATCTGTGGCTGCAGAGGCACAAGGATCTTGGCATGGGAAGAATAAGCAGAGAGAGAGCAGTCCTTTGGCTATTGCAGCAGTTCTGGTGGGGTTTAGGGAGGCTCAGACCAGGGCATTCATGGAGGATGTGGTGAGAAGTGGCTGAAACACATCTGAACTCACTGAGCTCCCCACAAAACACTTCAGCTGCCTTCAAGGAGTTTATAATGTAGTTGAAGAGGAAACTCATGGGTATAAAGTCACAGCAACAGTGTATAATTAGGAAGTAAACTGAGGAGATCAACTGAGGGACATAGGAATTGAGAGCAAGAAATGGGCCAGGAGTCCAATGGTTAGGATTTGGAGAGAGAGAGAGGCCGGAGGAAAGAGGTGGCAAGAGGCAGGGCAGTGAGGGGAGGAGCAGAGATGGCACAATGGGATGAAGAACAAATCTTGCTGGATATGCAGGGTCAGGCCAAATTATGAGAACTTGAGAAGGTCAGAATTTGAAAGACTTGATGTGAGATGAGAATGAGCCACTAAAAGTATTTTACATAAGAAGGAAACCAAACGAAAGTAAGCTTTAAAGAAGTTTAGTTTTACCAAATTCTTGTGGTTAATTAGACTGAGAAGAACTTGCTGCCTGCATGGTTGTTGAGTAGGGGATTGGACTTAGCTGTTGACAATTAAGAAAGGAGGTGAGGCCTAGAGGAAAACATGGACAGAACACTCTTTGACGTAAATCGCAGAAATAGTTTTTTGGATCTGTCTCCTATAGTAAAGAAAATAAAAACAAATATAAACAAATGATACCTAATTAAACTTAAAGCTTTTGTACAGCAAAGGAAACCATCGACAAAATGAAAAGACAACCTACCGAATGGGAAAATATTTGCAAATGACATGACCAAAAAGGGATTAATATCCAACATACATAAACAGCTCATGCAACTCAACATCAAAAAAACCAAGCAACCCAGTTGAAAAATGGGCAGAATAACTGAATAAGCATTTTTCCAAAGAGGAAATGCAGATGGCCAACAGGCACATGGAAGGATGCTCAACATCGCTAATCGTCAGGGAAATGCAAATCAAAACCACAATGAGGTATCACCTCACACCTGTGAGAATAGCTATCATGAAAAAGAATACAAGAAACAAATGTTGGAGAGGATGTGCAGAAAAGGGAACCCTCTTGCACTGTTGGTGGGAATATAAATTGGTGCAGCCACTGTGGAAAACAGTATGGAAGTTTCCCAAAAAACTAAAATTAGAACTATGATATGACTCAGCAATTCCACTCCTAGGTATCTAACTGAAATAAAACAAAAATACTAACTCAAAAAGATACAGGCATCCCAATGTTTATAGCAGCATTACTTACAACTGCCAAGATATGGAAGAAATGTAATTGTCCATCAACAGATGAACGGATAAAGATGTGGTATATATATATATATATATATATATATATATATATATATATATATACAATGGAATACTACTCAGCCATAAAAAAGAATGAAATTTTCCCATTTGCTGCAACATGGATGGACTAGGGGAGCATTATGCTAAGTGAAATAAATCAGAGAAAGATAAATACTGTATGATATCACTTATTTGTAGAATCTAAAAAATACAGCAAACTAGTGAATATAAGAAAAAAGAAGCAGACTCACAGATACAGAGAACAAACTAGTGGTCACCAGTGGGGTGGGGGGGCAGTATAGGGGTGGGGGAGTGGGAGGTTCAAACTATTGGGTGTGAAAAAGGCTCAAGGATGTATTGTACCACCCTGGGGAATATAGCCAATATTTTGTAATAACTGTAAAGGGAAAGTAACCTTTAAAACTTGTATTAAAATTAAAAACTAAAGAATGGAGGTGAGGGACAGATATTAGGAATATTCACTGGATAGGAGATGATGAATTTGCTTTAGACATAAAATGAGCTTGAAATGGTGATGAGCTCTCCAGTAATAAATGTCCAGTAGGCAATAGAGACTGGGTGGTTTTATTTGCATTCTTCTGCACTGCTTACAATCCCAGCTTGTCTTTCCACGTTAGCGTTCTCAAAAGGAATGTTCCATGATTTGTACAAAGGAAAAGTTCTCCTTTCTAAAGCACTTGGCAAGACTTTACAAAATGAAATATTTTTATACATTATCTTAATTGCATATTAAATAATATCTTGCCATAACAAAATTGAATTGCCCAGACGGTCATTGATTGTTTCTTTGTTTTGCGGTACGTGGCCCTCTCACTGTTGTGGCCTCTCCCGTTGTGGAGCACAGGCTCTGGACGCGCAGGCTCAGCATCCATAGCTCCCGGGCCCAGCCGCTCCGCGGCATGTGGGATCTTCCCAGACCGGGGCACGAACCCGTGTCCCCTGCATCAGCAAGCAGACTCTCAACCACTGCACCACCAGGGAAGCCCGGTCATAGATTTTTCTGTATTCTTTACCAGTTTTAATAAGTAATTATGGATTTTTAGGAAATTAGAACCAGAGGTAGACTCCTATTTTAGTGAGCTTCATGAGATAAATAATTTATAGTGTTTAACTTCCATTAAATTTTTTTAAAAATTTATTTATTTTTGGCTGCATTGGGTCTCCGTTGTGGTACGCAGGCTTCTCCTTGCAGTGGCTTCTCTTGTTGCAGAGCTTGGGCTCTAGGCATGCGGGCTTCAGTAGTTGTGGCACACAGGTTCAGTAGTTGTGGCTCATGGGCTTCTTTGCTCCACGGCATGTGGGATCTTACTGGACCAGGCCTCAAACCCATGTCCCCTGCATTGGCAGGTGGATTCTTAAGAACTGTGCCACCAGGGAAGTCCCTCCATTAAAATTAATATACACTGCAATCTATAGCAAAACAGGTTCAGGATATACTTTATAAAGAAACTCATATACTCATGTCTCATTTACAAATCTTCTCTAGTTTATTAATAACCCACATTTCGTCAGAGATTAAAGTCTTCTTTATCCCTCCATCCTCCTAGCCCTCAACACTTCTAAGGTAAACTACCACCTAAATACCAATAGAGTATTTATTAGAAAATTTAGAATTTCAAAGGTCCAATCACACTACAAATAACAAACAACAACAAAAAAATGTCTTTGCTTCAGAGATTAGCTTCAGAGCGGACAACAACTGTTGAAGGCATCTGCTAAGTGGGATTTTTAATTTAATAGAATTTGTTGTAACTCTATCAGTAAAGCACAATTGCTGTGCACCATCTGTCGAAGCTTTGAAACTGCCTTGCATGTTACAATCATATCCATTAAAATGGAATACTACTTTTTACTAACTTGTCTTCTTCCTATTTATTTTCCAATGCTTTCAGAATCATTAGAAGATGAATTGACAAGAAAACAAACAATCTCAAGAGTCAAAAGGACAACTCAACAGCAAAAAAAATCCCACCAAAAAAACCCCCAAAAACTGATTTTTAAATGGGCAAAGGACTTGAATAGACATTTCTCCAAAGAATATATACAAATGGCCAATAACTATGTGAAAATGTACCCAGCGTCACTAATCATTAGGGACATGCAAATCAAAACCACAATGATATACCACTTCACACCCATTACGATGACTATTACAAAACAGAAGAACAAACAACAGGAGAAAAAACAGAGGATAGGTGTTGGCAAGGATGTAAAGAAATTGGAACCCTGTGCACTGCTGGTGGGAATGTAAATGGTGCAGCTGCTGTGGAAAACCATATGGCAGTTCCTCAAAAAATTAAATATAGAATTACCATATGACCCAGCAATTCCAATTCTGGGCATATACATAAAAGAATTGAAAGCAGGGACACAAACAGATGTTTGTATACCAATGTTCATAGCAGCATTATTCACAATAGCCAAAAGGTGGAAGTAACTGAAGTGTCTATTGACGGATGAACAGATAAGCAAGGTGTGGTCTATATACATACAATGAAATATTAGCCTTAAAAAGGAAGAAACTTCTGGCACATGCTACAACATAGATGAACCTTGAGGACATTATGCTAAATGAAATAAACCAGTCATAAAAGAACAAATACTGACATGGGGTACTTACAGGAGTCAAATTCATAGAGACAGAAAATAGATGGTGGTTGCCAGGGCTGGGAAGAGGACATTCTTCTTTTATTAAACTGTAATTTTATTTTTATGTTATTCTGTAATATACCTGAAGGCATATAAAATGCAGCATTATTTATAACAGTAAAAGATTATTAAAACATACAAACAAATAAAAACAGTAAAACATTGGTTGAATAAAACTAAGTTACATCTCCAAAAGTATGTAACTTTCTCAAGATGGAGTACTACAGAAACATTTAAGAAAAGGATATTGATATAAGAGAATTCCAGGATACAGTGTTACATTAAAAAATCAAGATAGTAAACAGTGTATATAGTATATTACCCTTTATGTAGGCTACACACACACACACACACACACATACACACACACACACACGTATTTACGGAAACACACACAGGATAGAGAAACCAGAGGCTAAATTTTTTTTTAATAATGCATTTGAGGAGTATAAAAAAGGTGTAAGGTTTTCCTGAATATTCTTTGGTTTCTCATTTTAAATTTAGGACTCCGCCTGCCAGTGCAGGGGACGCGGGTTCGTGCTCCGGTCCGGGGGGATCCCACATGCCGCAGAGCGGCTGGGCCCGTGAGCCATGGCCGCTGGACCTGTGCATCCGGAGCCTGTGCTCCGCAGCGGGAGACGCCACGGCAGTGAGAGGCCCGCATACCACAAAAAAAAAAAAAAAAAAAAAAAAAACTTTAGGACTATACTTTATTTTAAAGTTTTAACTGTCAAATCACATGAATGATTTATATATTCAAAAATAAATTTAAATTTTAAAATAATTCCTAAAATTTAAGGTACCTGAAACAAATCTAACCATATATCAAATTAATAACATAACCGCACATAAAAAAGCATTATTTCAATTAATTTTAGAACACGTAGTTGTACACAGTGGGGTATATTTTAAGGACAAAGAGAATGGCAAGAAAATCTCAAGCTTTATTTGTCAGGTTTACTATTAATGGTAATGCCATTATTAGTTTGAAATTACTTAATGCATATTACAACATAAATAATTATCTTTATGTTGTTAGAAGCCAGGATGTTCAGTAGGAATGTAAAATCAAGTACAGGGACTTCCCTGGTGGCACAGTGTTTAAAAATCCACATCAATGCAGGGGACACGGTGTTGAGCCCTGGTTCGGGAATATCCCACATGCCATGGAGCAACTAAGCCCGTGCACCACAACTACTGAGCCTGCGCTCTAGAGCCCACAAGCCACAACTATTGAGCCCACAACTACTGAAACCCGCGTGCGTAGAGCCTGTGCTCCGCAACAAGAGAAGTCGCCGCGGTGAGAACTCATGCACTGCAATGAAGAGTAGCCCCCGCTCGCTGCAACTGGAGAAAGCCCGGGCAAAGCAATGAAGACCCAATGCAACCATAAATAAATAAATAAAATAAATTTCTAAAAAAAAAAAAAGAAAAAAATTTTATAAAAGAAAAAAATAATAAATCAAGTACATTAAGTATATAATTGGAAGTTGAATTGAAATACCTCTATAAACTTATGACTTCTAATTTTTTGTATGGGAATAATTTCAAACAAAGAAAAGTTGCAAGAATAGTACAAAGGAAATCGTTCTACCTCTTTCCTAGATTCATTTATTATTAATATTTTGCCTCATTTGCTTTGTCATTGGCTCTGTTTACCTACACACACATAATTATTTTTCTGAAACAGATGCATAAATCATGGTTAAGTGTGTATTTTTAAGAATAATAATATTTTCTTTCACACAGTTATCAACTGCAGTAAACTTAACATTGATTCAATACTTCTATCTAATCTACCATCCATATTCTAAGTTGGTCACTTAACCCAATATTGTCCTTTATAGAAGTCTTTTTCCTCCAGTTTAGGATCCAGTCTAGGATTACAGTTAGCTGTTACATCTCTTTGGTTTCCTTTACTCTGGAAAATTTTCCCAGTTTTTGTCTTGTATAACATCGACATTTGGGGGAAGAATTTTAAAAATAGAATATTCTTCCTTTTGAGTCTGTCTGATGTTTGCTGCAATTAGATTGAGGTTGTGCATTCCTAGCTGGAATACCATGTAAGTGAATTTGTGTCCTTCCCAGAGTATCACACTGGTGATGTTAATTTTGATCATTTGCTAAGGGTGTGTCTGATTTATCTACTGTATCATCATCATTATCTCATGATTTTTTCAAAAATCATATACCCTAGCTCTGTCCACTGACAGGGTCTAGTCCATAATACTACAGGGGCAATAAACACCCCTACTTCCCAAATTTACGTTTCTAAATGCCATTCCCCACTATAAGGTACCAGGGATTATTGGAGAAATGGCTGCTCCCAGGTATAGAGTAGGGAACTTCCAAGGTGAGCAAGGGGTATCTTACACTGCCACAAATTCTGGCAAGGAAGTTCTCAAAATCTAAGCAAGTCTGGGTCTTCCCTGGTGGTGCAGTGGTTAAGACTCCACACTCCCAGTGCAGGGGGCCTGGGTTTGATCCCTGGCCAGGTAACTAGATCCCACATGCATGCTGCAACTAAGAGTTCACATGCCACAACTAAAGAGCCGGCAAGCCACAACAAAGAAGCCCTCCTGCTGCAACTAAGGAGCCCATGTGCTGCAACTAAGACCCGGCACAACCAAAAAATAAAAATAAAAAAATCTAAGTAAGTCATGTCAAAAGACTCTGGAGCCAGCTTGGAGGGGATCTCATTGGACAAAGCTAGGATAATTTAAGCATCAAAAAGAAAAAATAACCATAATTTTGGTTGGTACTCATTGAATATATAAAAATCCATGAATCCATAATAACACTCCTCATACCATTCATAGGACAAGGCATGCTGGGCTTTTAGGCTCCAATGTGGTTTTTTTTTTTGTCTGTTTGTTTTTTGCGGTACACGGGCCTCTCACTGTTGTGGCCTCTCCCGTTGCAGAGCACAGGCTCCAGACGCGCAGGGTCAGCGGCCATGGCTCACGGGCCCAGATGCTCCGTGGCACGTGGGATCTTCCCGGACCGGGGCACGAACCCATGTCCCCTGAATCGGCAGACGGACTCTCAACAACTGCGCCACCAGGGAAGCCCTCCAATGTGGTTATGTGCCCATCTGAACAGTTTAGTATGTTCTGCTTCACCTTTTGGAACTCAGCTTTGAAGATCCAGCTCAGGTGGCAGAACCTCTATGCAATTCATTGTTTCTCCATATTTCAACAGAGCTCATTGTACACGCCTCTTTAAATGCACATATCAAAATGTAATGGAGGGCTTCCCTGGTGGCGCAGTGGTTGAGAGTCCGCCTGCCGATGCAGAGGACACGGGTTCGTGCCCCGGCCTGGGAAGATCCCACATGCTGCGGAGCGGCTGGGCCCGTGAGCCATGGCCGTTGAGCCTGCGCGTCCGGAGCCTGTGCTCCGCGACGGGAGAGACCACCGCAAAAAAAAAAAAAAAAAAGTACTGGAATTGCAATTCAGGACCTTTCTGACTTGTATTTATTTTGTTATTCCCAGTGCCTAACACATACTAATAGACAGTTTTATATATTTTTATATTATGGGTTGTAAATGAATGAATCAATTTCAATACTATCCCCTGTTTTTTCTTCATGACACAATACAATTTGTCTTTATTTTGGAAAATAATTGAATGCAGTTAAATATCTGGCTATTTTAGCCAACATGCCAAATTTGTATCATGATAGAGTTTTTAGAAGATTCTTCCCACATATCAACTTTAGCTTGTTGCTAAATCTTATTTATTGCTTTAGCACTCAGTAGACTAGAAATATGTCCCATAATATTTTCCTGATTCTTATTCTTAAACAATAGCTTCCTATGGTATTTTAATTTATCCCAGTCTGTTTTCTCCCCCTAGAGACTTGTCTGCACACATAAATCTATTGATAATGTAGGATGAGAAGTGTTAAAGTCAAATAATTGATTAAAAAAAAACTTGTTAGTGACTGGTGGCTTGACTTAGTTGTAATCTTTTTTTTTTTAAGTAGTTGAAACAGATTTTTGGTACACTTTCTGTCACACAGCCCTGGTAACCTATGTAGCGTGTTTTCCAGTAAGTTGCCTGTATTAAACTTCCTCATTCAGTCTCCCACTGTGTGTGGAATCTTTCATGCACGTGTGCATATATTCATCCTTAGGTTTTTGTGGACTTCTGAGCATTAACAATTTAGTTGGCAGAGTTGACATAAACAGTCTGGCAAAGGCATGTGCAAACCCACTAAAATACTTCAGGAAAGCCCTCTCTCATACACAGTGAATTTAGGCCACAGGTAAGTAAGCGTGAATAGGTGCGTCCAGCGCAGCCGCTTAATACGGGTCTGTGTTTGGGAGGAATCTCCCCGGCTCCCTCGTGGAGCAGGACTGTGGTGCTGAGGCAAGAACTGAAAAAGGTGAGGGCGGGCAGCCTCAGCTAGGGAGAGCTGTGGGGCGAGGTAGAAAGGGCCGGTCGCTGGCCGTGGTGCTGAACACGCTCCCGGGCTGCCCCCAGGGTGGCCCGCGGGAAGAGGCCCGGCGTGTTGGTGAGTGAGTTAGCGGGTAACCGCCAGTCTCGCGCCTTCGGTTGTCGATTCCTGGCTCCGGGCAGGGGACGCACAGGCCGTGTCCAGCAGAGTCACCTTGCGAGCGTAGGGGCAGTCTCCGACCCATTCCTCAAGAGCAACCCTAGTAACAACAACGTCGCCTGTATTTATTTCTGGAGCTCCAACTCTGTCCCCAGCATTTGGCATCCATTCCCAGTGGTCATCACAACATCCTCGAAATTTAAAACAAAAAGGTTGATGCCTTGCCCAAGTGAACACAGCTACCCAAAGGCTGATCTCTCGTCCATGCCTCAGAAAATGTTTGCTGTGCGCCCTCGACGTGCCAGCCTTACAGCCTCTGCCGCTCCCCGTTTGACAGCTACCCCCACGCCCTGCCACGCTAACACGCCCCTTAGCCCTTCCTCTTCCCCTGAGGTTTGCAGCAGGCAAAAGTAATCTCCTACACAGCATATCCCCTACCACCGCCGAGTTGGGGAACTGTACAAAGGACTGGAAATCCGAACACAATTTATTCACACATCTTGCCCCTTCGCTCTCAGTAGTCCACCGGGTGGGATAGCCAAGTCTAGCTCTTGAGCCCCCAACTCGCTGTGTGACCTTGGACAAGTGGCCACACCTCTCTGAACCTGCTTCTCCTCGCTAACACGGCGATAGGTTCTAGGACTGCGTGAGGCTCTTCCCAGGTGCGCACTGGTCTCCTTTCAGGTCGGAACACTCCCTACCTCCCTTTTCCAAGCCCGGTTGTGCACACTTACTTCTCCCCACCAGGTCCGTAGCCAACTCTATCCCTTGTTGAGGAAGAACTCACGTCCCGGGAACTGAAGGTGTTCTCCCCACCGTGCCCGGCCCCAACCCCGGGTGTAATCTGCCCTTCTGGGCCACCCTAGCCAGGCAGCACCCAAGGCTAGGGAGAGGCCCCTCGCGCTCCAGCTTCGCAGTGCCGGGTCTCCTCTGTGCCCACGCGCCGGGACGCTTTGGGAAGTGCGAGACGCATCTGGAGACAGAACGCAAAGGCGAGGCAGGGCTGGCGGAGCTTCCTCGGTGACTGGTACTTGTGTGGAGGCCGGCCAAAGGCTGGGTTGGGAGAGAAGGACTTTGGGGGAGAGGACGGGGAAAAGGGGAGGTGCCAGAAAGAGCGGTGGGTCACTCGGTCCATCTCTCCACCAGTGTGTGTGTGTGTGTGTGCGTGCGTGCGTGCGTGTGTGTGTGTGTGTGTGTGTGTTTGTCTTCCCGCCTTCCTCTCTTCCCCTCCTCCCCGCCCCAGGCTCTCAGTCTCACCTTTTCCCTCAGCTGCTGCCTCTCCCCTCTCTTTCCTCTCCAAGCATCCTCCCTGAGAGCCTGCGCCCGTTCCTCCCTCGCACTCTCTTGCTCCTGTTCCTCCCTCGCACTCTCTTGCGCCTAAGGAGACCTTTTCCGGGACCAGCGCCCGATCCAGCCTCTCAGTGCAGCCGCATCCCAAAGCCAGTTTAAGCAGGGCCGGCAGCATGTGGAACGCGACGCCGAGCGAGGAGCCGGGGCCCAACCTCACGCTGCCGGACCTGGGCTGGGACGCTGCGCCTGACAACGACTCGCTGGTCGACGAGCTGCTGCCGCTCTTCCCCGCGCCGCTGCTGGCGGGCGTCACAGCCACCTGCGTGGCGCTCTTCGTGGTGGGCATCGCGGGCAACCTGCTCACCATGCTGGTGGTGTCGCGCTTCCGCGAGCTGCGTACCACCACCAACCTCTACCTGTCCAGCATGGCCTTCTCCGACCTACTCATCTTCCTTTGCATGCCCCTCGACCTCGTCCGCCTCTGGCATTACCGACCCTGGAACTTGGGTGACCTGCTCTGCAAACTCTTCCAGTTCGTCAGCGAGAGCTGCACCTACGCCACGGTGCTCACCATCACCGCGCTGAGCGTCGAACGCTACTTCGCCATCTGCTTCCCGCTGCGGGCCAAGGTGGTGGTCACCAAGGGCCGGGTGAAGCTGGTCATCCTGGTCATCTGGGCCGTGGCCTTCTGCAGCGCCGGGCCCATCTTCGTGCTGGTCGGGGTGGAGCATGAGAACGGCACCGACCCTCGGAATACCAACGAGTGCCGCGCCACGGAGTTCGCGGTGCGCTCGGGACTGCTCACCGTCATGGTGTGGGTGTCCAGCGTCTTCTTCTTCCTCCCTGTTTTCTGCCTCACTGTGCTCTACAGCCTCATCGGCAGGAAGCTGTGGAGGAGGAGACGCGGCGAGGCAGCGGTGGGCGCCTCGCTCAGGGACCAGAGCCACAAACAAACCGTGAAGATGCTGGGTGGGTTTCGGTGCGCCCTTGAGCTCTCTCTCCCGGGCCCCCTCCTCTTCCCCTGCCCTTCCCCTTCTTCCTGAGTCTGCCTTTCTCCCCAGTTTCTCTAGGTCTCTGTTTCCCTGTAAGTTTCTCAATTATTCTCTCCTTTTTCCGTCTTGAGCTCTGTCTTTGGTCTCTAGTTTCACTGTCTTGTCTCTCTCTATTTTTGTTTGTTTTTGTTTTACATTTTTGCTCTATCTCTCTCTATATCTATGTTTCACTCTCTCCCTTCCTTTCTCCCTCCCTCCTCCCACCCCTTGACTATCTCTTTGTTCTCTTTCTATCTCTTTGTGTCTCTTTCTCCTGGTCTCACCTTTCTCTCTTTCATGGAAAAATGTCCCACCTTTGTATTTCTCTAAAATGTGTTTTATTTTGGCCCAGAAACTTTGCTTCAGAATGAGATCTTTCATTAAAGAGTATATTGTGGTGTTAAAATGTGTTAAAGGTGATGTTAAGCTTCCTGCCTCAATTTGTAGATATCTAAGTTGCATTAAGAAAAGCAGGTGTTAAGGGTGAAAAAGAGCAGGCATTGATTCTAGGAAGTATTCATTGGTAAATGTAACCAAAGATGTGATCATCGTGGATAATTCTATCAGAGAAGATTCATTTTTCTTTCAACATTGTGATTTGCTTTCTGACTTGCATTTTTTCCCCAGATAATTGCATCAATTCTGTTTACCCTGATGCTGTTTATACAGCTTTGTAAGGAAATCAGTGACAAGTCAGGGTCTCTGTTTTCAGTTTACTTTTCTCTCCAAGTAGGACAGGCTAGATAAGCTAGGATAGGCAGGCTTCCAAATTGAGAAAAGGAGAATTTGTGGGAGCTGACAGAACTTACTATCCCTCCCCAAATGGTCCTTCAGAGAACATCTGGGTGCAGTGTCACACTGGAGTACGCTGAATCGTTATTGCATAAATTCAGCTTCTTTAAGTATATGTGTTTGGTACAAGTGAAGTAATACAAACTGTGTTCACATCCAAGCAAAATATTAATTCTCCTTGCTTTTATCAAAACCAGAATCTGCACATTTTATTATCTGGACATTGTAGTCAACAGTTTGTACTTATTTGCATATATAGTACTTCTTAGAAGTTATTCTAGGATAATTTTGATTTGTAATTTTACAATTCTTGAAATCCTGTATATTAAAGTGATAGAGTTTATTCAAAGAATGTCAAGTTTTTTAAATTTTTTAGACCACTGATTCTCAGAATGACTAATAGATTGTAAACCTGCTAGTGCCCCCCAGGGGACTCTAATATTCATGTTGCTCCTGGGGCAGTCAGTTGCTACTATACAAATTAGTTTTGAGGATACGTTTAATAATTTCCTCTGATTTTATTTTTAAGCTGTTAATTATCCTCACTGGTGACTCTCTTTTGCCTTGACAGTTGGAAGGGAATCACTAAAGTGGTGCAAGTCCTAAATTATAATTTTCTGTTATTTTTCCTCTGATTTCTGAATTTTAAAAACTTAATCTAAAAATGCAGAGGTTTTGAAGAAAGCAACCTTACATGGGCAAAATTAAGGCCTGGATGGATGATAATTAATGTTAGTTGGTTTTATGGCCTTTTCTACCTTACTTACGTCTATTTTAGGTGGAAAAGCTCGTTCATCTCAGTGATTCTCAATCCTGACTGCATATTCAGTCTTCTGTAAAACTTTAAAAAGAAAAAAGAAAACAGGTGTCTTAGTTTCCTTCCTAGAGATTTTAATTTAGTGAGTCTGTATTATATCCAAGGAATCTGTACCCCAGGAAACTCTGATACATAACTATGGTTGAGTAAAACCACATTGTCTCATATAGGTTTGATCTAACACATATAAAATGGTGGACTATTGTGACTAGATTGTCTAGTTACTTGAGTCAATATGTCAACTCAAGCACAAAATCACTAAAATTGTTAACTAGAAACGACTGGGAAGCTCAGCAGTAAAAATGGTTGAATTGTTGATCCGGACAGACTCAATCTTGGTTAAAATATAGGAAAGAGCAGAAAATGATATTTCTCTGAAGTCAGTGGTCCTACCACACATAATCAAAACAAAACCATGTCTTCAAAATCGATTGTGATTTGCTATATTTCTTGAACGTTGCTATATTTCTTGACGTTCTCTTTCTCATTGTCCTTTCAGCTGTAGTGGTTTTTGCTTTCATCCTCTGCTGGCTGCCCTTCCATGTAGGGCGATATTTATTTTCCAAATCCTTCGAGCCTGGCTCCTTGGAGATTGCTCAGATCAGCCAATACTGCAACCTCGTCTCCTTCGTCCTCTTCTACCTCAGCGCCGCCATCAACCCCATTCTGTACAACATCATGTCCAAGAAGTACCGGGTGGCAGTGTTCAAACTTCTGGGATTTGAACCCTTCTCCCAGAGGAAGCTCTCCACTCTGAAGGATGAAAGTTCTAGGGCCTGGACAGAATCTAGTATTAATACATGACCAAGCACATTGCTCAGCAAAGTCATTGCTTATTATTCTAAACTGGAAGCCATAGCACAGCAGAACTTGGGAGGAAGTTGAAGGTTAATTTTGGAATTAGGGACACATAGGTCTGGAAACAATGGGGGGGGGAAGAAAAGACAGAATTTGTAATGTGTGAGCAGTTTGATTTGATTGCACACTCATCAGTGCTCTCATACACGATTTCTGCATATTCACTGCCTATGATTTTTGCATTCTGCTGTTGGTGCTAGCAAGGGCTCTGCAATTCAGAGAAGGGAGGTGGTGTAGAGAGGGCAATTAGGTCACTTCTTACTAGACAAATTCTAACTCTGATTTCTTTTGCATAATGATAAAATTTTTTGATTAAAAGAATGACATTAAAATAAAAAATTTAAAACATGACTTTCAAAAACTAGCAATTTTCATAGAGCACCAGATCAGTGCTGTCCAGGAGAAATATAGTACAAGGTACTTAAGTAATTAATATAAAAATTATTAATGAGAATTTTACATTCTTTTTTTATACAAAGTCTTTGAAATCTGGTTTGTCTCAGATTTTCAGCTCATCTTAATTTGGACATGAAGCGTTCATCAGTAATACTTGATTTATTGCGAGTTCATAAATTTTGCAGAAGAAAAAGTAGATTCATTAACCTAAGCTGTCCAAACACACTTAAAAGTTTTCTAATAAATAAAACAACTGTGAGTTCTTAACTTCAAAATTAATTGAAATTAAAAATTCACTTCTTCAAGTTGTACTAGTCGCATTTCAAGTGTTCAGTAGCCAACTGTAGCTAGTGGTTACCATACTGGACAATGCAGCTCTAGAGTATATGTAAAATTATTGTTAATCTTACAAAAAATATTTAAAAATAAATACTCATTCCCTGAAATCTTTTTATAGTGACATTAGCATAGCAGTGTGTTAGAGTGATAAATTCTAAAAATTACACCTAAATGCCCTATAATTTCTGCTTGGAAGAAAATGGATATTAACTATAATTATGCATTTTTAATTATTACATGTGTTAATAATATTCAGGAAATGAGGCTATAAAAATTATAGAAAATCACAAATTACCTTATTTGGCTTATCAAAAATACTTAAGCCAATCATAAGTCTTTGATTTGCAAATAAAGAAATAATTTATAACTTATCCTGAAAGGTTTACAGAAACTTAGTGAACATAGTAATTTTTCAAATGGTGAAAAATTCAGAATCCCTTCAATGCTACTGTTTGTTGACATTCAAAACTTTAAAAAATCTTACAGCCATTTTTTCAAAATGCCTATGCCATGTCCCATCTCCAAATTAGTCATGCTGTTTACACCCCACTGCTTATCTGATAGATATGTTTACTTGGATTTCCAGTCTGCCTTGTAATCATAATTATGAATGATTAGACACCTTCAACTAAATATTGTACATTTTGGTTATAAATCTAAAACTTTCATTTATATTCACATTACTCCTTTATAGTCAACTCTTCACATATTAAATATAATCAAAAATGATTTTTTTGTACTTCCCTGTAATAGTAAGTCATATAAGCAATTCCTTCATGAAATTATTAGTCCACCTATGGAATCGATTGAACTAATTAGGGAAATTATTGCCATGATTGATTTTCCCCTGCCAAAAGTAAAGATTATTATGCAGAAATAATTGATTGACTCTTCATTTTTAAAAAATGAAAACATAATCATAATTAGAATAATTTCTCCAGAGAAATACTTCTAAAATCCTTCCTGACAATAAAACTGTAGTATCAATTTAGTCTAAATGCAGAACTTCAGCAAACTGATTATTCAGTTAATTCTTGGGGGTGCATAAATATTTTTTTAAAAATACTGATTCATTTAAGCCCATTGAATACTAATTAGGTCATTCAGCCTTATTGTCCTAAATAGGGGGGCCCAGTAAATCTCAAAGAGGTAATTCAATTTCCTGAAACCTTAGAGTTTTTGTCTACAAATACATCCTACTTGAGAGGAAACAAGCAAAAAAAGGCTTGACTTCTATCACATAGTTGATTGCTTTGGAGAAAAACAAACCTAACTTTTAATTATTTAATGCCCTCACCCACCAATTTCTTGTGGGTTCATGTCTACGGTCTCAGTATAACTCACTCAAAGGGAATAGTTTCCATAGAACGGACCACCATTGTCCTTCACTGGATCTCAGAGAATAGGTTTAGAGAAAGTGATCTTTAACTGCACTCTTATACGATTGCCTTTTTATTGTTTGTAACTTCTTCGTTTCATCCTGCTCCATAAATTGTATAAAGCTCAGGGAAAAGAAGAACTTATATGAAGAAAAATATTCCTAAAAGTCTATCATGTCACATTTAGTATGTGCCTGTTATGTTCTAAGCTCTAGAGATTCATAAGCCAAGGATTTTATCCTTAATGAGTTCATGACCACTTGCATGTTATGTCATAGTATATGCACTGTAGTATATGTATATGTCATAGTACTAATATCTTTAAATTATAAAGTAAACATCTCCAGCTGACACTGTGTGGTGCATCTCCCTGTATTGTTGTGTATTTGACTCAAAATAAATTCAAAATGGGCTGTTCTTACACAAACCAAATTTGTAGATGTAGCTAATATGTCTGCCAGTGCATTCTTCATCAATGTAAGAAAAGTAAAGAAATTAGTTTCAGTTATAATCTGTGTTTCCATTTTTCTGGTTACCTGGAAGTGAGGTTTCTATCACCACATTTCACACTGTGTCACAAAATCAAGGGTTGGATTATTTTCATTATAGGAAGAGACTGTTGTATGAGAAAGAACTTTCGAATAATTGCTTTTAGGAAAACATCCATTGCCATGAATTATTTAAAATTGTAAGTTTTGTGGCAGTGAGAATAAGAAACACTTCTAATGTCTGGACAGACCTTGGAACTCATTTCTTTATAATCAACTTTTTATTGCAATGAAGGTTGCTGTGATGGGATTTGACTTGAATTTCCAGCTTTTTTGCTCTAATGCTTTTATTAAGAACCTGAAATCATTACAATTTACAATTGCTAGTTCAATGTTGACAATTTTCGCTATAATTTATTTTGCTGTTTTTCATTTATTGATGTACTTGAATTTAATGTTCAAAAAAAAATTGTGAGACTTTTTGCAAGACTGGTGCCTGAAAATACTCCCATCTTTTAAAAAAGTGTGTACATCTTTAAAATGTGACATACATGTATACATATATCAAAATTTCTTGTCACAGTGTCTAAGTGAATAGAATAAAGCATTCTGCTTTCAGAAACACTGTATTTAGTGTAAATAATTCCATTAAAAGATAAAGACACTGTCATTCATGATACATTATCTAATGATCCTCCTATGATTTCTTTACAATTTAAATTACAACACTATCCAGGATATATACGATTGGAACTTAACTAGATGATTAGTGACCGATGTTAATTTGATAAATTGATAACACAAATATTTTTTATCCAGAGAGTAAACTCCATGTCAAAACCAACAGAAAGCAATGTGCTGGTGGCAAACGCTAACTGCTCTAAGTTCATGTCACTTATTTATTCAGGTTAAGTGAATTCAGTCATGTTAATTCTTGACAATAATCTGTTTGAAGGAGGTGATGTGGAAGGTTTGGATGAGGCTTGTTTTGTGTTTTTCCTTCTGAATGCAAACTCTTGCAGGGTGTTGGAGGTTAGCCATTTTGGTTGAGAGAATTATCATCCTTTTAAAAAAAAAAGCTGCCATGACTATGTGCCCCCCGATTGCCTGGATATTTGCTGGAATTCCGATTAATAACTTATGCTGTGACACATATCCTCAAAGGACTACCGACTACCCTCAGAACTGGCAAACCATTAAGGCCCGCGAAAAGCATGCCTCATGTAAACACTCAGAAAATTCTACCAAAATGTTTACAGATATTCTTTCCAGGAGAGCTATTCTGCCTCCCAGCCCCAGAGAAAGTGTTTGGGAAGAATAGTTTGAAAGACTTTCTGTGATTTAAACATCTCAAATCTAAACATTTCTCTGGCTCAAGTAACAAAAACATTTATACTTTTCACTTGTAGCTCTGTAGATTCAGGATACTAAGGAGCTCTTGCTCGTATAGCTGTATTCAAACAGCATAATCTCCTGGTTCACTGATACCTGCTGTATTCTAGGTCTGTGCAGAATTTACAACTTGGTCAATTTATGTTGTTTCAATATGTTCTAAATGTCATTAATGATACTTCGTTTTTGTGATTCTTTTTATTTAAGGTTTTTGTGAATGTTAAAGAGTTTACTATAGCTCTCCATGTACCTGTCTTATGAAATTAGGCATTGGTTGTCCTTCCTTCGGGTGTCCTTAACCAAACAATTGCTTAATAAATATCTTTTGAAAGACTACAGCTAATTTCTTCGACTTACAGGGATAAATCTTAGGTGTCTGGGTTATTTTACCTCTACTCTCCTAGATTCAGTCCTATTTTGTCCTTTTACTTTCTGAAATATGTATTTCGCAACTCTGAGGAGGTGTTTTGTTGTAGTGAGTTTTATTTCCCCGGGGGCTCCAACATTTAATAATGAGGTAAGAAAATCCTGTAAGTATGAAGAAGACTTGGGGACCTGGTGATGCACTGTGATCCCCATGCTCCCCCAGCTGTCACTTACAGCCTGTTACCCCAGATCCAAGAGTATTGTAGCCTCCATGGTATTACACTAATGTGTGACCCAGAGATTCCTGTTCATCTTGCACTCAGCAGCCACTCACTGAATGTTGGCTGGACAAATGAACGTTTAAAGACCAGATTATGTGTCACCTGGACATTAGCTTCCAGACATATGGATTCCAGGTGCCAATAAAATTTAAGACTAAAAATTAGAAGACCAATAAAAGTGGCCAACTTTTATTTGCCAATTAAAAGACTTTAAAATACCCTACTACCCATTATTACCATCATTTCCATTTTAAAAGAACATTAAACTAAAAAGTTAAAAGGACATAATCTCAGAATAAGGAACCATCACAGTGTGAAAATTCAATATGTTCAACATCCCACAAAATTATATATGTATGCTGTTAATATGAGTTAATTACAATTTGGAAGCAGTATCTAAAAATGTAGAAGTAGTACTTGGCAATAATTAGTAACATGCTAAAGTAATCCAAAGAAGCAAATCATGGGATTTGTTTTTATTGATCTGCTAAGGCTTTTCCCACTATCTTCTAATCTCCTCTGTCTACCTCTCCTTCAATTCAGTGCCATTCAGTGCCTGTCACATTTTTTCAGGCCCTCCCTGTGGCAGACCCTGGGCCTGACTGTAAGGTGGAAGAGGAGAGACCAGCAGGCCTGCCCAGGACTTGGTAGGTCCCACATTCTGGGGTCAATCTACAAATGCTGGATGCTTGTTGCTTCCCCACTCATAACTCATCATCAGTTTCTGATTTCATAGCCAGCTTTTTCAAGGGGCCATCAAATTAATTAGAAAGCAATACACATCTCCTGAAGAATAGTTTGACACTATGTATCAAATGCATACAAACTTTGCATACCATTTGATCCAGTAATTTCATATCAAGACATAATTATGGAGGAACACAAAGATTTGTATGTAATAGTGTTCATTGCATCTTATTTATAATTGTGAAAACCTGAAAAGCCTAACTGTCGGAGAATAGGGAATCTGCAAAGTAAATTCCAGAAATGATAACAGTTAGTTTGCATATAGGCAGCACTGCAGTAAGGTCTTTCAATTCCTTTTCTCATATAATCGTGCCAACATACCTAGGAGGAGGGTCTGTTGTTCTCCCTATGGGGTAGAGGGGTAACTGACACCAGAGTTTTGTCACGTGGTCAGGAAACGGCAGAGCTAGAATTAGATCCCAGACCACATTAGGCGCTAGTGCTCTCATTTCCACTATTCTAGAGCATTACGCACTACTGTGGGAGAATTTTAATAGTGTGGGAAAATGTTTACCCAATATTAGTAAGCGAAAAAGCATATTGTCCCATCTTGAAAAACAATGCATGTTCACAGAGCATGAAAACTGAAAAGATACAGCATACTAAAGCCCTAACAGTATTTCTCTGGTTCATGGAACTATTTTATTCCTATTTTTCTGTGGTTTCCAATATTTCTACAAAGAATGTATATTACTCTTGTAATAATGGCAAATGGTAAACTGAGTTACTATGATTCAGAGACTGGTTTCCTTCTCAGCCCTGCTCTGGGACTCACCCTCTGCTCTCTGCCTCTAGCAGCTTGGGTTTGCCCGGCTTCTGTGGGAAACAACATCCTCAGGGCAAAGTCTTCTTACCCAGCACTAACTCTGACCCCTGGACCTGTGCAGCGCCTCGTTGGGACACCTGCTCTTCCACAGGGGTAAGTTTCAGAGAGGTGGTAGGAGTGGGAAGCCAGCCAACATTGGGCTTGCATCCCAGTCCTGCCCTTGGAGCTGTGTGGCCTCAGGCAAGTCCCTTCCCCTCCCCCCCATGGAAACTACCAGAAGCTGGTAAATGCTCATGAAATGGCCACTATTATCATTGGTCATTTGGCAAAGCATGAGACAACCCCTATTTAGGCCCCCTCCGCAGGTGCTCTGCAGCTTAGAGCCTTTCTCCTGACTTCTCTATCTGCCCTGACCCCAGCCAGGCAGAGGTCTCCCAGCAACTTCATGGATCATTTACAGAAATTAGAGAGGCTGGTGAAACAGATGCAACTTTAGCAACACCGGATAATTGCTGTGGCCAGGGTGTTGACAAGGTTCTGTCAGGTTTTTCAATATGCAGCAGACGTATTTTGGAGTGATCCCTTGGACCCTCTCCTGGGGGACATTTGCACCTCTGTTTGGGGAATGAAAAAATAATTTCAGCCTCAGTCAACAGGAGGCAATATAGATGGGGCAGGAGCATCTGGTTTCCTGAAAGGATAGCTCTAGTCCTGGCCACATGTTCAATACCTAGGCCTGCTTAGCTACATAAGAATCTTTATTGAACAACGTTTTTCTTTCAAAAGTTATCCTCCAGGAACAAAGCACACAAGGTGGTGTAGCAAGGCTTGGAGCCCAAACGTTATGGGATTTATTCCTGGCTTCGTCACCAACCAGCCATGTGACACTGGGCAATCACTTAGCATTAACCTCTCTGGGTCCCATCACCATGATCCTCATTCAACCCATGACCCTCACAGCAGCCACCTTTCAGAAAATGTCCTCCTTCTCTGCTTCACAGCCCGGATGCTGAGCGATGTGGAGAAATATCTCACAGTGCCAAGCGCTCGGTGCCTCCAAACGTTCAAGGTGAGCAAACTCTCCTGATCCATCAGCACTCCGTGGTGGTGTGTCAGAAGTCGGCTCGTTTGTTCTCTACAGAGCCTATTTCAGGCCCTCTCTGTTCTCCCCAGACTATGCCAGCTCCTCAGCAGACAGCCTAGCATGTTGTTTCAGAAAGGAAATAAGAAGCCATTCGGCAGGAACTGTCTTAGCTCATGGTCACCACGTGGAAAAGATCGCATGGAGGCACCCGTGCTCTTTGCCCACCCTCCGGGTCACAGTGGGAGCAGCGCCCTCCTAAACAAAGCCCTTTTCTCCTCTGTATCCCCTCTCTCCTGAAGCTTCATCCCTCCCCCCTCTGCTGGCATCTACCATCAGCACTTAAGCGAGCTCTGGACTTTTTATCATAAAATGTCTTCACTTAACTCCTGCTATGGTCCATATTGTGTTTCCCTCAAATCTGTATGTAGACTCTCTAACCCCCAACGTGATGGTGTTTGGAGGTGGGGCCCTGATGATGGCATTAGTTCCCATATAAGAAGAGACACCAGAGAACTTGTTCTCTCTCTCTCTCTCTCTCCCCACCATGTGAGGACACAGAAAGAAGAAAGTCTCCTACAAGCCAGGAAGCGAGGCCTCACCAGAAACCAACTATGCTAGCACCTTGATCTTGGACTTCCAGCTTCCAGAACTGTGAGAAATAAATTTCTGTGGTTTAAGCCGCCCCCCCCAGTCTATGGTAGTTGGTTACCCAGGGCAAGCTGACTACAACCACCATGCAGTGCCCCCCAGCTGCCACCCTAGCTCTCTCCTCCCCTTTACAGCCAAACCTGTTGAAATGTGCATTCTCCCCTTTCTCTCATTCCACACATTTGTTAACCCACTGACATCAGAGGGTGATACTAGTACTGAAAAAAAGAAAGTTTCAGTAGAGTCACACAGACCAACACTGTGCCAGGACCGACTTGGTCTGTCCAATGGGGAAAACAAATGTGGAACAAATAGCTCCCTAAGAACTGCTTAACCCTAACTGAGTTGCGTGCTCTGGTGGGGAAGTGCCGGGATGGGGTTACTGTGCAACCCCCTACATTCACCCGGCCTGGTCTGGGGCACGAGACTAATGAGGGCATCCTGGGGTAATGACGTTTATACCATAATATGGAGGATAAATGGGAGCTGATCAGATTGCTAGAGGGGAGAGTATAACTCCAAGCATAAAAATAGTATGGAAATGGTCCGAGTTGGGAAGGAGTATGTCAGATCTGAGGAGGTGAAAGGTCACAGAACTGGAGCATCATGGGCGAGGGGAAGAGTGGCCTAGGGTGGACACTGCCCAAGAGATATGGCTTCAAAGGCCATGCCAGGGAATTGATAGTTATTCTAACAGCAATGTAGAACAAGTGAAGGGTTTGGAGTGAGAGAGTGATGGGTAGCATTTGCATTTAAAGAAGACCACTTGTCTCCTGGTGGAGTGGGGTTGAAGAAGAAGGAGTGAATATCAGGAAACTTTTCCCAAAGGGAGAAAAGTCTTTGAGACAATGTGCAGTAGTTTTTCCACACATGTTGAGATCAAAGTGTGGATCAGTGCAACCAATGCAGTGGCCTGTGCTTGCCTACACAAGGTCTCAATGTAACAAGTGAAAGGTCCTAGCATTGCTGAAGACAAACTATCAGAAAGAAACTTCCTCTTGACCTCAGGGCTGTGGGTCTGTCTTGCGTTGGCATGGATGAGTCTCTGGTTTCCTGAGCCATCCATATTCTGTCCCCACTGAGGCAGACACCCTGGGAATCATCACAGCAGATGGTGGTGCGCAGATTGGAATGGGGAAATGGAAGCATTTTCACTTTGTTTTCAAGGCCTCCGTCAACCAGCAAGTGAACGTCAAGCCCCTAGAGCCTTAGCTGGCTCGAAATTCTCCATCAATTAGGAGCCCCAAAGAAGATGTTGGAATATATTGTTTATTCATGGAGAGTATTTTCTTTTCCTTCCTTCCTTTCTTGCTTTCTTCTTTTTCTTTCCTTCCTTCCTTTCTCTCTCTCTCTCTCTTCCTTTTCTTTCTTTCTTTCTTTCTTTCTTTCTTTCTTTCTTTCTTTCTTTCTTCCTCCTTCCTTCCTTCCTTCCTTCCTTCCTTCCTTTCTTTGTAGCATAGCCTGAGTCTTTGTAGAAAAGATTCAGTCTATGGGCTGGTGTTAAATCACACACTATTCATCCTTTACCCCTTCATCTCAATGAGCAAGGACTACCCATTTCCTGAAGAAGGAAGTCTGGAATTTTATGCTGGGTTTCAAGGCCCTGCCAGTCAGATCTGCTCAGCTGTCTTTGCATCTTCATTGCTGCCCTGCGTGCCCCTGAGCTCCAGCAATCTTGTCCCTGCTTGGGCTCTGCATTTCCTTGTTTCTGCTCTTTCATTCAACAAATATTTACGGAGCACCTACTATGTACCTAGATAATAGGAATAAAGTAGTGAAGAAAACAAGGTTCCTGCTTCACAGAGTTCACATTCTGGTGAGAGAGATAGGTCATAAATATCATTTGATCATCTTTGTTTTTCTGTATGTCTGAGAAAAAAATTTAATTCACTGTAAGTTGTACCATTTGAGAAACCATGACAGTGAACATTTGTGACCATTCTTCTAGACATTTCTCTCTATATATTATACATGCACCTCCCCTGCCACACACACACCCCACACACACTTTTACATCAATAGGATAAACTACACTATGTTTTCAACTCAAGAAATTATTAAGGAAATCTTTCCATGCCACTGAGTACTAATAGGGATCGTCATATCTGTATAGTATTCTATTAACTGTATTGACTATAATTGACTTAACCTTCTCTAATGGCCTTTATGTTATTTTCCTTCCTTCTCTATTTTTCCGGCCTGAAATGCTCTTTCATTCATTAACGGATATTCACATGACTCGAACTCTCAGTTGCTTCAACCATCTGCCCAAATATCAGAAAAGCTTCCCTGGGTAGCCTACGTAAGAGACTACTTCTCCCTGTCCCTCTGTTTTATTTTCCTTCAAAGCACAGACCTGAAGGAACCGAGGGACCAAGCCAGATGACTATTTGTTAATGAATGAAAAGGCATTTCAGACTGGAAAAATATAAACGAACACAACTCCCTATCCCCAGTAGGATAATGTCTGAGTCCTCAACAAAGTGTAGTCTCCTATATCCTGAAGACCCCTGAATCAATTCCTGTGCTCATTCTCTCCACTCCAGCCTCTTCTTCGGCATCTTCAAAATGGAATGCTGGTAATTATGAAGTATCTCCCTCTTTCCTCATTGCCTTGCTAGGCTCTGCCTTCCAGGAACCTTAATACCAAGTAGAATGGCATAAGCACCATTCATCTATTCAGTGTTTGCTGAATGTTTACTTATTCTTTAAGACACATGTCAGGTATTACTTCCCAGTCTCCATCACTGACACCACCTCCCCAGCACCAGTAAAGGGTACTTCTCAAGGCCTCTAGAGGACAAGTGTCCTTGACCATTCCTCTCTCATTCTATTTATCTCACAGAAGTAATTATCTGTTCACATGTCTGGCTCCACCACTAGAATGTAAACCCACATGATCAGGAGTTTTCCTCCCTAATTTTTCTCTGTACTTAAAACAGTGCTTGACATAAGCAAACTTCTCCATTTGTATTTGTGGAACGATTGAGGGAACAATACTAAAGAAACCATAATTTTTAAATTGTGCAGTAGTGCTAGAAATCTCTCTGTTGAGGTCTGTGTAGCACAATCTTACACAAGGCTGACTGACTTGTGATGGCTTGTCATGACTATTATATACTCCAAATCTCATAGAGAAATGAGTCTCTAGTTTCATCTCTTAATTAAAAAACCTGAGCATTGCTACCTACGTCATCCTTTTCACAGGGCCTTCACACTCCCTCTCTCATCTGTCCCACAATGACCCTGCCAACTAGGATTCCTCCTCAGAATGAGCATGAAGCCCAGCACAGTTCTACAAGGTGATGTGACTTTCTGAGGGTGATGTATGTTGGTTACAGAGGAATCAGAATTAGCATCTGGGATTAGTGCCTGACTGTTTTGAAAGCTGCTCGTCATCTAGGGATCAGTTTTATTGACTTTGAAGGCTAAGCAGGGTACTCAGGAAGAAAAGATCTAGGCTCTACCCCTCAGGGGCAAAATCCAAGAAGAAAAGAGCCAGAGGCAAGGAGAGAGTTGATGTCACTCTGCCACACCATCATCTTCTCTTGATCCCCTGTAACCCCTCCTCTGTCCACCAGGAAGGAATAGAAGATACTTCGATTATGCAGTGATGTGTTTCAATTCAAATGCCCTCAAATTCATCAATGTTGATGGATACTTCAGTCCAAAACCCTGGGTTAAGTGCCGTGGGAAACCAAAAGATGAGTGGGGCATCCTCTGCCATAGTGGATAATTGTATGAACAAAAAGAATTCCTATGTGAGCAGTATTCATACATTCATATATAAACTTACTTACTCAAAACATATTTACTAAATGCCCACTGTGTTCCAGGCAAGGTACTAGGTGTGAGGAATACAGTGGTGAAAAGACAAGGTTTATGCTCTTGTGGTACCTCCATTTTACTGAAGAAGAATCAGGATAGATAAACATTTATTTGCCTTAAGGAATTTGCCCAAATAACACAGTGATTCAAGCTTCAGCAGTGTGACTCTAGATCCTTGCTCTTAGTCACCGTCCTATTCTACCTAAAACCCCAGATTCCTGAAACCAAATAGGAAACCTCGTGTATGGTCAGGCCATTCACAGCATTTGTTCCCCTGTTTTCTGTATACCCCCTGCTCCACCAGGCCCTGCTTCACTCACATGACTCTCCAATCCTCTTAATTATAGGGCTTAATCAGTAACTGCCTGCATGCTTGCCCCCTGCCCCAGCCCCTGGTTTCCCTGGTAACTGATGAGCCCACCTGATGTCAATTCCACCTATAAATGGTAGCCTCCTTCTCCCCGCAAGCGTGGAAGGTTGTTGCCATGATCTGCTTGCTGTCGGCCATCCATGGTGAGAACGTCGCTCCAGGACCTTTTGCTTCAGACATGTAAGAGCCCCTGTCCAGTATAAACCATCGATGTCTCTGTCGCTGTATGTGGGCTCTTTATTTAGTGTCGAAGCTGAGCAGCTACAAGGTTTGCAGGCCTGCGGTGGGCGGCCCAACAACTGCGCCAACCAGGGGGACGAGGAAGCTCCCGTGAGCAAAGAAATGTCAGGAAATAAAGTCGGGGAACGGAAGGTCGCAGATGTGACCCTGGGGTGGCCGCCCACTAGCCTGTGAGGCCCTGTGGCAGCTGTCTACCGTGACAGATGTCTTTCTCTTCCATTAGAGTGACGATATCCTGTTAACCTCAGAGTCCCCCTGCACTTTAAAAGTAGCAGCCCCGCGCTCGTGGCTCATCTGACTGCACGGGGATGGCTGGTGAATGCAGACAGAACACAAGGACCTGGATTATCTACAAAATGGCAGCGTACCCCCGACCCACCCCCGCTCAACGACTACAGGCACAGGCTTTAGGGATGTTAACTGAGGGACAGGATCGGGAACTGGAGTGGCCAGTTACCCGGAGGGTCTGCTTGGGCCTGTGGCAACGGCGTCATCATGAGGGTGCCCTTGGGCTTCTGGTCCCACCTGAGGAAGGAGGCAGAGCCCTGACACAGTGTGAAGGAACAGCAGCGACGTGTGTCTACAGTGCCGCGCAACAGGCGGAGGGCGATACCAAAAGGCCCACCCGAGTCAGGGAGCAACGCGAAACGCCACTCTTCGGGGTCGAGAACAGCTGTGTGTGGGACCTACGGGACCCACGGACGTCGATAGTGACCAAGGAACCCACATTACTGGCCGTGAGGTTCAGGAAAGGGCCGATGCAAATGAAACGTGCTGGCGTTTCCACGTGCCTTCCAGCCCCACTGCTGCCGGGCTAATGCAGAGGGTGAGTGGGCCGCGTCAGCAGCAGGTGAGACGGGAAAGCCGCTCTCAACGCGTGGACACAGCCCAGGAGCAATGGGCCCAGTGCCCATGCCACGTGAACCCAGAGGCCGCTAGTCCACGTCAGCCGAGTTCAGCTGTTGACCACCGAGGGGTGTTGCCAACTATCGGTCAGGACGATAAGTCGCTTTCGCCCTGGCCACGGCGTCTACCCCCAGGGAACACATTATAAAACCGGCCCTGAGACTGGCAGGTAAGTCCCCGCGGGTTTGGGTTTGCTGCCTCGTGGGGAATAGGATTAGAAAGGGATTTACAGATCTCACCTGTCTCCTGCCCGGCCCCACCTGAGACCACTGAGGTAATGAATCCAGGCCCTGCCTGAAGGAAGGCACCATCATATTAACCCCGTGGGCCTCTCCAGGATTCGGCACTGGCTGTAGGGCCTGAGGTGGAGAGGCGGGATGGTACTGCCCCCCGGGACAGGAGCCACAGGCAGGGGTGGTACTATCTCAGGCTGCTGTTACTGCTTGTATTTTGTTTAATGGTCATGATCTTCCCTGCACTGTGCCTGTTATGAACATCTTACATTTTGTCCCTGATCTGAGTGGAGGGAATCTGTTCACGAACTGGGCACAGTGGTGGCCTCACTGCAAAACGAGTCTGAGTGCTGGGTCGACAGCGAGACGCCATTGTCATTCTCCTCTGGACTTTCATGAAAAACTGACCTTAGAAGCAGCGGGCTCCAAAGTTTGCCCACTTCTTGGACTCTCGATACTCCTTAGCTGCTATTGCCTGTATCGCATTTGTGGTATTTGGTTGCAGCGCCCTCTCTGTACCTGACCCCAAGGGTATCACGGAAGAGAGGTGGGCCAAGAGTGCAAGGGTGGTGCAGGGTCTGTAGGGGTGGAGGGTATGGTCAGGCCACTCAACATGGCTGTTCTCTTGCTCTCCGTCCATCCCCTGCTCCACCAGGCCCTGCTTCACTCACATGACTCTCCAATCCTCTTAATTACTGGGCTTAATTAGTAACTGCCTGCATGCTCGCCCCCTGCCCCAGCCCCTGGTTTCCCTGGCAACTGATGAGCCCACCTGACATCAAGTCCCCCTCCCCCATAAGTGATAGCCTCCTTCTCCACTGAGTAGCAAAGTCTGCTGTCATGTCCTGCCAGCCATCTGCTGCACATGGTGGGATGTCACTCCAGGACCTTTTGCTTCAGATATGTAGGATCCCCTGTCCAATAAACCATTGATGTCCCTGTTTCTGTATCTGAGATCTTCAGTCTTGAGACTGGGCAACTACGAGGTTTGCAGACCTCTTAGGATGCGGCCCAACACCTGGTATCCAGGACCCAGGGACATCTTTGCAGAATTGGAAGCAAAACAAGACTGTGTCATATTCAAAATAGATAAATTGGAACTTACCTCCAGAATTCCCATCACTTGTTATAGTCTGTCCCCAAATCTCCAGGTGGCAAAGTAATAAACATCAGCTAATAAAACATGAGACATGGAATGGTGTGTGACTGTTCCCCAAGACCTACTCCGCTTATGATTATCAAATGATGTATGCTTGCAATTTCACAGTAATATCTCACTACTCTTAACAGCCTTTTTAGAAGTCTGCCATTATCTTAGCAGGGGCAGGGGACAAATAAAAGCAGAAAAAAGTAGGATTTGGGAATGTGACAAAGAGCTGGATGCTACTTCTGACACTAAAGCCATTATCCTGGTCTCAGGTGGCTCATGTGGGCTCCAGACCTCCGACTCTCCTGGAGTAGTTCATGCACAAAGGAGAACACAGCATCACTCCTCAGGTGAGGCTCCCACTGAAAATGACCAACCTTGGTTGATGAGAAAGGCGTCTTCTCTGAAGGAGTGCCAGTGGCTCATGTCAACATTAGGGGCATAGCTCTGGAATATTAGAGAAGAAATCTAACGATGGAACAGTAATGAAGTGAGGAAGGGAGTGAAGTGTTTGAGCAGAAGATTCTGTGCCCTTTGAACATGAAGACAAGCTGCCCATTTAGACCCTAGAAACAAGGGAGTACTGGGAGGGAGGTACTGAACAAATGATACTTAAAAAGGCACTGTTGACTCAAGGAGAGTTTTGTTTCTAAGTTCAGTAGTAACAACTCAGCCCTTTAAAATCCAAGAGGAAAACAGATACGGGCACAGGCCCCATGATCTTGGTGTGGCTTAGATTTCAATTCAGGCAGGATTTGTGACTTCACTGGGTGGTGCTAATGAAACACAGGGCATGTTGACTCATTTCTGCTTGACATTTAATTTGCTGCATGATTTCTAGCATGTTCTATCTGATACAGGTGTTTTCAGGATGGATAGATCATTCAAAAAGATGCCTCATTTTTTAAAGAGGTGGTAATACTAAAAAGAAAGCAAAAAAAGGTAAGATCTAAGTGCTGTACAAGTTTAAACTTTCAACCCTATCTAATTCATGATTCTTTCAATCGTAATAGGTCATTTATGGACTCAGTGTCTACTGTGGTTTTGGCCTCAAGTTTAATATGCCTGGCAGAAATCCAGAGGGGAAAGATGAAGAGACTCAGGTAATTCTGGTTAATATGTATAAAAGGAAGACATAGTCATCTTAAAGCCTAAAAAATGGAAAGCTTTTTGACTTGCCAAAGCATAAAAATAATAGGATGTGATTGAATGAATTGAAGATTTACTTGGCAATAATGTGGCAAAAATTTTAATAACCATTGCTATGTTTTAAAAGTGGTGGACAGTGACACATTTTATCATATAAACTTGCCGGGAACTGGAGGAGAAAACGGAGGTAAGAACGCATCTGTCTAAGAAGTAGGTCAAATGTTTGTCCAGCATATGCTCTGAGAGAGAACCTGTGCTAGAGATGGGAGATAAACAAAGAAGGATATCAGAAAGGAAGCCAGCAAGAGCTGGGCTCCAGAGCCAGGCAGGCAGGCTTGCAGGTAATTCCTAGCTTTGTTGCTCTGTGATGTTGAGGCTATTTTGATTACAGTTGCTGCATAACAAATTACCCCAGAACTTGTCAAGTGAAAGCCATTTCATTTTGCTCCTGATCTTATGGGGCAGAACTTCAGGAAGGGCTGCGCTGGGTAGCTCTTACTTGGGGTCTCATGAGGTAGCAGTTAGACATTGGCTAGATCTGCCATCATCTGAAAGCTCGAGGTTGAGCCAGATATGAGAGCAAGGTGGGGGCTGTTGGTTGGGAGTTCAGCCATGTTCAGGTGATGCTCCAGCATAGCAGTCTTTGGGATGGCAAACTTCTTACCTGTTGGTTGTTCTTTGCCAGAGCAAGTGTTCTAATGGAAGCTGGTGGCAGATGCATGGCATTTATAATGAAGCCTTGGAAGTCAGTCATTTCAATCATACTCTGTTGGTGGAAGAGTCACAACCCCACGGGTAGGGGGAATGAGACTCTGTCATTTGACTGGAGTGGCAAGGCCGCATTTTAGAGGATGGGTGATATGGTTGTAGCCATCTTTCTAAAGATCTGCCACAGTGGCCTTGAGAAAAATAACCTCTAAAGCTCAGTTTACCTGTCTGTAAAATGAAAATAGCAATATTTTATGAAAGATTATGATAACTAAGATCATCTATACCATTTTTCTAGATTCCACATATATGCGTTAATGTACGATATTTGTTTTTCTCTTTCTGACTTACTTTACTCTGTATAAAACGGGTAACTAATAAGAACCTACTGTATAGCTCAGGGAACTCTACTCAGTGCTCTGTGGTGACCTAAATGGGAAGGAAATCCAAAAAAAGGGGATATGTGTATACATATAGATGATTCCCTTTGCTGTACCGTAGAAACTAACACAACACTGTAAAGCAACTATACTCCAATCAAAATTAATTTAAAAAAAGATTATAACTAAAAGAATAATGCTTATAAGAGACTTAGCCTGGTACTGGAAACCCAGTGAATCTTTCATCAATGTTTGCTGTTAAGTCATGGAACTCGGGGTGCTCACTCTAGCTCCCACTTTTACAAGACTAGGGTACAAAATCATGCCATATCTCTGTAATCTTCAAATTATAAGTACCTCTAACTCTCCTCTTACATATCCTTGAGGAGATTCTTTTCTCCTCCCTAGGGTCTGACCTCCTGTGACAATATCAAAATACTCATTAAGGGGCTTCCCTGGTGGCGCAGTGGTTGAGAATCTGCCTGCTAATGCAGGGGACACGGGTTCGAGCCCTGGTCTGGGAGGATCCCACATGCCGCGGAGCAACTAGGCCCATGAGCCACAACTACTGAGCCTGCGCGTCTGGAGCCTGTGCTCTGCAACAAGAGAGGCCGCGATAGTGAGAGGCCCACGCACTGCGATGAAGAGCGGCCCCGCTTGCCACAATTAGAGAAAGCCCTCGCACAGAAACGAAGACCCAACACAGCAAAAATAAATTAATTAATTAATAAACTCCTACCCCCAACATCTAAAAAAAAAATTAAGTCCTGGTCATTCACTTTCTTGACACTGCTCCTTGGGTCTCATCTTTGCCAGAGAAGTTTACTTACTGTGGTAGGCATTCCCACAAAGGCTGCTCAGCCTCTTCTGTTCTAAACCCTGTCTTCTCTGCCCAAGATCCAAACTGTTCCTCTAGGCCTTTCACTCCCTGAAGAGAATTCCTTGCCTCACTAAGGGCAGAGGTCCCTCCAAATAGTAGTTTTCTCATCACCGTCTCCTCCACTTCCACATGTAGCCCCACCTGCACCCATCCTTTTCTTCTCACCTTATGTCTCAAAACATAGACACACATCTCTGGTTTCTAAGGCTGAGTACCTCAGTCTTGCAGTCTGTTCCCATCCTTTCTCTCTTCTATGGAAAATCGCTACACTGATGATGCCTTTTCTTATGGCTTCAACTGCTTCCTTGAGATTGTCACCTTCCCTTGAGTCTGTCAAATGCCAAAGCCTTTCCAAGTTACTAAAGCAAACTCAACCAGCTATGCCCTTCCTTCAGTCTTGCTTCCTGTCAAGCTGCTGTACTCTCCTCTCCTTCACCACCGGCCTCACGCCTCCAAGTCCTTGTCACCATTCATTGTTTACTCCCTGTAATCTGTCTCCCGCTCTGTCTTTCTAGAAGCTATTCTTGCAAAGGCCTCTTGGGGCTTCCTGATTTAAGTTGCTGTTTTGAGGTGGCTTGTTGGACAATAGTAGTTAAGTAACACAGTGATCAGTCCAGGATCTTGACCCATGTGACGCTTGCAAAGTCCAGTCCTTCCACATCAGCCGGTCATGGGGAGCAAGGCTAATGCCTTCTTGTGGGGACTTTGACTTTCAAGTGAAGGAGTCATAGGAAATATTTAGAATTTTTTTTTTTTTTTGCCTTTTAAAATCTGAAAGTCTTACATTAAGGAGTATTTGTATGTAGAGGGAATGGGGGACAGAGTTTTAAAGGAATCACTTAGGAAGCATGTGCCTGTCTTCTACTTTCTCACAGCTCATTTGTAATTTGCTTCCTGGCACAAAGGTAGTTGGGGATGTTTGGAGTCCAGACCAACACATTCTTTCACAGGGAGAAACTGAGGCCTAGAGTAGCCAAATGACTTCCTTCAAGTGTCAAACATGCTAAAATGCCAGGAATTTTGTACTCAGTTTTTAGGTATATATGGGTTTATTTTTATGTGTTTTTTTAAAAAAATGATTGGATACATGTTTATAGCAAGTCAAGCCATACAGAGGTGTGTTTAAAAAAAAATTCTCAACCTCCTTTTCTACTTTATTACTGAGGTAATTGATTGTAACAGTTTGATAAACCTTACATACTTCTTTATGCTAACATTTATTTTATCTTATCAGTGATATATTTCCAGGTAAGTAAAAATGGTCTAATTTTTCCCATTTTTAAATTGATAGTTGATATATTGTAAAAGGAACCTCTTTAAAGTATACAATTCAGTGGTTAACATAAAATATTGAACAAGGTTATGCAACCATCACCATTACCTAATTTAGAACATTTTCATCACCCCAAAAGCAGACTGACCCATTAGCAGTCACTTCTTAGTCTTCTCTTCAGTCCTGGTAACTACTTGTCTCCTTTGTCTTTATAGATTGCCCATTCTAGACATTTCATATAAATGCAATCATACAATATGTAGCCTTCTGTGTCTGGATTCTTTCACTCAGCATAATGTTTTCAAGCCTCATATTGGTAGCATGTATCAGTACATTCCTTATGGCCAAATATTTTCATCGTAAGGATAGGCCACATTTGTTTACCCATTCATCAGTTGGACATCTGGCTATTATGAATAATAGTTCTATGAGCATTTGTGTATACGAGTCTTATGTGTACACAAGTCTTAACTATTATTTCTCTTGGGTATGTACCTAGGAGTAGAATTGCTGGGTCATATGGTAATTTCATGTTTAACTTTTCGAAGAATTGTCAAACTGTGTTTCAAAGCACCTACAGCATTTTACATTCCCAGCAGTGTCTGAGGATTCCAATTTCTCCACATCCGTGACCATATTTGTTGGCATCTTGATTATAACTCTTCCAGTGTGTGTAGTGTGATATTTCATTATGGTTTTGATTTACGCTTCCCAAATGAGTAATGATGTCTAGTGTATTTTCACATGCTTATTGGCCACTTGCATATTTTCTTCGGAGAAATGTCTATTCAAATTTTTTTAGTCTGGTTTTTTTTTTTACATCTTTATTGGAGTATAATTGCTTTACAATGGTCTGTTAGTTTCTGCTTTATAACAAAGTGAATCAGTTATACATATACATATGTGGCCATATCTCCTCCCTCTTGCGTGTCCCTCCCTCCTACCCTCCCTATCCCACCCATCCAGGTGGTCACAAAGCACCGAGCTGATCTCCCTGTGCTATGCGGCTGCTTCCCACTAGCTATCTATTTTACATTTGGTTGTGTATATACGTCCATGCCACTCTGTCACTTTGTCATAGCTTACCCTTCCCACTCCCCATATCCTCAAGTCCATTCTCTAGTAGGTCTGTGTCTTTATTCCTGTCTTACCCCTAGTTTCTTCATGACATTTTTTTTCTTAGATTCCATACATATGTGTTAGCATACGGTATTTGTCTTTCTCTTTCAGACTTACTTCACTCTGTATGACAGATTCTAGGTCCATCCACCTCACTACAAATATCTCAATTTCGTTTCTCTTTATGGCTGAGTAATATTCCATGGTATATACGTGCCACATCTTCTTTATCCATTCATCCGATGATGGACACTTAGGTTGCTTCCATCTCCTGGCTATTGTAAATACAGCTGCAATGAGCATTTTGGTACATGACTCTTTTTGAATTATGGTTTTCTCAGGGTATATGCCCACTAGTGGAATTTCTGGGTCATATGGTAGTTCTATTTGTAGTTTTTTAAGGAACCTCCATACTGTTCTCCATAGTGGCTGTACCAATTCACATTCCCACCAGCAGTGCAGGAGTGTTGTTTCCTTGTCTCCACACCCTCTCCAGGATTTATTGTTTCTAGATTTTTTGATGATGGCCATTCTGAATGGTGTGAGATGATATCTCATTGTAGTTTTGATTTGCATTTCTCTAATGATTAATGAGGAACATTCTTTCATGTGTTTTTTGGCAATTTGTATATCTTTTTTTTTTACATCTTTATTGGAGTATAATTGTGTTAGTTTCTGCTTTATAACAAAGTGAATCAGTTATACATATACATATATCCCCATATCTCTTCCCTCTTGTGTCTCCCTCCCTCCCACCCTCCCTATCCCACCCATCCAGGTGGTCACAAAGCACCCAGCTGATCTCCCTGTGCTATGCGGCTGCTTCCCACTAGCTATCTACCTTACATATGGTAGTGTATATATGTCCATGCTTCTCTCTCGCTTTCTCACAGCTTACCCTTCCCCCTCCCCATATCCTCAAGTCCATTCTCTAGTAGGTCTGTGTCTTTATTCCTGTCTTACCCCTATTTTCTTCATGACATTTTTTTCCCTTAAATTCCATATATATGTGTTAGCATACGGTATTTGTCTTTCTCTTTCTGACTTACTTCACTCTGTATGACAGGCTCTATGTCTCTCCACCTCATTACAAATAGCTCAATTTCATTTCTTTTTATGGCTGAGTAATACTCCATTGTATATATGTGCCACATCTTCTTTATCCATTCATCTGATGATGGACACTTAGGTTGCTTCCATCTCCTGGCTATTGTAAATACAGCTGCAATGAACATTTTGGTACATGACTCTTTTTGAATTATGGTTTTCTCAGGGTATATGCCCACTAGTGGGATTTCTGGGTCATATGGTAGTTCTATTTGTAGTTTTTTAAGGAACCTCCACACTATTCTCCACAGTGGCTGTATCAATTTACATTCCCACCAACAGTTCAAGAGGGTTCCCTTTTTTCCACACCCTCTCCAGCATGTATTGTTTCTAGATTTTTTGATGATGGCTAATCTGACTGGTGTGAAATGATATCTCATTGTAGTTTTGATTTGCATTTCTCTAATGATTAATGAAGTTGAGCATTCTTTCATGTGTTTGTTGGCAGTCTGTATACCTTCTTTGGAGAAATGTTTATTTAGGTCTTCTGCCCATCTTTGGATTGGGTTGTTTGTTTTTTTGTCATTGAGCTGCATGAGCTGCTTATAAATTTTGGAGATTAATCCTTTGTCAGTTGCTTCATTTGCAAATTTTTTCTTCCATTCTGAGGGTTGTCTCTTGGTCTTGTTTATGGTTTCCTCTGCTGTGCAAAAGATTTGAAGTTTCATTAGGTCCCATTTGTTTATTTTTGTTTTTATTTCCATTTCTCTAGGAGGTGGGTCAAAAAGGATCTTGCTGTGATTTATGTCATAGAGTGTTCTGCCTATGTTTTCCTCTAAGAGATTGATAGTTTCTGGCCTTACATTTTGGTCTTTAATCCATTTTGAGCTTATTTTTGTGTATGGTGTTAGGGAGTGATCTAATATCATACTTTTACTTGTACCTGTCCAGTTTTCCCAGCACCACTTATTGAAGAGGCTGTCCTTTCTCCACTGTACATTCCTGCCTCCTTTATCAAACATAAGGTGACCATATGTGCGTGGGTTTATCTCTGGGCTTTCTAACCTGTTCCATTGATCTATCTTTCTGTTTTTGTGCCAGTACCATACTGTCTTTATTACTGTAGCTTTATAGTATAGTCTGAAGTCAGGGAGCCTGATTCCTCCAGCTCCGTTTTTCGTTCTCAAGATTGCTTTGGCTATACAGAGCCTTTTGTGTTTCCATACAAATTGTGAAATTTTTTGTTCTAGTTCTGTGAAAAATGCCAGTGGTAGTTTGATACGGATTGCATTGAATCTGTAGATTGCTTTGGGTAGTAGAGTCATTTTCACAATGTTGATTCTTCCAATCCAAGAACATGGTATCTCTCTCCATCTATTTGTATCATCTTTAATTTCTTTCATCAGGGTCTTATAATTTTCTGCATGCAGGTCTTTTGTCTCCTTAGGTAGGTTTATTCCGAGATATTTTATTCTTTTTGTTGCAATGGTAAATGGGAGTGTTTTCTTGATTTCACTTTCAGATTTTTCATCCTTAGTGTATAGGAATGCCACAGATTTCTGTGCATTAATTTATATCCTGCTACTTCACCAAATTCATTGATTAGCTCTAGTAGTTTTCTGGTGGCATCTTTAGGATTCTCTATGTATAGTATCATGTCATCTGCAAACAGTGACAGCTTTACTTCTTCTTCTCTGATTTGGATTCCTTTTATTTCCTTTTCTTCTCTGTCTGCTGTGGCTAAAACTTCCAAAACTATGTTGAATAAGAGTGGTGAGAGTGGGCAACCTTGCCTTGTTCCTGATCTTAGTGGAAATGCTTTCAGTTTTTCACTATTGAGGACGATGTTGGCTGTGGGTTTGTCATATATGGCCTTTATTATGTTGAGAAAAGTTCCTTCTATGCCTGCTTTTTGCAGGGTTTTTATCATAAATGGGTGTTGAATTTTGTCGAAAGCTTTCTCTGCATCTATTGAGATGATCATATGGTTTTTCTCCTTCAATTTGTTAATATGGTGTGTCACGTTGATTGATTTGCATATATTGAAGAATCCTTGCATTCCTGGAATAAACCCCACATGATCATGGTGTATGATCCTTTTAATGTGCTGTTGGACTCTGTTTGCTAGTACTTTGTTGAGGATTTTTGCATCTATGTTCATCACTGATATTGGCCTGTAGTTTTCTCTCTTTGTGATATCTTTGTCTGGTTTTGGTATCAGGGTGATGGTGGCCTCATAGAATGAGTTTGGGAGTGTTCCTCCCTCTGCTATATTTTGGAAGAGTTTGAGAAGGATAGGTGTTAGCTCTTCTCTAAATGTTTGATAGAATTCACCTGTGAAGCAATCTGGTCCTGGGCTTTTGTTTGTTGGAAGATTTTTAATCACAGTTTCAATTTCAGTGCTTGTGATTGGTCTGTTCATATTTTCTATTTCTTCCTGATTCAGTCCTGGCAGGTTGTGCATTTCTAAGAATTTGTCCATTTCTTCCAGGTTGTCCATTTTATTGGCATAGAGTTGCTTGTAGTAATCTCTCATGATCTTTTGTATTTCTGAAGTATCAGTTGTTACTTTTCCTTTTTCATTTCTATTTCTATTGATTTGAATCTTCTCCCTTTCTTTCTTGATGAGTCTGGCTAATGGTTTATCAATTTTATTTATCTTCTCAAAGAACCAGCTTTTAGTTTTATTGATCTTTGCTTTTGTTTCCTTCATTTCTTTTTCATTTATTTCTGATCTGATCTTTGAGATTTCTTTCCTTCTGCTAACTTTGTGGGTTTTTTGTTCTTCTTTCTCTAATTGCTTTAGGTGCAAGGTTAGGTTGTTTATTCGAGATGTTTCCTGTTTCTTATGGTAGGATTGTATTGCTATGAACGTCCCTCTTAGAATTGCTTTTGCTGTGTCCCATAGGTTTTGGGTCGTCATGCCTCCATTGACATTCGTTTCTAGGTATTTTTTTATTTCCTCTTTGATTTCTTCAGTGATCACTTCGTTATTAAGTAGTGTATTGTTTAGCCTCCATGTGTTTGTATTTTTTACAGATCTTTTCCTGTATTTGATATCTAGTCTCATAGCGTTGTGGTCAGAAAAGATACTTGATACAATTTCAATTTTCTTAAATTTACCAAGGCTTGAATTTGTGACCCAAGATATGATCTATCCTGGAGAATGTTCCATGAGCACTTGAGAAAAATGTGTATTCTGTTGTTTTTTGGATGGAATGTCCAATAAATATCAATGAAGTCCATCTTGTTTAATGTATCATTTAAAGCTTGTGTTTCCTTATTTATTTTCATTTTGGATGATCTGTCCATTGGTGAAAGTGGGGTGTTAAAGTCCCCTGCTATGAATGTGTTACTGTCCATTTCCCCTTTTATGGCTGTTAGTATTTGCCTTATGTATTGAGGTGCTCCTATGTTTGGTGCATAAATATTTACAGTTGTTATATCTTCTTCTTGGATCATTCCCTTGATCATTATGTAGTGTCCTTCTTCGTCTCTTCTAATAGTGTTTATTTTAAAGTCTATTTTGTCTGATATGAGAATTGCTACTCCAGCTTTCTTTTGGTTTCCATTTGCGTGGAATATCTTTTTCCATCCCCTTTCAGTCTGTATGTGTCTCTAGGTCTGAAGTGGGTCTCTTGTAGACAGCATATATATGGGTCTTGTTTTTGTATCCATTCAGCCAGCCTGTGTCTTTGGTGGGAGCATTTAATCCACTTACATTTAAGGTAATTTTCGATATGTATGTTCCTATTCCCATTTTCTTAATTGTTTTGTGTTTGTTATTGTAGGTCTTTTCCTTCTCTTGTGTTTCTTGCCTAGAGAAGTTCCTTTAGCATTTGTTGTAAAGCTGGTTTGGTGGTGGTGAACGCTCTCAGCTTGTGCTTGTCTGTAAAGGTTTTAATTTCTCCATCAAATCTGAATGAGATCTTTGCTGGGTAGAGTAATCTTGGTTGTAGGTTTTTCTCCTTCATCACTTTAAATATGTCCTGCCACTCCCTTCTGGCTTGCAGAGATTCTGCTGAAAGATCAGCTGTTAACCTTATGGGGATTCCCTTGTGTGTTATTTGTTGTTTTTCCCTTGCTGCTTTTAATATGTTTTCTTTGTCTTTAATTTTTGACAGTTTGATTAATATGTGTCGTGGTGTGTTTCTCCTTGTATTTATCCTGTATGGGACTCTCTGTGCTTCCTGGACTTCATTAACTATTTCCTTTCCCATATTAGGGAAGTTTTCAACTATAATCTCTTCGAATATTTTCTCAGTCCCTTTATCTCTTCTTCTTCTGGGACCCCTATAATCTGAATGTGGGCGCGTTTAATGTTGTGTGCAGTAGTTATTTCCACTATTTTATCTTCCAGGTCACTTATCCGTTCTTCTGCCTCAGTTATTCTGCTATTGATCCCATCTAGAGTATTTTTAATTTCATTTATTGTGTTGTTTATCGTTGCTTGTTTCATCTTTAGTTCTTCTAGGTCCTTGTTAAATTTTTCTTGCATTTTGTCTATTCTATTTCCAAGATTTTGGATCATCTTTACTATCATTATTCTGAATTCTTTTTCAGGTATTCTGCCTATTTCCTCTTTATTTGTTAGGTCTGGTGGGTTTTTATCTTGCTCCTTCATCTGCTGTGTGTTTTTCTGTCTTCTCATTTTGCTTATCTTACTGTGTTTGGTTTCTCCTTTTTGCAGGCTGCAGGTTTGTAGTTCCCATTTTTTTTTCGTGTCTGCCCCCAGTGGCTAAGGTTGGTTCAGTGGGTTGTGTAGGCTTCCTGGTGGAGGGGACTAGTGCTTGTGTTCTGGTGGATGAGGCTGGATCTTGTCTTTCTGGTGGGCAGTTCCATGCCTGGTGGTGTGTTTTGGGGTGTCTGTGGACTTATTATGATTTTAGGCAGCCTCTCTGCTAATGGGTGGTGTTGTGTTCCTGTCTTGCTAGTTGTTTGGCATAGGGTGTCCAGCACTGTAGCTTGCTGGTCGTTGAGTGAAGCTGGGTGCTGTTGTTGAGATGGAGATCTCTGGGAGATTTTCTCCGTTTGATATTATGTGGAGCTGGGAGGTGTCTTGTGGACCAGTGTCCTGAAGTTGGGTGTCCCACATCAGAGGCCCAGCACTGACTCCTGGCTGCAGCACCAAGAGCCTTTCATCCACACGGCTCAGAATAAAAGGGAGAAAAAGTAGAAAGAAAAAAGGAAGAAAGCGAGAGAAAGAAAAAGAAAGGGAATAAAATAAAGATAAAACGAAATAAAGTTATTAAAGTAAGAAATAATTATTAAGAAAAAAAAAATTTTTTAAGAAAAAAAACGGACGTATAGAACCCTAGGACAAATGGTGAAAGCAAAGCTATACAGAGAAAATCTCACACAGAAGCATACACATACACACTCACAGAAAGAGGAAAAGGGGAAAAAATAATAAATTTTGCTCCTAAAGTCCACCTCCTCAATTTGGGATATTTCGTTGTCTATTCATGTATTCCACAGATGCAGGGTACATCAAGTTGATTGTTGAACTTTTTAATTCGCTGCTTTGAGGCTGCTGGGAGGCATTTCCCTTTCTCTTCTTTGTTCTCACAGCTCCCGGGGCTCAGCTTTGGATTTGGCCCCGCCTCTGCGTGTAGGTCGCTGGAGGGCGTCTGTTGTTCACTCAGAGAGGACGGCGTTAAAGGAGCAGCTGATTCGGGGGCTCTGGCTCACTCAGGCCTGGGGAGGGAGGGGTGTGGATTTGGGGCGAGCCTGCGGAGGTAAAGGCCAGCGGGACGTTGCACCAGCCCGAGGCACGCTGTGCGTTCTCCTGGGGGAGTTGTCCCTGGATCCCGGGACCCTGGCAGTGGCGGGCTGTACAGGCTCCTTGGAAGGGGGTGTGGATAGTGACCTGTGCTCGCACACAGGCTTTTTGGTGGCGGCAGCAGCAGCCTTAGCGTCTCATGTCCGTCTCCGGGGTCCGCGCTGTTAGCCGCGTCTCATGCCCGTCTCTGGAGCTCCTTTAAGCAGTGCTCTTAATCTCCTCTCCTCACACAGCAGGAAACAAAGAGGGAAGAAAAAGTCTCTTGCCTCTTTGGCAGGTCCATACTTTTCTCTGGACTCCCTCCCGGCTAGCCATGGTGCCGTAACCCCCTGCAGGCTGTGTTCACGCCGCCAACCCCAGTCCTCTCCCCGCACCCCAAGCCTCAGATCCCAGCCCTGCCCACCCCGGCAGGTAAGCAGGCAAGCCTCTCGGGCTGGTGAGTGCTGGTTGGCTCCGATCCTCTGTGCGGGAACCTCTCCGCACCCCTGTGGCTGCGCTCTCCTCCGTGGCTCCGAAGCTCCCCGCTCCATCACCCGCAGTCTTCGCCGACGAAGGGGCTCCTAGTGTGTGGAAACCTTTCCTCCTTCACGGCTCCTTCCCACTGGTGCAGGTCCCATCCCTGTTGTTTTGTCTCTGTTTATTCTTTTTTCTTTTGCCCTACCCAGGTATGTGGGAAGTTTCTTGCCTTTTGGGAGGTCTGAGGTCTTCTGCCAGTGTTCAGTAGGTGTTCTGTAGGAGTTGTTCCACGTGTAGATGTATTTCTGGTGTATCTGTGGGGAGGAAGGTGATCTCCACGTCCTACTCTTCCGCCATCTTCCCCCTCTCCCCTGCCATGACTCCTGATTATTTTTTAATTAAAAAAATTTTTTTTTAATTTAATTTTGGCGGTGTTGGATCATTGTTGCTGTGCGCAGGCTTTCCCTAATTGCGGCGAACGGGTTACTCTTCATTGCGTTGCGCTGGCTTTTCATTGTGGTGGCTTCTTGTTGCAGAGCACAGGCTCTAGGCACGGGGGCTTCAGTAGTTGTGGCTCACGGGCTCTAGAGCGCAGGCTCAGTAGTTGTGGCATATGGGCTTAGTTGCTCTGTGGCGTGTGGGATATTCCTGGACCAGGGGTCGAAGCCATGTCCCCTGCATTGGCAGGTGGATTCCTACCCACTGTGCCACCAGCGAAGCCCTAGTCTGATTTTATTTTTGAATTGCAATAGTTCTTTGTATATTCTGGAAACAAGTCCCTGATTGAATATATAATTTGCAAATGTTTTCTCCCATTCTTTTTATATTCTTGATAGTGTCCTTGATGCACACAAGGCTCAAAATTTTAATAAACTCATTTATCATATGTGCATGTTTGTCATATCTAACAATTTGTTGCTTAATCCAAGGTCATGAAACTTGTACGTTCTAGACATCTTGTAGTATTAATTTTTACACTTGGTCATTCCATTTTGAGTTTATTTTTCTACATGTTATGAAGTAAGGGTTTAGATTTAATCTTTTGCATATGGATTTTCATTTATCCCAGCATCATTTGTCAAGACTGTCCTTTCTCCATTGAATGGTCTTAACACCCTTGCTGAAAATCAATTGACCATAGTTCTATGGGTTTATTTCTGGACTCTTCAATTCTATCACATGTATCTGTGTTTATCCTTATGTTATTACCAGATTATCTTGATTATTATAGCTTTGTAATAAATTCTGAAATTTGGAAGTGTGAGACCACCAACTTCTGTTCATTTTCAAGATTGTTTTGGCTAATCTGAACTTCCTGAACTTCCACAGGGATTTTAAACTCAGATTGTCAATTTCGAATGCATCTGGAGTTTCGATGAAGATTGCGTTGAATCTGTAGGTCAATTTGGGAAGTTTTGACACCTCAATGTTGAGACTTTCAATCCATGAACATGAGATATCCTTCCATTTGTTTAGGTCTTTACTTTCTTTTAATGATGTTTTCTGGTTTCCGGTGTACAAGTCTCTTTCATTAACCTTATTCCTAAGAATTCTTGGTACTGACATAAGTACAATTATCAATTTTATTCCTTTGGATGGTTCCTTATTAGCATATAGACATACAGTTGACTGTAACTGTATCCTGCAGTCTTGCTGAACTAGTTTGTTAGCATTTAATTTTTTGTGTGGATTCTTTAGGATTTTGATATATAAGATAAATGACAATTGCAGATAAGGTTTTATTTCTTTGCAATTTGGATACTTTTATTTTTTCTTTAATAATTCTAGTTAAAACCTTCAGTACAGTGTTAAATATGTAACAAGAGTGAACATCCCTGATTTGTTCCTGATCTTTAGGGGGGAAGCTTTCAGCCTTTCACCATTAAGTATGAAGTTTACTGTAGGTTTTTCATAGATCCTCTCTATCAGGTTGAAGAGGTCCCTATCTATACCTGTTTTGAGTCTTTCTATGATGAAAGACTGGATTTTTGTCTAATACTTTATGTGTCCATTGAGATCATATTTGTCATTTATTTTATTAATATGGTGTATTAGATTAATTTATCATATGTTGAACCCCCTTTGTATTCCTTGGAAATCATTTGTCAATGTTTATATTCATTTTTATGTTACTGGATTCTATTTGCCAGTACTTTATGCATTTTTTGCATCTATAGTCATAAGGTATATTGATCTTATGATAACGCATTTTTAATACACCTAAGAACAATGCATTCATATTATGGACTATGTATTGAGAAATACTTAAATTGCTTTTCCCTTCTACTAAGCAAGGCTAAAATAAACACCCTTTCACCTACTTACATACAAATTCATTTTATTTCTGTACACTTCTAAATATAAGGCTGCTTAGTCGAAGTGTATGTTCATTTTAAATTTTAATAAATATTTCCAAAAATGCAGCAATCTACACATTCCCAGAGATGTGATTATAAGATACTTTCTCCAGTATAAGATACTGATATTTTAAATTTTTGCCAAAGGGTCAAATATTTCTCATTACTTCAATTTTCCTAACATGTGCCAAAGTTGAACATTGTTCCCTAAGATATTTGCAATTTACATTTCTTCTCTAAACTGCCCATTGATTTCCCTTGTCCATTTTAAATTGGGTTTTTTTCTTATTAATGTATAGGAGCTTTTGCATATTTAGGATTTTTAACCTTTTGTCAATGATGTTTGCAGTTTTCTGTATTTTTAATTAGTTCATATGTCAACTTTTTACTTTCTAGCTTTTTAGGTTTCGTTTTACCCATACCACCTAACCCGTCCCAAAGTTATACAAATATTGTCTATACTCTTCAAAACAAAATACCGTATTCACTTTCTATTGCTGCTATAACAAACGACCACAGTCCCTCTCTCATCCATATAGATGCTTAGAAGTTGCTTGTGAAAATCTGCTTTGACAGAGGGAAGGAAAATTGCAGGGCTTGATTATGAAGGACTTGACATTGCTGCAAGATGGAAGACCTTAGGAAGGGCAGGCGCAAGGGTGAACAGGCCCATTTCTTGAAGATCAGGGCTCCTCTGGGAAAACCTAGCAAGAACCTGTGTAATGCTTCAGCAAACTCCCTTGGCCTTCCAACACTAGGGACTTCAGAATCTTCAGGACTCATCCCTGCATTTCCTTGCCCTTCACATGCTAAGTTTCACAATTTTACTCTTTTCTTTACTATTTCTTTACTGAAGTATAGTTGACTTATAATATTGTCTCACATGTATAGCAGAGTGATTCAGTTATTTATATTTCAGGTTATTTTCAATTATAGGTTATTGTAAGACATATAGTTCCCTGTGATACATAGTAAATCCTTGTTGCTTATCTATTCCATGTATAATAGTTTGTATCTGTTAATCTCATGCTCCTAGTTTATCCCTCCCCACCCTCCCTTTCCCCTTTGATAACCATAAGTTTGTTTTCTATGTCTGAGTAATTCTGTTTTGTATACAGCTTTATTAGTGTCTTTTAGATTCTACATATAAGTGATACTATAAAGTTTGTTTGACTCACTAAGTATCATATTTTCTAGGTCAATCCATGTTGCAGCAAATGGCAGTATTTCATTCTTTTTTATGGCTGAGTAATACTCCACTGTTTATATACCGCATCTTAAGCCAGTAATATGTTGATGGGCACTTGGGTTGTTTCCACGTATTGGCTATTATAAATAGTGCTACTATGAGCATTGGGGTGCATGTATCTTTTTGAATTAGAGTTTTCATCTTTTCTGGATATATGCCCAGGACTGGGATTGCTGGATCATATGATAGCACTGTTTTTAGTTTTTTAAGGAACTTCCATATTGTTTTCCATAGTGGCTGCACAAATCTACACTGCAATGAACAGTATAGAAGGGTTCCTTTTTTTCTACACCCTCTCCAACATTTATTATTTGTAGACTTCTTGATAATGGCCATACTGACCAGTGTGCATTGATACCTCATTGTGGTTTTGATTTGCATTTCTCTAGTAATTACCGATGTTGAACACATTTTCATGTGCCTGTTGGCCATCTGTATGTCTTCTTTGAAGAAATGTCTGCTTAGGTCTTCTCATTTTTTGATCGGGTTTTTCCAATACTGAGTTGTATGAGCTGTTTGTATACTTTGGATATTAACCACTTGTCCGTCGCATTTTTGGCAAATATTTTCTCCCATTCCATAGGCTTTCTTTTCATCTTGTTTATGGTTTCCTTTGCTGTGCAACAGCTTTTAAGTTTGATTAGATCCCATTTGTTTTTTGCATTTTTGCTTTTGCCTTGAGACTCATCTAAGAAAATATTGTTACAACTTAAGTCAGAATGTTTTGCCTATGTTCTCTTCTAGGAGTTTTATGGCATTATGTTTTAAGTTTAAGTCTTTAAGCCAATTTGTGTTTCTTTTTGTGTATGGTGTGAGGGAGTATTCTAGCTTCACTGATTTACGTGAAGCTGCCAACACTTGCTGAAGAGACTCGGTCTCTTCTCCATTGTATTTTCTTCCTTCCTTTGACAAAGATTAACTGACCATAGGTGTTAGGGTTTATTTCTGGGCTCTCTATTCTGTTCCACTGATCCATATGTCTGTTTGGGGGCCAATAAGACACTGTTTTCATTACTGTTGCTTAGTGGTATAGTCTGAAGTCTGGGAGGGTTATGCTTCCTGCTTTGTTCTTTTCCTCAGGATTTCTTTTGCAGTTGTGTATCTTCTGTGGTTCCATGTAAATTTTAGGATTATTCATTCTAGTTCTATGAAATGTTATGGGTATTTTAGTAGGGATCACATTACATCTGTAGATTGCTCTGGGTAGTATGACCATTTTAACAATATTAACTCTTCTAATCCAAGAGCACAGGATATGTTTCCATTTCTTTGAATCATCTTCTATTTCCTTTATCAATGTTCTATAGTTCTCAGCATATAAGTCTTTCACCTCTTTGGTTAAGTTTATTTGTATGTATTTTTTTTTCAGTTTTGATTTTTTAACTTTTTTATTGGAGTATAGTTGATTTACAGTGTGTTTCTGGTGTACAGCAAAGTGAATCAGTTATACATAGATATATATTGTTTTCATATTCTTTTCCATTATGGTTTATTACAGGATATTGAATATAGTTCCCTGTACTATACAGTAGAACTTTGCCTTTTTTATATATAGTAGTTTGTATCTGCTAATCGCAAACTCCTGATTATCCCTCCGCCAACACATTTTCCCTTTGGTAACCATGAATTTGTTTTCTATGTCTGTGAGTCTGTTTCTGTTCTGTAAATAAGTTCATTTGTATCATATGTATCATATTTTAGATTCCACATATAAGTGATATCCTATGGTATTTGTCTTTTTGTGACTTCACTTAGTATGATCATCTCTAGGTCCATCCATGTTGCTGCAAATGGCATTATTTCATTCTTTTTTATGGCTGAGTAGTAGTCCTTTGTGTATACATACCACATCTTCTTTATCCATTCATCTGTCTATGGACATGGCTGCTTCCATGTTTTGGCTTTTGTAAATAATGCTGCTATGAACATTGGTGTGCATGTATATTTTCAAATTAAAGTCGTCTCTGGATATATGCCCAGGAGTAGGATTGTTTTCCGGGAACTTCCATAATGTTTTCAATAGTGACTGCACCAATTTACATTCCCATGAACAATGTAGGAAGGTTCCCTTTTCCTTCACACCCTCTCCAGCATTTATTTGTAGACATTTTAATGATGGCCATTCTGACCAGTGTGAGGTGACACTTCATTGTAGTTTTTAAAAAATTATTTATTGGAGTATAGTTGATTTGCAATGTTGTCTTAGTTTCAGGTGTACAGCAAAGTGAATCAGTTATACATATATCTTTTTTTTTTCCGATTCTTTACCCTTATAGACCATTACAGAGTATTGAGTAGAGTTCCCTGTGCTTTACAGCAGGTTCTTATTAGGTAGTTATTTTATATAGAGTAGTGTGTTTGTGTCAATCCCAATCTCCCAGTTTATTCCTCCCCCCACCCCATCCCTGGTAACCATAAGTTTGTTTTCTACATCCGTGACTCTACTTCTGTTTTGTAAATAAGTTCATTTGTACCTTTCTTTTTACATTCCACATATAAGTGATATCATATGATATTTGTCTTTCTCTGTCTGCCTTCATTCAGTATGGCAATTTCTAGTTCCATCCATGTTGCTGCAAATAGCATTTTTATGGCTGAGTAATATTCCATTGTATATATATACCACATCTTCTTTATCCATTCCTCTGTCAATGGACATTTAGGTTGCTTCCATGTCGTGGCTATTGTGAATAGTGCTGCAATGAACATTGGGGTGCAGGTATCCTTTCAAACTGTGGTTTTCTTCAGATATATGCCCAGGAATGTGATTGTTGGATCATATGGCAACTCTATTTTAAGTTTTTTAAGGAACCTCCATACAGTTTTCCATAGTGGCCGCACCAGTTTACATTCCCTCAAACAATGTAGGAAGGTTCCATTTTCTCCACACCCTCTCCAGCATTTATTGTTTATAGAATTTTTGATGATGGCCATTGTGACCTGTGTGAGAATGTAGTTTTGATTTGCATATCTCTAATAATTAGTGATGTTGAGCATCTTTCCATGTTCCTCTTGGCCATCTGTATGTCTTCTTTGCAGAAATGTCTATTTAGATCTTCTGCCCATTTTTGGATTGTTTTCTTTGGTTTTTTTGATACTGAGCTGCATGAGTCTTTGTATATTTTGGAGATTAATCCCTTGTCAGTTGCTTCGTTTGCAAATAATTTCTACCATTTTGAGGGTTGTCTTTTTGTCTTGTTTATAGTTTCCTTTGCTGTACAAAAGATTTTAAGTTTAATTAGATCCCATTTGTTTATTTTTGTTTTTAGTTTATTATTTTTGTGTGTGTGTGTGGTACGTGGACCTCTCACCGCCGCGGCTCCTCCCATTGCGGAGCACAGACTCCAGATGTGCAGGACCAGCGGCAATGGCCCACGGGCCCAGCCGCTCCGAGGCATGTGGGATCCTCCCGGACCGGGGCACGAACCCGTGTCCCCTGAATCGGGAGGCGGACCCTCAACCACTGCGCCCCCAGGGAAGCCCTGTTTTTATTTTTATTACTCCAGGAGGTGGATCAAAAAAGTTCTTGCTGTGATTTATGTCAGAGAGTGTTCGGCCTATGTTTTCCTCTGAGAGTTTTATAGTGTCTGGTCTTACATTTAGGTCTTTGCTCATTGTAGTTTTGATTTGCATTTCTCTAATTAACAATGTTGTGCATCTTTTCATTGCCTGTTGGCCATCTGTATCTTCTCTGGAGACATGTCTATTTAGGTCTTCTGCCCAGTTTTTTGATTAGGTTGTCTTTTTGTTATTGAGTTGTATGAGATGTTTGTATATTTTGGAAAGTAAGCCATTTAAACAATGTTAATTCTTTCAATCAAGAGCATGAGTTCATTTCTTTGAATCATCTTCAACTTCCTTTGTCAATGTTTTATAGTTCTCAGCATATAAATCGTTCACCTCCTTGGTCGGGTTTACTTCAAAGAATTTTATTTTATTTTTTGATGCGATTTTAAAAGGGATTGTTTGTTTGCATTCCCTTTCTAATATTTCCTTGTTAGTGTAAAGAAATGCAACCGATTTCTATATGTGTAATCTTGTATCCCACTACCTTGTTGAATTTGTTTATCAGTCTGGTAGGTTTTGTGTGGAGTCTTTAGGATTTTCTATATAGAGTATCATATCATCTGTGTATAATGACAATTTTAAATCTTTCCTTCCAATTAGGATACTTGTATTTTTCCTGCGTGATTGCTGTAGCTAGAACTTCCAATGATATGTTGATTAGAAGTGGTGAGAGTGAGCATACTTGTCTTGTTCCATATTTTAGTTGGAAGGCTTTCAGCTTTTTTTGTTTTTAATAAATTTATTTATTTTTATTTTTGGCTACATCGGGTCTTGTTGCTGCTGGCGGGCTTTCTCTAGTTGTGGTGAGCAGGGGCTACTCTTCATTGTGGTGCATGGCCTTCTCATTTTGGTGGCTTCTCTTGTTGCGGAGCACAGGCTCTAGGACCGTAGGTTTCAGTAGTTGTGGCTCATGGGCTTAGTTGCTCCGCGGCATGTGAGATCTTCCTGGACCAGGGCTTGAACCCGTGTCCCCTGTGGTGGCAGGTAGATTCTTAACTACTGAGGCACCAGGGAAGCACAAGGCTTTCAGCTTTTCCCCACTGAGTGTTAGATTGGCTGTGGGTTTGTCATAAATAGCTTTTATGTTAAGAAGTGTTCCATCTGCACCCACTTTGGTAAGGGTTTTTATCATAAATGGATGTTGAATTTTTTCTGCATCTGTTGAGATGATCATGTGGTTTTTGTCTTATCTTTAGTTGATGTGGTGTAGCATGCTGATTTTTTGCATATTTTGAACCATCCTTGTGAACCTGGGTTGAATCCAACTTGGTGGTGGTGTATAATGTTCCTTATGTGGTGCTAGATTCGATTTGCTAATATTTTATTGAATTTTTGCATCTATGGACATCAAAGCTATTGGCCTGTAATTTTCTTTCCTGGTAGTGTGTTTGTCTAGTTTTGGTATCGGAGTGATCGTGGCTTTCTAGAATGACTTTGGGAGTGTTCCCTCCTCTTTACTCTTTTGGAAGGGTTTGTGAAGGATCAGTTTAAGTTCTTTGTATGTGTGGTAGAATTCCCCAGAGAAGCCATCTAGTCCTGGACTTTTGTTTTCAGGGAGTTTTTTAAATTACACATTCTATTTCACTTCTAGTGATCAGTCTATTCAAGTTATCTATTTCTTGATTCAGTTTTGGTGGGCCATATGTTTCTAGAAACTTGTCCATTTCTTCTAGGTTGTCCAATTTGTTGGCATATAATTGTTAATAGTGTTCTCTTATAAGTGATACCACAGAAATACAAAAACAGTTTCTCCTCTTCCACTCTGTTTATTTGCGTCCTCTCTCTTCTTGTTGGTGAGCCTGGCCAGAGGTTTTTATATTTTATTTACCTTCTCAAAGAACCAGCTCATGGTTTTTTACTTTTTTTTTTTACATCTTTATTGGAGTATAATTGCTTTACAATGGTGTGTTAGTTTCTTCCTTATAACAAAGTGAATCAGTTATACATATACATATGTTCCCATATCTCGTCCCTCTTGTGTCTCAATCCCTCCCACCCTCCCTGTCCTACCCCTCCAGGTGGTAACAAAGCAGCAAGCTGATCTCCCTGTGCTATGCGGCTACTTCCCACTAGCTATCTACCTTACGTTTGGTAGTGTATATATGTCCATGCCTCTCTCTCACTTTCTCACAGCTTACACTTCCCCCTCCCCATATCCTCAAGTCCATTCTCTAGTAGGTCTGTGTCTTTATTCCTGTCTTACCCCTAGTTTCTTCATGACATTTTTTCCCCCTTAAATTCCATATATATGTGTTAGCATACGGTATTTGTCTTTCTCTTTCTGGCTTACTTCACTCTGTATGAGACACTCTAGGTCTATCCACCTCATTACAAATAGCTCAATTTCATTTCTTTTTATGGCTGAGTAATATTGCATTGTATATATGTGCCACATCTTCTTTATTCATTCATCTGTTGATGGACACTTAGGTTGTTTCCATCTCTGGGCTATTGTAAATAGAGCTGCAATGAACACTTTGGTACATGACTCTTTTTGAATTATGGTTTTCTCAGGGTATATGCCCAGTATTGGGATTGCTGGGTCATATGGTAGTTCTATTTGTAGTTTTTTAAGGAACCTCCATACTGTTCTCCACAGTGGCTGTATCAATTTACATTCCCACCAACAATGCAAGAGGGTTCCTTTTTCTCCACACCCTCTCCAGCATTTATTGTTTCTAGATTTTTTGATGATGGCCATTCTGACTAGTGTGAGATGATGTCTCATTGTAGTTTTGATTTGCATTTCTCTAATGATTAATGAAGTTGAGCATTCTTGCATGTAGTTGTTGGCAGTCTGTATATCTTCTTTGGAGAAATTTCTATATAGGTCTTCTGCCAATTTTTGGATTGTGTTGTTTGTTTTTCTGTTATTGAGCTGCATGAGCTGCTTATAAATTTTGGAGATTAATCCTTTGTTAGTTGCTTCATTTGCAAATATTTTCTTCCATTCTGACGGCTGTCTTTTGGTCTTGTTTATGGTTTCCTTTGCTGTGCAAAAGCTGTGAAGTTTCATTAGGTTCCATTTGTTTATTTTTGTTTTTATTTCTATTTCTCTAGGAGGTGGGTCAAAAAGGATCTTGCTGTGATTTATGTCATAGAGTGTTCTGCCTATGTTTTCCTCTAAGAGTTTGATAGTTTCTGGCCTTACATTTAGGTCTTTAATACATTTTGAGTTTATTTCTGTGTATGGTGTTAGTGAGTGACCTAATCTCATACCTCTACATGTACCTGTCCAGTTTTCCCAGCGCCACTTATTGAAGAGGCTATCCTTTCTCCACGGTACATTCCTGCCTCCTTTATCAAAGATAAGGTGACCGTATGTGCATGGTTGTATCTCTGGGCTTTCTATCCTGTTCCATTGATCTATATTTTTGTGCCAGTACCATACTGTCTTGATTACTGTAGCTTTGTAGTATAGTCTGAAGTCAGGGAGCCTGATTCCTCCAGCTCCATTTTTTGTTCTCAAGATTGCTTTGACTATTAGGGTTCTTTGGTGTTTCCATAAAAATTGTGAAATTTTTTTTTCTAGTTCTGAGAAAAATACCAGTGGTAGTTTGATAAGGATTGCATTGAATCTGTAGATTGCTTTGGGTAGTAGAGTCATTTTCACAATGTTGATTCTTCCAATCCAAGAACATGGTATCTCTCTCCATCTATTTGTATCATCTTTAATTTCTTTCATCAGGGTCTTATAATTTTATGCATACAGATCTTTTGTCTCCTTAGGTAGGTTTATTCCGAGATATTTTATTCTTTTTGTTGCAATGGTAAATGGGAGTGTTTTCTTGATTTCACTTTCAGGTTTTTCATCATTACTGTATAGGAATGCCAGAGATTTCTGTGCATTAGTTTTGTATCCTGCTACTTAACCAAATTCATTGATTAGATCTAGTAGTTTTCTGGTAGCATCTTTAGGATTCTCTATGTATAGTATCATGTCATCTGCAAACAGTGACAGCTTTACTTCTTCTTTTCCGATGTGGATTCCTTTTATTTCCTTTTCTTCTTTGATTGCTGTGGCAAAAACTTCCAAAACTAGGTTGAATAATAGTGGTGAGAGTGGGCAACCTTGCCTTGTTCCTGATCTTAGTGGAAATGCTTTCAGTTTTTCACCATTGAGGACGATGTTGGCTGTGGGTTTGTCATATATGGCCTTTATTATGTTGAGGAAAGTTCCCTCTATGCCTACTTTCTGCAGGGTTTTTATCATAAATGGGTGTTGAATTTTATCGAAAGCTTTCTCTGCATCTATTGAGATGATCATATGGTTTTTCTCCTTCGATTTGTTAATATGGGTTATCACGTTGGTTGATTTGCGTATATTGAAGAATCCTTGCATTCCTGGAATAAACCCCACTTGATCATGGTGTATGATCCTTTTAATGTGCTGTTGGATTCTGTTTGCTAGTATTTTGTTGAGGAGTTTTGCATCTATGTGCATCAGTGATATTGGCCCGTAGTTTTCTTTCTTTGTGACATCCTTTTCTGGTTTTGGTATCAGGGTGATGGTGGCCTCATAGAATGAGTTTGGGTGTGTTCCTCTCTCTGTTATCCTTTAGAAGAGTTTGAGAAGGATAGGTGTTAGCTCTTCTCTAAATGTTTGATAGAATTCTCCTGTGAAGCCATCTGGTCCTGGGCTTTTGTTTGTTGGAAGATTTTTAATCACAGTTTCAATTTCAGTGCTTGTGATTGGTCTGTTCATATTTTCTATTTCTTCCTGATTCAGTCTTGGCAGGTTGTGCATTTCTAAGAATTTGTCCATTTCTTCCAGGTTGTCCATTTTATTGGCATAGAGTTGCTTGTAGTAATCTCTCATGATCTTTTGTATTTCTGCAGTGTCAGTTGTTACTCCTCCTTTTTCATTTCTAATTGTATTGATTTGAGTCTCTCCCTCTTTTTCTTGATGAGTCTGGCTAATGGTTTATCAATTTTGTTTACCTTCTCAAAGAACCAGCTTTTAGTTTTATTGATCTTTGCTATCATTTCCTTCATTTCTTTTTCATTTATTTCTGATCTGATCTTTGTGATTTCTTTCCTTCTGCTTACTTTGGGGTTTTTTTGTTCCTCTTTCTCTAATTGCTTTAGGTGCAAGGTTAGGTTGTTTATTCGAGATGTTTCCTGTTTCTTAAGGTAGGGTTGTATTGCTGTAAACTTCCCTCTTAAAACTGCTGCATCCCATAGGTTTTGGGTCGTCGTGTCTCCATTGTCATTTGTTCCTAGGTACTTTTTAATTTCCTCTTTGATTTCTTCAGTGATCACTTCATTATTAAGTAGTGTATTGTTTAGCCTCCATGTGTTTGTATTTTTTACAGATCTTTTCCTGTAATTGATATCTAGTAGTTTCATAGCATTGTGATCGGAAAAGATACTTGATACAATTTCAATTTTCTTAACTTTACCAAGGCTTGATTTGTGACCCAAGGTATGATCTGTCTTAGAGAATGTTCCATGAGCACTTGAGAAAAATGTGTATTCTGTTGTTTTTGGATGGAATGTCTTATAAATATCAATTAAGTCCATCTTCTTTAATGTATCATTTAAAGCTTGTGTTTCCTTATTTATTTTCATTTTGGATGATCTCTCCATTGGTGTAAGTGGGGTGTTAAAGTCCCCTACTGTGAATGTGTTACTGTGGATTTCCCCTTTTATGGCTGTTAGTATTTGCCTTATGTGTTGAGGTGCTCCTATGTTGGGTGCATAAATATTAACAATTGTTATATCTTCTTCTTGGATTGATCCCTTGATCATTATGTAGTGTCCTTCTTTGTCTCTTGTAATAGTCTTTATTTTAAAGTCTATTTTGTCTGTTATGAGAATTGCTACTCCAGCTTTCTTTTGGTTTCCATTTGCATGGAATATCTTTTTCCATGCCCTTACTTTCAGTCTGTATGTGTCTCTAGGTCTGAAGTGTGTCTCTTGTAGACAGCATATATATGGGTCTTGTTTTTGTATCCATTCAGCCAGTCTGTGTCTTTTGGTGGGAACATTTAATCCACTTACATTTAAGGTAATTATCGATATGTATGTTCCTATTCCCATTTTCTTAATTGTTTTGGGTTTGTTATTGTAGGTCTTTTCCTTCTCTTGTGTTTCTTGCCTAGAGAAGTTCCTTTAGCATTTGTTGTAAAGCTGGCTTGGTGGTGCTGAACTCTCTCCGCTTTTGCTTGTCTGTAAAAATTTTAATTTGTCCCTCAAACCTGAATGAGATCCTTGCTGTGTAGAGTAATCTTGGTTGCAGGTTTTTCTCCTTCATCACTCTAAATATGTCCTGCCAGTCCCTTCTGGCTTGCAGAGATTCTGCTGAAAGATCAGCTGTTAACCTTATGGGGATTCCCTTGTGTGTTATTTGTTGTTTTTCCCTTGCTGCTTTTAATATGCTTTCTTTGTATTTTATTTTTGATAGTTTGATTAATATGTGTCTTGGCATATTACTCTTTGGATTTATCTTGTATGGGACTCTCTGTGCTTCCTGGACTTAACTATTTCCTTTCCCATATTAGGGAAGTTTTCAACTATAATCTCTTCAAATATTTTCTCAGTCTCTTTCTGTTTTTCTTCTGGAACCCCTATAATTCAAATGTTGGTGTGTGTAATGTTGTCCCAGAGGTCTCTGAGACTGTCCTCAGTTCTTTTCATTCTTTTTTCTTTATTCTGCTCTGCAGTAGTTATTTCCACTGTTTTATCTTCCAGGTCACTTATCCGTTTTTCTGCCTCAGTTATTCTGCTATTGATCCCATCTAGAGTATTTTTCATTTCATTTATTGTGTTGTTCATCATTGTTCATTTCATCTTTAGTTCTTCTAGGTCCTTGTTAAATTTTTGTTGCATTTAGTCCATTCTATTTCTAAGATTTTGGATCATCTTTACTATCATTATTCTGAATTATTTTTCAGGTAGACTGCCTATTTCCTCTTCATTTGTTAGGTCTGGTGGGTTTTTATCTTGCTCCTTCATCTGCTGTGTGTTTTTCTGTCTTCTCATTTTGCTTATCATACTGTGTTTGGGGTTTCCTTTTTGCAGGTTGCAGGTTCATAGTTCCCGTTGTGTTTGGTGTCTCTCCGCAGTGGCTAAGGTTGGTTCAGTGGGTTGTGTAGGCTTCCTGGTGAAGGGGACTAGTGCCTGTGTTCTGGTGTTTGAGGCTGGATCTTGTCTTTCTGGTGGGCAGGTTCACGTCTGCTGGTGTGTTTTGGGATGTCTGTGGACTTATTATGATTTCAGGCAGCCTCTCTGCTAATGGGTGCGGTTGTGTTCCTGTCTTGCTAGTTGTTTTGCATAGGGTTTCTAGCACTGTAGCTTGCTTTTTGTTGAGTGAAGTTGGGTGCTGGTGTTGAGATGGAGATCTCTTGGTGATTTTTCCGTTTGATATTATGTGGAGCTGGGAGGTCTCTTGTGGACCTGTGTCTTGAAGTTGGCTCTCCCACCTCAGAGGTACAGCACTGACTCCTGGCTGCAGCACCAAGAGCCTTTCATCCACACGGCTCAGAATAAATGGGAAAAAAAGTAGAAATAAAGCATTAGTAGAAGAAAGAAGGAAAGAAGGAAAGAAAGAAAGAGAGAAAGAGAGAAAGAGAGAGAGAGAGAGAGAGAAAGAAAGAAGAAAAAGAAAGAAAGAAAGAAAGAAGATAAAGTAAAATAAAATATAATAAAGTTATTTAAATAAAAAAATGATTAAGAAAAAAATTTTAAAAAAAAAAAAGGACAGGTAGAGCCCTAGGACAAATGGTGGAAGCAAAGCTATACAGACAAAATCTCACACAGAAGCGTACACGTACACACTCACAAAAAGAGGAAAAAGGGGAAAAAAATCATAAATCTTGCTCTCAAAGTCCCCCTCCTCAATTTGGGATGATTCATTGTCTAAAGGAGGGAAGGAAGGAAGGAAGGAAGGAAAGAACATAAAGTAAAATTTTAAAAAGTTATTAAAATGAAAAATAATTATTAAGAAAAAAAAATTTTTTTAAAAGGAAGGATAGAACCCTAGGACAAATGGTGGAAGCAAAGCTATACAGAGAAAATCTCACACAGAAGCGTACACGTACACACTCACAAAAAGAGGAAAAAGGGGAAAAAAATCATAAATCTTGCTCTCAAAGTCCCCCTCCTCAATTTGGGATGATTCATTGTCTAAAGGAGGGAAGGAAGGAAGGAAGGAAGGAAAGAACATAAAGTAAAATTTTAAAAAGTTATTAAAATGAAAAATAATTATTAAGAAAAAAAATTTTTTTTAAAAGGAAGGATAGAACCCTAGGAAAAATGGTGGAAGCAAAGCTATACAGACAAAATCTCACACAGAAGCATACACATACACACTCAGAAAAAGAGGAAAAGGGGAAAAAAAATCATAAATCTTGCTCTCAAGTTCACCTCCTCAATTTGGGCTGATTCGTTGTCTGTTCAGGTATTCCACAGATGCAGGGTACATCAAGTTGATTGTGGAGCTGTAATCCGCTGCTTCTGAGGCTGCTGGGAGAGATTTCCCTTTCTCTTCTTTGTTCTCACAGCTCACCGGGGCTCAGCTTTGGATTTGGCCCCGCCTCTGCCTGTAGGTCGCCGGAGGGCGTCTGTTCTTTGCTCAGACAGGACGGGGTTAAAGGAGCCGCTGATTCGGGGGCTCTGGCTCAGTCAGGCCAGGGGGAGGGAGGGGCACGGAGTGAGGGGTGAGCCTGCAGCGGCAGAGGCCGGTGTGACATTGCACCAGCCTGAGGCGCGCCGTGTGTTCTCCTGGGGGAGTTGTCCCTGGATCCCGGGACCCTGGCAGTGGCGGGCTGCACAGGCTCCCCAGAAGGTGGGTGTGGATAGTGACCTGTGCTCGCACACAGGCTTCTTGGTGGCGGCAGCAGCAGCCTTAGCGTCTCATGCCCGTCTCTGGGGTCCGCGGTTTTAGCCGCGGCTCACGCCTGTCTCTAGC